>NC_086339.1:24828188-26031223 GCF_032445375.1 Bacillus rossius redtenbacheri
TGTCTGTGGAAGGTTTAGTAGTCTCCTGGCCGTTTTCACGGGAGTGTTTGAGAAGTTATGTTCCCGTATGTATAATTTATTTGCATTTTAAATTATTACATTATTATTTAATAAATTATTTAAATTTATAAATTAGAATTAAACTTCAGCATTTGTATTGATTTTCATTATTAATAAAAAATTCGTCTCGGTTATTTTACTAAATTTAATAATTAATTTTATAAGTGTAATTTTTTTTATTTGGTTGAATTTATCCTTTACCAACCGAATTTATATAATCACTCTAGTATTTTTTATTTTACTTATATTAATTATTAATTATTTGCATGCAAAATTAAAGTTAGTTGTGTTTCGCCATGTAACTTCTAACTTCACGCACCCATTGCGTTGTTTTTTTTTCCCCGGCAGGGTAGATTTTATCGCGTCTAGTTTATCGTATCTAAAATGAAAGATTGGTTAAGTTAGCTCAGTTGCATAAATAATAAGAAGCATCGTTGTTGAAGTATTTTAATTCTCGCAAAAGTTAGTTCTTTGATTTTCTTTATCGTGATGATATGTTTTCGCTTGTCTGGGTGATCGTAACTAAAACCGAAAGGTTTGTTAGGTTATGTTAGTGACACTTGAAAATTCTTTAAAACTGTAAAAAAATTGTATGTTTTTAGACGTGACAACGTCTAATAAATCGATGAACGCCGGCTGCACGCACGAAAAAGGATTACTCATTGTCCCATTACGCACATTGTCCCGTTACGCTTTATCCCGTTACGCTCATTGTACTCTTGCGCTGCATCTATCTCTCTTCCACTCGATTGGAACAACCATCGATTTGACTTTTTCGAGGCACATTAAACTTGAAACACTCTCATTCGTTTCCTACTTTTCCTATCATCGTCCTATCCTTAACAGAATAACACAGATTGGAAGAAGTTAATTAGCAAACATGTATAAAAGTTATAGTTAAAATAATCTGTTCGTTAAAGTAATAAACATATTTGAATGAATGAGTGCAAATAAAAGTAAATGTATCAATTAAATTGTAGATTTCATTTCACTCCTTCTTTGTATCCATACAAAATAGTGATAAATCAATAAAAATGATTCAATTTTATTCATAAAAGTATGCAATCATTTCATCAATGTTTTGTTATGACGTTGTCACGTTAAACTATCGTCCGTAAACCTACTTTACAGACAACCAATTTTTTTTTTTTAATTCATTGTTCCCACCGGGAAGTTGCACGAGGGAGCGGCGAACTTGGTGTGTGTTGCTGGAACTGACCGGGGGCATGTGAATCTCGGGCCAACTCTCGGAGCATGCGCAGTAGGACACAGGCGGCACGTGATCACGTACGTGCGAAGCGTCGCGACGGCCGCGCCTTCCGAACCGGACCAATTACGGGACGGGTTGCGTAGTTCGCGCGCGTGTTTTCAAGGCAGGATGCATTTGTATCTCTTACTGCCGTGACAAGTTGGCTTAAGTGGTAGGAGCAAAAAAAGGAAAGTTCTTTCATCTTTATATTAATCTACGTACAACACTGTTAAACTTGTAAACATTCTAATGGCCTGGATTTCACTATAATTTACGTATTTATTGCATCATTTCTGCATATTAATATGCCTATATTGCAATTTTTTTTATGTTTTAGGGGAAAACATAAAAAAAAAAAGAATCAAATAGATTTCACAACTGAAACTTTTATTGGTTTACAAGGCAATGCTTCCAGCCACGTCTCGATATGGTTTTATTTTCTTTCAGAAAATTTATTGAACTCTGCGTAGCCCACCAAACATTTTTCAAAATTTATGAGGATTTTGATAGCTGGTGAAATAAAATTACATTTTATTTAAGATATTAAAAATAAATAATGAAGTAACCGCAAAAGTTTTTAAAACGTAACAATGGCAGGTAATCAAACAAAACCTACAAGTTTAACAGTGTTTAATGTATTAAATTATGACCTGAAACTGGATCCACCCCCCGAATTATTTAGAACTTCATCTCAAAAATAAAGTGCATTACAGCAAATGCGTGACTATGATTTGCTTGGTTTGCACAAAGGTGCGTTTTTTTAATAATTATTTTATAGAAATAACATTCATGTAATATGAGAGACGGCTCAGTGAGGGCGATTTACCAACTATGTAGTTGAATACTTATACACTCATGCTCTAGACGTGAATCAAACCCTCGTACCAAATGATACAAGTCTTACAAAATAAAATCGCTTCCTTCTTGTTTTGGTCCTGCTGTGGGACAAACACTGGGCAAACTAATTTTTAAGTAGCAAGTATGTACACACATCGTGTTACATAAATTGGTGTGGGACTTCGGAGGTTCATAGCTCAGGCACCAAGAAGCAACACGCACGGTATGAACACACATCGATGAGAAGCGAAAGCATTCAAGATATTTACAACATAACAAATCAAGGATCAAGGATCCATTCTGTCTGAGCCGCCAAATACGTAGTGTCAGTGCTTCAGAAGAACATTCACGATTTGAAAACTATGTGTTTGTAGTTGGAATAGTGCATAGTTCTGCTCTCGCCTTTTGTCTATGAAATATTTTCTTTTTTAAGCAAAAGCAGCTTAAACGTGTTTTTTTTTTTTTAATTCGGACATTAAAATTTGAAATATTGAACCTCGGAAGCACCGTACGGACATTTATTACAATGTAAAAAAAATGTTTATGTGATTTTAAATACAGAGGAATTCTTTGGAATCTATTTGCCAAGATATTTTCTTGTAAATATAAAAATATTTTTTCCAGTAAATAGTAGTATGTTTTGGCCGGTCCGGGCGCAGGGTCCAGGGTGTGGATTGGGTGGATTATGATTGTCGGTCCGCCATATTGGATTGTGACGTCACGGCGGCCATCTTGGATGAATGTGACCTTGACATTTGTCCTTCAAAATGTGTCAAAATTGCCCAAAATTGGGCAACATTTGCCCAAAATTCCTCAAAAATCGCCAAAATGTCCATTTATTTGGAAAAAAATTCCGCCGAAAAATCTCAAAAAATTCCACAATTCAAAAATTAGGATTTCTAAAAATCTCAAAAGTCGTTTTGCCTTAGAAAGAACCCAAAATCCTAAAAGTGGCTTAAGCATCCTTAGAGCTAGCCGCTTTAAGCCGCCGAGGTCATGACCTTGAAAATTAGGATGCCATGGCAGCCATTTTTAATTATGACGTCACCGTTTCAATTTCCGTTACGGTCGCCATCTTTGAAATCTTTATTTATTATCCGATTTTCATGAAAAAAATTTTAAAATTTATAAAAAATTCAATCAATAAAATTTTAATAAAAAATATTTAAAAAACAAACATTTAAACACGGAGCTCTAAGTCCTCGGTTCGAACCCTGCGAGGGCAAAAAAATAAAAATGGCAAACGATCATTCCCCCGTGGTGGCTGCAGGCAGACTGACCCCCACCACTTATGTCAAAGTATATATATCGTCACCTAGTTTGACGTCATGTCCGCCATCTTGAAAATCCGTAATTTTTATGTTAGAAAATCGGGAAAAAGTTAAACAATATATAAAAAAATTAATCAATTGAATTAAATAATAAAAATTTAATAAAATATTACTTATAAACCACTGTTGCTCATATCATTACGGTTGCCATCTTGGATTATATAAATGTTGTATGTTTCGTTACGCCCACCATCTTGATTGAGTACGATGTTATCGTTACACTTTACGTTATGAACGCCATGTTGGATCATATTACTGTTGCATGTTTCGTTATGTTCGCCATCTTTGAATCGTGTAATTATTTAGCTAGAAATTCGGGAAAAATTCCAAAATTCACCGAAAAAATCACACATCACTTTACATATTGAATCGATATTTGGTTCGATCCCTGGGCGATATAAAAAAAATATATGTAAAAATACCTCAAAAATTACAGGTTCGAAAATAAAACACTGTAAGTTCTTTCTCAAACATAATATTTATTACATTATTTATATTCTACTACAGGATCAGTTGCGAAAGCCAGCAATCTTATAATCATTAGTTCCGCATCGGTGTGAAATGACTAATTCTTAGCTCCAATCGGCTTATACTAGACAGAGACCAACCAGAACCTTTACTGACATAGTCCTCCTCTTCTTGACAGAGTTTCTGGATACCGTGTTTAACAGTTTGCTTCAAATCGTCCGAACTGTAAATTACTGCAGCCGAAGTCTTGAATGCACACTTATTCTCTTTGTCATCAAACGGATATGGCTTTCCATATATACAGTCCAACCACAAGTTATATTTCAAAGGTCCGGTTGTTGCTACGTCATCAGTAAGCTGATTGATTATGTTCTGTCTAATATCGTCAAGAAAATTACAAATGACTTTCGACTCACTTAATGTATTTAGATAATAGTAGTCCTTTAATGTCCCACGAAATGCAGACTGCGCCAGAAGCCATTATCATTCACCTGTAGAGCACCGATAACAGTCTTAGGTTTAGTTCCATGTCCAGACGCCATACCAATCGGTTGCTGCTCGTCCGTTTTTTTGCCTGTACGCTCGCGAGCCTTCAACCTAAACCGAGGAGTCGAAATTTCTGCAGGTAGTTCAGCAGTAGGCAAACGGACTTTACCGTTGCATTTTTTCGCATGTCGTCGCAAA
Organism: Bacillus rossius redtenbacheri; assembly: GCF_032445375.1. Classification (NCBI taxonomy): domain Eukaryota; kingdom Metazoa; phylum Arthropoda; class Insecta; order Phasmatodea; family Bacillidae; genus Bacillus; species Bacillus rossius. Next base: position 24,832,818 of record NC_086339.1, read on the forward strand.
CTATCAATTTGAGTAAACCATTCATGACACTCATCGCAGCGAAACTTCATGCGAGATGGATTCTTCTTGCATTTACTCCGTTCATGTCTTCGATGTCTTCGTGCATCATGGGAAAATGCAAACGTCATATCGCAGTAGCTGCAAGGATACCGTGGTGATGAAGACGAGCCTTTCAGACCTGATCCAGATACTGACGTTGCCGCAGTTGTACCATTTCCAGGCATACTCTTATGCACATCAATCATTCGTTGTTGTATAGAAACCTTTACTTTCTGCCGCGCAGCTGGTCCTTTGCATGTCTTCATGTGCGTTTTCATATTATCTTTTCTGGCAAACTGCCTATGACATTTCCCACAAACAAACATTTTACGATACAGGTTCTTGGCATATTCGCTCTTCTCGTGTCGTCGAGCATTGCTGTTGTTTGAGAAAATCTTGTCGCAGTAACAGCACCAATGTTCGTTAGTTGTTGTCAAATCAGCAACCATTAAAGCCTCCATCGAGGACGAAACAGCGTTCGTCGAGGTTTCCTGTACAGCCAGCACTACCGGCATTAAAGTCTCTTCTGCTGGTGGTATCTCAACTGTTGAAGTCTCCTCCAGTGTTGACGTCGACGATGCCAACGGGATCTGTCCCACCATCGTCGTCGCTGAAGTCATGGTACCCGTAGTCGATGGTACAACCTCCATCGAGTTCGACGTTAAAGACGGTTAAGATGCCATCGTGGTCTCAAGAACAGGTAATTACGCGACTTATGGACCAGAAGAAACAAACTAGATGATCCTTACACCGTCGTCGTCAGTAACAAACTGAGCGACCTGCTGTCTAGGACTCGCTTATATACATGCAACGGATGGAATAATACGCTAGTCAAATCAAGAACCATTTACTATAATACCAGAGTCAAAACAACATTTAAAAAAGAGGATCATATGATCGAAAAAATTCGATGAGGTGTTTATACGTTCGCGTCTCATGAATTCGATCGCTCCAATATACGCTAAGCTCCAAGAGCTACAATTCGCGCCATCAGATCCAAAGCTCCAACACGCAATGTACGCAATGTACGCGCAATACACGCAATAAATGTAATGAACACACAGTACACGCAGGAAACGAAATGAAGAAATAGTACACACAGTAAACGGAACGAACACGTAATATTCTCGCAATTGACGCACAGTACACACAAAGTACGCGCAATGTACGCAATATACGCAATATATGCAATTTACACACAATGACTACGCTTCGTTCGCACACCTGAAGCATTTAATGAAAACGAAGCACGTTTGGACGGAAATTCTATAAAACGAAAGCTCATTTAATGAAAAGGAGGCGCATTCTCTCTCGTTCATTCAACTCGGTAGGATGCGATCGTCAATGATAAGTTAGGATATAATGCCACCAACAGTCTATGAATACATCAGTTTTTAGTTCCATAAGTCATTGGCACCAATAGTCATTGGCTCCATCAGTCATTGACTCCAACAGTCTTTTGGCTCCAAAAGTCATTGGCTCCAACAGCTCCAAATGCTCCAACAGCTCAAAATTCTCCAAATGCTCCAAAAGGCTCCAAATGCTCCAAATTCTCCAAATGCTCCAAAAGGCTCCAAAAGGCTCCAAAAGGCTCCAATTGCTCCAACAGCCTTTTGTTTCAACAGCACCAATGATATTTGGCTAGAATGCTACGAGTCTAAGAGACTATGAGGCCACAAGGCTACGAGTATTCAAGTTTATGAAACTGCGAGGATACAGGTCTAAAAGTCTACATGATTACTTGACCACGAAGCTACAAGTCTACATGGCTCCAATTACGACATCTGTCTTCGGCTGAATTTTTCTCTTTGGCTCCATCTGCTCCACCAGCATTATGTTATAACATTACAAGGCTACTTGGTTACGTAGCTACAAGTCTACAAGACTCCAATTGACGTATCTGTCTTCGACGGAATTTTCTCTTTTGCTCCAACTGCTCAAAAAGCATTATGTTATAAGATTACAATGCTACTTGGTTACATAGCTACAAGTCTACAAGACTCCAATTGACGTATCTGTCTTCGATGGAATTTTCTCTTTTGCTCCAACTGCTCAAACAGCATTATGTTATAAGATTACAAGGCTAGTTGGTTACGTAGCTACAAGTCTACGAGGCTCCAATGCATCATGACTACGTGACTACGAACCATGTGGTTACAAGACTGTGCAATTGCAAGTCTACATGTTTACGTGATCGCGAGGCTACAAGACTACGAAGCTTCCAGAACACAAGATTACGAGACTGCGAGGCTACAGGACTCTAACCGACTACAATAGCACCATTCAGTGGTGAGAGTTAATTTATCTCATGCAAAATAACCTGTTTAAAGTAGTGTCGATTATTGTACAGATGACATCACATGATGCTTACAGGTAAATATTATTTAGTTCTTTTATGTAGAATGCGGGATGCTCACTAACGATCGCAAAAGAAGGATGGCTTCGCTAGACACCAAGCAGAAGGAAGTTCGTCTTGCATATTAGTGCTTCACAGATGTCTCATGGTATATTATTTGACTGAGTATCTGAATATAATTACCTGTCGTAGCCACCAAGGTCAATGCAGTTTGTCTCAAAGCATAGTACTTGACTGAGTAATGGTTGTTAATGATTTGAATTCCACCTGGAAAAAAAAATGGCAAGTGCCGATTTAGTAGCAGAAATTCATGAATTAAATGTTACTCCAAATAAAATGTCATGTCTCATTAGGTAATAAATCCTTCATGCAGAGAGCGGTTTCTCAGAATAGACAGAAGCATTTGAATAATCCACAGGAATAATCAGGAGCACACGGAGAAAACCAATATCATATTAACAAGAATACTAAGGAGCAAACGTATTGACAAGAATAATCGGGAGCACACGGAGAAAACCATCTTCATATTAACAAGAATAATCAGGAGCACACGGAGAAAACCATCATACCTTTCTTTGATATCTGAAAATAACAGAAAAATATTTAATAAAAATAAATAATAAAAAAAAAATAAAAAAATACATAAACAGATTCTGCTAGCTTGTGAACTTCTCATTGATGAGCCAAGAGAGAGTTCTAGTACAAGCCGGCTTAAAGCGGCTAGCTCTAAGGATGCTTAAGCCACTTTTAGGATTTTGGGTTCTTTCTAAGGCAAAACGACATTTGAGGTTTTTCGAAATCCTAACTTTTTAATTGTGGAATTTTTTGAGATTTTTCGGCGGAATTTTTTTCCAAATAAATGGACATTTTGGCGATTTTTGAGGAATTTTGGGCAAATTTTGACACATTTTGAAGGACAAATGTCAAGTTCACATCCATCCAAGATGGCCGCCGTGACGTCACAATCCAATATGGCGGACCGACAATCATAATCCACCCAATCCACACCCTGGACCCTGCGCTCGGACCGGCCAAAACATACTACTGTAAATTCTTGTGGAATATACAAAAATATTGATTCATGTTACATAACACTGTAGTCTCCAAAATTATGATACTGAGCAGTTTCAGCTAGTTATCCAAATAATTTCAGTGTAAAATGTACCAAAACAATTGTTACATTGCACATATTTATCTTTATTTATCCACCGTGAAATGCAACATAGGCATGACGAGAAGACTGCGCGACAGTTCAGGACATTGCTCTTAGAGGCGGCACCGCGCTAGAAGCACCAGCGAGCTTCGCCCTTATCACTCCGCCTCAATTGCAACTGCGGCCCACACACATCAGCTCGATAATCGCGAGAGAAGGAAGGGGGCATGTATACATTATTTACACTCATTCTCCTATGGGTTTTATTCGTACGAAACGAATTTAAAAATGATGCTGTAAAGACAAGTCGACCGAAGCTAATTAGTGCTAATGACAATTCTTTGTTCGGTCGACGTCCCAAGAACACTGGCAATAAAAATGCTAATGAAAATTATAACCAGTCTGAAGTTAGTGAGGTGGAGAAAATCATACTTACTACCAAGGACGAATACATGGTGGTACGGGCAAGAAGAAGGGGGGTGGGGGGGGCGGGGCGGAATATTGTGTTCTTCCTTTTTTCATTGTATTATGACTAATAAGCACTGTTGATGAAAAAAAAGAAGTTAAGGGTTTAACCATGCTGAACATTCACCGCCAATGGCTTTCCCAAACAAGGATCAAGGAGCATTAGTTAGAAAATTTGTAACTAATGCTTACTTCCTTTAGTTATTGTTTATTATTGCATGGCTCCAATGACCCTCCACCCCCCTCCCACCCATAAATAGTTACGAGAGCTGTATACGCCCCTGCTAACTACGGTTACTCTCATCAGTAAACCGTTACGACGAAGACAGTGCACGATACAGCGTTGACATAGTAGTAAATTACGTGGTGAGCGCTGTGCTTCTCTAAAATAAAATTGGAAAAAAAGGATTGGGCCATTTTGGAACCGAAGGTGGCCGAAGAGAATCAGAAAATCCACTTAGCAGCTGCGATAAAACTGCAAATAAAACAGCTCCACGTGCAATTTTTTTTTTTTTAGTTAATTTTAGATATTTGAAAAATTAGACGGAAAAAAATATATATATATTTCTTAGCCTATGCGTTATTCAGCTGTAGAAATCCAGAAAAAAGAACCTGTGTAGTGAGTGATGACGCATTAAGTCATACTAGTGTAATATAAATACTAGGTACTAACGACCGCCATTTTTGTTCTCGCGCGAGAATGGACGCCGACTCCCAGCACCGCAGCAGCACGCCGCGGTAAAAATAAACTCGTCACTGTGAAGTAACCAAAAAAAAAATCCCACAAAATTGTAAGGCTCTCTGGCTCTGGTACTTAAAGTACATAGCCTCCAATCGTTTAGTTTTTTTTAAACCGTATTCCTATTTATACGACAGCAAAAAAAAAAATTACATTTCATTACACATTTCAAAAACGCTTCCCTATTTATTGTTTATTTTTGCTGCCGTGCTGTAGGAACTACGGTGTTAAAAACTGAATGATTGGAGGAACAGAAACTTAAAATTTTGTGGAGTTTGGTTTGATGGTTAATTAGGTAATTGAACTATCCTTATGAAACGGTTTTCCCCGTTCGTAACAGTATTCGACCGTAGACAAGCAACTTGAGATGGCTCACAAGTCGGCAAACAACGAACTGGAATTATCGTCCTGACTATTCAGAGGACTGTGTAGTTTACCCTGGAGGACAATGAATCCGCGAATTTTTACAGTCCCTATCAATAATTATAACTACAGTAAAAAACTTGTTAGACAAAATTTTTTAAAAAAACTAACCAAATACATAAACTATTCACGGCTGATTTCTCATTGATAGGGACCGGAAAAATTCGCGGGTTCAATTACCTCAAGGATGAACTCCATAGTTCTGCGTACATACGGTCAAATGTCACCCACTCATTGGCTGCTGTCTTGTGAGACTTCCCAACGTAGCAGCCTGTGATTCGATAAAGCTTTGGTTGGGTGTTTCTCATTGGCCCAGCGTCATCCAGGTGAGTTGTGAGCCAATAGCAGAGGCAGCACTGAGGTATAACTATTTGTATTTTAGCCTGTCGCGAAATGAATTCGCGAATTTTTCCGGTCTCTACTCACTGAGTGAAGCCCTGAAATCGAGGATCTTTATTTTTTAAGGCTGGATCGGTAAATGACACACATCCTTAGCGAGTGTGTGCGGTCATCCGCGGAGCAGCCTCTGGCGGGCGTGGACACCCCTGCGAGCCACGTCACGCGGACCACTTCAAATAAAGACCCCGAGGGACTTCATGTTCATCTCGATAAGCGCGGACAGGCCCCCGCCTCTCCCGGCCGGCGCACGGACCGCAGAGCTAGGCTCCGCGCGACAGCCACCACTAATTTGAAGGCCGACATTTTTTTTTCTTTTTTTTTTCCTTTACCGGCCGCGGGAAGTCACGCCCCCTTGCGAGAGTGTTCCCCTCGTGGCGCGGCGCCGCTATCCGACACGTGATCGGGGCGTGTTCAGTTGTCACTATCGACACCTCAGATGAAGCTCCCGTGGCCCGGCCAGGCCCCGGGGTGGAGTGGGTGTGCTCTTCCCACACTCACCACCCCCGCAATAGTCACCGTGTGTGAATGGCAGTGGCGTAGCCAGGATTTGTGTATGGGGGGTGTTAAGAAGCATGCGCCCCCCCCCCCCCCCGTATTAAAGCGGGGATAGTCCGGGGGTCCTCCCCCGGGATAATTAAGATTTTAAGGTGTAAAATAGTGCTATTTTTTAGCAGTTTTCGGTACTTTAATTTAAATATTGTAATGGTAGAAATTTTTATTAATTTTAATATGAAATTTGTTTGAGTGATGAATAAGAAATTAATTAAAGATTTGGTGCTAAGGGGGGGGGGGGGGTTGAACCCGTAAATTCCCCCCCCCCCACCCCCTGGTGTGCGCCCCTGGTGAATGGTGAGTCCGACCAGGCACAACGCAGTCTCATTCTTACACAGACTCATACACACACATATGTATATACTATTATATAACTTCCCCCCCCCCCCCTAATCTTACACTTGGAGTAATTTGGTTTGTTTATTTGGTCTGTGTTTTATTTTGGTAAGTTGTGACTAACTCCGCCACATGAAACAAGCCGTTTGAAAACCAAATTAGAATGTCTTCATTTCTTGTAAATAATTTTTCTTTTCCTTAAGTTGTGCGTTAAATTTCGACACAAACGACACAAAAAGGAACATTTTAAATCATGGTAGGTAGTATTAGTAAAATGGAGTGGGCGTGTTGGTTCTGAAGTTGAAGTCACCCTTATCGTAACTTGGTCAACAAAAAATTAAACCGTAGCTGTATAAAGACTGACGCTAGAAGTGCGTTTGATTGCTTTAAAAAAAAAAATGCTGGAGAGAAATGTAAAGATGTCAAAATGAAATGAGTGTTGGCGAACAAGAATATTAGACATCCGGATGTTGTGACATTTAGAAACAGAAACAAACAAGCAAATTCACGTAGCTCATCATTGCTCTGTCCAATTTTATCAAAATAATCTCGCTTAAACGTATACAATACTGGGTGAAAAAATGCGAAGTAAAATTGGGTGAAATCTTCTAAATCGTGAATGAAAAATGTTGTCAGTTGTCAAGTCACGAGCAAGCGTACGAAAGAAGGGGGGGGGGGGGGGGGGGGGAGAGAGGACAGTTTTTTTGCTCACGCCAACGTGAGTATCTCTTCACAACTCAGCCAACATCACAGTACACGTCCAAAACTTTGCTTTCAATTACTTTTTATAATGTTCCTGTGTGCGATGTGGTAACATTTTATAAAATGAATCAAATATTTAATTACATCTTTTGTAATTAAACATCATCCCGAATCGGTAATTTTGATGTGTGGTGTCTTAAGAAAGTCGTCATAGTTTGTGGACCAAGTTGGGTAAAAAAATGAAGTATATAGACGTAGATTATTTAGACGTACTTCTCTCCCCCCTCCCCCTCCGGGTTCAAAGGGACTATTTAGTCTCGCCTAAGAAAATAACCATCTGGAATATAAACGTCATGGTGTTCTCAGGAGCGACGAGTAAATAATTCTCCCGGCCATGTTGTTTCTGAAAGCAAATATTTAGAGGCATAGAAACTTTACGAAGACGTTCAAGATATTCTCACGTCTTTGCATGTAACATTACCGTGCGGGAAAAAATATTTTTTCTTTAACTGTCATGAATTCACGAAAAATTTTTACTATCGAGGGTTGAATAGATCTATTCAAAATTTTCCACCCCAACCTCTTCCAAATAGTAGGCCCTAGCTAATCGTGTTTCGCCTGTATTGTTTCTAATCTCCTTGGTCGCAACATGATCATGCTACTGAAAACCTCCTTGCAAATTGAACGGCCATAGTTGTTCTTAAAAGTGACTGTAACATTATTTAGCTTCTATTCTCTTGTTTTTTTTTTTGCCGTCATAGCATTTAATCTGCGATGTTTTCCGTCCAATGTAACATTATTATACAATGTGTATCCTATACGATGGTTGCGGGGAAAAAAATTATTAGGCTAATTGCTCCAATTTAATAATTTGGTTTTTTATGTTACTTGAAGTTAATTTTTAAAGTCGAATTGTATAAAGAATATTTAACGAACCCTTTTTAGTGTAATATATCTTTTTATTCACATTTTTTTAGTATAAAACATTTTTAGTGTGTTTATTATTTACGTTTAATATATATACCAATATACTGAAAATATAGAATATATATGGCTTATCCGATATTAAAACTCGTAATTCAGTGCTTCTAATATTCACTTTTTGAAGAATTAAGATAACAACTTAAATAATGCAACTTTTTTTTCGTGATTTTGTCATAACTTGCGAAAATGGTTACGTCTGTAGTAAAAAAAAATTTAGTGTTTGTACAATTTATTGGGTAGATTTCATCACTTAGCGATAATTCATTAAAATAAAATTTTGAATTTAAATATTAATTTTAGCACAACAGAGATTTCAGTTCACGTACATAGTAATGAATATAACTGCACTTAAGTGCAACCTATTATACATTATATGAGTTCGTAAAGCGTACATTTATGTGAAAACGAATAATAAGTGTAAATAATATGACTAGCGTTTTCCTGGTTCAAAGAGAGTAGAACATGAATGTTATTTTTGTGCCGTTGCACTTTGTGGTGTCGCCTGTACTCAAAGTGTTATCATTTTTTTTTTGCAAACTGGAAATTATGTAGGCTCAATTTTATGAAAATAATTTCTTTATGTTCTGGTTAGAAGACCTTATTGTTATTAAGGTTGTCTAAATATATATCTAATTATATCTCAATGTAAATTTGTGAAGATTATTATTAACCTAAAGTTAAGTGCCTGAAGATATACAAAAAAATATAAAAATATATATGGACGATAAATATTTTGAAACTGATACTGAATTAACTTAAACTTATTAAAATTACTTTACCTGTATTATTTATCATTTTGGAACTGAACCTGTGTTTGTATAATTTATCCTACAAAGTTCGACATATTGTGTCAATATCTATGACCTTCAGAAAGGTCACCTTTGTCTCGCACTTCTTCTTTTGTGGTCAGCCATCATGTAAAAGTTACATCTATAGGTAATATTTTTTTTTTGATACACTTGATTACATGGTAAATTCGGTACTTCGTACCACCATTTAGGTAGATTTTCTTACTTGATTCTCCCGGAATCATTTTAAGTATTTTTTTTTGTCCGATGTCTTATATATTTTTTATTTTTTGCAATTTCTTTTAGCTGTCCTTGTGTGGCGTGAGACATCCGGGCCCATGCTTGATTAAGTCCACTAAGTACCGGGACGAGAGTGAGTCTTTCTCCTTCGCTTACAGCCTCAGGTTGCTGCCTGTAATTTCAGAAAAGTCACTACTATAATTTTCTTTCATCTTGAAGCATGTTTGCGCATAAACTTTCATTGTGGGACTTCCACATATCACTTTCACACATCGAAATTCTAACCTACCCAATGAAAGTACCTTTTTATATTATCAACCTAAAAAATAAATTTTTGTTATCATTTGTATAAAATTATGTAATTTATTGTAATTGCCACTATGGTACTACAAGTTCATGTTTTAAACTTTTTTAGTTTATGTCTTTGCGGGGCCTCCAAGCTTCTCTATATATGTTGTGTGTAAATGTTGGTAACTCAAAATACTCAATTATGATATCAAGTTAATGTGAAGAAAGTACTGTCAAGTATGTGCATAATATATTTAAAAATAAAGATGGCACTACACTGAAGTATGTATTCTTTCATATAAACTTAAAATCAGTTCCTTTCATTATTTAATTGATCCTTTTTTTTATTTTGTACATTGGTTGTAAGAGCCAAGTGATGAGCCAGTCGGCGCATATTCTCTACTTTGATTCTCTCTCTACACCTACACTACAAGCTCTTGCATGGACGCTTCTCTGTTGTATCCTTTACGGGGCTAACCTAGCCAAGTGAGATATATATGGTAGAATATTTTCTACTAAATTAGGACCACTTACACATTGCGAACAACCATGTAACAGACGCTATCAGTAAGACTGTGACGAAGTAAAATAAGTATTAAGATAATCACACGATGGTATGTAAATAATGTTAACGTCCTCTACCACACTACGCTGAAAGTACTAAGTGTGTGTGAGGGTGGGGGAAACTTACAAAGCTCATACTTGTAACACTCAGGTCCGAGGGCTAACTCGAAAGCTTGGTTGTAAGTGCGCTGAAATACACGCAACTTGTCGATGTCAGCATGCTGGGAGTGCGTCGTATTTTGCCAAAAATTGTTTTGCTTAGAAAATTGTTAGCCCAGGAAACAAAGGTTTCAACCTGTGAAAAATTTGTCCAAAACTGAAATTTTGCACAGTGGTAGAGTAAACTATGCTTAACAACATACCGAAAGTTTACCGCTGTAGACCTTGTGCGTATCACCGAAAACGTGCAGTTAAGTCATAAATGATAGTTTTTTGCAGCGATCTACAAAAATGCATTTCTAAAATGCAATTTCTATAGTAGACTATCAATATGGAAATAAAAAAAAATATTGAAACGTTATTCTAAAATACAAAAGCGAATAAATTATTAAAGTTTTAACATATGATCATTTATGGACAATGCAAATCGATGAAGTTATAAAATAAGATTTTTTTTTTTCAAATTTACGGAAATAAAAATACAAATTACATAAATATGAATGGCCCGACGTGAAAATCATTGAAACAAATGTTTAAAATGCTATATTTGTTAACATTCTATAGTAATCGATTGGTTCGCTAGCGATCGGAGGGTCGCAGTGTGTACTGCGCTGGGCGCCATGATACATTCGTTTGTGTTCGGTCGTTCAAATCTCAGCAAACAAAGATCCGACTAAATAGGTCAAAAATCACTAGTAAATTTTTTTTGATTATATATTGTAAGCAGATGGTAAAGCGTTTTTGATTTTTATCACATTACACCAGAATAAAAATATAGTTAGAAATAACATACATCCATGAGAACTATTTGTGTTTTGTTTTCAAATTGATCACGTAGCCTGGGTAAATCACAAATCGACTGCCTACGTTACGGAAGTGATAGTATGAGTCAGTAACTTTCAGAATTATACCTTTTTGTTGATTAGTATGTGTATTAATTTAAGTAGTTAGTTTTTAAATCATGATTTTAATCTTAAATATGGCAATATTTTCATCATAATTCACATACTGAAAACTTATTTTCATATGATATGTTCTCATATGAATGTTTCTGTTCCATTAACAAAAACAAATATGGTGTATGAAACGACTAAACCATTCATCCACCCCGTCGCTTACTGTGAAACTCGTTCCTTCTCCTGGTCTCCAGGGGGTTGTTCTGCCAGTCGACAACCCTCTCCCCAGTCACAAAAGTTTCGCTGGTCTATTTTTTTTTAATGACCCATTCCTTCAACCCTCCCAACCCTTCAACCCTCCCTTCACATCTTCCAAGAACTTGCCTTATGGGGAAATCATATGCTCCCTTAATTAACCCCTCTCGACAGCTTTTTTTTCCCCAGCGTTTAGATTTTTTTTTTTTTTTAACCCTTGCGGCGAGACGAAGGGGTGGTCCAGATATTTAAAGTGTGAGACTTTGTTTTTATTCTCTCTCCTTTACGTCTTTAACCCTCGCATAACTCACGGAGCCGGCGTCTTTGTTTTCTTATCTTTCAACACCGCGCTGTGATTATCCTCGTTCTGTGTGTCTGCTAGCGCGGTCGCTGTTCTACCTTCGCCCCTGGTTCCTCACGCACACTCGGGATTAATTCCGTTGGCTTGGCCAATCAGAGCTTTTAGTGTCGCAATTAAAGAAAATGATGCCTGCCACAGTTATAGTCATTACGCAGCCGGTTCAGCTTCATCGACGATTCCTTTTTCCCCACACGCCAGACACGACACCCCCCCCCCCCCCCCCCCCCACGTGAAAGAGCTTTTGTTCAAGTCTCACCGTCAAATAACGTATGAATACCGCATTTGCAATGTGTTCAGATAACATTGACTCTGGATAAATTCGCTCATTCTGCTGCGTTATTTTAGTAGCACGAAATTTGTTTGTGCTTTTATTTTGTGTAGCTGTACACCATAAAAGGGGAACCGAAAAAGAACAGGATAATGACGGTGCCAGGGTTGATCTCATCTCCTCTTGTCTCTCTCTATCTCCCCCACCCCCACCCCCGCGACGGTAGTGTATAAAAAGGGGCTCCGGCGCCAAGGTTACGTGTGTGGTGCCGTGGTGCCGTCCGCCAACTTGGATTGTGACGTCACGGCAGCCATTTTTGGTGTAAAACTTCCTCAAAATTCTTTTAAAAGACTCAAAATTCCTCAAATTGCATACACATTTCCCAATTTCGAGGGGAAAATTTCCGTTTTAGGGAATATTTCCCGTTTTATTCCCCAAACATTAAAAAATTCGAATTTCGATATGCCTCAAGCTATATGTATTTGCCTTAGTAAAAACACTAATTCCTAAAAGCTGCTTAAGACTCCTAAAAGCAGGTTGCCCTAAGCCGTCGAACAGTAAAATTGAAATTACTTAATTTTTGACCAAAAAATTCCCAAAAATATAAAAAACGTTCACTCCAAATGTTTAGTTACTCAATCCATCTCTACCCTAGGGTCGATTCCCGGCAAGAGTAATCATGTAACTTCTTATTTAAAATAACATATAATTCTTGATTACAAATTAAATAAAATTTTAATAAATCATCTTGCTTATGTCACACCCGCCATCTTAGAGTCTAGAACCTTCCATCATTTTAAATAGTGACGTCGCGTCCATAATTATAAAAATCCGTAATTTTTATGCTAGAAAATCGGGAAACATTTTACAATTCATACAAATAGCCTATATAAGAAATTTTAATAATAATGGATCCTTCCTCCACGGAAGCGATCGGCACCACGACACCACACCCTGAACCCTGCCTCCTGAGTTTTTATATACTACTTGCGACCCGACATCTTAAATGAGTTACTATTTTAACTAGATTAAAATCGTTTGATATTTTTAATGGCTTTTTTTTGACAATCATTGACACATAGAAATTTACAGCTATGCCTCACTCTGTATTTGAACCCGAAACCCTCGCATCGAAATAGCAGCGTGCGTACGACTCCGGCACGGAAGTCGGCAGTTTTGCTTATGCCGTTTACAGCGATACTTTGACCTGAACTGATACGGAAACTCGTCAAAAATATGCTTCCCCTCCTCCCCGCCCCGCAAAAGGAATGGTATGCGTTAATTCAGCCCGCCTTGAATGTTGAAAAATAATGTGTAGGTAAACATAATAGAATATTTACGTAAACATTCTACTGGTCTGAAGTCAAACCAAATGGCCGAGTTTCCATTTTGTTGGATTTTTTTTGGGTGGGGGGGGGGGGGGGGACGAAGGACGAGGCAATTCTTAGTTGTGACTCTGCCTGTTTCCTTATTATTATGCCATACAAGTGCATTCCACTTGTTCAATAAACACGAAAAAGAACATGTGTAACGTAAATGTTCTAGGAGGAAAAAAATTATTTGAGTGCAACAAATACCATGAAAGTGAAATAACATTCGATTCCTAAATAGTTTTTGAATCTCAAAGCCGTGCTCTGTACAGCTGACGTAAGTCCGAGCGGTTGTTTGCAACGTAATCGGCGCTGGGAACAATTTGGTACAATCATTAAGGATTTAGAACACGGATTCCCAAAGATCAATCTGCCTCCTGGGAACAGCTGCCTTGTTTTAAGTGGGCGCAACACGTAAAATATTTAGACAGTTTGGTGCTCAAAAAGTTTCGGAATCCCTACAAAGTTTAAATGTAGGCACGCCATATATTTAAGTGGGTGGTTCTTTTATAAAAAGTCGTGCGAAGTGCTAGCCATGTTAATTATGGCCGACCGTCAGTCATTAGCGGGGAGGCAGGATAGAGGTTGTCGGTTGTGCATCACACCCCTGCCGCCTAATGGCTTCCACACAGCAGCCCTGCCGCCTAATGGCTTCCACATAGCAGCCCTGCAGAGTGGCGCTGCAAGCGGACACCCCTGCACTGAGGCTCGCATGCGACAAGGACCTAACCCCGCATGAATGAGCCCAGAGTGTTCCCTGTGTTATGCAGGTTTCACCTTTGCCCTACTTAACTAGTTACAGTCTAGAGTTTAAGATATGGGGAGTTAGCAACGGCGTCAATTGCTACCACGGCTGGCCAATACCCGAACGAAGCATGATACTCTATCTGCACGCCTGAAACCCAGCATGATTGGGCGTTTATGTTTCGACCTGAAACACACTTGGAGTGTTCACTAACCAACAGCCCTCCCAAACAAATACACTTAGTTTTAGTTAGGTAAAAAAAAAAAATAACAAACATGACCTACAGAGTATCGACATATTACGGTATTTTGCTATTTTCTGCAGTTAATACAGCAAAATTGCTTTCAAACTGTAATTAATATTTCTACATTAGATTCAGAAACAGAACCAGATGAAGTAATATTATTTATTAGTTGTGGTTAGTGTTGGTGTTTGCGAAGTTAACCCGTATTAAAGCTAGTCCTATATACACACATCTTGAACTTTCGTAAGATAAATGATTGCTTATCATATGGCTTTCGCTTAAGGAATATTGTATTTAAAACCTCAAAAAGGAAAGAGAATTTTTTAATAACTTAAAAGTTTATTCTCGCGTGTTCGCACACATTGAGAAAAAGCTATTGTGAAGACTAAAACTTAAGTACGGTTTCTGCGGATTATATTTTCAAGTGAAAAGTATAGTTGGATAAAATACGATTTTTTTTAAGTAAATTAAAAAATATCTATGTTTTAAAACTACAAGAAATAAAATTTTAAGTCATAAAAAACACGTCGGATCCCAACTTTCGAGTTCTTTTTTCCATTGTAAACATGGTAAACATGCGTGTGATAAGAAAAGTGATGCTGTAAACTTAACAAGTTTTTGAATGTTTCGTTAGCAAACCAAGATGAGTCTTCTGAGTTCATGTTGGAAGTAAGAAATCTCAAAACCCATTATTTTTGAAAATGGCAATACATTTACGAATTCTCCTGAATAACCAGTAATTTAAGTTAAAATTAAAGTAAATATTATTATTAGTATATTATAGTTTTCACAGTGTATTTGAAATAAACCATTTGGTGTCACCACTTCCACGTCACTTACTGTTAAAGTATAGGTATTTTTAATTAATTTTACGTTCGTTTGCACGAAATTATGATAACGATATATATTACACAGAAATATAGTTTAATATTTCATCAGCTAATTTAATTAAATTTCAGTGTAAAGATAATATTCTGTGACTCTTGGGAAATCAGCACGAAAAGCGTAGTTTATTCATGCGATAGTAATTTAAAAAATTAACTTTGTGACGCGTACCATGGGGATTTGCGTCTAAGTCTTGTTGTCATATTATATGTGAGAAGGCGCCTATTCTTCCAGCAGAATACTAACAGCTATTTACACCATAGTTAAAATTATAGTGTTGCCTCCAGTGCAAGTCATTGTTTGTTCGCTGGAAGAGTCACCTCAGAGACATCGCGACTTGGGCCTGTCTTCTCCGGCTGCGCCGACAGTTTTGGTGGAAATAGGTAGACTGGTATGTCACGCCTCGGATGAAAACCAACCCACAAATCTCACTGCGTTCTTGACCCCAGCAGTTTGCAGCTGCGTGTAAGCTTTCCCCCCCTTTTTATAATTTATTTCTCTGACACTTTTATTTTTCACCCTTTTTGGCAGAGACTGCAATTTGTTTCCCTTCTTCATTCCCCTGGTCACGTGTCCACACCGGAAGGATTTTCGAACCATCGATCTTGCCACGCCAAAAAAAAAAAATGCTGTTTCCCTGCTATCCACTTCCTGTCGCTTTACAGCGAGGGGCGTATCTGCGTCAGTGAGGCGGGATGATAAGTGCGACGCTCGCTGGTGCTTCTGGCGCGGTGTCTCTTATGAGTTGTCGCGCAGTCTAGCGCGGTGTCTCTTCTGAGCTGTCACACAGTCTTCTCGTCGTACATAGCACAACTATATTTGAGCATTGGCCATAACATGATATGACGGAGAAATGAAGATAAACGTGTAATACAAGTCCTTTAAGAATTTCAAGAATCTGTACCGGATATTTCATGCCCTGTATTCATGCGTTTTAGCCAATTTCAAACTCCTTTTAAATACAGTTACAAATATAGGAAAATAGAACAAGTTATCCGCCGTTGAGGTATTGTAAAATGCGTGTTTTTTTTTTTATTTCTGAAGCTGTGCGCACCGTGTGTGCGCCCGGGCACGGGTGACGCAGAGTTGAAACAATGTTCCCGAGGTGCTGGGTTCGAGGCATGGTCCCGGTCATCCTTGTTTCTGTCTCGCGCGGGCCCGTCAAGATCGCCGCAGAACAAGTCCTGCTGCGTGTCGCGACATCCCAGGACGAGGGTTGCTTGTGCGTGACCGCGTCTGAGGACCTCGTTGACAGAGAGACGCTAAGCCTCTGTAATAAATTAAAGAGAGCGAGTCTTTCCGGTACTCGCCAGTGATGCGTAAACATACAACCTCGGTGACGAGAAAAATAATGTGTTCTCACGTTGAAAATAAAATTATAATACGAAGGGGAAAAAAAAATCAGACATGAAATTTAACGTATAATGCCGAGCGTGATAAATATATACGCAAATTAAGTTTTCAACTACATTAATTTCTTGATGTGAATCACTACATAGTTTCCGCATTCGCCGTTTGAATTCGCTGCTGGAGAAGCTGCGTTGAATGTCGAATCATTCCTTTTTCCAGACCGAAATTTTAAACTGTATAATGAAATGGCTCCGATAAAAGCGTAAAAAGACTTCAAAAAATTCTAAACCCCGGCTTTGAATCTGATTTTCAATAAGGAATTTTATTAAAATACTGCCTATCTTGGTGAAATTCGTTAAACAGTTAATACCATAACGCTTCCCTATTTGACTGTATGAACTTTGGTTTGCGCATTCCGCCATAGATAGCAGCACCGTCTGCTACACATTTCCGTTTTATTATTTCTGTCGCATTCACAAGATTACTTTAATCAAACACCGTATACCAAGGGCTAAGATGTTACAATTCAAAAATATTGTTAAAGACAGTCACGCTGAAGTGGGTTTTGAAAATTTCAACTTCCAGCATGCACTTGCCTTTTTTTCCCAACTTGAATACTGTTATAAATTGTGTGAGGGAGGGGAAGGGGGAGCGGCCGTTACTGGTTTTGCGCGACAGCCACCATTGGCTGTTAGAGAAATGATACACTGCGTGCAAATATAGATAAGTATATTATTTTTGAAATGCTTACTCATGTTAAGTTTAAGTTAATGTGCCTAAAATCTAACTCCATTAGTTAAAAAAATTAGTGTCTGAAAAAAGTAAGAGAGTGAGAGTTAAGTGTATAGAAAATAAATTATAAAAGTTAAGTTAACTCGATCCTCAGGAATATTGATGTTTAACCACGCCAAATTGGTTTATCAAACCGATATTTCACCATTCATTTCAACATGCAATTTCAGGGCAGAAAAATATTCACTGTTAAAGTTAAAAGCACAAAGGAAGAAGTGATCTTGTTCAGAAAGAACACCATTTGTAAAATTAAAATGTGAAACATAAAACTAAATACTTTACTTATGTTAACAATAAGATTATGTTCCTTCGAAAATCGTGTTAGTTTACCAGAGTCACGATTTTACAATCGCAAGCGAGTCACCTCAGTGAGGGGCTTTTTAATTCCATGTGTGTGTGTGTATGTGTGTGTGTGTGTGGGAGGGGGGGGGGGATCTGTCCCTCATGGGGTCCAAGCCTATGTTCCCTACCACATATTAAATGTACACTTCGCAATTCGCGAACATCTTATATACATACTTATATGTGTCTATGTATTTATAAGACAGCATGTTTAGCGCGTGAGCACCATGTTATCTTTGAAAGATTTGTGCAATGGGAGTGCATGACTTGATGTAGGCTTTTGGACATACGCCATTGCTTAGCAATGGGGTATGTTCAAAAGCCTACATCAAGTCGAGCACCATGTATCGGCATGCGCGAACGGTTTACTCAACGTAAGCCAAGAAAGCAGTCCATTTAGTCCTTTTTCTCCTCTTTTATGGCAGATATTGCTACATATTACTTGTTTCTAAGTTATGACCGTTCTAAGTTGCGTCTTTATTATTTATTAAAGTCTAAGCTATGCCAGTTTTATGTTACGATTTTATACGTTACTATGTTTCTAAGTTGCGTGGTTGTTCGGCGTTGTGTGTTTCTAAGTTATGTGTAGTTATCTAATTTAAGATCGTTCTAAATTATGACAGTTCTAAGTTAAGTGGATTTTTTCCCCCAGAAATCTAAGGTATGACTGCTCTACATTGTGTGTTTAAGTAAATGTGTGGGTCCCCTGTCTTCTTGCCGATGACCCTGGCAGAGCAATTTTCAGCTTACACGGTTGCTACCTCCTCCAGTGGTGGCTTGCTGACACCGGGGCAACAAAAACACTTGTAACGAACGCCGCCAACACCGTTACGCGCATCTGCTTAACTTGACAGGATGGGAGGATCTCCCTAGCGCGGGGACGATGATTCATCGTCTGACCGCACCAGAGCCGGAGTGTCTCGGGATGTCCAATTAGCAATTACAAATACGCCCTACCTATTGGTCTCGATACTGTTAGCAACATATAAGACTGGGTTCGAAATTTGAAATACAAGCGAGTACATAGTAGATCATTAGAAACACCTGTGAAAAATCGGTTCGCAATTGAAATCTTACTGTTAAATTTGGCCAATTAAATTCCGCCATGTATGCGTCATTTTAAGGGTAGTGTTAGTAAATATCTATAATAACTCCCAAATCATTATCCCGTGACATCTGACCAACAGTTTGTGAACACAGTTTTTAAACATTGAAATTAAATTCGGCTATGTAAAATTTCTAGTTAAGAATTCTAACCACCTACCTTTTTTTATGTGTAACATTTTAGCTATCGGTATTTAGTAGGAGTAATTTCGTAAATGCGACGGAAGCCAAGGAACGGAAATGTAAAACCACGGTGCTGCCATCTGTGGCGGATGATGAGAACCAAAGCTCACAAAGCCAAAGGGAAACTTTATAGTATTAACTGTTTAATGAATTTTAACAAGATTGGTAGTATATTAATAAAATGCCTTGTCGAAAATCAGTTACAAAACGGGGTTGAGTATTTTTTCAAGTATTCCCCCCCCCCCCCTTTTACTGTGGCCGTTTAATTATATAGTTTAAAATTTCGATATGCTAATCAAATGGTTCAAAAGTCGATGTAGCTACTCCGGCAACGAATTCTAGCAGCGGGTGCGGTAATTACGAGTTATTCGCGTAAAAAAAAATTATTTGAAACACAATTTGCGTGTATATTTATCATGCTCGGCATATTTTAAATAATTCTACGTTAAATTTTATGTCCGAGTTTCATATTATAAGTCTATTTGAAACGTCATGAAATACATGAACTTGGTCGTTACCAAGGTTAGATGTAACATATCTCTGGCCAGTACCGAGAGACTAGCTCACATTTATTTTTTTGTATTTACATGTATTGCCAGTGCCTTTTTATCATAGTCATTACATTGATTTATTTTTAAATCAGGCATTACCTGAGCATTGTCATATCTCGAATATTTCTTGCCGCAATATTATTGGTAAACATAAACAGTTCTCTAGCCTCGTAAATATCGATAGCACTGATCTCATTGGCTGTCGAGCCATGCGTCCGTAACAGAAATAAAATATACTGTAACTGCTATTTTTGTTTTGTTTTAACTGTGAAACCGACCTTAATTTTTGGTCGTTACATTCCCGAAGTATAACATGGCCTAGAGACTAGTATTCCGGATTTGATGTATGGAACTGTAATCGCCTGGTGAGTCAGTAATAGGTACTAATGGCGTAATTAAGGCGCCGCGTCTCACTCCGTTTCATCGGAACGATAAAATCGCGTGACAGGCGAGAAGAAAAGGGCACTTTCCAGCCTCAGCTTTTAATTTCATCCCTACATTTTATTTTTCTGCCCGCGTTCGATGTAGTTAGTTTGTAATCGTTCTCGCGGCAAGAATGTGCCAGAAGAGACGCGACGGGGGGGCGTACCTGAAAAATTTACGGTGAAGGATCGAAAGAGAGGGAAAAAAAAAAAACCTTTCCATGGAGTCCGTCGCAGCTGCTCGCCACAGACACATGCGTTGGCCAACGAGGGCTGCTGATCTGGGAATTACGCCCAGCGGCAGAGAAGAATCACCGGCCCCGAGTAGCCAGCCCACGTGTTTTTATTGGGAGCTGTGGCTTGCAGTAGGCAGTTTGAAAAGGTTGAAAAAGTGGTTGGGGGGGGGGGGGGGGGGGTGGGTGAGAGGGAGATAATTTCGCCGTGGTCCACCCGACAACTACCGCGCACCCGGGTATCTTGTTTTATTTGAAAGTGAAACTTCTTTGCCGCCGGTAGAGCGTGAGTTAAGACGATGACTCGTAGAGCGTAGCGAAAAAATGCTAAGTACGTGAGTGGGGCGCTTGATGGCGGAGAGAGGGAGAGTCGGACAACTATAAAAACCCTTTGCTGATTTTTCTTAGCTATGTTTGATACCTGTGTATACCTCCAGCGTGTACTTTATTTATTTATTTATTTTTGATGTGTGATTTAGTGAATGGGACGGAAGGTCGAATGAACGGGAAAGTGTAAACACGGTGCCGAAGTTGTCAAGATGGCTGACCCACGTGTAGCAATGTAAACCAGAGTATAGTCACTTTAGTAAATTTTAGGGGACATACCAAACGCAGTGGTGTGCCAAATGAAACTTTGTGATAGTGACACTACCCTGTAATATATTCGGTAAACTAAAATAGTCTTTATAAGAATAATCTAAATTATTAAAATACCTAAGAAAGATGGTATTACAATGACTGTGATACATATTCTTCTCCTTAAGTTCCTAATTGGCTTAATAACACAGCAACTTTTATATCATTTTAATAATATAATAATATAACACATTACTGGTTAATCAGCTCAATCAGATTAAAGTTTGTTTGTAGTAAGTATTTACAGACTGATTTCAGTCGTATAAGGAAAAACAACTTTACAAACCTATAGAGATACTTAGTGTTACCCTATTTATTTAAAATATTTTCTGGTTAATACTTTAGTAATGCCATAGAAGTATAACTTCTAACATGTGCGGAATCTTAAATATTGACTCTTTAATAGATTTTTAACAATATTTACAGTATTTTAATAATATTCCTTGTCTGAAATCAGATCCGAAGTTTTGAAGAAAAAAAATGCTTGAATGAAACCTCAATTAAATTTTAAAATTATGCTCCAATTTTCATTATCAATACTCAGTATTATCTCCTATAAAACGTATTTCATGAACTCAAAAATAACCATGTGTTGTACAAAGTTACAATATTATTTTCTTTTAATTGTGACAAAACTATTTCTTGGCATCTGGTTTCCAAAGGAATCTTTTATGAAAGTACGGGAATTTTTTTTTTTTTTTTTTTCCTGCGCGCTCTACGCCCTTGCCCCCTCTGCGGCGTGCAGCGCTATGTTCCTCTCGTGACGCGCGTTGGGCAAGCGCTGCTGCGCAGTTGTTAACCTCGGTCCTTGTTGTTGTTGTTGTTGTTGTTGTTGTTATTGTGCGCGAACCGGAGATCACGGCGTCTGGCGGTGGTCGTGGCCCGCGGTCCCATAAGGAAGCAAGTGGAAGACAGCAACTGTGTGCCCCCTCATGCCCACGCCTTCCGCCAACACAGCGAGCACGGGCGCTCGTTCATGCCTAAAGTGCGGGCAAGTACCAACACTTGCGTTGGCGAGGCGCCGCACAGTGGTGAGATTTGCCCGAAAACGTAGTCCAAAAATACAAAAAACCAATGTTATGGCATGCAAACTTCATTACAGGGGTTTTCGAGGTCGCTGATTACGAATTTAATGTTTAAATCAATAAGTTAATGGCCGTTCGTCTTATGGAGGCTAAAATAACAAAAAAAAAATACATACATACAATTTGTAGTCTATAATATGCGTATTAAATGTTTGCAATTTTATTGAAAATTGCTCATTTAGAAGTTACTTAATAAAAGATAACAGCCGTGAGAAGCGCGGCGCTCCGGGCTGGCGCGCAAGTATTCTCGTCTTCTATGTAGTTTCACACCAGGAGGGTTGTCGGCGCCGGGTACTCGGCCCTTGTGACCGCCATGGCGATGGTAACCAGGGCCGCAACTAGAGTCTCTGGCACCCGGGGCATGAATGGATTCATGCGCCCCCCCCCCCTCCCCCTCTTTTTTTGCGCATACCACACCAATAAAGCGGGGGGTCCGGGGGCCCTCCCACGGAAAAATGGTGCTATTTAAGCATTTTCCATACCTACATGTAACAGTTTCTGTGCTACTGTAACTTCCATGCATGAACCCACTATGTCCATAAAGTAGTCCGTATAATCACTAGACTTGTTCATTAGGTAAATATGTTGAGACGTTATATTGTAAATCAGATTAGACATTCCTGGCATGCAAGTTAAAAAACTTTTTACCAGTTACCAGTTGTAGTAGGAACTACAATGCAAGCGATTTCGGCGCCCCCACAGCTAAGCGCCCGGGGCGTATTCCCCGCTTGCTCCCCCCTAGTTGCGGCCCTGATGGTGACAGCCCTGTCAGTCGGCCAGAATGGGTTGCCGGGGTGGAGTGGGGGGTGTTGCTTCGTTAAGCAATTGATCTCAGCCTCTCGTCGTGCACAGGGAAACTTTGTGAGACTAAAGTGAAGATGTAATGCAAGTGCCTTGAGTGCTTTCAAGAATCTTCACCACCTGTGTATGCCTATAAATTATTAAAAAATAAAAACACGTGTTTCAGTTTTTTTCACTCTTCTAACAAAAAAATACAATTTAAAAACGGTTTCACGGAAACAGTAATTTAATTATTCAACCCCCTTCAACATATTCTTAAATACTTCTCGGATCTCTGGAGCAGATTTTAAATTTCGCTGTTATTTTTCTGAAGCTCTGCTACACCGTATGTGTGCCCTGGTAGGCACTTTTTTTTTGCAACTACCGATAGGCTACATGGGTGGGGTGTTATCAGTTAGTTAAAGTACTTTTTTTTTCGTTTTATAAAATGAAAGCTATATCTATGTTAGCAAATATTTCAAATTCAATCCACAGATATAATTTACACATGGAAATATTTTATGTTCCTCTCTGTATACTCCCTGGTAAATAATTTCAAAAACATATGCTGCTCTGGTGTCTTTGCCTGTCTTTTATCTTCCAAATAAACTAATTATATTGCGAATAAAGATTTTTTACCTTAAATAAATTATTTACAGTGACTAATTTACTGATATAAACTGAGAAAAGAAAATAATGGTTTGGTTTCGAATTTCGATACCCACAATACCAAAACCCATTTAATCCTATGGTTTAGAATGTTATGTATAAAGATTATTCTTATTCTGTTATTGTATAGCGTGTCTCATCCTTGGATTTCATCGTGCACTTAAATGGGCTTTTACACTCTCTTTCCAAACCAAGATATCTGCTATTTTCGCTATCCTTGTTTCGGTGTGATCAGTTATCAGTCATCACCATAGAGCACAAACGTTCTATACATAACTTTGTAATAATAATGTTAATAATATTTCTGTTGTCAAATTGTATTTTTTAAAGTAAAATTTTGAACGTAATTTTGGAAGTACATTTTCCTGTTGAGCACAATCTGATAAATATTTTTTATTATTATTTCTAAGGAGAAGTAATTGAAAGACACCATCTTGATTTCAGTTTTTTCGTCAAAAATTTTGTTCATATAATTTAAAAATTTAATTTTGGCTCTGTTTTACCATAGTAGACAATTATAGCAATGCGTTGTTATTAATACTGACCAACTGCTACAATTTTGAAATAATACTTGGAGTTTAGTTGAATTTTTTATCTTTAAATGTCTACAACTGGAATAATATTGACAACCGAGACTATTTTATGGGGTTAGAAATATTTAAAAAAATTAGTAAAATTAGAAAAATATCAATACTTTTTAAAATTGAAAATGTTGTACCAAATTAGATTTTTAATGTTAACAAGCGGGTAGCATCAACCTGGCAACAGTGGCCAACATTTATACTGCACTGCAATCTAAGCGTGAGACAAACCACAATGAAGTTTGTTAGCTGCAACCGTACAAACCTATTACATAAGTGTTATATTGTCAGTTCTCTGTGCACTTGCCTCAGTGCAACTGATTCTGGTTTAGCGTGTAGTGTTGTCAGCTCGATACACCACCCACCAGACCGAAGCAAATCGGTCTCAGAGTATACCATGAAAAAGTACCGTTCAAATCACCGCAGCCTAGCGTCAGTATGGACTCTCACGCAGTTGCTATGTCTCACGCCGAAAAAATAAAGTGCCTCCACTTACATCCATACAATACAAGCTAACGAATGGAATAAAGGTATTCTTAAAACTACAATGGATGCAACATCAGAAGGATATACTTAACTTTGAGTTCATTTCCTGTGCTCTCTTGTACGCTGGAAAGCACAATGCCGTAGAAAACAATTTCGGCAAAGGTCTCAATACGAAGTTAAGGCGTATTTAGCACAGAGTTGCGAAATCTAAACAATTGGTTTGTGCGAAGGTTTTGCGCATCTCACTGAGATCTTCAGTATGGTCGTTAACTAGACGAGGTACTTCATTACAGACAGAATTGTTACGTCTCACAAAATATAATGGAACAATTCTTCTGTATTTCTTACTCAGTATTTCACACTAAATACGTTCGTTTCACGGATGTCGTTCATAAAAGAAAACTATAGCTTCTCCCACGTTTTAGTTCTTGGTTTATTTAAATCCTTAAAAATTTCAAAGAAATCCCGTTTTACCGTAAGCAAGAGACGTGTTATTACGTTAACTTGTTGTTCTGGGGTCTTATGGATATGTCAGCTCATAGACAGGTTTTTTATGAAAAGTCAGAATTTTACGTAGATCGATTATTTCCTCCCAAAGCATATATTAAAGTATTAAATTGTTGTTTATTTATTTTGCTAAAGTCTGCCTTGGTATAAGATTTTACTGCATATTTGAACTTTTATTGCGGTCCAATTGTTTTTGTACACTAAATCAATTTCAACGTAATTGTTGACGTATAATTTCAGATCTGAAAGTAACCAGAAAGTAACTTAAAACATGTTTAGAATTTAACGCGAGAACTGTACTGATGGTACTTTCACCCGATCACATTCTGCCTCAAATCACGTATTTCTTTAATTCAATCCCTTGAACAGTACCTGACGTTAATGAAACGTCATAACCGCGGCCATATTGTCGTCCATTGGACTGAATGCTCTGAATCCTTCAAAGATTTTCGTTTCGGAAATATTCTAAATTTTCTTGAAATGTTATTTTAGTAACGCATTCCAAAAAAAAAAATATCTATGTTAATAAATGTATTAAAAGTTTTGCTGTCAGATTTAATAGATATTTTTAAATCGCAACGTAATTTTTTTTTCCTATAAAGACAAATATGCGTCCGTACAAAGAGATTTAAATAAGAGAAGCCGACGCCAACCTACGTCCAAGCAGAAGCCCGAGGTAAGTTATTGCCTCTCCCGCCCGGTTGTCGACCTCGGCACGTGATGAAATTAATAACGGCATGCGTCAAAGCTCCCCTGGAAAGGCAGGCGTCCCGAATCCAGACGCGCGGGACCAGCTACCGTCCGTTTTAATGAACGTGTAAAAACCTTCCGACCAATTAGCCCGAGATAGTTCCGCTTCATCACTCACTCGCACGCCCGTTAATGATTACTGTAGAGGGTAACAGCGAGTCCTATTCACGACTGAACATGTCGTGTTGGTAATTAAACCTAATGATGAGAGGTGTTCAAAGGGAGGTGCGATCATTTGAAACTCCGTTGCGAGTCTCCATATGAACATTTTTTAGCCCTGACTTGATGTAAGCTTTTGGACATACGCCATTGCTAAGCTCATGT
The DNA here is from genome assembly GCF_032445375.1 of Bacillus rossius redtenbacheri. NCBI lineage: Eukaryota > Metazoa > Arthropoda > Insecta > Phasmatodea > Bacillidae > Bacillus > Bacillus rossius. The sequence goes on from NC_086339.1 coordinate 24,858,824, forward strand.
ATGTCTGTAGAAGAAAACTACAAAAAAAAACCAAAAGACAAAAACAAAAACACAAACACAAAAACACATTTCGCTATAGGCTAAAATACAAATAGTTATACCTCAATGCTGCCTCTGCTATTGGCTCACAACTCACCTGGATGACGCTGGGCCAATGAGAAACACCCAACCAAAGCTTTATCGAATCACAGGCTGCTACGTTGGGAAGTCTCACAAGACAGCAGCCAATGAGTGGGTGACATTTGACCAAGTGTACGCAGAACTATGGAGTTCATCCTGGAGGTCATTGAATCCGCGAATTTTTCCGGTCCCTAAGTATCATCAAATTCCAGTTGACAGGTCCCACAAGTCGGTGGTCAATGGGCAGGAGACATTTGGCTCGAGTATGCGGGTAGATTGTTGAAGTATATCCTAGAGGTCGATTAAACCGCGGATGTTTCTAGTCCCTACTCATGGACTAACACCTCCGTGTTTCTTCTACCTTTGGGAACATCGTCCACCACGAACAGCGACGGGGGAGTTGGAAAAGGGAAAAAAAGGTGTGGGGGGGGGGGGGGGGGGTTTGCAGCGAGTGTCCGGAGACTAGAACGCACAATGGGCCGGCCTCTGGAGGAGCCATAACAAACAAGGGTGAAGGGAGGGGGGAGGCCGACAGTGTGGCTGCGGGCAGCGCTCAAGCCTACCTGCTGGCAAGGCAGACGTGCGATGTACCTGCGGCGGGAAGCGTCCACAGCCAGCGCGGCAGGACACGGCAGGACACGGCAGGACACGGCAGGACCAGCTTCCTCGGCGGGCCGTTGTCCAGTTAAAAGCCCGTCTACAATCTACAATGTCCTACACTGTGTCCTACCTTTGAATATATATACTGTATAGAAGTCGCGAGTGGATAGGATTTACTCTACGTTTTTCAGAAGCGAATGATGAGCAGCTTGGGAACTTCACCGCTGCAGTGCGCTGCCGTAACGCCCTGTATAGTCTTAGTTGTTATTTACACGTTAGAGCGCAGCGCTGTCGCCTGCTGTCATACCCCGCACCCCTCATCCATCATTCACTGCAGCTCAACGTCGTTCAACGGGATGGGGAAGGGGTGTTTGAAGAGTTGGACACTTGTCCGCTAGGGACCACCACAAGTCGATGCCCTAGAAAAGGTGGCGATTGCGGCGGTGAATTAACCAACTACCTCAAAACCGTATTAGAAATTTTAACCTGGGCTGGCGACTTCTATACAGTATATATATATTCAAAGGTCCTACGGACGCTGATCACTGATTGACCCGCGGGACACTCTGGCTTCATGCGTCGTGTGGTCCCTGGTCGGAACACATTGGTCAACTTGAACTCTTTGTCACAATCTGTGTCCTTTGGTAGCACAGAAGATTTAACACTCGTGATATTTGCAGTTTCCGGTTCCCGTTTAAAAAAGGTAAACAGAAAATAACGGACATTTATTAGCATTTACTTTTGACTCACAGTATATAAATAAATATTATTGAACTCCCACAACTTTCACAAGACAGCTAAATATTCAAAATTTAGTTGCTTACACATTTACAAAGCATAAAAATAGTAAACTAATAATAGAAAAAAAATATTTTGGCATTCTATATTTACTGCGCTCTGGTGACTTCTTTAGAAATCAGTGTATTCGGACATCGGAAATTGTAATTGTAGACTGTGCAGTTTTCCGTGCGACAATGTGAGGTCATTCACATTAGGGTCAGGGCCGGCGCGTCCATATAGGCTTTGAATATATATATATACTGTATAGAAGTCGCGAGTGGATAGGATTTACTCTACGTTTTTCATAAGCATATAATGAGCAGCTTGGGAACTTCACCGCTGCAGTGCTCTGCCGTAACGCCCTGTATCGTCTTAGTTGTTATTTATACGTTAGAGCGCAGCACTGTCGCCCGCTGTCATTCCCCGCACCCCTCATCCATCATTCACTGCAGCTCAACGTCGTTCAACAGGAGGGGGAAGGGGTGCTTGAAGAGTACGACACTTGTCCGCTAGGGACCACCACAAGTCGATGCCCTAGAGATGGTGGCGATTGCGGCGGTGAATTAACCAACTACCTCAAAACCGTATTAGAATTTTTAACCTGGGCTGGCGACTTCTATACAGTATATATATTCAAAGATATAGGCGAACTAGGCAACCGTTTAACGATTATTTAAACTAGATGAAAATTGATTTTTTTAACAGTTTGGAATGTTTATATTGATATAAGTAATTATTTAAGTCCACGGTGACCTGTTTATGATTTGTAATAAGTAAAAAAGTAAAAAAAAAAACACAAGCCTGCTTACATTTGATTGTTGACAAAATCTTAGGCTTACGTGATGTATTTTGAGGCAAGGAAAAATTTTTTTGGGGTGTCCGGCTGGGGGGGGGGGGGGAGATTAAGGTTTTTCGCCTAGGGCGCCAATTTACCTTGCACCGGCCCTGATTAGGGTAAGGACACGGACCACCCACAGGTTCGGCTTATTATAGGCAGGCCTTAATGCACACATCTGTACCTCAGAGACATATCATACTAGCTCACAAAGCCCTAATTTTTCATGAGAGCAGTTTAAAGAATTTTAAATAGCACTTCACTTATTTACTCAACTATTTTTAACCCAACTATCTTAATTTTTGACATATCGTAGTTATTATTGTTGCATGCCACTACAAATAACGTCAATTTGATTATGATTAAAATTAAATTTTACTCAAATGTAAACATAGTGCATTATGCCTCCGAGGTACATATATTGATTTCTTTTTTGTTTACGGGGTTCTATCCTAAATTATTATGCGTCTGTAAATTCTTTTTTTTTTTCATGTTAAAATGAGTCTGAATTTGACCGAAAACTTCTGCAGCGGGTTCATCATGAGACAATAATTTGAGAATCTGATACGAATATGGTCTGAAGTGCTGTCCAGGGTTGGTATACGTCTTTAAATTTGCAGCTGAACAACATTTTTTATTGTAAATAATAGATAAAATATTTAAGATGGAGCACTGAGCGTCTGGGTTATGCTTAATTATATGGTGTTCTACAACCACCGCAAACTTTGTGGTAGTAGAAAAATTATTTCATTCGAATAATTGGGAATAGCACCTTTATTTTCTACATATTTTTTGTGGCTAGTTACTACCTTCAATTAAAAATACAAAATTATTGATGAAACAAGTGCCTTCTCGGCCGTAGAACCGAGATAACATATAGGCCCTCCTTCATAACTGGCTAAATTGAGAAATGCATGTTCTTATGTGTGCTAAACTTAAATAATTGTTTTGAATTTCATCACTGAAATATTTGTAAAAAAAAAAGATATTTTGCACACACATAGTTTGATTAATGGCGTTATCGGTGTACTTATATAGTTCAAGATCATTTTCGCTTATCGCCAAAGTAACAAACCAGAAGCCTAGACAGAGACTGCAGAGACCTGAAATATTAGGTTTTTTTTTCTGGTGTCATGTAAGAATCCACAAAAGTATGCGTAATCAAGCAGATATAATGTAATGCTTCGGTGACATTTCTACTTCGCTCCAGGTTTCACGTGGTTTGATCAGTTGAATATTAGGTTTTTTTTATTTGATATATGTATATTATATATAAGGTCCTTCATAACGTGTAAAACGACTCGTTATCCAATGACAAGGGACATTAAAGTGGACAGAAAATTTCAGTCTTTGCTGACACCAAACAATAATACCGCATAGGGGCATGTATTATTCGTGAAATAATCTGATCGCTCACTAGATTGCAACAAGGTATGCCCGCGCTAGCGATTGTTTCCTTGTGCTTGGTGGACGTCTGTAAGGGAAGTCATTGCCCTGTTTGGCTGTGGGCCAGTCAGGACGCGTTTGCTTTCTCAATTGACGGTTATAATTAGTGTGCTCCCAGTAGACATGTACAAAAAATAAACCCAGTAAACAACGAAACACAACAAAGCTACAAAAAGTCTTAACACACAGCGGGTATGAAAATCTTTTTTGCTAAAAATGCATGGCCTTTTAAATGACTTTGGCATGATCCTTCGTCGTTAAAGATAACGAGGCCTTGGGAAGGGCATTATAAATTAAGTCTGAAAAAATATAAATTATAATTTTGACGTGACAACGTCTAATAAATCGATGAACGCCGGCTGCACGCACGAAAAAGTGTCCCGTTACACACATTGTCCCGTTACGCTCATTGTATGCTTGCGCCACATCTATCTCTCTTCCACTCGATTGGAACTACCATCGATTTGACTTTTTCAAGGCACATTAAACTTGAAACACTCCCATTCGTTTCCTACATTTCCTATCATCGTTCTATCCTTAACAGAATAACACAGATTGGAAGAAGTTAAATAGCAAACATGTATAAAAGTTATACGTTGTTAAAATAATCTCTTCGTTAAACTAATAAACATATTTGAATTAATGAGTGCAAATAAAAATAAATTTATCAATTAAAAAGTAGATTTTATTTTACTCCTTCTTTGTATCCATACAAAATAGTGATAATTCAATAAAAATGATTAAATTGTATTCATAAAAGTAAGCAATCATTTCATCAATGTTTTGTTATGACGTTGTCACGTTAAAATATCGTCCGTAAACCCTTACAGACAACCAAAATTATTTTGTAAGAGATTTTCGATTGAAATGTTAGACTCTGATCTTCAAATTATTTTTTTTGTTGCTAATTTAAATGTTAAAATCATTTACTGGGGACAATGTAATGTGAACCATTACGCGGCTGAAATGTCCCATGTTCCATTGAAGTCATCAGGTAATCGCTAGCAGGCGGGCTGACGAGATGGCACCCACGTGTCAACACTTCCCCGCTGTGTGAAATGGAACACGCGTCACAATGACGACGGGATAGTCACGAGTGACGCAGGATTCCAACATGGAGAGCACAGGTAATTGAAGACGCTAATAATACGCGGTTTTATTCATGTGTGACGTTAAGATTTATTGATGGTGCTCGCGAGGGCGTATCTGTTGTTTACTGTACGATTGCCGGGCGCACTCTTTCTCCCCCTCCCTCAATATCACTATTTTCCCCCTCTCCCGTCAGCAAAACCAGAGGAATAACGAGCTCGGATTTGACAGCTGTGTGATTTACGACCGGCCGATAAGGTTAATCCCGTCTCTCGAATCATTTTTTAAACGACAGGACTCGAAACTTTTTGAAGTGATACTGCATTACAGGTTAGGGTAAATAGAGCGATGACGTCATCACGAAGTAAGAAAAGTGAGTAGGTAACAGAAGTTGGAGGTAAGGAAAAAGGTGAGGTAAAGGAAATTGCTCGATAGCGTAAGGGAAAAAGTAGAAACAGGAAGGGGGGGGGGGGGTGATGAATTAATGAAGAGTTAAGTAGAGTCTAAAAACTGCAAGACTCTTTTCAGACTTTTCGTCACAATATTTGTTACAATTGTGAACCTCTATTGTGGTTTTTTTTTTCAGGTTTATCGTTCAAGTTAATCTTTGAATACTGAAGTTAAACTTTTTTTTCCAGTAAGGTAAGTCGAGGCGATGACACCATCAAATGGTATCAAAAAGTGGTAACAGAAATTGCAGGTAACGAAATTTTTATTTTAAACTTAAATTCTAATAATCAGTTAGATCAGCAGTTCCCAAAAGGTGTTCCGCGGAACCCTGCCTAAAAGTAATCAGACATTTCAGTCCAGGCTAGGCTCAACTTGCCTAAATGTAATCAAACATTTCAGTCCAGACTAGACTCAACTTGCCTAAATGGAATCAAACATTGGTTGACAACAAGGTCACATACTTTGGTGGGTCATATGCTTGGGTAAGAACTTATTCGTAGGGGCAGGCATTTTTCGCGAAAACATCTGAACTCCCATTAGACTGCAAGATATTACGCCCGTGCCAGCTGTTTCTTCCTTGTGATTGGCGGTCGTCTGCAGGAGAAGCCATTGCCTTATTTGACCGGGCCATTAAGGGCGCGTTTGTTTCCGCGTTGAATTGTTGTGGTTGGCGTGCTGACAGTAGAAGTGGACCTAAAGAAAACTCAACCAGTCACGGACCATAGTCAATGCTACAGCGCTTAAACTCTCAGCTAATCTAGAAATCTTTTCGCGAAAAATACCTGCCCCTACTTATTCGCCTTGTTCATAACTGACTCAGCGTCGTCAAAAGGCGTATGTTAGCAGCTCTAGAGTCCAATCATCAACGCGAATAAGATACACGTGTGCTTCAAGACTACAGTTCCATCTAATGAATCCGCTAAATAATCGTTCTTCGAATCGCAAAAATTTGCATTTATCGACATAAAAACAGTAGTAATACATCATCCACACAATTTTTTTCTGTGTAGTAGGAAATGTTTTTTTGGCACTCACACATACCAGCGGTTGAAAAAAAAAATCCATTTTATTGTCTCAGCTGGTGAAATTCCGGGCCCAGCAGAATTTCCAAGGCTAATTTTTTTTTTTGGTGATATTCCTGCCCGTATGTTACCTAACTGAGAGACGAGCATATGATGTCATTATTCACAACCACCATTTGCTGTCAAGTAAGAAAAATGCAAAGTTTGCCTTTTGTAAGTGCGTGCACCTGCAAGGTTTGATGCCGCAAAAAAAAATATATATATATATATTCCGAAACAATTTATCAGCATTTAAAACACGCAGGCATGGGGTTGTCGTCCTGTAAGGATAAATAATTGTTATTTTAGGGGCTCTTCCTTCGGGCTCGGGAGGAGGGGTTGGAATTCCTTGTGCGCGGGCGTGCCGCGAGGGGTTGTTTTCGTCCGAGCGGGGAAGGCAGATGACCCCCGGAGGGGACCGCATGGACAACCCACCCCTCTGCGGGACGCGCATTCTCGGGGGATGAAAAGGGAAAAGGGCTGTGACCTACCCGAAATCCCTTCCCCCTTCCTTTCCCCTCACCAATTCGGGGGTCGCCCTTTCCAGCCCCCCCGCGGGGCGGTGAAATATTATTGTGATCGTGCAAGGAGCAAGGACACCTGCTGGCCAGCCCCTTTGAGACTTGTTCAAAAAGGTACTTGGCGGAAAAACACCAGCCGGGCGGAGGGTGTAGTGGTTGAAGGGGTTTTTATACGCAACCCACTCCCTCCCCCCCCCCCTCAAATCACCCTCACAAGGGAGGATTCCGAAACGATCGATCGTATATCATTTCCCTCCGCATTCGTCGGACGCCATCGGTTTACTATCACCATGCTATACTATACTATACTATAATAGTGACTTGCGAGCATCTTAGAGTGCGATGCGAATTTCGCGCTTTATTGTTCGGAGACAGGCTGGGCATTTTAATGACATCAATTAGGGACGTGAAATTTTATCGATAAATAGTTTTTCGGACCAGGTGTGCGTTGGCTGGGTTTATTTCAGTTAAACATCTGTATGGACATGAAAAATTAGCTGTTTTTCAATGACCGCAAAGGGATAAACTCCACAATCCTATACATACTTGGGAATCTGTCACGTGTCTATTGGTTGCTGATTTTTGTGGGACGTCTCAGCTTGGTAGTCTCTGACCTGACACTTCTTTGGTTGAGAGTTTCTCATTGGCCTGGATTCATTCCCACAAACTGTGCACCAATAGCGAAAATTCCACAGAGGTAAAATGGTTTCAATTATAGCCTACCATGAAATGAAACCGCGAATTTTTCCGGTCTCTACGTGGCTACTGTCAGCACGTCACTCACAGTCATCCAGTGGGGAAGCAAACGAGTCCTGACTGGCCCGGCCAAACAGGGCAATCAATGGCTTCTCCTACAGATGGCCGCCAGTTACAAGGGAACATTGGCTAGCACGGACATATCATATTGCAGTCTAATGAGCGATTGTAGAGACCTGTAAAATTCGCGGATTCATTTCGCGATAGGATAGAGTCCAAATACTTTTGACATTATTTTGCTTCAGTGATTGGGCCACAGTTTATCTGAAGGACTCTGGGCCAATGAAAAATCTTTAACAGAAGAATTAGCGAATCACTATCATTCCAGTCAACAGGTGTTACGAGTCGGTAACCAATCAGCAGATGTAATTTGTACGAGTGCATAGAGGATCATGGAGTCTATCCTTTAGGGATTAGAAATCGCGAATTTTTCCGGTATCTAGCGATTAGATTATATCGCGATAAATACATGCCCCTAGACACCATCATTGGACCATGCGTGGTTTCGTCACGTTCCGAAGGACAAAACATCGATAACGAAATCTTCCAAAATTTATTAAGACCCAACCATAATATGCAATCTGTATGGGAAGTAAAATGGGGCAGCAGATACTCAACCTGATATTTTACAAATATCAAGTTTGCGTGTAAGCAAATATCGGTCGAAACTTGCCACAAAACATAACATGCAATGCGTGTATGGTGACACATGCGTAGACAGTGCCTTACATCAAGAATAATTATATTAAAATGCAATACCTAAAACATAAATTTTTTAAAAACTAACGCTTATAATGTTGCACAGAATCATCTGCCAGATTTTCTGAAATTGGAGTAGTGACATCCATTTATTTTCGTCTATGATAAAGTATTAATTGTACTTTATTGTGATTAAAAAGTGATATTGAGCTAAAATGTATTCATATTTAAGGAGCCGCAACCTTAACAATCTAAGTCTTCAAATATACAATGTTTTTTCTTCATGTTAAAAATTTTACTTGTTTCAGAATACTTTGAGCAGTCGGTTAGTATTTAAGAGGTCAAAATTCTGTCAGGTAAAGTCGAAGACGAAACATGTTTCTTAAAAAAGATACTGCCAGTGAATTTTTAAAAGTTTGTCAAGTATTTACAGAACTTTGGTGCCCACATCGGTGGCAACATAAAAAAAAGTTAGTTTGTAGTGTGTGTTCAATCATATCCAAATAGTTTGCATTGCACCCTTGTACGCACTTAGAACGGGCACGAACTTTCAAATGTCTTAAACTTATGAAAACGCAGGAAAGTTTCAAAGACCATTTGATCTTGAAGGAAGGAAATTAAATAAATATTCAATTATACATGGTTAGAGACAGGAAAAATTCGCGGATTCATTTCACGATATGCTAGAATCCAAACAATTGTACCTTTATATTGCTTCTGTGATTGGCTTACAGTTTATCTGAAGGACTTTGAGCCAATGGAATACCTTCAACCAAAAAAGTATCGAATCGCAAGCGTCCCAGTCGACAGGTGTCACGAGTCAATAGCCAATGAGCAGGTGGCATTTGCCTGAGTATGAAGGGGGTTGTGGAGTCTATCCTAGAGGTCATCGAAAGCGCGAATTTTTCCGGTCTCTATACATGGTATAATTTTATCAGCTTCAATCCAGCTGGGATCTGAAGTCAAACAGAGAGAGAGAATACAGGATGTTTCACAAAGAGAGCAACTCATACGGTTTATTTCTTGCACCATTTACGGCAAAATTAGCAATTAAAATTCGGTTTCTGTCCCCAATATTTATAGAGAAATTTTAACATTTAAAAAAATGAAAATTGCAATAATATCTCATCCCCAGGCTGTATTTGAATTTATGAAGTCGCAAGTAGTTCCTCACGTGTTTGTGCAGTCCATTGGCGTACAATATCCTTCGCACATCCCCGTACACAATAAGTGGTCCATTCTAAAGCATTAAAAAATTTACAAATTACTACTTAAATATTGGGGATATCACGCATTCCGTTCCAAGTGATGTAAGTAATCAGACCTTTGAATGGCGGTAACTTCTTGCGAATCACTTTGTACTAAATCTAAACTGTCCAGGGCAGCAGCTGGAAAGCAGGGAACAGCTGCAAACAGGCTAGGTCAGAGACCCCGCGCACCCTTTCAGACGTAAGGGTTGGATTTTGGAGCAAAATAACACGAATCCTTCACACGGCGGAGGTACCCTATCCCCCCTTCTCCTGTATTCCGGTGCTATTATGTTACGCAGGTGGCAGCCACGATATAATACAAACACCCCCACCCCCCGGCCCGTTGGACGGACGTGTGGTCTGTTTTCGCCAATTTTTTTTACTTCCTGAACAAACTGCCACGGGGAGAAGGACTTCCAGCTGTGAACAACGCTCTCTCGGCACCAGATTCTGACTATTGCTGACTGCCGGCCTGAAGGGCGACGAGTACTGTCGTCCGCCACCAGGGGCGCATTCGTCACTGGCACCGATCACTCCAATGCGGACCGCAAGGTCCCAGCGTCCGAACCCAGAATGGTTGAAACTTTCTGCCCCGTCCAATTCTTCTTCCTGGACCATCCTCATTGTCCTGTATTGAACCTGCCTGCTTAACGCTTGAAATAATTTAACTCTGCATGAATGATCCCAGGTTTTTTTCCCTGTATCCATGCAACTTAACTTGTTATAGTCTAGATCTAAGATGAGGGGAGTTCGTCATGGCATCAAAGGCTGCCATGGCTGGCCAATCCCCGAACAAAGCACACGATGCATGCGACCCTTTCTGCAATGGCTGAAACCCAGCATGATTGGGCGTAAAGGCTTCGGCCTGACGCACCTGTAGTATTCCCTAACACAGTACCCCCCCCCCCCCCCCCCCCCACCACCCGCAAACAAATACACCTGGTTTCAGTTAGGTTAGGGGGACAAAAATTACCCCTATTAAGGTGGGGTGTCACACACCATGTTAATTTGTCCATTTTCTCGCTATTGCTGTAAATCCCAATATATAGGTATGTATACACCACGACGTGGGACTCACTTATTCGCTCACTCATCTACACAAATTCTAAACTACTTCCAGATGAGCTAGAAACTCGAAATATTTACCGTAGGTAGATATAATCCCGTAACCGACGCGAAAAAATATATATAGTGTGGCAATAGCCTACGAACAATAGCCAACCTACTAATTTGTGTGTACGAATGTGAGGAGTTTCAGTCTGTTACAAAAAAAAGTGGTGAGTTTCGCAAGGCTATATGTAATCGTTTTCAGGATTTTTTTCACTTTAAGATTCGTTGTTTTGGTAATGAATTGCAATCGGCTCCCTGGCGTGTTAGCAGACGAGTACGATAGTGATATTGACAGATGCGGTGCGGGTGAGCCAATGAGGATAGAGAGGGTTAGAGGAGGTAAGTTGGTTCAGAGGAATGTGAACTGGACTTAGTAACAGCTAGCTGTCAGTTTTTATCCTAACTTAGGACTTCAAAATCATGAATAATGAGCAGGGATGAAATAAACACAAACACACGTAACGTATTTCATCGGGCTCCCAACAGAACTGGCATGTTTATAATCGATTTGGAGCGAGAGGATAGGTGTTGTTTTCAGTGTATCAAGTGTTTCCGTTTTGATGAGACGGCTCGCACGATGCGGTGAGACGATTAAGTATTCATATGCTCCTTTTTATTTTATTTTTATTTTTGGTCATCCTGGAGTGGAGACCCGATGCTGTCGTATTACCGAAACGACGAAGCGGTTGATGCAGGGGGGGAGAAGAAGCGGGTTAGGTCCCCCCTCAGGAACGTGTTTACGGCGAGGTGAAGGAGGGGGACTGGTTTAATGTCCCCGGGAGTGATTCAGAACGAGGAGGAGGAGGGGGAAGGCGGGGATTTGTTCCGCGCAACAGCGGGCCAAGTGCCGCGGGTGGGGCAGACGTGCCCCGGGGCCAGGCGCCGGCCCCGGGAGCCGCCCCCGCAGCGGCGGCGGGCGAGTTGCGGCGCCGCGGGGGTTGGTCGCGCGGCGGCGGCGGGCCCGGGGGCGGCGCGGGGACAGGGCGGCGGCGGGAGCCTCGCAGGTGCGGCGCCTGGAGATGGGCGGTTGTCGCGCGGCGCCATGAGGCGAGCGCGTCGCCCCCTGCTGAAGGCGGAGTAGCCCCGGCCGGACCGCTCCAAGGCCGCCGGCGGGCTCAGGCGCGGGGCGACATTCCCCGACGTCAAACACTTGTAGCCGCTGCTTCTGCGGTTAGTACCTACCACACACACACTCACACGAAATATACTGTCCTAAACATCTGTGAGTTCCCCAGTTAGTTTTTTATTTAGACAAAATTCATTTTTTACTTACATATTTTAGCAAAAAGTTTTATTTATATATTTTTCAGTGTGACCACCATAAAAACGTTTTCCACAAAGAAATTTCGTAGGAAAGAATGTGCAAGAATATATAGTTTAAGCGTAACAAATTTATTTCGTATATTTTAAACACATTTTTGTGTTTTGGGTGTGCAGAGATTCGCGCCTTTCTTTCCGTAGTTCGGTTTTTAAACTGTATTTTCATAAGAGTGAAAACCAGCAAAAAAAAACGCGTTTTTTTTTTTCAGAATAATTTTTAGGCATGAACCAGCCGGTAAATATTCTTGAAAGCATCCAAGGGGTCTTGCATTACAACTTTATTTTCATTTCTCCATCATTTATAATGTCATGGTTACCGCTCACATCTCATAGTCGTCTACTGTGACACCGCGCTATGGAAGCACCAGCGAGCGCCTGCACTTATCATCCCGCCTCACCAACACACACACACACACCCACGACCTAAAAGTCGTTAATGGAGCAACGATGGAATAAACGGACGGAGGAAACGCGAACAACCAGATAAAATCCAACGGCCGCCACGCGTGTGGGTAGCGTGAAGTAGTTTGCGTCCTTTTTAACGTCGAATTAAGCATGAACTCAAGCGACATTCTTTTCTAATCAACAACAAACTCAGAAATTTCACGGTGTCGGGCTGAAATTCACTGTCTTACGCAATTTTTTACCCAATGTTCTTTTCTATTTGCAGTTTTTTTTATTACGTAAACTTTCATTCGTTTGAACCGGTGGGCGTGATTAAGTAAGTGTGCTGATAGCTAGTTGTTGATTGGTTCACAGCCAAACAAGGACGTGAAGAAATTTAACCGTGGTGCAATCATTAGATATAATGTTGATCTAGAAATTTTTTTTGTGCTAATATAGTCTGTTACCAGTTCTTACTCTTAAGATTGGAATACATGTTTATATAATTTACAGTTTACGGCGTATCGCGGGCCATCTATATTGCATTACATGTTTTCTCATTGGCTGATTTAGCCAAAACGAGACATTGAGAAAACGTTGGTTGCAGATATGTACAGAGTCCATCAAATTTCTACCGATCAGCAAAATATTACAAAATTATAAATAAATGATTAAAAACTACTTTGAGTAGGCTATACATGAATTTTCGGTGTTATCGCTGCGAGAGAAAATTATGATAAGAGATTTGGAAAAAAAATGGGGGGGGGGGGGGGAATTATCTAATTAGTGACCTTATAGGTTGTTGAAATATTTTCCGGCTACACCGTATTTTTTTTTTTGTAAATGGAACAGAAATGTTCATGTAAGATTACAGATATTTGTCAATTTGTACATTTACTTGAAACAACACTGTAACCGTTTCCTGAATAGTTTCCAGTATTACCTAAGCACATAATAAGCTTGATACAACAATATTAATTCAAATAGTTGAATATTCTATTATCATTTCCACGTTAAAAATATATGATTGAATGAAATATCAAAAAATAGATATAAAATCATACGCCAATTTTCGTAATAAATACTCAATATTATCTCGAAAAGCGTATTTCATTTATGAAAACTTAACCATAGCCATTTGTTGTACACAGTTACATCTTTTTGTAGTGTTACAAACTATTTATTGACAACTGTTTTCAGTCCATGCGAAAAATGTCCTAAGTTAATTTGGTATATGAGATTGTTTATGTATATATTATGGTAGGATCTGAATCAATTGAAATAAGTATATTCCTCGCGTTGAAAGTATATATCTAAAATTATTTTGGACACACCGTCACACTTTTTTTTTCAACATATGATGTCTACCTTTGTTTTAAATCATAAGTCTTTTTGTTTCAAAGAAAACCTTAATAAAAGTCTAAAATACAGGAAAAATTATCACAATTAAAACTGTTTTACACGTGTATAGAAAAGCGTAGGCCTACTCCTACGTGCTAATGTTAGAACTAGATTAAGGATGGGTTTATACACTACGCTAGACACACAACGTCACAGCGACGCAACACGCAACCAACACATGTACATTACCAACACTACAACTTGAAATTGTAAAACAGTAGATAGTTGATACTTCATATTCATCATGAAATATGAAATAGAGACAGGAAAAATCAAGGATTCATTTCTTGATAAGCTAACTTTCAAATAATTATACATTTGTGCTGCTTCTGTCACTAGTTCACTTTTTAACCTTCAGGACTGTGGGCCAATTAGATACCCTCAATCATGGAAGCATCGAATAGCAGGCTAACCAGTCGAGACGGATCACAAGACAGCAGCCAATGAACAGGTGGCATTTGCCCGCGAATGTTTCCGGACTCTAGAAATAGTCAATAAATGTGATTGAAATGTGTCTTTTTTTCTTTCACTGTGCGAAAGTTTAGCAAGTGAAAACGTGACGTATATCTATAACTAAAAAAAAAAAGTTGTAGCTTTATACGCACGTAACATGTTTCGGAGTCACTTCACTTCAAATACGGAAGGCGTAAATGCAAGAAGTTGCAATTTGACTGATGCTTGATTTGCGATTTTGCGTAATTTGCGTATTTTACAAAACAGGCATCTTTAAACGTCGTTATTGAAGGTTTTTTTTTTTTCATCTTGCGTTCTTGCGTTTTTTTTTTCGCGTGGTTCCCTAAGACCCGGCCTCATTGAATACTTCGCATCAGCTCCAGACGAACACTGGACCTGGTTTCAAAATGCGAGCTCGTTGCTCGGCGTACCGACAGTACTAATCGCGCGGTGTAGTTTCGACTCGCTCCGAAGGTCGGCGTGTGTCCGGCGCGTCTCGGCCCATAAATGGGTCGGTCGCCGGGAGAGCGGTCGGCCGGGTCGCGCTGCTCACGTGTCGCGGACATCATCCATCTGCCCGCTCCGCCGTCCGCTTCCACAACAGACCAGTCCGTCACGGAAACTGAATGTTCAACAGAATTACTCCCCCCGGCGGCTTCCAGATCAGTTGCTAATGCGTAGGGGCATGCAGATTTCGCGAAAAGATCTGAACGCTTATTAGACTGCAACAAGGTATACCCGAAAATGTGGTTTCTTCCTTGTGATTGGCGGCCGTCTGAGAGAGAAGTCTTTGCCTTATTTGACCGAGCCACTCAGGACGCGTTTACTTCCGCACTGAATCGCTGTGATTGGTGTTGTTACAATCGATATGTAGGTACCTGGAAGAAACTCACCCAATCACGAGACACAGACGATGCTAACCAGTGTTTTGACTTTCATCTAGTCCCAAAATCTTTTCGCGAAATCAGCATGCCCCTACGTCAGGGGTGCCCACAAGGGGGGGGGGGGGGTATCGACGCAGGGTGGTTAAAAGACGAGAAAAATGTATATTATTTACTTAATCATAGCTTCTAATGTGAAAATACGTTTCTGGTGCTTTGATAATTGAAAGGGATCTTGTAAATCAAATTGGCAACCCCGCACTTTCCTCAACAAAAGCAGTTTGGCATCTGTCGGTTCAGGATGGAAATATTACCTGATATGACCAAAATTATTATTAGAAAATCAGTTTTAATTAATGCAAAATGTGATAAAATATAATACTAAAACAGTATAATATTATAAAATAATTGAGTAAATCATTGAGAAAATGGCATAAAAAATTTCGGGGGGGGGGGGGGGCATCATTAGGTTAGGGGGGGTGAGTCATAGTGTTTGGGGGTGGGTGGGCACCTCTGCCTACGTAATGCGGACGGCACAGTCAGCGACCAGTGCGTCGCGGAACTGACACTGTCGTCAGTGCCGGTAGCGATCCGCCCGGTCCACACGCCTGTCTGTGCCTGTCTGTGCCTGTCTGTGGCATCGATCCAGGGGCTCGCAAAGAGTCCCAGGCCGCGTGTTGCCGCCCCTTACCTCTTGTTTTCTTGTCTGTGTGTACGTTTTTGATGTTATTCTGGAGTCTGTGGTAGGGGGTGGCTGTGGTGGAATGCTGGTGTGTGGTTGCGTGGATGAATGTGGTGGAGTCACGGGGTCCACCAGGGCCCCGCTGAGCGCTAGCCAGACAGAATTACTCTCCGGCGAAGACGAAACGCTGGGGACTGGAAAAAAAAACTAATCGCTAAGTTCAGCGACCTCTAGGATGGAATCCACAGTCCCTTGTATCCTCTCGGGCGAAAGTTGCGTGTTCATTGGCTGCTGAAACGCGAGACTTATAAACTGGGGAGGAGACGAGTGGATACTTCTTCGGCTGTGTCATCTGGATGAACTGTGAGCCGATAGCGGAAACTGGAAAAAAAAAAAAAAAAAAAAAAAAAAAAAGGAAGTACACTTATTTGAATTTTAACTTATTCAGAAATTGATCCGCGGAATTTTTCCCGGTCTCAACGAATCACGCGTAAGGAAAAGCATGTCCAGCAACCTGCTTATACTAAGTAGTTTAATTACGATGCTCCGACGCCAGGGTCGGCAGGAGGAGCCGATAGGAGCCAACCGCCATCATGGACGACGTCATCGTCGCCATATTGTATTACGTAATCGCTACCATCTTCGTTGACCTTGATCCTTGGCATTGACACGACTACCACCTTGGATTCTAGAACATTGTATCCTAGAAAATTCGGTAAATTTTTAATTCAAGAATATTCTGTACACTACCAACTGGGATAACATCATATTAGAACAAAATAAAAATAATAAAAATTTAACAAAAAATTAATAAAATTCTTAAGAAATATTTTAATAAAAAACGCGGTTAAGTCATCAAGTTCGAAGTCCTCGGTTAGAACCTGATAAGGACAACCAAAATGGTGGTTTCAACAGGGTTTTTTTTCACCATTCTTAAATGCCAGTGCCTTCTAAGGGGATAATATTCGTAGCATCTGGTAACTATTAACTTCAGATATTCCATTAAATGATATACAATTCTTTAGCGAAGTCAAATATTTAACAACAAACGAATGAAAATTATACTGACATAAAAACCAAGATGGCGTCATTGTGTTTCTATCTTTTCACTTTTATTGATGGGAGGATGTGTAGTAACATACAGTTATATTTTAAATATATAAATCTTACACTGTTCTCTGTAGTATAGAAACTCTTATGTTTGGGAGAATGTATTTTTTTACTTAAATAATAAACCATAAATGTAGGCAAAGGTAAAGTACGCCTATTTAAGTGTCTGAGTAAAAAATATTTCATATTAGTACTAGCTTCAGTACCCGGCGTTGCTCGGGCTGAACACAGGGTGAAGAGGAAATATTTCTAAATCAGATGTAGACAGTAATTGTCTTCTTAATTAGAATGTCAAGTGTGCAAAATAATTTTTACCACTGGCAGAACCCAGCAGACGATACTCTGCCAGTATATAGTTATTTACCATTATATACCTAAAAATGGATGGTCTGTGTGTAATCTAGACTTTAAAAAGCACTATAGAAAAAAAGTGGGAAAAATGAAAGATTACTGAAATTGAAAAGATTCCATTATCTAGCTAATGCTCGGCATGCGTTCCAATGTCTCATTCAATTTTGTTTTGTAATATGTTTCAAGTAAACACACATACACAAACCATTTCTCTACATATCTAAATAAATAAATATATATCTTTATCTCTATCTACATCTATATATCTCTATTTATCTCTATCTCTACATGTATACATCTATATCTCACTATCTCTATCTCTCTCCTCTATACACCGATCTCTATACATCTCTATATATGCCTCTGTATAGCTATATATATATATATATATCTTTATCTAACTCCACTTCATTCTCTTGTCTCGCTGTATCAGCCTCTATCTCTCTGTCTCTATCTCACTCTATATCTATCACTTTGTCTTTTATATTTAATTCAATTCAATTATGTCATGCGTGTGCACTCATACTACGAAAACAGACGAACTGCCGCTATACAATATTAAATTTACACACCACCTATTGTAAAATAGTTGTACTAACTGAGAAACCTTTGCGGGAATGCACATAACAACTTACCACCTCACCAAAATTTCATTGTAATCTGATGAATGGCATACGGGACAAACGAACGAAAAATTCAAGTCAACGCCATGCATTGGCTAAGTTCAAAACTTAAATGTTATTAGCGCCGTTAGTTCGCTAGCCGCCGCAAGCTCCACTAAGCGGACGGGTCTCACCAAGGAGACAAATAGGAAGTTGCCAGACCTTAGGATATGACCGTGTGGCGGATATATGATTTTCTGTTATAGGGTAAACCGACCATATACCTTATATCGTGACAAACAACGTTGCGGGCATCACAGTGTTGGGTAGGCTTCCTACACTGAGTTCACTAAGTTACCAATACAGAGTGGGCATGTCTAGTTTCGGCGCATGGCTTGGCGCGTCCTTTGTGTTTACCAGCACACTTTTCCTGCTAGTATTCGTTCAATACACGTATCATCTCACTCAAGTTGTGCAGTACGCGCTACAAAAATGTAAATAAATGTAATTTCTTACTAATATCGCATGTTTTATAGTTTCAACGTAAAGCGAGAGCATTAATCTGTTAATTTATGGTATTAGACAATATTCTCTACTCTTATTTACTTCGTAATAAGCTTACAAAAATGAACTATTTCCTTACAATTTTCCTTCTGTTTCAGTTACAATGATGCCATTCGACATCATGTTTGTAGGATAATTTGGGCCTAATTATTTTCAAAAGGGTCACGATGACAGATGGACTGAAGGAAGGTGCCCTTCCTAATTTCTCTGTAGGGTTGTCTCCAAGTGGTTGGATCAATTCCGAGTTGTTTATGTGGTGGTTCAAATTGTTCACTAAAGGAGGTACATCAGACAAACCAGTGATTTTAATAATGGACTCACATGCAAGCCCCTTCACGCCCAAAGTTACGGAAATAGCATCACAAAATGAAATATTTCTGTAGCTTTCCCATCCCACACCAGTCATATCCTCCAGCCCCTTGATATTTCTGTTTATCAACCTCTGAAAGTTGCTTGGAATGCAGCTCTCAAGAAGTTTCAAGAAGGTAATCAATTTCGCAGACCAGGACGTTTTGACTTCCATGCTATGTTCAAACCGCATTCTTGAAAGCCTTTTTTTTTGACAACATAATTTCTGGATTTACTAAGACTGGCATCTTCCCTTTAAATCGACAATCAGTGCAGGATGAAGGACTGACAACAGCGCCCACAGGGCTCGACAAATCTCAAGGAAGCACATTAGCAAATGTCAGTGGACCTAGGTCTAATGAAGAGGATAGGCTTAGTCCAAAGTCATCAGACAGTAAACTTGCACAAAATTCACTTAACGATCTTTTAAGACTGCCAGATTTATGCCTTACGTCACCACAAAGTAAAAAGCCTGAGATAGTGCCAAAGTTTACTTCAACCCTACACCTGAACTTCAGGAAGACGAAACTTCAGCCACCATGTGTAGCATTCAGCCTGCACCTGAGCCAAGTGGGAACCAGATATGGAAGAAAGTGACAAAGAAACAGCCGAAGGAGCTTAAGAGTAAGCCTAAGCTAGCAAAACAGAGTGAAAACGTATGTGCGACGTGTAACGAGGACTATGCGCTTGGCAAGAATAAAAGTCCTTGGATTCAGTGCTGTTTCTCCTTGAAATGGTTCTACGAAAACTGCCAATCCATTGATTCAGCAAAGCCACCAACAGTTTTCATGTGTAATCTGTGTGCGAGAAGTGATTAGGCAGACAGCAACAGTGACTAAAGTCGTGGCAATGTTTTACAAATGATC
Organism: Bacillus rossius redtenbacheri; assembly: GCF_032445375.1. Lineage (NCBI taxonomy): Eukaryota > Metazoa > Arthropoda > Insecta > Phasmatodea > Bacillidae > Bacillus > Bacillus rossius. Next base: position 24,878,503 of record NC_086339.1, read on the forward strand.
AAAATACATGTGTCACGAAATAAAGTATATGTTGTCACGGAATTAAGAAAGGGTATCACAAAATTAGGTATGTGTGTATGCCATTTGTTTATTTCATATAAGTTTTTATTTACTTAAGATAAATTAATTTTTCATGTAGAAAATAATAAGGCAATAAGTAACCAATGTATCACATATAATATAAGAATTACTATGTTTAACATATTGCTAATATTGAAGTTCGATACGTTAGTATCACGAAGTTGGGTAGGTTTACCCTATAAAGGGATTTACCCCTTTTTACTGCACTGAACAATTATCATTTTGGAATTCCGTGCGTGGACAGCTACTGTAATGTTCGTAGGATAGCGGAGCGGTCAGGAGAGTTCACTTGACCCTAGTCGATATCCCGTTCACTCTACCCGTGTAACCGCCCCACTTGAGTATATATATAAAGTTTGTTCGTGGACGGAATGACGGAGTTTCTGTAAACACATGCCCCAGCGCAAACACCTCGATCATCACCTCATCAACACCTCGGCGGCCGCGCCGCAGGTGTCAATTACTGCTTCTCGGCGGCGTTACGCCCGGTGATTGCAGGGCCGGCGAGCCCGGGCGGTTAATGACCTCGATTAATCAAGGTGCGCGGAGGTGAACGACCTTCTGGCGACGGTCGCGAGTCGACAGCCGCTGCTCCTTTCGATCGGACATCGACAGGACCGGTGATTTTAACGAGGCAAAGCGGTGTAGTTAAAACACTGCATCATCGTCCGAGCTGCGTGACTGGTTGGGTTTCTTTCAGGCGGCACTCTCATTGTTAGAGACCGGAAAAATTCGCGAATTCATTTCGCGAATTCATTTCGCGATATGCTAAAATACAAATAGTTATACCTCAGTGCTGCCTCTGCTATTGGCTCGCAACTCACCTGGATGACTCTGAGTCAATGAGAAACGCCCGACCAAAGCTTTATCGAATCACAGGCTGCTTGCTACGTTGGGACGTCTCACAAGACAGCAGCCAATGAGTGGGTGGCATTTGACCGAGTGTATGTAGAACTATGGAGTTCATCCTGCAGGTCATTGAACCCGCGAATTTTTCCTGTCCCTACTCATTGTCGACGCAACAAAAGACCAGAAAAAATTCGCGACTTCAAATCGTGTGCGGATTCTGCTATTGGCTCGCGGTTTAGCTGGAGAACTACGGGCCGATGGGAAACGCCAAAAAAAAAAAATTGTAGCCCTCTCAGCAAAGAAGTTTCACTAAAAAAAAAAAACACGGCTCAACTAGAGAGGGAAGTTGTACAGCAACTGGCCAAAGGTCTGTGACGAGGAAAATCCCAGCGTTAGACTCTAGAGATTTCGGGAAGAACTCGTGAAAAACATACGAGGCGTGTTTTTAAACTAAGTGCTTTTTGAAATAAAAAATCTAGCAGACTTTTATCAACTATTTTATTTTTACATGAAAGCCTGTACCTTAATCTACTTTACTGCACAATTTCCGCTAATATTGAGACCTTTATCGTATCGTAAAACCAGATTTTGAATCCTAGCCTCATACAAGTCTGCCGCCTAACTAAACATTCATTGAGACTTGAGGAAACTCATCAGATAACGATGAAATCTTTAAACGTCTGTTCTCTTTCAACTTTTCGTTTACTCTCTGCACAAAATCTTCAGTAATGACAGAAGGTCGCCCACTTAGTTCCTCATCATGAACATTTGTGCGGTCATTTTTAAAAGCTCTAACCCATTTCCGTACAATTCCTCCGACATAATGTTTTGAAGTGAAACTTCTAATGCGACTTCCAACAAGGTTGCGTTAAACGTTTAACGCTACCATGGAGGGGGTAGCCATTAAGTTTTGCTATTGTAAGGAACTAAGTAGAGAGTATGAAAAAAATAAAGATCCTGACAGTTTGTAGTGTCGCCATATTTGTTTCAATTTTCAATACCCTTTTTGCACATTACAATTTAAATTGCAGAAAAAAATCATGTTTCATAGACACATTAATAGTGAGTGTGTGTCATTTCTCTATGTCCACGAGGTCTCGCCGCGTCAATTTTCTCCTTGGGGCGAACCCGTCCGCTTGATTAAATAAACAGCTTTTATCGTTGAATGATTTCATGATTTATTTTTTTAGTTTGATTTGCTACAATATGATTTCACTAAAAATCAATTTCTACCCCTTCCTATTTTCATTTCCACATTACGAAGTTTCACTTCTTCCGCGCGGAGGGACTCCGCGCACTATTTTTTTTTCTCCATACACTTCACGATGAACTTCAGCCGCTGTCACATCTTTAGCACTAAGGAAAACGAATCATCGCGGTGTGTAATTCACATTCGGCGGGATTCTAAATCGGCGGAGGCCTCCTAAATGCTGACAAACAGACGTAAACACGGTTGACTGTTTCCGTAATGGCGTCTGTGACTTTCTAGCAGATGGGTACATAGGCCGCATGCGAGAACGCCGACCACAGCGCTGCAGCGGCAGAATTTCAAAACGGAACTTAAAAAAAAAACACCCCTCGTAAATCTGACTGGCTTTGTTGCGTTTCGAACCAGGGTCCTTCATAATACGAGTCCGAGATTTTACCACAGCATAAAAACTCTCGGTGTGATTTGTGAATGTAATTGAAAAATAAATTATGTGTTTTTTTTTTTTTGGACCACAGTACTATCAGAAAAGATCATCGTCATTGCACTTACGTACGGAAAGATAACAACAGATGCCGATGCATAGAAGCTTGAAAAATGCACACGACACAGTAGGCTTCGCTCAAAATATTAAAATATGTAATATTTACAGAGGTCTGAAAATTACTAAACTTAAAGCAAAAGTTTGATATTTCCTACTTTCCCTTACTCTACGTAGCTATGTATAGATTCTAGAATCAGCCATGAAATGTTAGGAAAGTAAAACTCAGTTCATTGAACACAAAATACTAATAAAATGTTTAATTGGCACGCAACTATTCTTAGATGATAAAATGTTTTTATTTTAGGAAAATTTAATTTTTAGTCTAATAATTTTCACACCTCTGTGTACATGTATCTTTAAACTGTGATGTATTTTTATTCAGTTTGAACTCATGTCATTTCACGCCAAAAATATAATTTATTTATCATAGTGAGGTATGCATTTAGGTTTTAATTCAGTAAATTGGATCCATTATGGAGAGTCATCGACCCTTGTAAATAAGGAAAAAAATAAACACGATTCGTAACGATGGGTGGTTGCGTAAATACTCGGCTATCAATCGTTTACCAATCTTCTTATTTTTATGTCGTTTCAAGGGCATGCACCTACACTATGCGTGTGTTTATTTTTCTCGAGGAAGCGGCAGAAATTACACGCTAACCATCGAGAGGAAAACGGGAGAAGTTAAGGCTCAGCTATAAACTGTTAAAAATGCTCGTATTAAATTTACGAAGAACGCTTGTAACCAACTGTCCAAAAATCTTTGTAAATTTAACGTTGTCTTCGATAATTTACGGGTAAAAATTCACTTACGTTGAACGTGAACCCACAAGAACAATCTTGGCATATAAGAAAACCATTCAAAAACTGGTTAGGACTCATGCAAAAAAAAAAACACATTTATTTATTTCATGTTTGCGTTTACCCTTGTTATAGAGAAGAAAAATAACAGAATTCTGAATTTGGAATACGGCTTGGAACCAGTTATCTAGAATCACGAAGAAATCTTCGTCTATTTGTAGCGAATTCTTCGTATAAAAGTTCGTGATGTTACTATAAATTTTAACAGTGCACACGACGTGTAATATTTTCAATATGTTTTTAATTATTTCCCGATCTTTATGAATAAATATTTCTAGAATGAGATTATACAAGAGATTTTGTACGTGTTGCTGAGATGTAGAAACCAAGGAAACTAACTGCGTATTAGCTACTGCTGTACCTTTAGTTCGGAAAAATATATTATGCATGAATATTTGCTTGAATTTTCACAAATAGCTGATTTAATTTATCATATACCTAGAAAAGTAGTTATAACAACATATTTCTTCAGAAAATTATCCTTTTCCCCCCTCATTACCAACATAGATTTACAATTTAAGATAGGTTTATGGATGTTATATAATAATATATTTTAGATATTGTATAAGCAACATGATTTTTTTGCTCCTATCAGTTGGTAGAGGGCAGTATGTATCCTACTCAACTCTCAAATGTTAAGTGAACCATTAGTTGACGAAGAAAGACAAAATGCACAATGTTTTTTTTTTTTTTTTGGTTCTGTTTGTACAACATTTTTGATAAAATTTATTTGTGAGTTTCATTGTGAAAATATAACTCGTTGGGAAATTTTTACGAGTTTGCAGAAAATGTTTTGTAGTTTACTGGAGAAATTTCCCAGAATCGCTTTTCTGGAAAACTATCTTTACAATAAACTAGGTGGCAAAAATTTTTCCTCAGAACACACGATTCAATGCTCATTTGGTGAGATAAAAAAAAAATAACAGCATAAATATGTAATAACTACTAATTAGAGGATTCATTTCGTAATATGCTAAAATTGCAATAACTTTACCTCTGTTGTGCTTCTTCTATTCGTTTACTGGTAATCTAGAGGACTCTGGGCCATTTAAAGACCCTCAAACATTGAAGTATCTAACCAGTAGAGACACTTCACAAGTCGGCAGCCAATGAACAGGCGATGTTTGCCCGAGAGTGTAGCTGATCGCGGAGTCCATTCCGAAGGTCATCGAACCTACGGGATTATTTCCAGTCCCCGGCAACTTTGCAGGTGGAGACACGAGCCTTAACTTCGCAGAACGGGTCTTCATCGGGCACGTTCCTCTCAAACATCGCCCGCGAGGGTGGAGGGCATGATTACGACACCTAATGGCCTGTCGTTATTGGCCTCTCTCCCCTCCCTCCTCCCCTGCTACCCGGCGCAACCGATTAACGAGCGGCGACGCCAGTTTTGCGAGCGCAGCGGTGCACGTGTACCTCAGGCTAATTAATCTTCAACAAAGAAAACAAATGATAGTTCATGTTAGTATCTGCTGCATACAGCTATAAAACTTTAAACATTTGAATAAATAACATTTGTAAATTCAAATTTGTCTTCTTTCACTTGTTCAAGAGTGGTTTTCGTTGTTCGAAAAGCTTTAGGTTTTACTGCGCCTACTGTAGGTACAGTTCAAACTAACAAGTATCAGCTCCCACACTAGTGATCTCTCCTCCCTGATAGACGTCTTAGGGCGGTGTTACTAGACGTTCGGGTAAGGCAGCGAATCAGCACTGCCTTGTTGAGATACGACCGTAATATAACTCACGGGCATGTATTCCAGAACGTTTCTAAACCGAATCCCATTCATGAAACAATTCGACGACCGTTTTAATGAACGGTGCCTTTGCGCGAGGCTAGAACTTGTTCCAGCGCATTCTAGCGGACGTTCCGCAACCATCGATACAACTGTTACAGGAAAAAATACTAGAGATAGCATCACCATCGCACAAAATTAGAACCACCTGTCTAATTTTCTCAAGTACCTTTTAAGTTGCGATTATTTCTTGTTAAGACCTTTAACGTGTACAAAATGTATTCCAGGATAGTTTCGATACCTATAATAATATTTCTCTTGGCACATGAACACGCTTCGTAAGTCCCCAGATGATCACAAAAAATGACTATATACGGGTTAATGGTATACCAGACGCGGGTCCGCCATCTGGACGAAATCAACGGGAAAAAGTTAGCTCTGCGCATGCGCGGAATTAGGGCAACAGATAGGCAACGGATAGGACACTTAAATCCGTTCCCTAAAAAAATTGGTTGTCTGTAAAGTCGGTTTACGGACGATAGTTTAACGTGACGTCATAACAAAACATTGATGAAATGATTGCATACTTTTATGAATAAAATTGAATCATTTTTTTATTGAATTATCACTATTCGACCATCAAAACACGAAGTGGCGTATCTGTAAAATGCCAACTTTTCAGGAGAGCAAAAATAAGAAAAGCACCTATGTTTGAAGTGCTATACCGCACAATCCCAAACTAGAAAACCCTTCATTTAATTTTTTATATATATTTAAGATGTCTGACTTGGGTTACCTATAATTACTTTATTTATTACAAATTTATATTTTAAGATTTATAATAAAATATAAAAAATGTTGTAGTTACGCCACTTCGTGTTTTGTTGTTTTCATTCATTGCAGAGTTACGCCGCGAAATAAAACATTTAAATAATGAAAAATGTTCAAGTTTTATTACCTATAACAATACAAATCGTTTGTTAGTACAAACACTAAAGGTTATTAGGAAAGTATATCATATTAGCAGTAAATAACTCAATTACTCAGCATTAATTATTGGGCCTTCTTCACACAGTGTATTATTAAAAAAAATTTTTAATCGAGTAGCTTCACATAATATGTTATGGTTTTAAAAAAGTAGAGGTTTGAAAACTGCTTACATAAAAATTTTTACTATAGTGAAACTAACATGTATACATTGAAAAATCTACACTCTTAAACAAAAATTTCTAAACAACAAAAACTAGGCAAAATAATTATTATCAGAACTACAATATCCACTTAGTGATACTCAACTTTGTTGGTTTCATAAAATAAAAAATTTGTTTTAAAAAAAAGTAAAATAAAATAACCTGATGTCAATTTCAATAAAAACAGTACTGTTTAGCTTTAAAAACCATACAAAATGATAAAAAAACTTATCTTAACTAAATAATATTGATTGATAAAATATCAATAACAAAGAAGAAACACTAATAACGATATTCAAGTTTCATCTCTTCTAGACAACAATCTTTGAAAAGTTAATTAGGTAAGGACCTGTAATAGTTCTGAAACTCTGCAGCCCTTACAACGGGAGTAGGTCCTTCGCAAAGTGATATCAGATCCTTGAACTTTTCTTTTGTTATAGCCTGCGGTAGAACGTTGAGACGATCTAGGGGCATCTTCAGGTTCTTGTCAGCATCACGTTTTAAAGTAAATGACCTGTACGTTTCATCAAGATGGCTGTTCTTGAAAAAAACTGTTGTAGGATGGTCTTTCTTAAAAGCATACTCTACCATGTTAGGCCAATTTATGGGTTGTCCTTTTTCGTTATCCTCTCGAATGGTGAGAATGCGCAGTTCTTTGGAGAGTCTTTTAAAGTCCAAAAAGTCCCTTGTTTCCATTTGATGGACTATGTAAGGATGCGCCCTTCTGGCGAGTTTAATTATTGGTACCAGCTGGGAAGGAACAAACAGATCGCCTGCTTGATTTATGGCATGGCCAATCGCACTGTGAGCAGCATCACCTTCATTTTGACCATGGTAAGGTTCAAAAAATCTCAAACTAATTTCAGAAATGTTAGAGCTATTGAACAAAAAGTAAAGGAACATTGCAGGCAGAATACTATTTTTGTTCTGGCCAGAACAGCCATCAGCAAACAAAGTCACTTTTTTGCCTACGTTGTTTTTATCATGCTCCTTAAGCATGAGGAATATGCAAGAAGCAATTTCAGATGAACCTCTTTTACTTATTGACTCATTCCAAGTAAAACAATGACAGTCCTTGGTTCCCAAGTCGTATATTGTAAAGTTGTACACTGATAAGCGTCTTTTATAAAATACGGCGCTCTCGTTGGTTTTCGGCAAGAAGATTACTTGCTGAAGGTCAAATACTAAACAAACATTAGTTTTGTTTTCAATTGCTGCTGCTTTACACCTTTCCTTTATTGCTCTAACTTTTGTTTTTTCCGCAATGTGTTGGTCATACCTCTGTTTAATTCTGTCCTTTGTGTCTCCATCGCCTGTCTTGTAAGTCATACAGAGAGTACACATATCTTTTTTACGATGATGAAAACTTAAATATAAACTTCTAAAAATAAGTCTGTATAACCCGATGCTGCCCTTGTTGGCGTTGGGATCTTCACTTTGGTAAAGGTTAAACATTTTTTTAATATTCAAATCATCATGTAGAAATTCTCTGGTTGTATTAGCCCTGCAGTAATGCGCTTCTACTCTTGGAAATCTGTTGATGTGATCGGTCATTCGCTTACGAATATCTGCATCTCTAGCTGCTAGGGTTTCCTGTCTTCCTCCACGCTTTTCTGGTTCTAAAACACCTGTCTCTGCTACTTTTCCAACAGCTGTTCTTGCTGTTCGTTCACTAATACTAAGAGTATTAAGAAAAAACTTTTTGCACACTGCTTCTTTTTCATTTTTTAATGTTAAAAAATACTGTTTTGACTGTGCTCTACGACTGTCGCCAACTGTAGTTTTGCGTTTTGTTGCCCCTGACACTATGTGTCTTGCAATGAACTCTCGTTGTAATTGAAGACTACCCATAGCATAGTACGACTTGAAAATATTTTGTCTGTCTTCATCTGTAAATTTACTACAAGACTTCTTGGTTTTCTCACAGAATCTACCAATGCAACGGTCTTTAATTTCTCTTGGAGCAACTAAATTGTAAGACTTTTCTTGTGTATAGCCGTGACCAGTGTTTCTCCTTTGTTTTCTTTCTTTCTGTCTATTTATTTTGTACCGTTTTTCTAAGGGAAATTCTCGTGCAGACCCTTCTGTAACAAAATCTTCTGGCTCTCTTGGCTCTTCGATGAGCGTTTCCAATTTTTCTAAATTATCTGTATGGTTTTTGCACTCATCACTTTCCTCAAAATGTCTAAAGCATAGTAACTCAAGACATCTCACACAAGCTGCAAAAATCTCTAAGTTACAACCGTTGGAAGTACATGTAGAATGCATGGGATCTGTATTATCAATATTATTCTTTTCTGCAAACTTAGGTTGGGGTTTCTTCTTTTTCTTCTTTGGAGATTTAGCAATGAATCTTTCATCGCTGCTATCAGTTAAAACAATATGGTCACATTCATTTTTTGACCAGTGGGATTTGCAAACAAGCAATCCACAACAACATGTTTGAACACCTACTAGTTTACATTTTTTTAATTCGCACAGTTCTGTAAAATCTGGATCCGCGTCGCTGTCATCGGGTTCACTACCAAAACAATTTAAGTCTACATTAGAGGCTATATCTGTATTTCCAAATGAAGTGTTGGGGTTGTGATCAGCTTCGGTATCTCTGTTATTGCTCTTAAGGCGGGAAAGAGGCACAAATTCGGCCAATGCCTGTTCGTCTTCATCAGACATGCTATCTGAATCACTGTTTTCTAACAATATTATTGTTCCAAAATAAAATGTTTTATTGTAAAGCATTTTAACTTTGGAGCCTTTTTTAAAAGCATTGCCCTTATCAACTGGAATTAAATCAGTTAATCTCACCACGTTCCGGGTGCCGTCAGTCCACTTCACTAAAGCGTCCATCTTCTTTTAGTCCACTTCTTACTTGCATGCAAACTCCAGCGTCGATCTGTAAGATACAATAAGTAATGTATTATAAATATACAAAATTAAACTTGCAATGTATGTTGTAACGTCCACTTCAAAATAGCCTAGAGTTAATTTTACCTGCAGTAATAATTCACTAATAAACAGTTTATCAAACAATGCATTTAAAGGTGAACATAAGTGTTCTTGATGTACAAATTATATGCAGACTAATTTATTAACCCTTAACCACAGACATGAGGTCCCCGGGACCACACAGCGTTCTGACGCCCTCTGCCATCAGTAACCAGTAACCTCGTGGACACATGATCTTCAGTACCTTCCTACCATTCAGTCTTCTCTCTGCCGCCGGAGCGATAAGTGGTTATCTGACACCTGACTTCACGTCTGTGTTAGTGTCAGCATTATTTGCAGCGTGGGACCTCACGCCTGTATATACGCACAAAAGTTTCACGTCTGTGGTTAAGGGTTAGTTATGGTTGTAGGCCTAATAAGTAATATTTTAACAAAATGCTTACCTGGGCTCTACATCTAAAGCATGTGTTGTGATGGACAGACGAGCAGATAGTGGTGCAGATCAGTATATAGATAGTGCGGTATTGCGGTATCAGTCTTCCTTCCGGTGTTTTCCCTCTATTCCCATCTTTGTGCAACAAAACAATTAGGTTGCATTTTCCGACCGCCCCACATGTAGTTACGCCACTTCGTGTAAAACGAGAAATAGTCAACAATTTTTTTTTTCGGAAAACACGAACAGGCGTAAGTTAACTTAAGTCAGTACGTGTTTTGCTGAATAGTCTCCAAAACACTTACGACGAAATGAAAAAGCATTATATCTTCAAAACCATTGGGAATTAAGTTACGCCACTTCGTGACATGATAGACCACGTAAAGATATGTCTGTAGCCAGTATATCTCAACATCGGCATTTTTGCAGTTACGCCACTTCGTGTTTTGATGGTCGTATTTTGTATGGATACAAAGAAGGAGTGAAATGAAATCTACAAATTTAATTGATAAATTTACTTTTATTTGTACTCATTAATTCAAATATGTTTATTACTTTAACTATAACTTTTATACATGTTTGCTATTTAACTTCTTCCAATCTGTGTTATTCTGTTAAGGATAAGACGATGATAGGAAAAATAGGAAACGAATGTGAGTGTTTCAAGTTAAATGTGCCTCGAAAAAAGTCAAATCTATGGTTGTTCCAATCGAGTGGAAGAGAGAGATAGATGCGGCGCAAGCGTACAATGAGCGTAACCGTACACAGCGTAACGGGACACTTTTTCGTGCGTGCAGCCGGCGTTCATGGATTTATTAGACGTTGTCACGTCAATAAAGGGAATGGGCCGTGTCCTATCGTGCACTAGGGATACGGTTAGGGTACAAGTGTGGCACATTCAATAGCTAAAAACCTAGTTTTTTGTGTCTTGTAATAACCTGTCCTTGCAGCCTCGTGGTGAAGGGGGGAGGGGGACGCCGGTGGACCAGGCCGGGCGTGCAAGTGGACCTGCTCGTCCCTCAGATCACCCTCCGCGTGCCGCCGCCGTGAATCAGTTGACTCGGTCAGGTCAGGAGTCGGACCGGGCCGCTGACATCAGCCGCCGCGTATAGGCGGGAGCGTGACGTCACCACGGGCAGCTGGTCGACCCCCCCCCCCCCTGACCCCCGCCGCTCGCCCCTAGAGAGATGCAGGGCGGCCCATCTGATTGGCGATCAACCATCATTCTCTTCAGCAGAGTTTCCCCCCACCTATGTTGGACCAGCTGCGCACTAAACATATTTTTTTTTCACGCCAAATTTACGTAGCGTTATTCAAATGCAAGGGCGTATTTTTCAGAGGGAAGGGAGGCAAGGAAGAGGAATTGACCCCCACTCCCTGTTTTTTTTCTAAAGTAAAAAAAAAATTAAACAAGGTGCAAGAAGCTGTAATTGGAAAAAAAAATGCTGTTTTAAATTATTTCATAAATTATGTTCTTCCCTTTTTTTATTGCATATTATTGTATGGCATTGTATGAAATCGCGAAAAATTTGTGTTTAGCGTATCTTAACGTAGTTTATAAACCCGGCCTTAGCGCTATGCACGACCAGTTCCGAGCCTTGCTTCCTAGAGGCGACAGCGCGCTAGAAGCACCAGCGAGCCTCACCAACACACGCACGCCCACGACACGACCGGGCGTAAGTGGGGCTCTGCGCAGACGCGCTGCGCAGCGTGATCCCGAGCGCCTCGTCTCTCGCCCCGCGCACGCGCAACAAGTGGGGCTCGCAGCCGGCCCGCCGGGTTCGCGAGGAGGCCTTGAGACGCAGCTTCTTGTTATTGACGTAATCACGGCCAATTTGATCCCAATTGAACTGAAGGCCTGCCTCGGCGGCGCGGCGGGCCCGCTCCGCTAGGGGCGCTGCCGACAAGAGTCTAGCGGCGGTAACGCGACCATAGAGTTAAGGATTGTCATGAGTAGAGACCTGCAAAATTCGCGGATTCATTCGGTGATAGGCTAGAATTCAAACACATATACCTCTTAGATAATTTTGCTATTGGCTTACTGTTCATCTGGACGAATCTCAACCAGTTATGAACCCCCAACCAAAGAAGGATCGAATCACAGACAAACCAGCTGAGACGACTTACAAGTCGGCAGCCGATGAACTTGCGTTATTTTCCCGAGTGTAGAGGGGTATGTGCAGTCTATCCTGAAGGCCATCGAAACCGCGAATTTTGCAGGTCTCTAGTCGTGAGACATAACCAGAGGGGGAGCGCTGCATTTGGGGGGGGGGGGGGGGAGTTGCGCTAAACTTGCAGAATTATTTTTACTATAGATATTCACTTAAATATCGTAGTGTTAGAAAAAATAAGTGTTGGAAGGCAGCTGAACTTAATAATTGTTCCTACAAGAAAGAGTCATACATGTATATCGTTAAATATTTAAAAACTGTTAAACTTGCTATGTATTTATTAACAATTAAATGAAAAACTATTTATTTACCATATAAGTAGAATACTAAATATTTGGAATAGTGGAATTAATTAATATGTGTTGTCGATATGAGTTGTTATCGGGAAAGGTTTGGTTTGGTTCGAACCATGAGTTCTGGTCCCGGGTGGACACTATTCTAGTTACGTCCCTGGTGCTGTGACGTATTTGAAGGTATTTTTTTTACCTAGTCATCGCCATATTGACACGCCCAAAACATTGCGGGAAATGTTGTTTGACCACGTCTGATGATGGTTAGTATGGTTATGCGAAATATAAAATCTCCGTCGTTAAACACAGCCACTTCCATTAAATACAGTCATACCAAATATGGCGGCCGTTTTTTTTTTTTACAAAATGTCAGCTGGATTTGTAATTTTCGTTAAAACGCTGAAGAATTATGCATAATTTATGGAATGCAACGAACGTTGTGTTTTTTTTAAAGACGAATTACGTCAGAAATGTTTACACAATTTAATTTTGATCTAAGTTTGAGGTTGGTTGTCATTAATGATGTCACACTTCACATTGGTCATTCAGGAACTTTATATAAGTTTTGATTGTGAGCACTAAATTTTAATTTTTATTTTTACATAAGTTATCAAACACTTGAATTAGGTTTAAAAATGTGTTAGGTACTGCTGTACCCGAGCAGTGGTGCCGTGATTAACTAACGCTGGACTTGTATTCAGGAATAGAGGGGATCCATCACGGTTTATAGTACTGATAGAAAAGTCTGTTGGTAAAAATGGGAGCTCACCTTATATCGGTTGCGCTTGGTTGTGAAAAAATGTGGTTTTATCGTGGTATCTCCGGCTCCCGTAATCGTAGCGAGATAAAATATACACAAAATTTAATTTTAATTATAAGCTTTTAAATACAATAAGTTTCATCAAACTCCGTCCAGTAGTTTTGCGTGATACTCAAAGAAAAGAAAAGACAACCAGCCAAATATTCAATAATATTATAGAAATTCAATAAAACATAATTGAATAATAAACTTTTTTAATTCAAACTATTTTGGAGATTAACTGCGTGTTTTTTTTGCTTAAAAAAAATCTAAATACATTTGAGTTCTTATTGTATGTATACCTATATATGATTATAAGGAGAGCAGAAAAAAAAATTATCCAAACACCCAACGCCTCCTCGAAAAGCGAAGGAGAAATAAATGAATTGGCAACACTGTTCGCTGCCTCGACTCTGGCTGCGAGCGGGCGTGTGCGCTGTCGAACGAAGGAAAAGTGAGTACTCGCGCACAACGGGCAATTCTATTGTATAGTCCATCCACGGTAACCTCCTACTTTTCTGAAGCCCTGCTTTTCACCGGATCTACTTTAATGTCACTATGTATCCTTCCGCCGTATGTAAACAAAAACATTGCCATGTGACAAATGTCAAATGGTTTGTTTACAATCACCAGCTGTCAAAACAATGTGTGTGTGTATGTATGTATATATATATATATAAAAGTAATTTGAATATGATCTAAGTATACATGCATATGTTCATAACATTATTTATGATACCCAATGGTAAAAATATTAAAAAATAAGTTTGTTAGCTAAAGAAATAACATATAATTTAAAGTAAATTTTTAGGAGAATATATAAAAAAAAGTATTGTAAATTATACATATGGCTGTCCATCTAAGCAATCTGGAAAAGACTAAGGATTGAAGGTTTAATAAAATTAACAAATTCAGATGAAAACATTTAAAAATGAATTTTCTTCTTTTATTTAATAAACCCCTACCATTTTGCCGGTTAAGGCCACAAATAAAAATATGGTTATATACATTTTCCTGAGTATACTTATTAGACAAAATCATAATTTTATGAACAGTAAAATTGTGGTGAAGAATTGACAGTAATTTCTATACCACTTATATGCATTATTTATTTGTGGCCCTGGATGGGGACTGGCTTTTTGTTTTCCAAGTAAGTTCACTGAAAAATGAAGACACACAACAAAATAAAATGTTTCACATACACCTATACGAATCCAGAAATGAAATTTAATATTCATTTCATAATACGTGTAATATAAAGTTAATACATAAAGTTCCAGTAATCAACATACTTCATGGGAATGCATAAAAGAAAAAAAAAATGTTTCAAACCCCAATACTTACAGTTGCCCAGGTGTTTATTACATACAGACCTCAATAAGAACACCCGGGTAAATCATCAAGAGGAACTGCCAGTACTTCACTGTCTCCATCTACTTGCTGTGTCGTAACCTCAAATTCTTCGCTGTCACTGTCTTCACTTGAACTATCCTCGCCGAGGTGGATGATGAGTGGAGGAATGGTGCCGCTGTCTATGTGGACTTCTCTCTCCCAGTCTGCTTGAATTAGCTTCTCCACGTGATCCACACACCTCGCCCATCTAAAAAAATTAATGTATACAGTAAAACCTCTATATAAATGACCTGTTTATAGCAAAAACCACTCTATAACAAAATATGTTTGTTTCTGTCAAAACGGCATAGTAAACAATGCATGGCATGCTCTTTATTACATACAATTTTGAACTCACTCCACAAGAAAGTATTTTTAAACACAACAAAACTCGTTTAATGTGTTTTCCTCAACTATCAAAGCTATTATTTAATACTTGAAGTAACATGTTTTGTTTTATGTTATCTGAAAAAAAAAAATTATAGTGGTTTATTCAAGATATAATAAAGCTGTAAATATTATATATGTTATCAATAAAGGCTTAGAATGCATATGATAAAATATTTATTTCATAAGTTTTGTGTTTGTTTTTGGTTAAAATTTGTCCCAGACAAAAACAGTGAGATATAGCGAAAATTTAATTTTTTGAATAGTTTTGATGATTTACTGTATATGTATTTCACTATAATAACATAACTTTTGAAAATACTAATGTGCAAGAACTACATGTGTAAATACCTATTCAAGTTCGCTAGATGAAAATATTCAAAATTCTCTACGTTGAAATTTTATCTGAATATTTAAATCTGCCTACAGCACTGAACCCACCATAACTTTAAAGTCATTGACACAAGATTAAGCATAACAGAAAGTAATATCACAATTACTAATAAATACAAAACTATTTATGGAAATGAAACAATTGCAAATGGACTGCAATTACAAAAAAAAAAAACCTTGCAAATAAGTCACCACTGTTAGATCTAGAAACTACACAGATATGTATGAATCACATGGGAATAAAATTACAAACACAAACACAAACACGAACACAAACACATACATGCAACACATTTTCAAAACGACAACTACACAAATTCAAACCACTTATTTTTACCAATTGTTTTAAAGCTGTATTACTGGTATATGAATATACACAAAATGATAATCACACTATACACACACTAGCACACAAAGTTATCAAAAGGAATGGTAGGACCAGGCTGCTAGGCAACAATACTTACGTATTATGTAAAAATGTATGGTAAGGGTTTTGCTGAAGCTTGAGGAATGTTCTACAGGAAAATAAAACAATTTCTACTTCAAAAGGAATACCCCATTGGTCATGCAACATGAAAATACCTCTCTGGTGTGGAAGCATCAAGAGCCTCTTTCCAGATGGCTGCAACTGCATCATTGTCAAATCTCTTGGCCCGCCCCACGTTACTATTGTAATGGTGTTTACATTGAGCCCAAACTAGTTCGATTGCATTATAGTGGCAGTGATAGGGTGGGAGTCGTAGAATTTCGTGGCCATAGTTACGAGCCAACTCGTCTACCTCATATCTGAAAAGTGTGTTAGAACAAGGTGTATACGTAATTTTTTGCAACTATCTCACTTTTAAAGAAATGCTGTAAAAAAAACGAAATAATATACCGTATTCGGGGCTTGTTTTGTTTAGCTATTCTCAGCAGCTCCACTTTCAACAAATTATTTTCATGTTTTATCCCATTCTTCTCCAGCCACGCGATCAGTGCAGCCTTGGTCCAGTTCGTTGTAGGTGTTTTCTCAACCTACGTTGTGCCAACATTTAACTAAATACTCAAGTAGCTGATAAGAATTCATGACAGTAGAACCCTGTTACAATTTTACTGCTTATAAAGTTTTCCTGCCTATAATGTATTATTTTTCAAGTACAATATTTTCCCTATAAGGACAATGTATTTAATTCCTGGATATAATGTTTCACAAATTATGCGTTTCGTGCTTGTAATGTTCACTTCATAAAATTTTAGAAGACGAAAAAAATTAAAAGCCTTTGTCTATACTGTCTATGTATATGTGTATGTTAGCAGTTAACTGCCTGTTGACACCCTTGGAAAACAAATAAATTCATAAATTTTAAGCCATTCTGTGTGTTTTCAAATGTATTCACTTAAATCACATGTTCAAGTGGCAAAAGAACTGGACTTAAGCATTTCCACTGTAAACACTGTCGTGAATTATGACAATTATACAGAAATATGACAATTTTACAGCAATGAGACAATGTGTAAGTAAAGACAAAGCAGATAGAAGCTGGAAGCACCATGATGTTAAAGAAAAATTGTTTTTAGCTTGCTACAAGCAAATTGGAGCATCAAATATATCTTTATGCAGCTTGTTGAGTCCATTGGCAATAAATCCACACTAAAAAGTACTAAATTGAATTTCCTGCTTATGTTTTTTTTTCTTGTAGCCCCTTAAAAACAAATTATAACAGGGTTCTACTGTACTTATGCAAAGCAAACATGTGTTTTGGCATATTGTCGTAATGAATTTCTAAATTTAACAAAGCATGTTAGTTTAGTGACTAGAAATTTTTTTGAAAATATTATTTTAATTTATTAAGTAGGGCAACAGAGCATTCATAAAGTGGGTCCTTTTACCAAACAAGTAATTATGTCATTTTCAAATGCTGTTTGCAATAAAAAAATTTTATTTGGTATTTCAAACCCTCTACTAAATTAGTTTGCACTACAATGTAATTCAATTACATTATATATATATATATATATATATATATATATATATATATATATATATATATCTGTGTGTGTGTGTGTGTGTAATCAATTTCAGCTCAAACATTATAGTTTATAAAAATGTAGTGTAGGCATACTATTAAGATAACAATTATTGCTGGCAAAATGTATTAGTCTCGAATATTCGTACTTATACACAATAATAAACACATGTAAATTTTTCACATTATAATTTGAGCAATAAAAAGACACTGCTTTACCATTGCACATACCTGGGTGCTGTGATATGAAGCATTGTCCATTATGATGACACTGGGTTCCTCAAGATGCACCAACATGTCTTCAAACCACATCAAGAAAGTTTCCCCATTCATCTCGCCATGGTAGTCTGCAGTCTTCTGACCTGAAACAAAAAGTAATCCTGCTCCTGGCACAAAGCCAGTGCGCCCTCCAGCATTAACAACAATAAACCTTTTACCATCTCCAACAGTACGTCTCTTCGCAGATTGTAGACTCTTGTCCTGCCATGACTTTGATACAGTTCCTGAAAAATATATGAAATGGAAATGAAATACTTTGTATTGGACCACAGAACAAATTTTCAAATAAATTAATGCCTTGCCTCTCTGGAAAATCCATGTTTCATCAACAAATATGAAATTGGCACCTCTTTCTTTTTCTTCTTTATACTTTCTCAAGAAATCTATTCGCTGCAATACTATGTTTTCATTCTCTATCAAAGCTTTTCGTCCATCAACAGTTTTCCATGAAAATCCCATCTTCTTTAACAATTTATGAAGACTTGATCTTCCACCATAATAATCTATTTGTCTTTCCCTGATTTCTTTCAAAATGGTGTCGACTGTAACATTCAAACCTGTAAATTTATTGCATACATTAACAATACATGAAATAACAGAGGTACACAAAACTAAGCGAAACCACAACCCCGTAGAAGATAATTTAAGTGCACAATTTACATTTATTAAATAGTTTTAATAAACTTACATTTCAAAAATACTTTTAAATTAATGGTAAATATTTACTTGGGCGGTATTTCCGAAAACAAAAGTTAAAAATCCGAAAATACCTTTATTTTATGCTCTTCAACTTCCTCTTTTCATTAAAATCGGCGGAGATTAGAAATTCCAAATACTTTAGGAGATATCGAATTTTTAAATTTCAGCACAAAACCAGCGCATTCCTGTGGCGTGCGTGCACCATTGTTTCTTGTTTACGTACGAGTATCTATTTTTTTTATTGGATAATGATGTCACGTTTTTGTTCGTGATAGGCCAGAATTCAAATGAACTAATACGTGATTATTTAGTTCAATTATTGTTTAAAACGGTGTTTAATTACCGCCTCCAACTTAGGTGAGTTTTTAACGTTTCTAATTTTAAAGTCTTATTTGTTATTTTGATATTGTTGCCCAAGTAATAAGTAACAAAAAAATTTACGTGAGTTGTTACTGTACATCCTTTGTTACGGGTTTGTTAGGTAAGGTCAGTTACATTATAAATAATTTAAAACTAAAGAATAATTAAAATTAATTCACATTATTTTTAATATCACCTTAGTTTGAAAGTATTTATAATGTAACTGACCTGACTTAATCGACCATTTTAGTTTTAAAATATTAAATTAAAAAATTTGATATCTCCTAAAGTATTTGGAATTTCTTATCTCCGCCGCTTTTAATGAAAAGAGGAAGTTTAAGAGCATATGATAAAGGTATTTTCGGATTTTTAACATTTATTTTCGCAAATACCGCTCAACTACATATGATGAAATTTAAAAATTCGATATCTTCTAAAGTATTTGGAATTTCTTATCTCCGCCACTTTTAATGAAAAGAGGAAGTTGAAGAGCATAAAATAAAGGTATTTTCGGATTTTTAACATTTTTTTTCGGAAATACCGCCCAAGTAAATATTTACCCATTAGTATTTCAGCATTCAATTTAGCAATCAATAAGTTACAAGCTCTACACTGTGTTGTAGGTAAATGTTTTGTATCGTGTATCCCATGTGATCCCTAGATCTTTATGCATGAACCTGTACATCCTATTGATCGTGTGGTGCATGTATTTTTTCATTTATTCAGATCAAAGATCCTGAACATAATCAAATATTGTGGTATAGCAAAAATAATTATCATAAGTTTAATAAGACATATATATTTTCATTATTATTCAACTTTAAATCATAACTCATTACTACATCACAGGTTTTTATTTTTGGTTTTGTACAGGATTTTTAAACGTAATAAATTAGAAAAGCAAGCATCATCAATCACAGGATCAATATTTGCAGGATCATGCGATCAGGATCAATGTATCGAATCGGATACGCGATACTAAACTTTTACTGTTTTATAACCTTCTGTTACTTCATACACTAACACACAGTTTGTCTGGCTAAGTTGTGTTTTCATATGATACTTCATTACAATGAAGTAGGACTATTGTTTATAAAATAACAATACCCCTATATTTTCTAAAGGGTTAGGCGGGGCATGACACTATTTTGCAATAGAATATATATTGTACTGGACCCTGCCACACAGTACAATTTAGCCAATTAAGTATCCCAATTTTTTTTTAATAACCATGCTTGCTTAGACCACAACTCACTAATTTGTAACCAATTACTGCTAAAGCGCACAACTGGATATTATTGATACTGGAAATAGTCATTATTTAACCTTCTGATACATCATAAAAGTTGAGGTTATTTAATATGTATACTGTGTATAACGATATAAACATTACTTGTAGTTTTAGAATGTAACAATTTTCTTTCTATCTTTAACCTAACCTTAAAAGGACGTGTACGTATTTAATATGTTGCACAATATTCTATATATCAATACCATATCAATAAAGAAACCTAACAAACCACCCAAAAATGTTAAGTATTTTTAAAGGACAGATGATATCGGGAAAAAAACTGAACCGGTCAATCTGCATATGGATATATGAAATGAATACAATTAAGTAGGGCCTACCCCAGTGATATCGAAACTACTCTTCAGTATCAAATTTTTACCTTCAGCGTACATCCTGTAAATTGCATTCCTGATTGCATTTACTGTGAAATCGTCGACTGTGTCAAGTGACTTTCCTTCCTGTGGCCTTTTTTTCCTCTTTTTTCCTGGTGTTGAAACTTCTTCAATGTCTTTCTTGTAGTACCTAACCAAAAAAAAAAACATTTGTCATATAACACTTTTCCGGGGACCCGTTCACAATACGCAGTTAGGCAGTGTTCCAAATATGGCATTTTGTCACAAATATTTGCTTTGTGGTCACTAAATGGAAACATTACAGACTTTGTCCACGAAATTAATGAAGTGTTTTTTATTTATTTTGTGATCTCCCAAACAGATGAAAAACTAATTAAATGCAAATTATAAAATCACTCCCTTATGTTATAGTTAAACCTATCATAAAGTTTATAAACATCGTTATAAACAAACGTGTATCACACCCATAAAAATACTTGAAAGTGCCTATATTGTTATTGTTAGGACCTGAGTAGGCCTAATATGATTTTAGGTTAAGTTTTCAACAGAGACGCCACATGGCGGTGTTGTCGCACACCAAAAAATATAAATTGGAAATAAAACACAAAAAACCTCGTGAGTTAAAACACAGGCCGACAATACTTAGGACACAGTCGATATTTTTTTTACGTGCATGAAAACGAAAAAAGCCTACTTACTTGAGAACAGTTGACTTTGCGATGTTGAGAAGAAACGCGGTCGTCTGCGTAACGTCACATTTCTTCAAGTCGCCTTTCCTAATTAAAAGATATAAGTTCTGAGCGACGTTAATGATGTCCATCTGACGCTGCGACGAAGTAGCTTTCCCCATCCCGGAACCAATTACCATTACAGCAATCACAAGAACCACACAAAATATCAAAACGATAACAAATTCCATCATTACAATAGTAGATAATAAATAATATAACAAAGTTAAAATACACAATATTAACACAAAATCCTGAAACACAAACTGTACGTTATTTCACGGTCAGTAATATATTAAAACACACTGCAAAATGGCGTACAGACTGCAGACTGCTTAAAGAGCTGCTGAAAGCGGCTGAAAGAGAAAACAAACAAGTGACTATTAACATTATTAATGCGCGACCACGGTTTCGGCACGTAATATTTTTTTACCGTTAACATAACGTTTTTATTTCACCAGAGATTTAAAAAAATGTTCAAACTTAACAAATACCCAAACAAATTCTTAAATACACGCGGAAAGTCAAAAAATATATATTTTGGCTATGGAACTATTTCGTTCTAATCATTGCCAACACACCACTTCTCTCACTGTTTCATTTACACACATGCGAGATCATTAATATTAATAATATTGTACATAGATAGTTACTTTTTTTGTAAAATTTTATTTAACATCATTATACGGTAATTTAGTGTTAATGCATGTTTAATATGCATATGATGGAAAGTATTTTTGCAAACGAACCAAACATGCTGCATCCTGGTGTGTTTTTTCAAAGGTTCGTTTAAAAAAGTAGGAGGTTACCGTGGATGGACTATAGGCAGAAACGTGTTATTCTCCCGGGCGTCTCCCTTGAAACGAAGACTTGAGCTCTGAACGAAAATGACCCCCGGGTTTGCTCGCGTGAAGTCTGTATTACAGCTGACTCACGCGCGGAACGATTCACCCTCTTTATGGCGCGCTTAGGCCGGGGTCACGCCGGGGCGGCTGTCATTTTATACTCGGTGATTTCTTCCAGATCAATTGTTTGCATTGTTCACTTAGTGCATTCTTGAGAGTCCTGCTTTGTGCCACTCTAAGACAAGCAGCTAAAAAGAACGTTTCAAACAGCATTACTAACCCAACCTGCAACTTAAATTTCGACGATGGTTTTGTTAATTTATTTTAGGATGTTTTGAAACTCCATCCCAATAAATTATCCTCAGGTCAGTTTCATAAATGCTTACGATCCAATTTCCGGTAGAATCGCGTCATTATATGTGGCAATAAATCTTTGAAATTTTTTTTTTAGTATGAAATCATCAATTTTAATTGTATTGACCAGTACATTAAGTAATGTACAAGTTAAAAATAATTATTTTAATTTTCCCATTAATGTATATATTTTTAACAAAACACTAGACAAACAAAAATAAATAAAATTTAAAAACACTGGTGCGGGGCCCTGGAGCCGCCCCTGCGTATTAGAGATCTGGCAACAGCGCGCGCCATTAGCCGTGTACTGCAATCTAACGTGAGACAGTCTATAGCTCTGGAAAATATTATATGGAAAATTGCGATAAAACCGAGAAAAAAAAAACACCGAAAAATATGTCGAAACACCTATAATAACGTAATGCAAGTTAATACACCATATAGCATCGAAATAGCAAATAACTCTTGATCATAAGTAAGAATTGAATATAATTTAATTTAATGTTTTAAATTCAGTGAATTTCATTTTAAGAAAAAAAATTGTTCCAAAGTGCATGGATCAGAAAAATTAATTAAATTTGTTTTAATGTGCATCTTTTGTTGAATCACTTATAAACCACGAATGCTCGCTATATTTTTTTCTCAGTGTATCCATTTTACACCAATTTATTAGATATTATTTTATGGTAAAAATGCAGCATGTAAATTTTACCACTATTATCCAGGAGTAAGTGTTACAAAATATTTTTTTTTTTTAATTGGAAACAATAATACCGAAATATTTTGTTTTAAAAACGAAATTGGACTAAAAAAAAAAATAAACCATAAAATCTTAATAAAGATCGCAGACCTTTGCGGCCACTGTCAAAGTTGCTTGGCTTCTGGGTTGTAGCCGCGTCCAAGGCGACTATATCACCGACATTTCGGTCGACGTTGCAGTCGCCATCATCAGGGTAGAGTTACCTACTGAGGTAACCTAACACTGCCTTTAATAAAATTTGGTTTTGCATTACGAATAATTATAATTATTTTCCCCCTGAACGAGACAATTGAATTACTTTTTTCTTAACCTTCGCGGTAAGTCATTCCGTATCTTCAAATATTGCAATAGTGACAGTGTGGGAAACTGTTTTGAAATACGCGAGGCAAGTGATGCCAGCGGACCTTTGCGGTGTGGAGTGTAACTACGTTACATATTGGCATCTAACGGCGTGGAGTGTAAAATAGCCAGAAAGCAATGCTCGAAATTGTCTCGCTCTTCGCCAATGCTTAATTGCCCAGAGTTTTAAAGATTGTCCTATTACGATATCTGGCATCTCAACATGCCACGAGGGTGGAAGAGAGCTTGAAAATAGACGGAATGGTTTCTTACAATAGGCCTTCGTCGATTCCTGCTCGATTTTCTGACTTGCTTGTGTATGGCTATCTCCAATAGTTTCGTAGTTGATTATACGAAAAAAGAAAAAAAATTAACAAATAATAATGTAAAAAATAATATCTAATGCAAAACTATGAAATCTCTAAACGACGTTTTAGTTGTCATAGAGCATACATAAACACAAAAAAAAAATCATTATTTGGGTAGCAATCTATAAAACTCTTTAGTCTATGGAAAAGTCATAGAAAAATGCTAGAAGTACTGGAAGTCAGTTATGTCTCACCTCCTTGGGAAAGTATACAAATAAATTCAGCAATATCGACAGTAAAATAACGAGGGTCAATTTTTCACCAGAATTTTCGCTCTTCAGTTATATTTCCTGAAAGCTTGTCAGATGCTTTGCTTCGTTGTTCGCTAACATTGCTCTTTTTTTTTGTCTTCAGCGTAAAAAAAACTTTTTGTATTGCCGAGGTAACTGCCGGAACCTAACCACCAATAAACCGACGCTTTTTTTAAAAGTTGTATAAATTTATTTGTCTTAAATTTCAAAATTCACGGTGGATCGCAGATGTTTACCACTAACCTAGACTCCAAAGTCAAATTACTTGTGACGTCAGCGGCGCCTTTATTAACGAGTTCGAGCTGAAATTTCAGATGAGCGAAAACATTACTATGGCCCAGAACCCTCAAAATAAAACACGATCGAAAATAATCCAATAAAACAAACCAAAATGGCAGATAACGTGCGAATTCCTTCCAAAAAAGGCCGTAAGGTAAAACGACGTCTTATATAATGTTGCTTGCAAAAATATAGAATTTTTCATAAAAAAACAAATTTAGCAGAGTACTTATAGAATGTATTATTTGTGAGTTATTTTTAAGTTAAAACAATTACTAGCAATCTGACGCAGGTACCTACATACACGTTTACAAGCTACACACCTAAATTTACTTTTTTTTTTTTTTAACTAGAAACTTCGTTTCAAAACCACCTACCAATGTAGTAACTTAAAACCTGAACACGTGCATGCAGACTTAGTATTGTTTTAAGTTCAGCATGTATTTTATTTCTATTTTATAATATGTAAATTTTATTTCTATGTCGATGAGTTTTTATCATTGTATGGTAAACATCCCACATGACAGGAGAGGGCTTCGAAGTGACAAGTGAAACTTAAAGAAATAAAGCAGTAATAAAAATATTGAAATACAGCATCGGTTGTCTTAAGATTAGAAGAGACTTTATAATTTCAAATTATTATGTTTTAATAACAGGGTTAATATTTTTTCCCACTTAGTATTAAGAACACATAACATGTTCAAGGTAAAAAACAAAACAACAATAATAAAATAAAACTTTACTGTTTGTTGCTCAAACAGACAGAACAGGCAGAAGCGAATGAAACAGTTGTAAGGAAAATTCTGCATTAAATTGAGCATGGGGGAAAAACTTATTCATATATTAGTTAACTGCATTAGCATTCACATTCTGCTTGACAAACAGTAGCTAAAAAATATGATCTCTTCGAATGAAATATTTTTTTGGTGGAATATCGCTTCCTAAAATCAGTTTTGACACATTACAACATGTAGTTTCCAGGCACAAAATTTAAACTTCAATACTGATCTTAAACATGCCTTGAGTTGGTTCCCACAAATAATTCAGTCGTGTCTGCCAGCAAGTTACTGCATTTCACAGTCAGCTTTGCTTTTGCAACGTGTGCGGTGGACCTGATGCGTCATGATACGCCCTGGAACCGCTGTCCGCAGAGCTGCTACAGGACACACAGGGGGTCCGATGACTACTTGCAGTCCAGACACATCCGGGAGTTGTTCGAGCTGTTGACCGCCACTCTGGTGGTCGCTGCACCAGGTGTGTGTGTGTGTGTGTGTGTGTCTGGAACTATATTCTTACAAGCCGTGTCAATAATCTACATTGTAATAAGACTGCGCAACCGTCGAGCCTATGCTTTAAAAATATCTGGCAAAACTGGTTGCGGGTGACGTAGGGAGTTAAAAAGACTACAATAAGATTTTCTTTAATCTTCGTCTGTCCGCTTGTCCGTCTGAACACGCTAAACTAGACGAATTTTCGTGGGGGGTTCCACAGGTAACTAGAGAGTAGCTTGGGGCAACATTTTATTAAATCGGCTCACGAAAAAAAAAAAAAAAAAAGATATATATTATTTTAAAGTTTTAGAAGTCTTCTCAGCTTAGTACAGTTCCGTATGAAGGATAAAAAAAATTGAGCTTCATTAGTTGATTTTTGAAAGGCTCTCACGGAAGTTTTCGAATGTTTACCTCGGTGACACGATCACCACGGCGTGGTAACCAAAGAACCAGTATATAGCGCTATTAGTTTTTTTTTTTTTACCTCAGTGACAGAAGTATTTTTGTATGTTTACGTCAGTGATCGAATTATCATTTCTCTATGTCCACCACACGGTCATATAGTAAGGTCCGGCAACTTCCTATCCTTCTGCTTGGCGAAACCCATCCGCTTAGTGAATCTCGCGGCTGCTAGCGAACGAAAGGCGCTAATAAAAGTATAGTTTAAAACTTCATCAATGGCTGGCGTTGCCTTGAATTTGCGACTCGCTATAATTTGGTGCGTCCGTCACGTCTTACCTGGGGGTTACCTTTGTACAAACAACTGTATCACTATAAAACAGTGTTCGCAGTAAAACTGGGTTCGGACTCTTATCCGAGAATTTATGCTTTGAAACATTAAGAAAAAATATAAAAATATAAAAATATAAAAAAATATGTGCCAGCATTCGTAAGAAACAGCTCAGTACTATCCCGAAAATCGTATTTTCATATATTCGAAAAAATACCTGTGGCCATGTGTTGTACCAAAGTTACAGTATCTTCCCTGTGTTACAAACTACTTGCTGGCAACTGTGCGGAAGCTGTGCGCCTGACGGTCTCGGCGCGCGCGTATCCGCAGACGCAGGGCCGGTGCAAGGTAAATTGGCGCCCTAGGCAAAAAAAAACCTTAATGCCTCCCCGCCGGACACCCCCAAAAAAAAATTTTTCCTTGCCTCAGAAAACATCACGTAAGCCTAAGATTTTGTCAACAATCAAATGTAAGCAGGCTTGTGTTTTTTTTTTTTTACTTTTTTTACTTATTACAAATCATAAATAAACAGGTCACCGTGGACTTTAAATAATTACTTATATCAATATGAACATTCCAAACCGTTACAAAAATCCATTTTCATCTAGTTTCAATAATCGTCAAACATATGGTATGAGCTGTTATGTGTCGTGCTAGGCCGCCCCCCAGCTACTTGGCGCCCTGGGCGGTTGCCTAGTTCGCCTATATGGACGCGCCGGCCCTGTTAATAAGCAAAATAAAACAAAATAAAGTCAAATTGTTTAATATTCAACGATAATTTTCTATGGTTAAAACATTTTTTTTTTAATGTAACATTAAGAAAAATATAAAAATTAATGTGCCAGCGTTCGTAAGAAATAGCTCAGTACTATCCCCGAAAATCGTATTTCATATATTCGAAAATACCTGTAGCCATGTGTTGTACCAAAGTTACAGTATCTTCCCTGTGTCACAAACTACCTGCTGACAACTGTGCGGAAGCTGTGCGCGCGTATCCGCAGAGGATCCGGTGCAGTTCCTGGTGGGGTTGCTGCGCGAGATGATCAGGTTCCGGAAGGGCAAGAGCGCGGACGCCCCTTTGCTGCTGGCCGACCACCACCTGGCCGCCGTGTTCTCGAGCTACGACCCGGCGGGCGCCGGCTACGTCACCGCGCCGCAGTTCCACGACGGTGTGTACTTTCCCTCCACCCTTGCGAACAATGCATGGCGTACTGTCGTGTCATCTCACGGGGATTTCATTTCAGTGTGGTGCTGCTGTCTCAGGGTTATGTCCACTCAGAGCGGTGTCTCATATAAGTAGAGACCGGAAAAATTCGCGGATCCATTTCACGATATGCTATAATCCAAACAACTCTACCTTTATAACAGAGGTGCCCACAAGGCGGGGTAACGACGCAGACTGCGTTATTAAAATTTCAGGGGGGTGGGGGGGTTGATTAAAAGACGAGAAAAATGTATATATTATTTACATAATTATAGCTTCTAATGTGAAAATACGTTTCTGGTGCTTTGATAATTGAAAGGGATCTTGTAAATCAAATTGGCAACCCCGCACTTTCCTCAACAAAAGCAGTTTGGCATCTGTCGGTTCAGGATGGAAATATTACCTGATATGACCAAAATTATTATTAGAAAATGCAAAATGTGATAAAATATAATACTAAAAAAGTATATTATTATAAAATAATTGAGTAAATCATTCAGAAAATGGTATAAAAAATTTCGCGGGGGGGGGGGGGGGGGTGCGCGCTTCATTAGGTTAGGGGGGGGGGGGAGTCATAGTGTTTGGGGGGGGGGGGGGCACCTCTGTTTATATTGCTTCTCTGATTGGCTCACAGTTTATCTGAAGGACTTTGAGCCGATGAAAAAACCTTCAACCGAAAAAAGAATCGAATCGCAAGCGTCCCAGTTGACAGGTGTCACGAGTCAATAGCCAATGAGCAGGTGGCGTTTGCCTGAGTGTGTAGGGGATTGTGGAGTCTATCCTAGAGGTCATCCAAAGCGCGAATTTTTTACAGTCTCTACATATAAGCATTGTCAGCTTAAGATGGTGTCCTGTCAGGATGGTGTCATTTTTCAGAATGTTTGCCGTCACTTGAGAGTAGTTTCCCTTTTTAAACTGGTGTCTTCCTCATGGTGGTGTCATTTCAGGTGGTGTCATCCCAAGGTAGGGAAATCTCAAGGGTTTTTTTTTTTGAGAGTTGTGCCATTTCAGGGTTGCATAAAATCAGGGTGGTGACATTTTTGGATATTGTCATCTGAAGATAGTTTCATTTCAGAATGTTGAGGCTATCTCAAGGTTACGTCACTTGAGTGAGGTTGGTTTCCTCATCAACATGGTGTCATCCCAGGATCATGTCTGTAATCTCAGGCTGGTTTCATCTCACGGTGTTGTAATCTCGGGGTAGTGAAATCTCCAAGGTTTTATTTTAGGGAGTTGCCATCTCAAGTAAAATCTCAACGTTTTATTTTAGGGTTGGTGCCATTTCAGGGTTATATCAACTCAGGTTGGTGTCATAGTTGTCAACTCAAGATGGTGTCCTGGCAAGATAGTGTCATTTCGAAGTGTTGTCATCTCAGGGATATGTCATCTCAGGCTGGTTTCCTCTTAAGCTGGTGTCTTCTCAGGATTGTGGCATCTCAGGGTGGTGTCATCTTTGGAAGTATCAAACAGGCTAGCTTCCATGTCCAATTTTGTCTGGACTCTAATCTCAGTAACTGTTTTAAGACGGTAGAGTAATAGAAACTGGAATGTGGGTAGCGAACCGTTGCTCACTGTCAAAATCAGTGGATTTCTCAATGTATTTTCTCTTTTTTAATGCAAACCCCCTCCTCCCTACGACAATATTTATTGATTCCGTTGTTCGAAAGGCAGATGGTAAAATGATCAGTTCTGCAGAGGCAACTTTAGTGTATTTTACTGCTGGGATCAGTTTCACACAGGGAAAAAAATATCCGTGAAGCTTGACCAACACAAGTGGAACATCGATAGGCTAACTGGTGATGTCACTGATATCCTGTGTATCTAATTGCAGAGAGCAACAATTTAAAACATTCCAAAATGGCGGGAAGGTGAGGGTGACGGGATATCCAAGATTGTAATACACTCCTAGCCACTCAAATTACCGTCTTGGTGCTCAAACATGGAAGTACTTCACGTGTGTCAGACTAGCGACGACAAGAATTTCAAGTTCAAATAAAAAAAATTAGTGCTCAATTTGAGCTAAGTTGTGCTGATGAAAACAGAAGGTATGAATTTCGATAAATGAAAAATAAAACATAACTACTCTACATGAACGTTTCTTACATCTAGTTATAATATATTCTGTATTTTTAACTTTTCTTTTTATATAAATATATTTTTTTTATGAGGTCTACATTCGATGAGTCTTTACTGACAACAATATTTTGGACGCCACCAAGTTTACTCGCGGGGGCTGGAGGATTTCGCAGTTTGCTGAAAACAGAGTTCGCAGTAATCAACGGCATTCGCCGATTGTAACGCGATACGTGATATGCTAAGATCTGCGGATAACGGGTTAGATGAACTGCTGGAGGAAACATCGCATACTCAGGAAACATTGCGGGATTACGAAACGACACGCAGTCCGTGAAAACTTATAGGCGTGAGATAAAGAGAGAATTCCGTAATCCAATCGTCTGATTCTCAAGAGTCAGGGAACTTAACAGAAACATTGTTTTTGTTCTCATTTTTCTTTTCTGTATTTAAATATGTCTCGGCTCCTTTTCCTCGTGATCGCCAAATACGGGGTAACGGCCGTTTTTCAAACATTATTACAGCATAGTGGGTACTACTGCAATATATATATATATATATATATATATATATATTCCGTTATATATATATATATATATATATATATATATATATATATATATATATATTCCGAAGCAATAGCTGCTCGTGCCCCATTCGTCAATCGTGGAATCAACTGAGACAGTTGGCGCCTTGCAGTGATGAAGTGAGTGGTATCCTTTGAATAGCGTTTAGTTTACTTGCATAGTTCCTTGTCATATGGTTGACACATTCAAGTTTCATTACATATCTACTATAATAAATTTCGCTAAATCCTCATGTATGAACTGGAATCAACATCGCTGATAATGTACAAATAACGTACCCTAATACATATTTCTTTTCTTTGAAACCTTTCACAGAAATTTTTGTTCCAGTCCACTAAACGTTCCTTGTTATTTTTTTTTTTTAGAATTTATGTTGCTTAGATTTACTTCCTGGTTTTTCTTGGTTGCATGCATACAATTACTCGTGTATTAAATGCATTGTAAACTATTTGTTTCGGCACCAATTATACTAACCTGAAATAAAATTAAATGTAGTTAAGAAATGTTATAAATGTATACATATATTGTCAATCAAAGCTATTTCTATCGAATCAACAAAAAGGGGCGAGATCCAAGAACTTTGACATCGTAAACAAACTCAAGAAGCCTACTTTTAATAAAGATCGCAGGTTTTCGCGGCCATTGTCTGAAGTAGCTTGGCTTATGGGTTACAGCGTTGCAGCCGCGTTCAAGGCGAATATATTCGCTTTGGAGCCAAACTACTTCTTGTGATATTGTTACTTTAAATTTCTTCAAAGCCTTTGGAACTAAGGAAAAACAGATTTTTATTATGTCAATGATATGAAGTTTCAATTGCAGATCAACGGCATTAAATGACAGGGAATTCCTTAAGATAAGGGCTAATATTGGTTTTACACAGATGGAATATCTGAGATTCACTGGGTGCCGACTCGTTCCGCTGTAACCTTTTGAGCCAAATTGCTGGTCTTGAGGCCGTGTCTCAGTTCAAGATTGCACACACTGTCGCTTTCGCACACGCTGGCTCACTCGCTAACGAATTGCGACCTCCACTGACAGATCTCTGCCTTCGACACTATTGAAACGCATTATAATTGGGGGTGGGGGGGGGGGAATCAAGCTTGAAAAATGAGTAAATTTACTATGCCTTTCCTGCAGAATAAATATTAAGCTTCTGATAAAAAAAATTGTGTCTTTGAGTATCTTTTCAGTTTCATTGAAATTCATTTGTTAAATATCTTCTAAAATAGACCAGCAATGAGCCATGGAATTTTTCAAATTTTAACTGCAATTTCAACATCTAAAAAAAATATATTTTTTAAATCTTATTCTTGGTTCGACTGTTTATTTGCACAATCATTACACGAACTAAACTTAAGATTAAAATTCTTTAAGTTATCTCTTTTTACTGTAGGTTTGGTAAGAAAATAAATACATTTACAAGGAAATAAATTAGTAAACAAAATATTTAAAAAAAGCAATAATTGTATAGTACTTCTCACTTAAAAAGAAGAATCAAAAATAAATGTAGTAAAAAAATATTTACCAAATAACAACTACATATTTTTTCTCTTCAAATGAAGAAAAATAACTAATCACGTACTGTTAAATTACTTACATCGTAATATTTTCCATGCACCAATCGTCGTAATAGGAAGGTGGCTTCTCATGTCATGTAACAACATCAAATTTTTATATTCCTGCATTTCACAAGGATACATTGATTCTTTTTCTTTTTATCGCCGAGAACATTTTTTTTTCTTTCCTCTTTGGCGGCGAGTGTGCTCATTTATCACTGGGATGACTTTCAGCTATTAGGGCGCGTATCGACGTCCTGCTACAGGCTATTGGTACTTAAATGAGTCTTCTCAACTTCAGACTTGAAACAACCTTCTTAAGGTTTCTTCTTATTGTTATTCTTCTTCTTGCAGGTGCTACAATGTGAAATGAGATGCACACTCCTTTGTACGTCTGAAATTGCAATGCATATTTACATTCATGACCACAAGATTGGAAAAACTAATCGAGTGAAAAATCGTCAAGTACACTACAGTTCGAGCACATGTTTTTCTGCACTTCGTTTTGAGTTATCGTTTCTATTTTACTGATGGACGTATCTGTTTTGACAGTAATTTATATTTAGTATTTGAAAAGAGAAATATACTTGCTTAAGTTTAGCATGCAAACAATTTTAGCTACAAACGTGATAAAACACTGAAGACTGGATGGTAAATGGTTTTAAACACACACCCAACTGATACGAATAATTACTTAAACTGCTTTAAAGTTTTCAAATACAAAAAGTATTCACAATTTCAAAATACAGTATTTTTTGCACAGTAATAACTACAGCACTAAAAAAAAGTATGTCCTGGTACAAAAATGATGTGCAAATAAAAAACTGTGTTATGGATTATATGATAAATTAAAAAACCTTCCAAATGGTCAACAATTTCCTATGGGGCCTATCTGTATTAATTTTTCTAAGAGAGAATTAAAGCTTTTTCTAATAGGTAATTTCGAAAACTATGCAGCCGATTAAAACGATCTGTCACTGTTATGTATAATTACATTATTTAAAATGGACTTGGGCTATGTGTTATTTTTAAATATATGTTATATTTCTTAAAATGTAGCATTATTCCTTTGAAACCGGGTGAAAACTGTTTCTTGTCTTACGCTCACCTGTTTTAACAATTACAGATAGCCTATAGCTGGTTTGCAAAGTTAGTTCATTATTAACTGCATGATTGGAGCATTACTAATTAAGTTATTTATTAGTGATTGTAATATGTTCTATACTTCTTGCTGTGGTGGGTGCATGAGTAAGGAGGGGGGCGGGAGGAAGGATTGAAAGGGTAAATCCCCCCCCCCCCCTTCAATTTAAGAAAAAAAAATCATATTTCTGTGAAGGTGGTATGTTATGTATGGTGATGCCGGGTGAGCTGTCACAACGCTAAACAGGAAGAGACTCAAGATGAGATTGATAATGTAACAGTCCAAATCCCTAGTTGACGTAAGATTGTTTTTTTAAATATGCAGATTTTAAATTTTTTTGTATTCTATTTCAAATTCAATTTATTTTATTAGTTACTGACTTCTTGCTTTCTTTTTCTAACACATTATCTATTGCAGGTAAATGCAAAAATAAAAAAAAAATAAAAAAGATAAGAAATGGGCAATTTAAGTCTCAATGAGGAATTTTCATTTCTGTGAATTTTTTCAGAAATTTTTGGTCAAGAATTAAAGATTTCGTGTTTACGGTCAACGTGAAGGTCGTAACTTCGGCGGCTTAAGGAGGCTTGTCGATGGGGAATTTTGTTTTTAAAAAAATGGAAATTTCCACTCAATACGGGAATTTTTCCCACGAAGTAGGAAAATTTCTAGTACTTTTGAGTCATTATTGAGGAATATTTAAGGTCATCAATGTCATCCAATATGGCCGCCGTGACGTCACATCTCAACCTGGACTGGAACCTGTGCCCGGACCGTACAATGCATACTACTGAGTTGCTTGTTTTCTGGGTTGTAGCCGCGACGAAGGCGAATAAATATATCACCGACGTAAATTTTTTCCCTGATGATGGCGACTGCAGTGTTGACCGAAACGCCGGTGATATCTCGCCTTCGACGCGGCTACAACCCAGGAGCCAAGCAACACCAATGAGATCGCGAAAGCACTGCGGTCTTTGTCGATGTACACGATTTGTTGTCAACAGTCTAAATGAATACTTTTTGATGTACGTACCGTTGAAACTGGGACATTCATTATGTCGTGGGCAACCTGTTCAACTCGGGAAGCCTTCATTTCACAGACGAGAGAGCCACACCCGAAGTTCATGCTCGCTTTTTTTTCCGTTCTATCTCATTGTATAAACCGGTGTGGCATTATATTTTGCGGTCGATTAGGATAGGTCAGCTACATTATAAATACTTTAAAACATTGTGGATGGTTGGTTGTATTAGGTAAGTATAGCTACATTAAAAATACTGTAAAATCATTTTATGGCTGCTTAGCAAAAAAATTTTAATATGTAGCTATCCAGGGCTAGGAAACCGTTTACATGATTTCACAGTATCTTTAATGCAGCTATCCTAACCAAATCAACCGCCCACGATGTTTTAAAGTATTTATAATGTACAGCTAACCTAACCTTTTACAACGAACCAAAAAAAAAAACCGAAGATGCACGATCGGTAGGGCCATGCAAATTTCGCGAAAAGATCCCGAGAGTAGCTGGCAGTTAAAACACTGTAGCATCGTCTGTGTTTCGTGATTGGGTGAGTTACTTTGAAGTGCATGTCGATTGTTGCAACAACCAATCACACTAATTCAGTGTGGAAGCAAACACGTCCTATAGTTAGAGACAGGAAAAATTCGCGGATTCATTTCACGATATGCTAGAATCCAAACAACTGTACCTTTATATTGCTTCTGTGATTGGCTTACAGTTTATCTGAAGGACTTTGAGCCAATGGAAAACCTTCAACCAAAAAAGTATCGAATCGCAAGCGTCCCAGTCGACAGGTGTCACGAGTCAATAGCCAATGAGCAGGTGGCATTTGCCTGAGTATGAAGGGGGTTGCAGAGTCTATCCTAGAGGTCATCGAAAGCGCGAATTTTTCCGGTCTCTACCTATAGTGGCTCATGCAAACAAGGCAACGACTTCTCTCGCAGACGGCCGCCAATCGCAAGGAAGAAACCGCTGGTTGTGGGTATACCTTGTTGCAGTCTAGTAGGCGTTCAGATATTTTTTTTCGCGATAAATTTCCCGCCCCTAACGATCGGAGGTCTGGCTCTCTCGTCTGTGGAGAGAAGGCTTCCCGCACAACTCGCTGGTATGTATTACCTCGTTTAGGGTAAAATTTCAATCCGGATTGAACCTGGAGTGGAGTGAGGAATCTAGATTGAAATTTTACTTAAAACCCTTTGTTCTGGACTGAAGTTGGAGTGAAGTGAGATAATCCACTCCACTTGTTGAGGTGGACTGGACTGAAGAATCCGGATTGAGATTTTACTTTAAACACGGACTGGAGTGAAAAGAAAACACGCACGAGCAAGCAGCCGTCATATTGCATTGTTTGTTATTGGTCTCGTTGCATTTTAGGCATAATTTGTGAAAATGGCAACAAAAAAAAAAGAGCAGAGGAATGTGTGGACAGAGATGGAAGTAGAGTTATTGTTGGACGTAATGATTGAAAAACATATTTTAAGATTGTTGTTCTCTTCTTTGCTTTGTCATCGATTAGATCGCATACAACATTTTCAGTCCATGTTGACTCCAACTTCGATCTTGTTTACATTTCAATCTGGATTGTGATATCTTCTTCTTCTATATATATATAATGAAAATGGTCTTCGTTTGAGGCTCAATCACGCCTAAACCACTGATCGTATCGACATGAAACTACCACCATTCGATGCGAAATTTTTCCTAGATGGTTTATGGCTATTTATTTTTTGAATTCTAACTTTCCTTCATTTTTTTATTGCTGTTTTACTTTTATGAACATTTATCCCGCTAATAAAAACAAAAGACAAGCGTTTTCTCTTGATTCTTTTGTTTTCATGGATTTCAACGGAGTTTACTAAACGGATTATGTTCTTTTACATTCAGCTAAGAAGCCACAGCGAAGCGTGGCAGGGTACAGCTAGTTTACCATAAACACATTTCGTCAGTCTATGTTCGTTACACATTCACTCCGAGTTCACTCCACTCCAGGTTCAATCCGGAATGATATTTTACCCTGAATGAGGCATATGTCCCGCGTGGTCGCAGCCATGAAGACGCTGGGCGTGGCGGGCCAGGGCAGCGCGCCGGTCGCCGAGGAAGACGGTCGCGTGCAGAAGGACGAATTCATCAGGACGGCGTGAGTTCATTGGAGACGATTGCGAATCAGGACACAGACCACTCAAGTGCACCACGCAAGTTGCAGTAGAGCTGCCCCCGACGCGACGGGGGGGACGCGAAACAGCACCAGTTCGCTTGCACGACGCATTCGCTAGAGACCTGCGAAATTCGCGGATTCATTGACCTCTAGGATAGACCCCACAGTCCTTTAAATACTCGCGGAAATGACACCTGTTCATTGGCTTCTGACGCGTGAGACGTCTCAACTAGGCTGTCCGTAATTCGGCACTTTCTTGGTTTAGTGTTTCCCATTGGCTCACAGTTCCCCGGATAAAATGTGGGCCAATCGCAGAAGCGGTACGAAGGTATAGTTGTTTTGATGCTAGCCAATCGCGAAATGAATCCGCGAATTTTGCATGTCTCTACGCATTCCGTGCCCAAACAATTTTTAATGTTTTTAATTTTATGTGTAACATTTTAATCTCTCGGTAACATTCGCAAAGCGGTCAGCACCAGCAGTTGGCTGATGAATCATATTCTTTGATGGATATCCCGTGATGTTAACAAATCATTTAAATCGAAATTTCACATAGATTTTCTATTGCGGGAAAACTGCAGTGAGGAACGTAAC
This sequence comes from Bacillus rossius redtenbacheri, assembly GCF_032445375.1. NCBI lineage: Eukaryota > Metazoa > Arthropoda > Insecta > Phasmatodea > Bacillidae > Bacillus > Bacillus rossius. Next base: position 24,915,018 of record NC_086339.1, read on the forward strand.
TGAAATAAATACATTTCATTGATTTAAAATTTTGGTGGTGGAAAATGTAGCTTGACATTTAGGCCCGTTCTACAATACCACGGAAGCGGAGACGAATCTCACGGCACGGAGTATCTACAATGACACGCATGTGGACTCTGACCCGTACGAATTACCTCTTCAATGGCCAGCTCTCGTTAAGTTTTTGAAAACGTGAAAAATTGTTTCAAGTACAAGAATATCTAGTGTTCTATCGTGACTTTGTGATTCATTAATTTTATTATTATTGTAAACCCTAACTGTGGTTTGTTCTCGGATCTCGATATTTGTTTCGACGAAATTAATCTCATTGGTGGCAGTTTGTTACGTTTTCCGTGCATTGTAGAAGCAACACACGGTTAGTGAAGCGGGTCTTACGGGCCTGGATCCGTATCCGGTTTTTTTCGTTTCTGTTTACAGAAAAAAATGTTGAGGGATACTACTTACGGTAATGTATTTTAAGTGAAAAAACACGGCGGCAAGGTAACTCTAAATATTTGACTTAATGTGATTATTGACGTGCCAAAAGACTAATTTCCAATTAAACTCCATACATATTAAGAAATAATCATATTAATTCTAACTTTAAGAGACAAGTTCAATATGAGTCCTCGGTAGTATAGTGGTCAGTATCCCCGCCTGTCACGCGGGAGACCGGGGTTCGATTCCCCGCCGGGGAGAACTTTTTTTATTAATTTTAAATAAAATTATAAGTAAATTAAATGAATTAATATTTATACCATATAATTTTAACACGACTGGTTTCCTTGAAATGTGACAATACAACTTAAAGTCGACATTGTGCATTTTTTTGTCAGATATCCAGTAATCTCGTTGGCCCTTTAAAAATAGTACAAAATAAAAACAGATTCATACAAATTGCATTACTGGTGGCTCTGTTTTGACGCAATGATTTGTTAGTTATAGTGACACTACGTCTGTTTGAAAAATCGGTCAACTAGCTATAGTTTGTTTTGGTGTTCAAACGACCTATTATCACACATTTCTTAGCTTCTCTTCATACGTAAAAATTAGTCACGCGTCTGCTGTAATTGATTTGATGTTACAATAAAGTGTCTAAAATAATGTACTGGCCAAATGGGTTGAATGTGTAACATGCATGTGTGACAGCATAGGAAACAGAGAAAAGGAAATACATTTTCCTTCTCCCCCTTTGTCTTTTAACATTACTATATTAAAAATGGTGGCACACGTCACTGACTGTACGTTCCCTAATGTTGTAATTATGCTATTTCTTTTTTGCAGCAAGGATCGCTTGTTGCAGAAGTTACTGCAGTGTCTGATGCCAACTGAGTGACCGCCTTTGAATATCAACAAAGCTGCTACTTAAATTTTGCTGTTCGTGAAAAGAATGTACTTAGCATTTCAACAAATATTTAAAAATAGTATTTAACGTAAATATACGTAACAGTGTTTTTTTTGTAATATTATCTTGTAACGAAAAAAAATCAAAGGAAAGGACTGAAATGTGTGGAAATAGTATCTACTTGAACATATTAACTTGAAATAAACGAAATAATCTAAAACGATACAAATGGAAATGAAACAAATCCACATATATATCGACACACTAAAGGAACTGTGCTACGTGGAAAATCTTGCCGTCAACTACCCGTAAAAATCATATTAATGTACGGCATGGTACGACGCGCACCTTTAGGGTCAGTCGCCAGTTAGAGCTACGTTGGTCTTTACTACTTCAAAAAATAAGAACAAACAATTTTCAAATCCATTGTGAGTTTGACATTTTAACTCAACTAGAACTCGTTACGCATGCTGAACGCCGAAGGGAACATCTTCAAACGCAGACAATGGCAAATTCTAGTTCCTGTTTAATATAGACTCTGTAACATAACATGAAGTACCTAACGACTGATGTGTTATGTGTCTGTCTCAGAATTTTTCTTAATAATAATAATAATAATAGAAATTCAAAAATTTTCCCCTTCCCGTGGCATTTTATGCTTAATTTGTTTCTGGAGTATCTCTAACAATGTCTAGAGGCATGTATTTTTCGCGGAAAGATTTCGAGACTAGCCGGGAGTTAAAACATTGTAGAATCGTCTGTGTTTCGTAATTGGTAGAGACCTGAAAATTTCGCGGATTCACTTCGCGATAGGCTAGAATTCAAATATGTTTGCCTTTTTGTTGCGTGGGTGATTGGGCCACAGTTTGTCTGAATGACTCTGGGCCAATGAGAAACCTTCAACAAAAGAAGTACCCAATCACAAGCACCCCGGTGAACAGGTGTCACGAGTCAGTAGCCAATGAGCATGTATAATTTGCCCGAGAGCGTAGAGGATCGTGAAGTCTAGCCTCTAGGTCATTGAAATCGCGAGTTTTTCCGGTCTCTAGTAATTGGTCAAGTTTATTTCAGGTAAATGTCTAGTTTCATCAAACAAGTGAAAGAAATTTAGTGCGGAAGAAAAAACGACCTTACTGTCTCAATCAAATAAGGTTTTTCTTGTAGACGGGCGCCAATTACAAGAAACAAGTTCTGGCGCGGCCGTACCATAGTGCAGTCTAACGGGCGTTCAGGTTTTTTTTTTTATTCGCAAGAAATGCCTGTCCCCAACAATCACTCTGCCGGGATACGAAGTGAGAAGATTTGCCAGAGTCTCGCGTCTCGGTGCCTAGTCCCAAGTCTTTCCGTCGGAGCGAGCGTCGCGTCGGTCGGTCGGTGGTTGTTGTTGTTTGCCAAACACTTCCCCCGTTAGCCCCGCAAAGCTACGCGCGTTCGCGGTCCAGTCCGGTGGTCCCCGCTCTCTTCCGTCACGGGAAAGAGGGGAGAAAGTTAGTTGTCTGGCTCGCTCGCGCGAGAAGTGCGCCGGGTCGCCGCCCGAGCGCAGCACCGGCGCGGATCAACAGGTCTCCGAGGAGGGGGAAGCGGCGGGGTGGAAGTGGGGGGCCCGGGGTTGGCGCGTCTTTCAGTCGCTTTCGCGTGTCGCCGGGAAGCGAGGAAGGAACTCGGTCATCTGCGGGTGTAAGAGTCGTTTGTGTTTTCGGGTCCGGAGTGCTCGCGGGAGTTGGTGGGAGAGATACACGTGAGGGAGGGAGGGAGTGACGTCCCGGCAGCGGGGATGCGATGCGGTGCCGTCGGCCGCGGTCCGGCGAGGACATGACCAGCCGCCGCGAGCCGCTGCTGCCTGGAGCCAGGGACCGCTCCGAGCATGGCCGCGGGGCGGTGTGACAGCGCCCCCACGTCTACGGCCGTGCTACTGCCGCTGCTTCTCGCGCTGGCGTCGGGCGCCGCGGCGGCCAGCGTCATGGGCGACGAGTGCGACTGGTCCGGCAGGTGAGTACCGGCGGCGCCTGCTCCGACCCTTCGGCGATCGCGTCGCCTCGAGCCAGGGGCGCGACAACTAAATTTCCAAAAAAAAAAGGGGGGGCAATATACCTTTTTTTTAAATAAAGAACCATCGATCCCCCCTATTGAAGCGGGTGGTCCGGGAGGTCCTCCCCCCGGGAAAAATATTGTATTTCAAGATGGGAAAATGGCGCAATTTAAGCAGTTTTATTATCTAAAAAATGGATTACACAGCACTTTCTTTGCCCCCGTTTGCCACCCACTTCAAGATTTCAGAAGGGAGGGGGGGGGGGGGGGGTTGGCAAAATACCCTTGCCCCCCCCCCCCCTGTTGCGCCCCTGCCTCAAGCCAATCCCGTCCGTCAATAACTCCTCAAGCTTTTCAACTTTGAAGAACGTAATGAAATTATAACCTCCGAAATATGTCCTAGCTGTTGCCGGTAAACCTTTACTGTCTTAAAAATGTTTTGAAGTTTGCTTATTTGTTTACCTGATTTTATTGCGTGTTTTAACTTACGTTTGGACTCATTTGATACCATAAGTTTACTGATGCTTAAAACGTAAAAACTAAAAAAATATGTAAATAAATATCTTAAGCGGAAATAAAATTGGTTTTAATGGATCATGGATGCTAATAGTCTAATATAACTATAGAAGATAAATTTCAACCCCCGATGTAAGTATTTTTCTAGTGTTGATGAGAGTATAAAGTGGAAAAGTATTCTGACGGATGTTGATGAGTGTGGTGAATCGCTCCACGTAATGGGTGACGGGCGGATTCGTAAGGATCATCGGGAGTACCTCATTCCTTACAACGAACATCTGGAATACATCTCATGTTCGAAGTTGCTGTGATTAGCTGAAATTCACCTTACCGGCGTGTTTTCACAATTTTTTAGCTGAGAATTTTCGGGTGGTTTCCCTAAAGACAGTTTTAATGCGGTACAGCGTTTTATTTCAGTCAGGCCCACCGATGTGAACCGCATTGCTTACATTCGAGTTTTATTATTAAATACGATAAGGATTTGTCAGTATCAATTATTTTCTTTTAACGGTACTCACGTACTTACGAAAACGTAAACCACCTGCGGTCTGACGTGACGTTTGGGTGACTCGATGCAGGTCGCATGTATCGAAGCTAATAATTCTTATGACAACGCCACACAGAGCAACATTTTAGACCTTAGAGTAAACAAACTTTTAGCTGCTAGATGAACACATTGGTGATCACACATCCCAACCTCCCCTACACCTACACATTTCCTTCTAAAGGTTTCTTGGAAGAAATAAAAACTAAGATCTAAATGCTTAAATTGGTGTCCTTGTGTTTTAATCGTTTAAGCTTTTATATTTTCAGGGGTTGTATTATGTTTTTACAATTTAGGTTATTCAGCCCTTGTTTAAGTCATAATGTTTTGTATACCGTGTGCATAGATACCACCGTAACATTGTTTTTATTGTACTTAACTCCTTCCTCGTGTAAAGAAAGTATCAGATGCTATCTTCCTCGTTTCCGTTTTTACGACGGGTTGGCGGGAGTAATTAAGAAATAAAATGTTTTCTTCTGTAGTACTTAACGTTCTTTCCTTCACTTGTTCTTCCAGCGCAACGTAACAGTGATAAAATTTGCAAATAAATATTTGTTTATGTCAGAAACTTGTTTGACGCGATGGAGTCAGCTTTATAAAACAATATACCAGATACACCCCGTAGCATTTAAAATGAAAATAAAAATAAATTCTAACAGTTCGATTAAAATACGGCATGCAGTGCTGCCAACTTATAAAAAGACATTAAAACCTGAGTTAATTGTTATTTAATGCGTATCCAGTCGCATTTTGAAATAAAATATAAAATAAAGAAAGGAATAGGTTGTGTTTGTGATGTAAAGCTCTATAATTACCATAATATATTTGACTCAATATAATGCTATGTAATAAGCTTATACCTAAGTATTTCTGTTTTCAAAAAATATACGAACGTCGTAATGTAAAAAATGTGTAACTAAGACTGCATTGACGATTCTACAAGGATCCCAGCAACTGTTTTGGAATGTCAACAAATATGGCTGACATTCTTTAAGATGCACTTTCAAGATGCACTTTCAAGTATCCTACATAGTTAACAGGATGTCTACAGGTCACGAAATTCCCCGAAAGTCACGAAAAAAGATAATGAAACTGAAGTAATGGTTACGAAAGTTACGAAGAAGTCCCTAAATAAGCAAAAACGGTGCTGGAATCCACGAAACTTATTTCCAGCAGCAGTTTTTTGTTGACTCGTTTTGAATTTTGACACCCCACTTCAGTTTACTGTCATACGTTAAATATAAATAGTCGGAGATTGTCCACTTAAATCATGTGAAAACAACGGTTAAAGCTTTCTTACTATAAAATCTACGAATTTTAGAAAATTACGTATTTAATTTCATGTTTATTTTTAGCTATACATATTTATTTAAATTAATTTTGGATAGATTAAAATTATTAAAGGTTCTTAAAACGTCCTGAAATTGGTTAACCCTGGTTAAGTAGTATCCTTAAAGGAGGTATTGTGAAACAACCTACATGTCTGACGTTTCTAAGAGCATTCAACGATCTAATCTTGTTACACTACGCGTTAAAAAAAAGATTTCATCGTATCGTTACACGCAAGATACTATATTCGCCTCACGCCTGCGGACGCCGTGCATAGTCGGCGGCGGGACGTCGCCTTGGTCACGGGGTTAATGCAGTAGCTGCAGCTGCAGCTGTAGCTGTGATGAGCGTGTCACGGACACACTCGGGGGTCTACTGGTCGAAGTGGTACTGCCGTCTCCCCCGCCGGCGTCGAGTTTAGGGATCACAGCGCCGACCTTGGAAGTGCTGTCCGAGGAGCAAGGCGACCTGAACGGGTCGTTACACTACAACGCCGAAATACCATAACGCCAAAAGTCAAAATTGACCACGACGCCGACAGCTAGAAAACTGCTGTGTACCACAACGCCGAAATAACAAGAGAATGAATTTGTATGTGTTTCTTAAATGTACCTTAACGCCGAAATACTCCAATCAAACCTAACCTAACCTAGCGTAATATAACATAACCTAGCCTATCCTAGCCTAACCTAACCTAGTCTAACTTAACCTAGTATAACCTAACCTAGTCTAACCTAAACTTTGTGGCAGTCCTGCAATGACATTTTTCGGCGTTAGTGTGTTTCGGCGTTGTGGTCAATTTGGCATTTCGGCGTTGTGGTGCGTCCCCGACCTGAACGCTTCTTGCGGAAGTCTTATCCCGTGAACGAGCGCACTTCGTATTAAAGTGGATCCACATAGTGGCTGGGTGTTTTTATTTTTGTCAGTGAGGCGGGATGATAAGTCTTGACGGTGTTATCAGAATAATTTTTTAGGCATGAGAAACGTAGTACAGATTCTTGAAAGCAGCCAAGGGACTTAATTACACGTTTATCTCCAATTCTGCGTCATATAATGTTATGGTCACCGCTCTAATGTAGACGAGAAAGACTGCGCATCGGTCCATAGCCGTGCGTTCAAAGGTGAAACCGTGCCAGAGCTTATATTAAATTTTGTTCACGGCTTATTAGACTGACGTGCGCAAGCTTAGAAACCTTTTTGATTTCCCTGTTCCTGAAACCCTGGTCTTTTTTTAAATTGTAATTTCCGGATGCTTACATACAAGTTCGATACCTTACATTAGATAGCTTTAGGTGAATCTATAGTAATTGTATTAATACACGTGTATCAATCTAAAATGCCGTTAATTTTGCTACGGTTATACATTCGAAAGCACATACGCCCCCAACCAACCCCAAAAGCAAAATTCAAATGAGTCGCGGGTATAATTTGGTCTGGAAGATCAGATCTGGAAAAGCTGCAAACGTCAGAAAATTTTTGAAATTTCCAATCCTGTAGCCACCTTGACTCGGTTTTGCATACTTATTTTTAATCGCAGTTTCACGCAACGTGACGTATGTTTTCTGGCGGTTGGGGGGGGGGGGGAGGGGGGAAAAACTAGGTCCAAATAATGTTAACGTGTCCAATTTTTCCACGAGTCACGTTGCTACCGACGCCGGCAGTTGTTTTCCAACACCCTCGCTCTTCGGGAACGTTCGGGCGAGTCGCAAGGCGGCCCGACGGAGCGCAGCGGACGGAAACGTGCACACGTGCGCGCGATCTGCCCCGGGCCGCGGCGCCCCGGCGCGACGCGGCAGTTTCCCACGCCGCTGCGGCGCAGGCGGACCTTTCAGGCGGGTCCCTGTCATTACGACAAACCAGTTCCTGGATCGCGCGGTGCGTCGCCCGCCCCGATCAGTCCCCCTCGCAGGGCCACCAACCTGGTCGCTTTCGCGCCGTCCTCCACCGGACCACGGGTTCCCTGCGTGATAGGCGCCAGCAGTGCTCATACATAAGGTCTAAAGGGGGGGACGCACCACAACGCCACACAGAGAAACATTTTAGAGCCTTCGGTCGTAACATAACATTTAGCAATATGAGCTCAAGTAACTCAAGAGGGTTGTTTTGGACTTTATAGAGTAAACAAACTTTTAGCTGCTAGATGAACACATTGGTGATCACACATCCCAACCTCCCCTACACCTACACATTTCCTTCTATAGGTTTCTTGGAAGAAATAAAACTAATAACGCCGAAAACCATAACGCCGAATGCTAAATTGACTACAACGCCGACAGCTAGAAAACTGCTGTGTATCACAACGCCGAAATAACATTAACACCGAAAAATGTCATTGCAGGACTGCCACAAAGGTTAGGTTAGGCTAGGTTAAGTTAGGTTAGGTTATATTACGCTGGGTTAGGTTAGGTTTGATTGTGGTATTTCGGCGTTAAGGTACATTTAAGAAACACACACAAATTCATTCAGTTGTTATGTCGGCGTTGTGGTACACAACAGTTTTCTAGCTGTCGGCTTTGTGGTCAATTTTGACATTCGGCGTTATGGTATTTCGGCGTTGTACACAGCAGTTTTCTAGCTGTTGGCGTTGCGATCAATTTGGCATTCGGCGTTATTGTACGTCCGGCGTTGTGGTAACGACCCGTCTAAAGGCTAGGGACACAGCCAACTGAACTGTCTGGTTAGCTGAGTGAAGCAGGGGTAGCCCCAGCCTCTGGTCATAGCCGATGATCTTAACACCTTTCCCGATTGCGTATACGGCGTATTCCGTTTACTCGCCCATGGGCCCCCAGGCCGGTAGGGCTAATGCTAAGAAGGCTGGGTAAACAAACCAAAAGGGGAAGCAATCCCTTAGAAGTCTATGTCTTTAACCGGGGCGATTTCGAAAGCGCTCAGCGAGGGAAAATAGTTTATTTGAAGCACGTGATGAAATAATTTCGGACGGCGAAAAAACTGGCGACCTGCTATGAAACTGTTTAAAACTATTACGAGTCCGTGTGGTTTCTTTGGACAACTGTCGAATCTGTTCAATTTTGAATATTTTAATGATGTAGACTTTCAGTGAAATTCTACTGATTGTATACTTTTTTCTAGCTTGCTTGTTAGGTTTCTCAAATATTAAATTATGTAAATGCAGTTTGTCCACATTCTGGAAAGTCAAGGAGTTTGTAATTGGTCAGGGAAATTACGCAAAATCCTTGAAAAATCATGGAAACAACTCATGGCCAGTCCGCCATCATCCAGACAGCGGGGAATTTGTTTTTTTTACAGATGCAGTGTTAGTCCATAGTCATACACGCCATGAAAACTACATATGCTAAGTTATGTTGTTAATTTTAAATGTTGCTGTATAACTCTAGGCCAGTTTTGGGACTGGTGGAAGCTGTATTTTCGTTATTATCTCTAAATAAATTTAAAAAAATAATAAAAGTAGCCAGGAAATAAGGTAATTTTTGGCCGGATAGAAATCAGGACACCCTTTTAACTAGGACGTTTTAAAAAAAAAAATTTTTTTTACAATCTACAGCACGATATTTGTTTAAGAGAAGTTTCAGGCGTATTTCGCAAGTAGATTGGGAGTATTTTCATTCCAGCGCTTGCCAGCACTGCGGTCCCCCTCCCCCCCTTCCTGTGGCGGCGTGGCCTGGGAAGCGGCACGGGCCATCAGAGGCGCACTGTTTGCGTGCCGGACGCCAGTCTGTCGCCGTGCCGTGATCTGCGGCGCGTCTTCGGGGTCGTGATTCCCCCGCGCACTTGGGGGGGGGGGGGGGGTTGAGGGGAACCGCGATGGGCAAATGTTCCCACGAGGCAGGCCCTCGCGGAAACTCCCGACGTCCCACGGCCATTGGCGGATATCCTTAGGGAAGGTGTCGTCACCGCCTGATCGAGCACAGATATGCCTCTCTGACGGAACCTTCAGGGACACGTTACATTTTCCAGCGCGGTTGGTTGGTGACAAGCTGAATAAACGCGTACATTGGCCAGGGTTCCCGCAGAGACTCAGGGAAGTGAAAAAAGTGTAGGGAAATTGTGACAATATCCAAGTAAAAATTAGTATCTGTAATTTTTCCTCCTTCCTGGTATTTTTATTTCTCACAATTGAACACAATAAAATTGCAGGCCTATTAATTTTAAGCCCAGTAAAATATTTTAAAAGTGTTTCGCCTGATCAGAGTTCGATCAAACAAATATATAAGTTTTCTCTTTAGACTGGCAGTGGTAATTAATTATGTGCTGTATTGATGAAAATTATAAGAGTGCAAAATGCATACTGGCCATTTTAATGTCAACTTTTGCATTTTATAATTTTTTTAAAACTTTGTATTGTAGTTCATCACTGTTATCGTACCAGATAAGACCAATGAGACAGGGATGGGTTAGAAAAACGGAAAATTGGCTGAAGAGAGTGAAATATAGTAAATACCGTTTAGTAGGCACGAAAAAAAAAAATCAACACTTAATAATTATTGACTATAATTTTTTTTAAAGTCACAATATATGTGTTACGGTAGAAACAAATTTTTATTACCACACCCATATGTTATAATATTACCATTTTTTTAATATTATTTTGCATTGGGTTTTTTTTCTTGAAAAATATTAGTTTATTCCCAAATGCCATTCCAATGATCGAGTCCATGCCCACATCGCATGTAGTTGTAAGAAAGAAACATTGTCATAGCATTAAAACATTCACCATCGCTAATTTTATATTTAAAAACTGGCGCTGTTTTCTTGTTCGAGACAGGTAAGGAAGGGATAATGTATTTACTGCGCTGGAGTTATGTAGTCGTTTTGATGTTATCTTATTTTCTTTCGCCTTCGTGTCGAATGAAAAATAATTTAGATTAAATTATTCAACGTGCTTGTCAGGAAAGTAAGAAAATACATTTTGTGTATTACGTTCACTAAACAATTATCTCAAAGAAAGTCGAGCTTCCAAGCATGGAAATACACAGGACTGGAGCTTTTACGCTCAACATTACCAAACCATTTAGGTCCTGATTGGCGAATTCGAGCATAGCCACAGTTTTGACGTAATTGAGGTTTGAGCATCCCCTCAATTTAATCGTGCCTTATGCGGGAATATTGCCATGTGAGGAACCTTGTCCTATCAAGTAATTCCCAAGTGCTCAGAAGCGACAAGTATGTTGCTAGCCAAGTGATACTGCATTCGGTGCTAAGTTGTCATTTAAGCCCACCCCACAAGATGCCCATTTTCTGCTATAACTTCTGTTACACCCATGGGTATAAAAATGTGCATAAAAGTTTGTATAGCAGAAGAGAAGAAAGAATTCTAGACTTCATGCACACGATACCTAGAATGTTAACAGAAAACCAGCCAACATAATTGCCGACCAAAGCAAGCATATCGGGGAAGGATAAACATGTTGCTGTCAATTTAACCAAACACTGAAATAAAAATTATAATTTCAGCTATTTATTTTATAAATTATGTAACACGGTGCATGATTCTTTTGAATTCTATCTTCTACAATTTCACTTCCAAAAAATATAACAAAGTTGGTATAGTATTTAAAAACAGCACACAGCAATTTTGAAATTAAAGAGGTATTTTCAATTGATAGGTTGGTTTCAAAATAGTAATATAAAATTTCATGGATACAAGGTATATTGGGTTTGCTTTAATGTAGTTTATTTGTGATAAATTTATATTACATTATACAGTTCATCTAGGTTATTTTATTGTAATAGCAAAAAAAAAAAAGCTCCTGATTCACATGCTTTATAGGTGTATATTACCTGATTACTGACTTATTTTACTAGATACACAAAGAAATTGTAACTAACATTTTTTTTGTAATCCAGACAAAGAAACACGCATTGATCGCTTAATAAACTTACATCTAAAGTGAAGGGAAACAATCCCGCATTTTCATTTAGGCTAACAATTGTGGGTTTCTCTAAGTGTTAGTTTATTCATTACTAATTTATGGGCATTACGTTAGTGCCAAAATTTGGCCTTAGTGCTCTCAGATTGATACTTCTCAATCAGAATTATTTAACCAGGCTTGTTAACACCGCCAGTTTTGTGCCAGAAAACTAACCGCCTTTAAAGATGCATACTGCTCACTTTTGAAGAATTTGTAATAAAATGAAGTCTTTAATTCCGTACAATAGTAAAAACAAAGCACTAAACATTCCGGTAGGTACTTAGTAAACACTACTATTATACTTTATCTTGCATTTAAATTAATTGCTCGTTTTAACTTTTATGTTTTTAATAAACTTGTGTAACGTTTCTTTAGTTATTTTTATTTATTATTTTTCCATTATAATTTTTAAAATATTGGTATTAGTCAGAATACCTCATGTAGATCAATGTGACTAGATTCACTCGCATACGAACTTGCTTTTGGGAGTTCTAGATTTTTCCTGTTTAGTTCCGTGTAAAAAAAAAGAGGAAACAATATGTATTATTATATTTTATGATCCATTACACTGTTTTTCCTGTTTAGTTCCGTGTAAAAAAAAAGAGGAAACAATATTTATTATTATATTTTATGATCCATTACACTGTCACCACTGTCTCAAAAGTACGGATTTAGGTCATTGACCGTCTTATTGCGAGTAGAGCTTTAAAAACGCGTGTGTGCAATGGCGGACGGCAATCTGTGCGCTGTGAGGTTATGGAAGTATCGCGTCAGTTTTGTTTGCACGTCCTGATATTTCAACGATCCAAACTAATCGTCGGTAAACGTGTTTACATCAGCTGATCTTGAGAGATTCGCAGAGCCAACAATGATGGCCTCGTGCGCGGGGAACAGGAATCGGCCGTAGCGTCGTAGCGTTGCGCGCATGCGCACTCGGGGCGTGTCAAGGGCGACCCGCGCGAACCGGTCCCGCCCGGGGGATAAGTCACAGGGGCAGGGGCCGCCGATCTGAGCTCCAGCCTCTTACCCACGCTCGCCTTGTTCCTTCGCCATGAGAGACATACCCACCCTCTCATTGTGTTCGTTTGACACACACCCTTCTGTATTCTTTTACTGGGTGTCCACGTTCTGGAAAAGTCAGGGACGGTCAGGGAATTTACTTCAAAACCTGTCAGGGTCATGGAAATTCCTCAGTGATAGTAATTTCAAAGTGGAAATGCCATGCTCTGGATATGCCATCACCGAGACTTTGAACACGTTTTTTTTAGTGCATTTTCATAAACCCTGAAAAGGGCGTATGCTAGGTTCTGTTTGAACTAGTACAGCTATAGGGATGGCGGAGGGTAGATTTTGTCTTTATTTCTGTCAGAAATTTGCAAAATATGAAAATTATTTTGATAAGGGATTTTTGTAATTTTGGTAATGGGAACTCATGATAAAGTCAGGGAAATTTTGCTACATATTAGCGTGGACACAAAATAATTCGAATAACTATTATTCGCGTGGTCATGAGGTCACGTAAAAGTATGGAAACTGTAGGACTGGTCTTAAAAGAGTCACCAAAAGTTAATGAAGCTGAAGGACTGGTCTCGAAAGTCACGAAAAAGTCGTTAAATACGCAGCGATGGTTTTGAAAGTCAAGTCACGAAATTTTAATATTTAGCAGCCTTTTCTAACTTACATTCAGTTTTTAGTCGCATGTGGTAATAGCTCTGAAAATGTTTTAGTTTTATAAACTAAGATTGGTACGATCCTGCAAATTCGTGTGCACGCATGCATGTATTGTATGTAATATGTATGTGTGTAAAAATTTAATGGCCTCCAGGAAATGAAATCTAGTCCTCTTAGTACTCGAGCAAATATTTTCTGTTAATTGGCTGCTGACTTATGAGTAGAGACAGGAAAAATTCGCGGATTCATTTCGTGATAGGCTGAAATTCAAACATGTGTACAATTCTGCTGGTTCTGCTATTGGCTAGCAGTTTAACTGGAGCTCTCTGGGCCAATGAGAGACTATCGACCAAAGAAGCGTCGAATCACAAGCTACTCAGTGGAGACGCCTTACAATTTAGTACCCAATGAACACGCGTGTTCACTTGAGAAATGCAGAGGATAATGGAGGCTATCCTAGAGGTCATTGAATCCGCGAATTTTTCTGGTCCCTTTATGAGACGTCTCAATTGGCCCCCACCGTAACTTTGTACAAACAGCACTCGTGCCAAGGCCGAGAACGTTTTTTTTTAAATAACGTAAGTGAAGCTTTAGGCACACCCAATATTTTCTTTCAAGAAATCAAAACCTAATTTTTTTTCCCCAATTTGAACTCCGGGAGTTGGGGGCGACATTCCGTCACTTGTTGCTCCAGGCGGGCTCCAAGGTTCGATGTCTCGGCCTGGCATTCCTCATTCGTCAAAAAATCCTCCATAAAAAAAACTGTGAGCCCATGGAAGAAGCAGATAAATTTTATTCGTACTTGAATTCAACCCTATCAAGATGGAAACCGCGAATTTTTTTTCGTGTCTCAAGTTATTTGTGAGAAGTCGGAAAAAGTTTTTATAATTAAAATTTCTGCCCGAATAATTTCGTCGTGCTTACTCACTCGAACTTAAATTTTTTTTGTGTTAACCACAGTTGGAGTACACACGAAGTTAAACTACTGGGTAACTTCTGAAGGCTATTATTTTCTAAATATTTCTTCATAAAATGGTAGGCCAACCTATCATAAGTTCATAGTCTACACACAGCGTTCGTTTCTCAAACTGTGCTCTTCAGCTCTGAATATTACAAATGAAAAGAATCATAAAAAATATTTTGTAACTTAATTATTATTCTAGATGTATTCACTTTCTGATTGAATAATTCAAACACCCTAATTTTTTTTGAGCGCTGGAAGCGATTAAAATCTGAATGCGAAGTGAGTACGATGCGCAGTCCACAGTTACCTATTACTAGAGACCTGCAAAATTCGCGGTTTCGATGGCCTTCAGGATAGACTACACATACTCCTGTACACTCGGGCAAATAACGCAAGTTCATTGGCTGCCGACTTGTAAGTCGTCTCAGCTGGTTTGTCTGTGATTCGATCCTTCTTTGGTTGAGGGTTTATAACTGGTTGAGATTCGTCCAGATGAACAGTAAGCCAATAGCAAAATTATTTAAGAGGTATATGTGTTTGAATTCTAGCCTATCACCGAATGAATCCGTGAATTTTGCAGGTATCTACCTATTACTAGAGACCTGAAAAATTCGCGGATTCATTTCTTGATATGCTACAATTCAAATAATTATACCTTAGCGCTGCTTCTGCAATTGGTTTACTGTTAATCTGTAGTAATGAGGGCCAATTAGAGACCCTCGCTCAAAGAAGTGTCGAATCACAGACACTCGGTCGAGACGACTCACAAGTCAGCAGCCAATGAACAGGTGGCATTTGCCCGAGTGTAGTAGAGTATCCTGGAGGTCATTGAATCCGCGAATTTTGCAGGTCTCTACCTATTACACTTTGGGTTGTGGAGGGTGGGTAAGGCCAACGTTAGCTTCGATGCTAAGCTTCTGTGAAGCTGGTCGACGGATGAGAGTCCGGCCCGGTCCCAGGGCGGGATGACCAAACTTGGGCACGGCCGCAGGTAACGGTCAGCGGACCTCGCGTGCAACCCTTTCCCTCCTCACACCCCCTCCCTCCCGCCTGATGCAGCCCCGCCAGGAATCCCGTCCTCCCCCTTGTGGAGGCGGGGTGGGGTTCCGTGGGCGGAACACCTGGCCGTCGGAAACTCGGAAACCAAGCTGCCCGCGGCCCAAGGGCGTGCCAGGTATTCGCCTGGAGCGTGTGCTTGAACCTACTGGTCCCCCACGAGGCTTCGTCACAAACTGGGAAGTGAAGTATGCCAAGTAGCTACATGGAACTTTGTACTCGTGAACTTCGAGATGAAGAAACGTCATGAAAAAAAAAATATATAGTGTGCGTAGAGTCCACAGAAACGTCGTCATTATTGAGAGAGAAAAAAATGTGTGCTTAGAGCCAATGCGCGACAAAAGTAAAACTTCTTGCTTATAATATATTTACGTATAGAAAACATAATTCCTTTTTGGAGGAGGTCACAGATCCAAATTATATATATATATATATATATATATATATGCACGTATGCGGACGCTAAATTATGCTATTGCGTAAGTATGAAAGTATGCAAGAATACAAGTGTAAATTATGCAAGTGTGCGATTATGCTGCGTCATTTCTACCTCTCCCCTGCAGTCTCCGATCCTGGTTTCCCCCCTCCCGCACCTCGTACCAGGGCTAGGATACCGTTTACATGATTTCACAGTATCTTTAATGCAGCTATCCTAACCAAATCAACCGTCCAACAATGTTTTAAAGTATTTATAATGTAGCTAACCTAACCTAATTGACCATTAGTTATCGTGAGTTACAATGAACAAAGAAAAAAAAAAAACCGAAGATGCACGATCGGGTGTTTGGCTCTCTCGTCTGTGAAAAGAAGGCTTCCGCGTTCCACGAGGGGGAAGGAAAAGCCAATACGCGCTATTGCGCGGATCACTCGGGCTACCGACCGTGCGTCTGGCGAACACGTGGAAGGAGGGCTACGGCTACCCACTCAGCATGCCTGCAGGGGTCACCTAGCCGCCTCCCGGGATGTCGCTGACCACGCGACACGCGTTCCGCGCGTGCTCGGCCGGATGCCGGCGCCTTGCGTTCGATCGCGTCGGCGCGCGACTTGCTGACTGTCGCAACACTTCCTCGCCTGAGGGAATGTTCGCGTTTATGAAGAAGAAGAAAATTACCTACAATGCGCGCGCAGAATGCAAACAACAAAAAAAAAAAGAGGCTACGTACAAATAAAAATTACATAACTTTAGTTTGGTATTAAATACCAGTCCATATAATTAAAAAAAAAATTGTTTATTATGAATATTAGTGAAAATTATAGATTGAATATAGTAAAACAGGTGGTCCAGACCGCGCTATAAAAAAATCACAAAAATTTCTCATACAAATTTATTTGTGTGTTGTAAACACATGTCAACGGCATGTCATCTCAACACATCGACCTAGTTTTTTACGAAGCACTCTTCGTTTATTCAAAAGTGCATTATTAGTTGAGAAGTCTGTTAATGTACTGTAAATTTCGGAACAGTGGACCACTGTCACCTCCCGATCCGCCCCTCCCCTTCCCAGGTTCGAGCTTTTGGATCTGTCCACTTCGTACAGCGCCAGCGTGGGTCGAGACAACTAACTGCCGCAGTGGATGCGTGAGTTTCAATATTTTCCCACGCCCGATCCTCTTCCAGTAGCGTCAACCGTCACCACTGCGTCGCCAGTTCGTGTCGCGGACGGCTCCTGCATTCTCACGTGGCGGAGGTCCGCAGAGGAATAGCGTCGTAGGCGGCGAGGAATGTCGCGCTTCCCCCCCCCCCCCCCAATTAGGAAAGTGAAGCGTAATCATCACCGACCCCCGATCAGTACTACCTCACGGTCCGAATTAACATCAAAATGTTAAAGAGTTTTAAAAATAAACTGCTTCTGTCATAACACAGCCAAATTTTCAGTTCATTTACGATCACCTACCCTTTCGTGCCCAGGAAGGGGGGGGGGGGGGGGGAGAGAGAGAATTAGAACGAATTTTTGCGAAAAATTTATTTTATGAACATACCTACAACTTAGCTTACATACATCTCATTTTACGAGGAGGGGAAAAATAGGGGGAGGGGAGGGCATTTGAAAGGTGCACAATCCCGTTTTATTTCGGGTGTCCCGACTCGGGGTTAGTGGATCTTTAGTTTCTCCTCACGACTGGTAGCCGTGGCGTGGGCTACATAGTCTTCTTTTATTGGTTTGGTGTGATTTTATAGGGCGGGGAGGGGGGTTATCGTAAGGGGGGCAGATGAACTGAATTATTTGAATTGAAAGATACATACGTGTATATCGTCAAGTATTTAAAAACTGGTAAGTTTCGCATAATATACAAATTGTGATGTATTTAAAATATAATGACTACAAATAAACCTATTTATTTACCATCGAAGTTGAATCAAAAATAATTAAATAGTATAATAAAAATTATGTGGTGACGATGTGAGGTGTTGTCGGAAAAGGTTTCGTTTAGTTGGGTTTAGAAAGGAAAAACAAGGGGGGGGGGGACGCTAATATGAGTAAATGCCCCTGGTGCAAACTAGTCTAGTAAGTCTATTTTCCAGGTCTTTATAGAGTGTTTTTAAATGCCACCGACAATAACATCACGAAATTTTAATCATACTTAAGATCACCTAAAAAACTATTTTTGTGTGTGGATTTTGCAGATTTAGACAACCGACGGTAACTTTTTTTGTGAACAAAAAAAAAAGAAACGGAGATGCACGAACGCGGATTATCCGAATGTCAGACTCTGGTTCAGTGAATGTTTAATTTACCTCCAGGGTCATGGTCTTGGAGAGCGAACGTGGGTGTATCACGTACCGCCCTTTTCTCCATGCCCCTTTCCGCTTCTTTCCAGTTAAGGGGCCCGCCTACCCGGGCACACACACGGTGTGCAGAGCTTCAGGAAAAAACAACTCGATTTAAAAACTACTCAAGATATCCGAGTGGGGTCTGGTTACAAAAAGCATTTAAGCTGGAGGACCGAATGGTACTTTTGATTTTGGATGAAGTTTTTAAACTGTTCGCATTTCTTCAGAAACTAGGTTTTAAAGTTTGTTTGTAGTTTAGTTATTAAATTTTAAAATTTGTTTATGTTTACGAATAAAAATATTTAATCCTATTATTCCCAATTTTAGAAAACAATCCTATTAGTAAGACATGATTTTTCGTTTCGGTCCGGAAGATTTTTATAAATATGTGACTTTACATAAAAAACATTCATCATTTAAATATAATTTCGAAAGTAAAAATGTTGGAGGTTTTTTGTGATTTAATTAATAAACTTTATTAAGTAGCCTTCGACGTTTTGAAACCACGGGTTATTTCGTTAATTATTGGTGACAATTTTTTTTTGTAATGAATGTAAATCTCTTAAATTGTGTAGCATGTGAATTTAAAAAAAAATTATACACGAATTAAAGTTGTTTGCAATTCATGGATATAGTCTGGAGCAAGTTAATAAACACTGTTGAAAAGCAAGCAAGGCTATGCGAGAATTTGATCCTGCTGATGTATGTAGCGGTAGGGGCAGTACCCGACTTACCGTGACCTTGCACGCAGATAACGCAGCGACTGGACTACAGCAGATACAATGGCAATAGAGCCTTCGCCTCCAACTTGCTCCTTCCCCTTCTCTACAACAAGCTAAGATATTTCGCTCCGTCCATCCACTAGCTGCAGCACGTGGCCACTAGCCACAAGTCAATTCAGTTAGTTGCGTTGGGCTAAGGTTTTTAGAAGGTCGCCAAATAAACAAATAATTTTCTTGTAACTCTGATAGAAAATAAAGTAACTCGGTGACACAAAAGGCGGTTTTCCGCCCTTCATTTTAAGCTGCTGTTTTAGTTACGAAGAAGGGTATTTTTCTAATTTGGTTTGTTAATAAAGTGTTCGGAAGTTAAGAATTCCAGTGCGAATGCGTAATTTAGCAATGGAATCACCTCAGATTAAAAGGTGTTACGTTTCTTGCGCTTTATTTAGGATATCCTAATGTGAAGTATTTAAAAAAATTTAATTTTTTTTTTCCACCGATATCCACTTGCGACTTCAATTGGCCGATGTTCCCTTTTAGAGAGTAATTGTAAATTGTAACGCAAGTTTGTTTTGACGCTTTTTAAAATATCTTGGTACTTTTGCGCTTTTCTCTGTAGCGAGTTTTTATTATGTTGAAAGAATTATGTGTTTTTTTATTTATGTTATTAATTTATTGTGACAATTAGTTATTGGCTATAAAAATTACAGTCTTTAATAAAATTTGAATTTTTCATATTTTTTGTTAAATAATTGTCATCGATGGTTATTACTGCATTTAGCATTTCTTATGCGGCAGATTAGGTACTGGTTTACTTAAACATCTCTCTCTTTGCTGGAACAAGCTTTCCGCAGCTTCTCGGATGCTTCAAGTCTTGCGCAGTCGAGCGTCAAGGGGAGGGGGATTTTTTTATTTGAAACAGAACCGGGTGCTAATAGAAGTCGTACACATTACGAAATGTTTTCTGTTTGGTCACCTGACGTGGCTGTGCGCCAAATGAAAAAATAAAAAATTTCGGCGGCTGTTTTATTTGTCCAGGATCCGGGTAGACGGTTGTTACGAGGCGAGTTAATGTTCGTGCTTTCTGCGCAGGAGCTGACGTGGCAGAACAAAACAGTTGCCTGTTCACTGATGCTTGCGAACGTTTAAGGTGTTGGCAAAAACTTGCAAGCAGTAAAAACTCGGAATACATTACCAGGGTGCACCTAAAGGTCACGAAAGTCAAGAAAAAAAAAACTGTTAACAAACCAGTAATGGTGGTGGAAGTCACGGAGCTTTAATTTTTCAGCATCCTTTTGCTAACTTGCGCGCCTCTTCAGTTTATAGTCGTGCATTAAATATAAATTATTGGAAACTGGCCACAAAATCACGTGTAAGAAAATTATATATGTAAACTTTTTGTTTAGTTTTATAACTGCACGTTCTCGCGAATTGTAAATCTATTTAGGATGTGTTCAATTGTGCTAATTATATATTAAAATTTTCTTGTGATAAAAGAAAAATGTCAGAAAATTTTACCAAAAGATCCTGGATGGAAAAAGTGCTGAAATTGGTTTACGCGGTTTTTGTTGACACCCTTATCTTTCAATGTAAGTTATTATGTACTTGTAAGTTACATGGATTATTTTGATGTGTAACTCTTTTCTCTCGGAAGCATAGCATTTAGTAGGAATAATTTCGTGAATGAAACAGAAATTTGTAACCACGGTGCTGCTATCTGACGGAAGGCGTGAACCAAACTTCACAAATCCAAAGGGAAACTATAGTAGTACCTGTTTAGTGGACTTTAACAAGAGGGCAGTATTTTAATAAAATCCCTTGTCGAAAATTAGTCCAAAGCCGGGGTTTAATATTTTTTTCCGTCTTTTTTGCTTTTATCGGAGCCGTTTCATCATACAGTTTAAAATGATTCATTATTCGACGTAGCTGATCCGGCAGCGGATTTTAGCGGTAAGTGCGGAAACAAGTAATTCGTGTCAAGAAATGTAGTTGAAAACACAATTTGCGTATATTTATCACGATCGGTATTATTATAAAGAAATATACGTTTAATTTCGTGTCGTAGTATAAATGGGTTTGCAACCTGAAAACATGAATTCGCTCATTCCTGTGGTTAGATGTATCACTAGCGAAGTACTCAAAGACTAAGTACCTCACTTGTTTTTTGTACCACTGAGTTAGGTGGCGTAGTGGCAAAACGCTGGACTTGTACTTTGGTTGGCCAATCGCTTTTCAATTTTCTTGGATTGTATGTACCCGCCTACAATGTCCAAGCTGTCGACCAGAGTAAACACGTAAGAAAATCATCTTTAAATTTAATTTTATTCATTATAACTTTATTCAACATAGCATCTTTATCAGAAAAAATCTAGTGCCAGCTATTAGCGGAGTTAATGCAAACATTTTTAGGGCAGAGGTATATCTTATGATATTATAGCGTTCATTAATAATTTCCTTTTTAAGGCCCCATACACGGACATATGTCCGTCAGTTTTTCATCAGTTGTGTGAGTTCTCCGCGAAAGATGATAATTTTCCCTATCCCCTCCCCCCCTTTTTTGCTACCACCACAGAACAGCGTAGTTACTTCAGTTAATCGTTGAGACATGACGTCACACATCACAGATAAACTTGAGTGTGAATTGGATCCTGTAGTTTATCATAACTCCATCATATTCCTGAAAAGTATTGTGTGGAGACTTGGGGGATTATTTTCGTAGCACCGTCACGTGCGAAGACGTAATCGGTAAAGTATCGAG
Organism: Bacillus rossius redtenbacheri; assembly: GCF_032445375.1. Lineage (NCBI taxonomy): Eukaryota > Metazoa > Arthropoda > Insecta > Phasmatodea > Bacillidae > Bacillus > Bacillus rossius. The sequence continues at coordinate 24,936,615 of NC_086339.1, forward strand.
TGTCGTGCGAGGCGAACGCGACGCCGTGGGTTCTGGGTTCGTTACGGAGGGGAGACCAAGGAAGTGTAAGGTGTTCGGGCGGGGAACTCAAGGGGCGAACGGAAACGCGTTCCCGCCATCTGTGATCCGCTTGTAAATACCGCAGGCGTTCATCTTTCACGCAACTGGCAGGTATTAACGACTTGGCGGGAAAAAATTTGTGACAGTTGATATTTCATGGGAACCACCTTGAAAATTCCTTTCCACGAGTACGTATTGCGTGTTTATCTTAACTTCATCGGCTAGGTTTTCCACACTGTTGTGACACGTCTTTATTTTTGTTTCGGCTTCGGAAGCCTTCTCACTAAACTACGTGACAACCTGTCATTGGTCGCGCGTGAGAATTTTTCTTACATTCGCTTATTTCATTATGAAAACACGTTTGAGTAAATAATAGAATACCTAGTGACTACTGGTTATTAATACTCTATAAATACAAAATTTAAATATAAGAATTAAGTTTCTTTTTTAACTTTTCAGAGATAATTCTCCGTAAAAAAATAGACTATACTAAGTATTTCAAGTATAATTATATAAGTCAAGTTTTTTAACCACACATTCTCAGGCGAGGCATGTGTAAGTAGGAACTTCTGGGGATGGGTACAATGCATGTTGCGGCCACTTTTGTTGCAATTTTCCTGTTTTTTTTGTTTCCCTGCGAGTTAAAATGAGCAGATCTAATTTTTAAAAAAAAACCTGTTTCAACACGATTGTAATAGGAAAACTTTGTAAACGAGTTGTGATTCTTTGTTAAGACCCACGACCCGCAGAAGAACGAAAAAGAACAAATCTTTTGAACGAATCATTACTTGGAACTGATTCAAATGAACTGATTCGGTAAAAAGAATCGCTCTGCCCATCACTAGTCGGCTCGGTGTCTTCGTCTCTTAGTCTCAGCCGTCGACTGTTAGGTATCTCGTTTCACTGACGTTTCGACTCCTACCGACGCTTCGTCTGGCCATTGCGTGTTTCTAGCAAACCCTGCCTCCATCTTGGTTTCCCTCCGTAGGATAGGGTTGCCTAACTGCCTACATGACTTGGATACTGGATGGCCACATCGTGGTAAGTCAGCGAAGTTGAGAATTTATGCACTTTAAAACATGGGCTAGTCATGGAAATCCGTGAGAGTAATGTGAGAGGGAAATGTCTTGCTCCCGTTTGTCATCCACCCAGACTTTGAACGAATTTTTTTTTCCCAGATGGTGTTTTAGTGCATGTCATGCACACTGTAAAATGGCGCATGCAAGGATCTGTTTGAACTAGTACGGCTAATAGGGACGGTGAAGATAGGATTTTCTTTTATTTCTTTCAGAAAATTGCAAAGTTGGTGGAATTATTTTTAAAGAAATTCGCCAGGGAAATTTGTAATTTTTAGTCATGGAAAGTTGTGAAGACAGGGAAATTTTTTCTCCAATTTTGTGCGGACACCCTGCTGAATCACAGCAGCGCTACTGTACGACGCGATGCGACGAGAAAATACAGCGGTTTTGCGAACACGGGGTTCTGACTCGCTTGTAGGAACAAAATTAGACTTAAGAGGCCGTGTCAGTAAATGTTTATTTCCAATATTCTGCCCTAGAAGTTCTCTCTTTTAACAGTGAGATTTAGTGGCTTATTCAACCGAAGGAACTGTAGCCGCAGCGCGTGATAAAACTACTATACCCTTATCACAGGATTAGTGGGAAGGTTGACAGCTCCACTTACTCGACGAAAAATGTATCTGGTTCCTCGACAATCTGAGAGGATGACAATCTGACCGGCGGCTCACTAGGAAATTGCGGATGCAGGGATTCAGAATCAAGAAACCTCACATTTACAACTGTAGTATGAGTCGTATCTAAAAATTTTAATACTTTAAATGTATCGGAATACAATTAATCTTCAAACATGTGGTAATTATTCTTTATCTGGATGTAATATTCCGTGAAAAATAATGGTAGTTGACATTAAAAAGTATACGAAATTCATAGTGTAACGTTTTAAAAGGATAATAACATAAATTCTTATGCTTAGATATTGCATATGCATTACACACAATCTAAATACAATCTCACTTAAGTCAGACTACCTAATTTTTTTACAATGCACCATCATACAGTTTAACAGAGGTAGGAGAGAGAACCTCTTATCGATGTTGTTTCAAAGAATCTAAATTTACAAATGTTACTATTTATCTTATTATGATATGTATCTTTATGAATAAGAATTTACAAAAAAAAATGAATTGATTACATTACACTTTAACATTACAAAAGACTAAAACACTAACAAAACTTAGTTTTATATATTGTTGTAGCATATTAGAAGACGAAATAACTCACTAGACTAACATTAAGAGGGCTGTATCACAAATTTACTTTACAGAGGAGAAAATATCTTTTAAAGATATTTCATTACCTCATTGATTACATAATACTGCCGTTGATGTGATCGTAGATATAAATTATTGAAAAAATATATTCCATTATGTTTATTTAGAAAACGTTATTGCTTATAGATGCTCATTATTTAAATAATAAAGATTCTTTTACTTTTATGTACTGAACAAACAAACTACTTATAAGTTAGTAAGAATAAGCTTAGTTGAGTAACATCTTCCATTTGTATTGAATTCAATGTACATATCGAAAATCATGTACAATGAATGCAACTGATTGAATTCAATAAATATTTGATATTGTGAAACGGCCATAATGGTGATGTAGATAATTATAGATGCTCACATGCATCGTGAGAGTCCGTATAAAGCCTATTACAATTCTATAAGTATACATTAAAATACTTTTAAAATATACATGTGTAATATAATTAAAACTTGTTTAAGTAAGATCATCACAAAAAATGAAAATCATTCAACAGTAAGTTATGTTTTATAAGATTTTAACAAAACACACATACCATAATAGAATATTAATCATGCCACATAATTCAACACAAAATACTCATTCCAGTAGGTGCTACGTAAAAATTACTTCTATTTTTATGCTAATAACTTTGCATTGTTTTATATACCTATATCATTATTTCTAACTTTTAATATTCTCTACACATTAACTGAAATTAATTATTTACAGAGTCTTAGCAAATGTTGGTCTGTACCACATACAGTTCGTACGATATCTCTACGTGAAACACATACAGTTCATTATTAGTAATTTCAATTATATTTCCATCAAAATAATGAAATTAGTATAGGGCCTAGGTTGTTCACTGTTAATTGAGTACTTCTGAAGTATTTTCATTGTGAGTTAACATACATACCAAATGCCATTATTCCAGTAAAGTTACAAAGAAGACAACAAGATAATATAAGTATGTAGGTATGTAGTACCATATTTTAAACCCCTATTAAATGAATAATAACTCAATCTCTATTCTGGACTATTAAGTAATAATTTTTATTACTGTTATTTGTAACTTAAATAAAATCGCAACTAACAAATTAGTAAAATATATAATTACGTGCGATATGGTGTGACGTTTGTACTTGGACGGCAAACGAATATAATAAAATGTCTATGACAATGTTAACTTTACTCATTATTATGGAAGAAACAAAATGGGCAGATAAGCATATTCTACGCTGACATTTAAAAATGCTCAATTCAAAATGAACATTCCCTAGCAAGAAAATTTATTTTATATCACCACAAAAAATCAAACTGTGGCGTAGCCTAATTCATAACATCCTTCGTACAGATTTCTTGGTCTGCTTTTCTGCGCAAGAAGTTTTCCTTTTCTCCTCTTTTTCTTTAATAGCTTGAAGGATGTAAATTGGGTTCCTAATGGGCATCGAGCGGGTATGCCTGGGGTCTACTAATTCTGGAAGCATACAATCCATATAAAAAGACATAAGTTTTTCTTTCATCTGAAAATTCCAGAAATTATCGTCTCGATAAATTTTTTCTATTTTTGAGCCCAATGGAGTCCACAGACAAAAAATACAGTACAATTTCCTGGTAACATGAAGCTGACCCTGAACTTGATAGTAATAAGCATGCTTCTTGTTGATAACATCAACATGTGTTTTATCCTTTACATTCCAGAATGTGAATTTTCTAGATAGTATAGCATCGTCAGGAGAAATTTCTTTTGCTGACGATGGACACTTAACTTCAACAAGGCCATCAGAGTCAACAGTTCCATCCGGGGTTGCACCTAAAAATGAATGTTCTGGGTCTACAAATAGTCCACATGGTTTGATTTTGACTGAAAGTATTTTCTCAACTTCTTGAATGGCGTTCATTTCATTTTCTCTTCCCCACAACATGGCATCGGTGTCGAAATTTCCATACAACATACTGACAACAAGTTTGTCGCATGGTGTATAAGGAAGTCGTCTGCAAACTGATCCAAAATTAGAAGCTGTAAGCAATTTCCGACGCACTTCTTTCCATCGCCCACTGTCTCTTTGTAGTAGAGTACCTCTTTCCAACTCTTCACGTTGCTCTGCAGTTGCAGGTAGATTCTTTAGAAACATTGACTTTGCCTCTTCGTAGTCGTCAACTGTCAAGTCAGGCTTCTGCGCACATGGTCCGTAATGCTTATCTTGTGAAGAAATAACTTTTAAGCTAATTGTCTTTCTTTTCTTTGCATTATTTCGGGGTATTTCCAATACGGCTTTCCTTTTGTTTTCAAGTCTTTTCACGTACTTTCCAGGGCTTCTTTCATACATTGTTTTGTGAAGTTTGTAGATAGGAGTATTTGTGTTGTAAGATACGACTGCAGCGTAATTTCTTGCAGAGTAAGCTCTCTTCAGGCAAAAATTCACACGTTTGCCGCCGATGAATTTTGCAACAATCGAGTTAAATTGTTCAACAGAATTGCTGTCCACATCTTTCAAGAGACTTCGTGCATTTCGCAGTATACAGTGACTTACAACATCTTCTATGGTATGCAAAATTCCGCTTTCTTCTAAAAGTGGAACAAAATTGATTTCATTATTCTTGGCTCCATTACAAAAATATTCTGAGCACTCGGAATGTTCACCAAATACATGCTTGGGTCCGTTTTTGAGGTCTTTTCGCAGGCCTACTATTTTTTCGTATTCACTGACATTTTCATTCTGCCAATGAGGTACAGCTCCTTTCACGGCACCTCTCATTCTTAAAATATTTGACCCCAGTGCTTTTCTCAGAGATATGTTTTTCAAAGAACTGTTTGTTGTGATGTCTTTTAGTTTGTTACAGTAATTTCTTAAAATATGGTTGCGACACTCTATTTTGTTAACAGTCAAATTTCCATAAGGTCTTGCAGTCACAATGCTATTATAAACACTGCAGTCACCATCTGCAATAAGCGTCCCATATTTCACTCCATACATTTCCACACTTGCTTTAAAACCCTCCAATATAATATCTGCTTCCATACTGCTGGAGCTTCCTGACCAATTTTTGTAACAAATGTGTTCTTTAACTTCTACGCCCATAGCTGCTGCTCGAGCGCACATTGTACAATATTTGTTTCGCACACTGATAAACAAAACTTTTCGTGTGTAAAATCCGATGATGGCAGCAACTCCTGAGAGCGAACTATAATTGCTGTTTTTGTATGACCTTTTAGACCACTGACCATCGGCAATGACTGTCAAAACTGGGAATCCATCTTCGTCGACATCGCCTCGTTCCACAGCTAACTGTGCTTCTCGTTGAACTGCAATTCCCATTTCTTTTATTGCAGTTTTTTCCCAGCCATCACTCACTTTGTCATGATATTTAGCATACGTGTTTGCGGACATTGTTGGTATATCCATGGCAGCAGTGAGTTCTTCCAACTGCCTGTGTCCAATGCCAATACAGACTGATCCCGTTACAGCAGCTGTATTTATGTCCATAGAATCACTTTTTGGGTTTTCTGTGTGTAGAGTATCTTGAAAGTTGCACATGTTACATTTCACACTGAAAATTGAATTGAGACCTCTTCTTGCTTCATTTGTGATAACTAAGTTTTGTATGCCACATCCTAGTGGTCCATGATTACACAAAACTTTTAGTCTGTTAAAAAAATAATCAATGTCAGTTATCCTTCTTCCAGATATTACAAACGACGCTTCAGTATCCACATTGCTACCATCTGGGGTAACTTGTTGCTGTTCCGACTGACACTTATTTGTGGAACACGATGCTGCTAGAACTTTCTGTTGTTCAGGTGTTTTTTCAGAAAAATTAGTTGACTGCTGATACTTTTCTGGTGACTTTCGTAAAATACCAGAGAAGCAAGTCTCGGTGCTGTCCCTTTCTTGGAGTCTGAAAAACAAACAGACATGACTCTTCAAAAGAAAAAAAAAAATAATAATAAAGGAACAATGTATTTAGACATAACATTTCTGCTGCACATAAATCTGTAAATTAGGCATCGATATACTTTAAAGCCTGTAATATAAAAAACAATTAAAATTACTGCTAGCACAAGAAGTTATTGCTAGTGAAATATAAAATATCCTAAGCCCGATTTTTCAAACTAATTAATTTTCGCATTTATGCTGGCAGGTTGTTGCAATAGTTTACTTCTGAACTAAACCTGAACCTATGTCATAGAAACAATGTGTCTAAGGGTAATTTTTAACTGTCCCAGATAGTCACACACGTCAGATGGCATATCAATGTAAAAAAACTGTTTTATACATGCAATAATGCTGTCGCAAAACCATTAGCCAAGTTTCTATATAAAAATTATTTTTACTTTTCTTTTTGTAGAGTGATATAAGTAGACCGTCTCTTCAGTATCATGCACATCAGTTTATGTATTTTTCATTTTTAAAATTGAATTTGACATTTCTTATAAATTATGCTTGACGTAACATAATTTTTTTTTTAGTATTTAAGTACCTGCTGTTAACATAATTCTTGTAAAAAATATATCCAATTTATTCTTTGATATTTTAGATATTTGGGATGCAGATTGTTTCAATAGAATTTTGCAATTTACACTGTAAATATATATATTTTTAATATAGTTATTTTGTCAAACATCCTTTTACCTATATGTGTTATTCAGGATTCCCACTACATTTCATAAAGAAAGACAGTGATTAATTATGAAAACACTGACTACTCGATAATATAAACTCAGTATTTACAAACGTTATATTTTATTTTCGTAATTGACTGTTGTGCTGAATGTGACTAATTCATTCGCCATGCCACTGCAATATTATTGAAAACACACGATTTGCCTTCAAACAAAATAGTCTTCACGAATGCTTCTGCAGACGTAGCATGACAATCAGCATTTTGGAAGCTGTCGGATGTAATTTAGCAATATACCAGTCATAATCTTACAATAAATAAATTTTGTATCTTATATTTCATCATATCGTTTAGTTGAGATACGATGTGGCGTTACAAAATCATTGAAACTGTTACAGGACTAGCACTTTTTGCTGTCAATGATTCAGTTTCCTCAGTTTTAGGATTTTGTTAATATAATTAGGAAAATGTATGACACACATCATATCTATTCATTTCGATGTACAACAAAACTTTTGTGATATATATGTTGAAAGTAAAAGACAAAATGAGTGGGGAACAAGGTGGCACATTCGCATTTTGGATGTGATAGTGATCTCAACATAGAAATTTTGAAGCTATTCACCACGTAGTGTTTTATTGTTTCAATGTAATGAACTATAATAAATGAGATGTCGGAATTCATCCATTAAAATAATTACACCATGTCATCATTTGGCCAAATAAAATTTTCAATTTGATCATTCAGTATGGTGGTGCTATGCATGTTCAACAAAATAAATGCTAAATTAACGAAATAACAAAATTAACGCTCACTTCAAACACTCACACACTAGGATGGAACTCCGAATTGTGTCAGTGACCATAAAATAAGAGGCAGTATACATATTATATTTTATTTGTTGCCTGTCGTTCCTAACCTTGTTTCTTAGCCATTTCATTATCTTCAAATATAACATGATAAAACTGCAATTATAACACCAACAGAGCCTAAACTAATTGAACGTTGGATTATTGTGGTCAAGGGAAGATGTAAAGCAATTTCTCATGATAATAAACCTAGAGGGTAAAACTGTTCTCAGCACTGGCATTCTGCACACGACGTTACTTTATGGATATAGCTTTTAATTTAATTTGTACAAGTTTTGTGCGATCTCTTGATTATCTTTAATGTTCTTAGCTGATGTTGACAATTTACTATCTATTAATGTTAATATGGTAAAAAAACTTACTTAAATTTTTCCTTGCTTCTCCATTTCTGCAAACTTTCCCCTTTGTTTTTCTTTCTTCTAGTTGAAATAAACACCCCACTCTTGCTTGATAAACGACGGTTTTTCCCTGTATAAAAAAACACCATGATTTTATTTCTTCCCGATGACAAACAAAAATGTTGTATGGTCGCGAATAATACATTCGTATGGCGTCACATCAGCGGAATATTCTCTTGACATAAATGTGTGAAGACTGTGGCACTTGTGGAGAAGTAAACCTTCGCTCTAACACAAAAACAAATGAACGAACAGCTTTTTTTTTTTATGGGATGTGCAATCGGAGACCCCTGGGGTGGTTGAAGAGTGTCAGGTTGGTCGCCAGACCAGATAGTAAAAGCTCAGGGGCTGAGGATGAAAAAGGCCTATCTCCAAATTATAAAGTATAAATGTTGTCATGTAATAGTTAAAGACTTGATTACACCCAGGTTTTTAAACCCATCATGATCATGAAGACACTGATCGGAAGGTAATGTGCAATACATTTGAATGGTCTTTTCAGTTTTTGCTAAATAATTATAAATATAAGCAAAATTTTATTGTATCTGGACAAATCAAAATATGGATAATATTATTTTCATCACAGAAATAATATATGATATGATAACTAAATTTTAAAAAAGCGGTTATGTTAAATGTATTGTATACTTTCAGTAGGCAAAATTTCCGGCCCCTACCTCTTATAGAATTTGAGAAAAACTGACTTTTAAAATAACATTGATATAGATAGGAGCGCAAATTTGTGACACGGCCTCTTAAACAAAACATATCCCTTGCCATTACATACGCAACAAACATACGATAGCCATTGATAATTGACATGTTTGAGAGTAACACGTTGAATTAAAGTAACATTCAGTTGGAAAGTTCACCGTGCGTCAACACATTTAAGAGCTTTCATTAATAAATTTACCAAACGGAACGCACGCCATCCAGATACAGACATTAAGCTTAATAAATAAATGCTTTGATTGTTCAGTCGGTCTTTTACAATGACGTGCGTCAAAATATTCAGTCACGTCTTAACTTACCCTTGTTGCAAGAATCGTTCAAAGCTCAATGATTTTTTTTCTTTCTTTTTTTTAAAGCCATATTTGTCAAATCACTTGATTCCCACACAGTTAAAAATTTTCAACCTCAATTTTCGAAGAACGCTGGTTTCATGATTATCCAGTAATTTTCGAATAATTTACTGCTCTCTTCTTTAATGTACGGACACTTTTGAGTTCACTTAACTTTGGACATTAATAAAAAAAATATTCTGGGTGTATTAACAAACAAAAAAAAAGTTCAGCGTGAAACATACAACTCGGAAGTAGAAATACGGCGTAGTTTTAACGAAGAACAGGTAATTTGGAATTACAAAGAACTCTTCGTTTATTTGCGTTAAATTCTTCGTTAAAATTTCGTGAATTTACTTTAATTTTTAACCGTGCACCAAGGGACGGATTCGGTTCGGTTCTCGGCGAAGTCGTAAATCGTGACTTTGCCGTGATCCAGTTTTTTTTATGTGATTAAGGGGGGGGGGGGGCGCTTGCTGACTCACCCCTATCATTCCCCCGCCCGTGCTTTCCCCCCTCGACAATATCTTTACCTCGCAGAGCAGCGTAAACTAGCGTAGCGGTACTCCCCCTCCCCCTCCCCCTCTCCCTCCCCCTCCCCCTCCCCCTCCCTCTCCCTGCTTGTTTCTGGCATCGCCGGTCTCTATGGCCGAAGGCGCTCGGAGGATATATTGCGGGCGGCCCCGTGTTGGTTACACAACCCGCCTTCTCCTCTCCCCCAACAGTCTACTCTGCACTCGAAGACCCTACCTCGTAGTAGCCGCGAGAGCGCCAGTTTGCGAACCCGCGGCGAGAAGGAAGGGAAAAAAAAAACATTCGGCACGCTTCCGGTGGAGAAAGGCTTACAGAACTCCTTGCCCTCCTTTTTTTTTTTTTTTTGAACCCTTCTCTTCTGCGAATGTCACCACGGGTGAGTGGTTCTAGTCAGCCGCGTAGTTGAATGCCGCTTTTTATTTTTTTTTGTTTATTTACCCCGCCATCGCCATATTGTCAATACCCAGTGCATTGCGGGAATAGTGCTTGACCACTACGTCTGAGGATGATTTAGTGAATGTAAACTTCGTTAAACAGTCACTTGCATAAAATAGTCATCAATCAATAACTTTGGGGGCAGAACATCTGAGCGCCCATTAGACTGCAACGTGGTATGCCCTTGCGACTGGCAGCCGCCTGCAGGAGAAGTCATTGCCTTATCCGAGCGGGCCACTCCGGACGCGTTTGCCTCTGTCAGCAAGTCTTGAAACCTCTTCGCGAAAAATACGTGCCCCCAGTGGCTGATCCAGGATTTTGGTTTGGGAGGGGCTTGACCCAGCTGAGGCTAGGCTTTATCAAGGCAAACACTAAAACAATAGTGGACTCAGATGCTTTTGGAGGGGGCTTGAGCCCCCTAGCCCCCCCCCCCCCCTCTGGATCCGCTACTGCGGTGCCCCTATTGATAACTGTTTACAGAATGCAAACACTGCGTTTTAGCCAATGCCTTGTGCGTATAAACCAGCGGTTCCCAATTTCTTTTCGACCAGGAAACCTTTATGATTGACTTTTATTTTGGCGGAACCCCAAATCCGTCAAAGGAAGTTATTTTGCACAAGTACACACACACACCTTTTGTTTTGTTTAGTGTAAGTGTGTTTAACGATGTAAATTATAATTCGTACTCATTTAAGCATCTTGTTCAAGCGCAATTTCCGCTATGAGATGTTTGTTAACCATAACATATGATGCTGAAATGTCTAACGCTAATCACTTAAATGCGTTTAAGAATCTGTACCGGATGTTTCATGCCTAAAAAAAGCACTCTGAAAACCAGCGTTTAAGCCATTTTCGTTCTTATTGAAATACATTTTAAAAATTAAATCCGGAAACTGCTCATCCGCCTTCAGTATATTATTAAATTATGGTAAACAGACCCCACTCTGATATCTTCAGCAGTTTTCGAATCGCGTGGTTTCGTCTGAAGCTTTGCGCATTGCATGTATTCCCCGGTAGTCGGGGCCCTTAATGCATTTCTAGTTGTTCACTTCAATCTCCGATGTTGGCCATTATGTGAAATTGGCTCTTTTTTTCTTAAAGCTCGCAGTGCAGAATTTAAATGAGATCCTCGAGAGGGCTTTGTATACTATTTGTTGAAATTGTTTACTGTCAGAAGTACGTTTTCTGCAGGCTTCCTCAAAAATAAACATATTCCTGCTTTTATGAATAAATTAGTGTATTAATTATAGATCTAAACTATTATTGGAGTGTGAAAAACTCAACGACCACGCGATCCCATGACTTTTATTATGTGAACTTCGTACTTTGTATAAAAACAGTTTTATATAAAAAGCTCTGCGTATACGTTCTGACATTTACGTTTCTTTCTTTAAAATTTTGCGTCTTTAAGAATTTGTTTTGTAAAGTTGGCACGAGTTACTAGTAGTTTGTGTAGTTTTTTAAGTAAAAATTATCTCACATTAAGAGACAATTTAGTATTATTTGTCGTAGTTGAACAGTAAGTTATATTTTGTCACAAAAAAATCACGAAGAGGAAAAAAATATATTTGTTCCCATTGAAAACGTTAAAACTTTAAGAGGATTAAAAAAAAGTTAGCTCGACACACTACTTTAGAAGGAAGATAGCCATTGTCTGGAGGGATAGTTAGGGCCGCAAAGCCGGCATTCTTGACAGGGTAAACGCGTCTCGGAGATAGCAGAGGTGGTAAGTTTTCGCCGTCTGCGCCCTCTCCTCTACGTCATCCCAGCCTCCCCCCTCCATCCCCGCCAGACAGTTGACAGTTCAGATAACGCCCGCGACACTCCATATTGCCCGCCTACATCCACCCTTTCAAAACCTCCCTTCCTGCCATCCCTTCAGAGACACGTAAAGCTACTCTTGATAAAAAAAAAAACGCCCCCACCCTTCCAGACTACGCTGCCTCCGTGGCTTGTCACATCAGCGTCTACTCCGCGTGACCGCCTCGCTAGGAACTTTTTTTTTTTTTTTTTTAACGATTCTGTCCTGGAAGTCATTAAACTATAATTTCCAGCTACCCTTTGTTAACATGCCATTTAAAATTTTGACTTTACACTCCAGTTTATAGTCGCGCATTAGGTACAAATAGTTGAAGTAGATAGTCAATTTTAATTAATGCGAAATAAAGCGTTGCAAAGATAACCATAAAAGTCGCGTATCTTCTTGAGAATCGATCATTTATATACATTGTTATGTTTGGGGAAAACGGGTTCGTTAAGTATAACCCAATTAATTTCATACATTTTTATTTACTAATATTTTCATTATAAATTAATCATCACATTTAATGTATGTTCACAAATCACAAAGTATCTGTCCAGTCCGCAGTTCACACTCCTCACTGGAGCTAGGCTAACAGTGGTTCGCCCCTTACCTCGCGCCTGTCCGCACACACAGTCTCGCGCCACTCGGTTGTAAAGGGATTTTATTTTTCCGAAATCGGATGAAGACAGTAATAGTCTTCTTAATTTGAACGTACAAAATGTACAAAATTTAATCAAGAGTGGCCTGAATTCTGATTTAAAAGAGGTAGAAAAGGGTGATGTAGGGAGGGGGAGGGGAGCAGTGTTTCAAAATTTCATATATTATTTGTTAAAATCATCTGTAGATAGTAGGGTTCTTCTATTTTTAACGTTTCATCTAGGACGGCCAAAATAATGCTTTAAGGGGTAGGATTACCATTTACACTCACGACTAAGTCAAGAGAGAATGGTTACATCACTATTTCCGCCTTTCTGCCTTCGGAAGTCGTCGCTCTCGGTAGGCGCCGCACTAACCCGATAAGGGGCGTGTATTTGGAGGGGAGGGTTCGAGCCCACCTGAAAGGGAGCAAATACTTGAAAACATCCCGCCTGATAATGCCAAGCAATGGGAGACTCTCTTAAGCAGGCTCGCCCTTTTAAGACGCACAAAAAATGAAGGTATCTGGGACTATGAGAAAAAAAAATGTTTTTTTTTTTGTGCGTGTGAAGGCGAAAGGGTTTTGGGAGGTCCTTCTCCCCTCTCCACCCCCCTTTTTTATTTCCATACAATGGAAGGCGTCTCGGTTCTTTACGAGCTTGTGATGTCGGGCGCTGGGGGTTGTTTTATACGGGAATGAAGGTCTGGTTTTAAGAAGGGCGCTTGTGTTGCCTAACACCCACACATAACTAGCGATTATGCGAGGCGTCGTTGGATGCCAGGTGCGATAAAGAGGGATATAAAGTTCTTTATTCGGAATCTCGACGCCACCGGGCGTGGATCAAGTGGCGTGTGTCTTTTCTTAAAGCTGATTAGTGGCTGGTGCGTCGTTTTGAGCTGGTCGTTCCTGGTCGCTCGTGGGTGACGTAAAAAAATTAAGTCCCAAAGCCTCTCACCAAACGTTACACCACCATATCCCCCCACCCCACCTACTTAGTTGAATACTGAAAGTTTTGAACTAATGACAAATTCTAGCAGCTACGGATAGATCCAAAAATGTTCATTTTAAAGAAGTTCCGCCAAAATATGTATTGAATTCTTATAATATTTATGACATGCTGGTGAGCTTGAATGGGGACTAATTATTGTTCGTAGGTGGAAGATCGTAAACAGTAAGACGTGTTTTTACAGTTATTATGGTAAGCAGTTTTTTTATCCTTTGTGATATTGATAATTTTGGCCTCATTAAAGCACAGTTCTTCATTTAATATAGTGGTTTAAGTTTATAGTGACCAGTTGCTATAAATAGCATCGTGTATATAGTTTATACGTTTAATATTGAATTTATTTTTGAGAATGTTCGCAGGTGTGAAAACTAATGAAAATTTTTAGTTTTAAAGGATAAAAATTAATAGACTAAAAACAGTTCTAACCAATATTGAGTCTGTTTCTATATATCCCACTTAAAAACCTCCAGCGCTTAAGTGAGAATCAATCTCACGACCCTAAGGTTACAGCTAAACAGCGCACGAGTAAATAATTGAAGATTTTGTCTGTTAGAGATTTCCAGGGTGCAATGCAATGTTATTATTCTGTACCATTTATCTTTCAAGCCACCACTCAGCCTGCTTGCTTGTAACCGAAGGAGTAAAAGCGGAATAACAATAGTCTGTCGGCTCCATCCGTTCGAATATTTTCCCAATTAAGTGCTGCCAATAGTCCCATGTTTTTCTCTCGGAGATCTGTATAGATGTTGTTTGCAATATATTTTGTGTTTTTGTACGTATTTTAAATTGACTGCCGTGGCCAAAACTACTTAAATAATCCGTCCGTCCGTCCGTCCGTCCGTCCGTCCGTCCGTCCGTCCGTCCGTCCGTCCGTCCGTCCGTCCGTCCGTCAAAAGTTAGAGCTTGCCAAGCTTTCGACGGACGGGTAGAATTTTTCGGGCTATCCAAATGGCTGCAAGTCACGTGACCAACGAAGGCGACGGGCTATTTAAATTACGCCTTCAGTTTGATAAGTAGTATTGGTATTTGTAGTATTGGTGGAGAATTTGGGGGGCTAGAAAGCTAAGAATGCAGAAGGATTAGGGTTACGTGAGGTTGATGCTTAAAGGACGCAGGGCGCTAGCTAGTTCAAAGCCAACTTCCATTCTCCGCCCGTTACGACTAGGAAGTGCAATGCAGTAAAGTATTCTGGTTTTATTATTTTAACTTCATTCACATTTCAAACGCGTCTTTATATATATATATATATTTGTGGTTAGCGTGAAGGGCGATCGCTATTTTGTATGTGACGAAGTCGTTTGTAAGGTTTTTAAAACTACGAGCTGTATCTGTGGTAAACGTTTGAACTTGCTGGACCAAAGTGTCTAGCATGGAGTGAACATAAACCGCGAGAGATATCAAAGGGTGTAGTTACAGGTTACAGTGCATACCAGCTGTGCAGAACTTTTTAAATCCTTGTTAAGTGTTGTTTATCAGCCAAGAAAACATTTAAAAAAAACTATGTCTTCGTATTTTGTTAGTTGTAACACTTGCAATACAATTAATGTTGAAGAGCGCCGCCTACATTGTCACACATACGTGTCAGTGGCTTCTGGTTATGAAAATCATTTAAGAACACTGTCCGGGGCGGATGAGTTGTTATGTTTCCGGATTTTGTTTTTTTAACTGTATTTTTAGTATAGTGTAAATGGCTAAAAACACGCCTTTGGTGAAGAAGCCTTTGTACAAAAACATCAGGGACCCGCAAAGTCTTGAGGCCACCTCCGCCTATTGTCGACGCCATGACGTGTCGGGTGCTCTGGTTTTCGCGCGCGGACAAGACCCGCCGGTCCCGACGGAGCTCTTGCCCGGACGCGACTGTACCTCGGGAGTCGCACCCACTCAGGGGAGGGCTCTAGCCCGGTGGGTGGGGGGGCTTACCGGCCCGCTCGGGTCGGGGGAGGAATGCAAGCGGCACCCCGAGGGGACCGAACCACGGTCATTTCCAGCTCAGAGTGGGCAACCTTGCTCTCCGGTGCGGGTCGCGCGGCGCGACAAGCGCCCAACCGCCCCCGTGTCCCAGTTCCGGCACGGCCGTCGAGGAACGCTTAACGAACCAGGGGGGGGGGGGCAAACAGTTTGGTCGGGCCTTCGTTCACGACTTGTGAAGATGACATCTCAATCCAACGCCACTATAGACATTTATACATAGGTTATGCAAGTGCACAAGTATGCGTATCTGTTTCCGGCAAGTAACTAGATAGCTAAAGATAAATTCGTATTGAATTAAGTACATAAAGAATGTTCACATTTGTAACAAGCTAAAAAAAAAAACCCTACAATTAATGTGACTAATTTGTTTGTTACGCTTTGATCTCATCCTACCCTACCGGCTGTAAAGAACCTTTTTCCTTCAAATAATTTGTTAATGAGCTTGTGCAATTTAGTACGCAATGATTTTTTTTTCTTCTGAAGCATAGTTTCTAACTGAGGTGAGGAAAGTTGCATTCCGTATTACGATTCGTCCTACTTACAGCAGACAGGGTGTGTCACGTACTGTGCACTCGTCAGTACAGGCGCTGTCGCCGTGGTCCGGGCATCGAGTCGCGGAAAGCAAGCGCGGCTGGGTGATGCGTGGTTACGTGATAGGCAGGCCGAAGCTTCGTTTTCTTATCCCCATTGTCTTCGCCGTGTTAGCTAGACGTCCAGAAACATTGGCTGACATGTGCAGTGTTCGCATTGTGGAAACATAAAATGTCTGTATTTTTATGACTGTTTTCACGACAGGATATTCCAATTCACACTTTCTAACCGACATCACATGTGATCAAGCATCATCTTCAGAAATGGTTTTATGCGTTACAATGTGGCAATGGCGGGGGTTACTCGCCAGGGATGTGTAACATCTAACATCGGTGCCGAGCAAATTCAAGTGTTATCATGTTGCAAATACACTTATGGGTACGGAAACCCGACAAGTAATTAAACGTAGAATTTTTTTTTAAATGCCGAACGTAGATCTGGACGCAACCTCTCACGCAGTTTCCGCACCCGCCGCTAGAATTCGCTGCCACAGTAGGTAAATCAACTACGTCGACTTGTCGAATCATTCTATTACCAGACCGAAATGTTAAAACTACATAATGAAACGGCTCTTATAAAAGCGAAAAAAAAAGTCTTGAAACAATACTAAACCTCGGCTTGTTAGAACTGATTTTCGACAAGGAATTTTTTTATTAAAATACTGCTGCCCATCTTAAAAATTCATCAAACCGTTGTTACTATAAAGTTTACCTATAGGCTTTCTGAACTTTGGTTTACACCATCCGGCCACAGATGGCAGCACCGTGGTTACACATTGTAGTTCCATGCGACTTCCGTTCCATTCACGAAATTACTCCTGCCCGAATGCCGTATATCGAGAGCGGAGATGTTACACGTCAAAAATGGTTTCAACTACGTCACAGCCAATTTCTCAACTTCGGGGTTCGCACTGGCCCTCTTGTGAGTTGTGCTGTTGTTGCACCGACCTTGCGGCGAGAGCTGGGACTCATTTCCTCCCTCCCCCTAACCTTTTTTTTATTCCCCCGCAGGCCCTGAAAAGGGAGAGGAGTAGTGGAGCAGAGAAGGCAGGACTGTGGTGGTTTGTGCGCTATCGAAAGAGGGGGGGGGGGGGGAAAGGTAGATTGTGGGACGTAGCCCCCGGCACGGAGCCGGCAGAGAGCATGTAATGTATTCCTCGTCTCGATTCGTGTAACACTGCTGGGAAACGTAAGGCTGGGTTCACAAATTAAAAAAAAAAAGTGTGCGTAGAAGACCATGTACACGACCTGGGCGAAACCGGTTCACAATTATTGTTGATTTTAGCCAATGAAATTTTGCGATGACAATAACCTTTGTTGGTAGTGCCAGTAAAAAAATTATATATATTTCTAAGCTTGATATTTCCGTGACCGCTGACCAGCTGCTTGTAAACACTATTTTTTTTTTGAACAGATTATGATAGACCAAGCAAAAATTTAACTTAAATGCACTTTTCAGTACCTAAATCACTCATCTAATCTAATTAACGCTGGTTAATATTTAAATTACCTTTTTGCCTGAGCAAATGTATATGTCGATAATTTCCTATCACCGTGTGATAAGTATAAACATGTCCCAATTCCCGTCAAAATGGCATCCTACCCTACTTCCATATGCTGTTGAGCCTTGCTTTCGTAAGTGTGTGTATGTATATGTGTGTGTTTGTACATACACGCATATATATGTATATGTGTGTGTTTGTACACACGCGCATATATATATAATCCCCTCCCATGCACAAGATCATTATATGCGCTGTAGTGAATCAGTAGGTTCGAAAACATGGTGGTTAAATCTTGTAAATACGACCTCCTGTTACTGGTGTTATTGAGGTGACAACGTCTAATAAATCGATGAACGCCGGCTGCACGCACGAAAAAGTGTCCCGTTACGCTGTGTCCCGTTACGCTCATTGTACGCTTGCGCCGCATCTATCTCTCTTCCACTCGATTGGAGCAACCATCGATTTGACTTTTTCGAGGCACATTAAACTTGAAACACTCCCATTCGTTTCATACTTTTCCTATCATCGTCCTATCCTTAACAGAATAACACAGATTGGAAGAAGTTAAATAGCAAACATGTATAAAAGTTATAGTTAAAATAATCTCTTCGTTAAAGTAATAAACATATTTGAATTAATGTAAATTTATCAATTAAATTGTAGATTTAATTTAACTCCTTTGTATCCATACAAAATAGTGATAATTCATTAAAAATTATTCAATTTTATTCATAAAAGTATGCAATAATTTCATCAATGTTTTGTTATTACGTTGTCACGTTAAACTATCGTCCGTAAACTGACTTTACAGACAACCAATTTTTTTTTTAATTTGAATCCAGCCTAAGGCCGTCGGCCACCTAGAGGCCTCTGTGGCAGCGCCCTTGTTTCTGCTGCGTTCCGCGCGACACAAGACGGCGGGAGACGTGTAGCGATTGAGGGTTTGTGAACAGCACTGTAGTGGGACGAAAGGGAGGAATAAATAAGAGGTAAATGACTAGTCTCTGACGTCGATCCTTTTTATAGTTCAAAATACCTTACTCTTAATTCTTTTCCTCTGAACCTCTTCTGTCGTTTCGTAGAATAATCTTTTTTTCTTCAAATTTAGGTTTAGCGGATGCTTCACCTTAAAAAAAAAAAAAAATGCCGTCGAATTTGTAAAATTGTAGTTAAGGCAACTTTTGTGTTTTTTTGTGGACCTATGTTAGTTATATTTAGTGTTATAAACAGCGAAACAAAAATAAAATGAAACTAAAACAACCATTAAATTAATGTATAAGGTAAAAAAAAAATGCACGTATTTCATAGACACAGCTATACATTAAGGATTAGGCTATAATCATAAGGAAGTAAAATACCATAGTATCCATTGTTTATTTGCTGTAAATGCTTAATGAAATTTACTTTTACAAGACAAAGTTATTCAATTGATATAATGCTAGTTCCGTTTCTATACCGAAACTTATGACAGCAACGAAATATCGTAGTTTTCAGCTAACCGATGTTTTTCGTATAATAAAATTTTTATCTCTTCTCCGTGACTTCTCTTTTCCCCCCTGCACCGCACGAAACTCCGTAGATGTAGGAGTGACAAAACACATTCAAATTCCAGACGACATTCTTATGCTAAATACCAGATTTGGTGAGTGCATTCCTCTCCCTCGCCCGTAGTCCGACGAGTCCCGGTGATTTGCGAGGCGATAAACGCTACACGTTGACGTTGCCAAATAACGGGAACACTCATCAAAATAGATTAATAATAGGCCAGTATTCCAAGACACAAAAAATGTATTTAATACGCTACACCTGTACCCTAACCGTATTTCTAGTGCACTATGAGTCACGGACAGTTCCTTATATATTTAGGAAACGTATTTTGGTGTCCTGTCGGTGAACTATCTGTTGCCCCGAACTTCCGCGCATGCGCAGAGCTCACTATTTCATTTCGTCCAGTGGCGTACCCGCGTCTGGAGCCATTAACTCGTATATATTCAATTTCGTGAACATTGGACATACCAAGCGTGTTGGTGTGCCGAATGAAACTTTACGATAGCGAAATTATCCTAGAATACATTTTTTTAACGCTTTAATGGTCATAACAATAACTAATCGCAACTTTAAAAGTAACTGAAAATTATAAAGTAGGTTGTAATTTTGTGCTATTGTGCTGCTGTCTCTTAAGATTTTTGCCGTAAAAATTGCATCGATGGATGCGAAACGTCCGCTCAGAATGCTTTAGAACAGTTTCTAGCCTCGCGCAGGGCACTGTTTATTAAAACGCCGTTGCCGTTCTTTTTGGCACACCAACACGCTAGGTACGGCCCTCGAAAATCACTGAAATGACTATATGAGTTCATGGCGCCAGACGCGGGTCCGCCATCTGGACGAAATCAATAAAAAGTGAGCTCCGCGCATGCGCGGAAGTTGGGGCAAGAGATAGATCACGGACTGGACACCGAAATACGTTCCGCAAAAATAGGGACTGGCCGTGTCCCACCGCGCACTAGGAATACGGTTAGGGTACAAGTGTAGCATATCCAACACCTAAACCCTAATTTATGTGTCCTTAAATACCAGGTTCTTAGATCCTAGATGTTAATTTAAGTCCGCAGTTATTGAAGGCACAACGTTGTTCTTGGCGCCGGGAGATGGATTATGTAGGCGGCTGCGTTCGTTCAAAAGCAACAGTAGACAATGGACGGTAACTGGGCCGTAATCTAAAGACGGAAAGGAGGGGAGGGGGTAGAGAGAAAGAGAGAGGTTAACCGTATAATGTCGAGGGCACACAATACCCGGCTACCAGTTGGCCCCACTGAGCCTGCACACTCGACTTTCTACAGCGGCGCACGTGTTGGCTTAGAACCAGTTTCCTGGATCCTTGCTCGTAGCCTTGTCGCGTTCAAGCCGTCTGCATTTTAGTGTCGGTTTCGACCTTCGCTCGGTCCCCAACAAACCTGACTGATTTCCGGTCCATCGACGAGGCCGTGCCTCGAAGATCTTTCTATTTCTGGTTGCTCCAGAACACCCCTCGAGGCTGTATTCTTGCTTTGGGAGTTGTCAGGAGACGGCATGCCGTGACGTGGTTTGAAGTCAAATTTTTTAACCTCGCCATCGCAATGCTGTTCCGCCCAAAACATCGCGGAAATCGTGTTCGATAACGTCTGTTGAGGATTAGTAAGTTTGAATTAGAATCCCTCACGTAAAAAAAAAGTCACTTGTTAACAAAGTCATTCAAAACAGTTTCTACACTTCATCCAATATTTTGGGCGTCTAACAAACATGGTGGAACTATTCAGTGGAGGAAAAAAAAATTGCTTAACACTTAACGAAGTAATCATGCCGACGTGCCCAAACCCCCTCCCCCATCCCAGACGCAAACATGCGTTGGAATCTGATGCCCAGGGGTTTTGAACGTGAAAGTAACCGACAAGTCTAGGCTTACTTTGCATGCATGTGAGCTTTCAGGATGTTCTACAAGTCACGAGTAGTCACGAAGAAGTAAGGAAACTGAAAGACTTGTCTTGATTAGTCACGAAAAAGACCCTAAATAATTAGCAGTGGTGTCGGAAATTCCTGGAACTTTAATTTATAGCAGCGTTTTGCTAACTTGCATTTTTTTAATGTCCCACTTCAGTTTTCAGTGACACATCAAATAGTCTGTAAATAGTTGGAGACTTAATTCATGTGGAATTTATCTCGGAAAAGGTTATTTATTTTTTTGTTTTCAAACAAAATTGGTCAAATTTATGTGAAAATTAGATTAATTCGTATTGTGTTAAAATTTGGGCTTTTTTTTACGTATAAAAAACTTATGGTTTAAAATGTATTTGTAAGCAAATTTAGAGAGAGAAAAAATTAAATTGGTTCGTCGGATATCTGTAGACATCCTGGCTTATCGCAATATATAATTTTCAGTTCATTTATGTCGCTAATATATTTACTTCAAAGATAGTATTTCGTAGTTACACAAGGTTTAAAGAATTGGACGGTCTCCGGGTAAAAGGTAACAAGTCACATTTGGGTGATTTTTAGTCAACAAGTCACTTAAACTCTTAAGTATACTTAGAATATGTAATGCATTTTTAATCATTGGCAACTATGTTGGTAAATAAAAGAAGAATGCAAGAAAAAATTAAGTATTTAAATTCAATTTTTATCTAAGAGTTTTTTATTTCTCCTGCAAAAAGTGAATTCTTGACTTGTTACCTTTTACCCGGAGACCGTCCAAATTAAAACCGCAGTTACTTACATCCCGACTTTTGTGGTATTCACGTAGTTAAGAGGGAAGAGGGGGGTGGAGGTTGTGGTGTGGTTATATATTTTACCACTCGTGTTTGACAGGTCAGGCCCCTACATTACATCGCGAAATCTTTCGAAAGCGCATTAGGAACCCGAAGGTGGGCGGTTCGGTTCGTTGAGAGCTTCGAAAGAGAACAGAGATAGAGAGAGAGGGAGAGGGAGAGGGAGAGGGAGAGAGAGAGAGGTAAAAGTGGCTTGTCGCACGCTCGCGGACGGCCTCTCTCGGGCGTCCATTAGCGACTCCGGACAGACCTCGCACCTCGAGCCTTCACAGCCGCGATGCTATCGGGGCGCCACTCTCACTGTGTCCAGGGGGCTGGGGGGAGGGGAGGTGCCCCCGCGAGCAACAGCGACGCATCGCGTGGCTGGTCGCTCCGTCCTTTGAATATATATATATACTGTATAGAAGTCGCCAGCCCAGGTTAAAATTTCTAATACGGTTTTGAGGTAGTTGGTTAATTCACCCGCCGCAATCGCCACCATCTCCAGGGCATCGACTTGTGGTGGTCCCTGGCGGACAAGTGTCGGAACTCTTCAAACACCCCTTCCCCCTCTCCCGTTGAACGACCTCGAGCTGCAGTGAATGATGGGTGGGGGGTGCGGGGGAATGACAGCGGCCGACAGTGCTGCGCTCTAACGTGTAAATAACAACCTAAGACGATACAGGGCGTTACGGCAGCGCACTGCAGCGGTGAAGTTCCCAAGCTGCTCATCATATGCTTCTGAAAAATGTAGAGTAAATCCTATCCACTCGCGACTTCTATGCAGTATATATATTCAAAGATACGTCCGAGCGAGGCCAGGTTCACGAAAACAATTAACTCTATTTAAACTTCCATCGAACCCACGACCAACTGGTCTCGTCGTGAGGAGGAAGTATTCCAGGAAGACGTTCTTGTTGGGATAAAACCAAAACCGTACCCTTAACTCGCGGGCGGTATCATAAGACCGTGTCCAAATCGAATCCGTTTTAAATGGTGCCCCGCGCGAGGCTAGAAACTGGTTTCAACTCATTCCAGAAGCCATTTCGCAACTGTCGATACAATTCTTACTGTAAAAATCCTAGAGAACAGCCCTTCTAATTGTATTAAGTAATTTAAATATTGCGATTTTTTCTTTTTGTGACCATTAAAGTATTCAAAATGTATACTAGGATAGTTTCGCTGTGTCCTTAAATTAAAGTTTGTAATTTTTTTAAAGTTAGAAATATGTAAATTGGTGTTTAGGCCCCTGTTTATAAATAAAATTTAGTTGTAACAGCGTTTTTTTTATTCATCCTCTAAAAGTAGGGGGGGGGGGGGTAAAATAAGGGATGAAATCTTTGTCATTTTGGTTGTTAGAAACGTGGAATTGGGTCTTCTGAAAAACTTCGAAAGTAAGGACATGTCATGGGCAGAGCAGGTTACCCAAAAACTCTTTGAACATTTGAGAAAAGTCGAATTAATTTCTGAGATGTTGCAAATGGGAAACCCCACCGAACCTACGGCTAGTATGCTTATATAGTTTCAACTTTTCTTGCAGACGGCTGCCAATCACAAGTGCGTGTATATCTTGTTGCATTCTAATAGGCATTCATAATTTTTTTTCTTAAAAAAAACCTGCCCCTAACCATTGTTTATATTTGGTTGTCGCGCGGTTGAAAACTGTGTTCACAATAATGTGATATTTTCCCTGTCGCATCGCGCCATCGCGCTGTTGTGATTCCAGCGCAAGTTGTTAGTCATCTCTTCTCTCTCTCCCCCTTCCCCCTCCATGGCTTCCACGCTTCGACATCCTTCCTCTCTTACACTGTCGCAAGCAGTGGACAGGTGCGCGGCAAGGCAACAGGTGCTGCCGTGCTTTTTCTTTCTTCGTTGTGGACTTCCGGTGGGTCGGTCCTCGCTCTTCCCCTGTTTCGTCGGCGAAGGGGGGGAAGCGAGGCAGGGCGAGAAGGAATTGATTAGTACCTCGTCGACCAGCAGGTGGAACGAACGTGGATTCGCTTATTGTTAGTTTCCACCACCTCCCCTCCCCGATCCAGCCTCTTTTTTTCATTCAAGGATCTCTTGTATCCGTCGCCCGCGGGGCACGTATAATGCTCGGTCAGTGTTTTGAAGGAAGGGGGAGAGGAAGGGGGTTTATTCGCGGTCGTCTCGCGCCTGTTGCCTTCTCCGCTTTGATTGGTCCGTGCGCTGGTGTGTCCAGAGAAGTGGTTACAACGCTTGCCTGGTCTCCGGGCCCGCCTTGTGTATCCGTGTTAGTGACTTGAAAATTATTTCGAAAACACGCGTTTTTTGTCATATTCACTCTCGTTTAAAAAAAAAACGAAATATGGAAACAGAATAACTATCCATCCGCCCTCGACGCATTAAGTGCTTTTCGTATGAACAACTTCGTATATCTTGAGCAGTTTTCTTCAAAACGCTTTCTTATGATGCTGTGCGGGGA
Source organism: Bacillus rossius redtenbacheri (assembly GCF_032445375.1). Taxonomy (NCBI): domain Eukaryota; kingdom Metazoa; phylum Arthropoda; class Insecta; order Phasmatodea; family Bacillidae; genus Bacillus; species Bacillus rossius. Next base: position 24,961,159 of record NC_086339.1, read on the forward strand.
CCTTAAACAGCTTGTAAGAGTATCGTGGAGAAATTTGTTAACTGTGCGTATCTGCCCTGAACCAGTAGTGATTGTACTGATACGTTTCACTGGCTCCCCCCTTCCTTCTCACCAAAACACAAACCGACGAGAAGACCGCGCGCCAGTTCTATGCGTGGCGCGTTAGATGCTGTGAGGCGTGTGGTTGCGCGAGCCATTGTCGCCCTTAGCGGTCCCCGTGATCGACCAGGGGGCCACCTTAAGCTTTTAAGTGTCGACCATTCTGCACGGTTGCTGGTTCTTCTGCCACGGCCGCAGCTCGGTCATGGTTCTTCCACCGAGGGGTCGGGCTGCAGAATGCCGCGCGCAAGTTGACATTGCAAAGCCCCGAAGTGTGAGCCATGCAAATCACGGAGGGCGTCCGACAATGGCCACCGGTATTTGAATACAAGACGAAGAAACCAGCATACCATCGACACAATGGCAGCTATTAGACGTCGCGTCAGCATATGGGGGGGAGAGACTGAGATAAAAATAAACCACACAAAAAAAAAGTGTGACAAATTTATGTGCGGAGTATGCCAGGGCGTAACAATAGACTTCCCTCCCTCGCCGGGGTCTTATTAAAAATTCTTGTCGGCGGCGGTATTATGTTTTTTTTTTATGGCTAGATGAAATATCGTCGTGAAGGGTGTCCCGACATGGAAAAAGGTTTTGGGTTTCCACCATTGTGGGTCTGTCGTGTTGTTTTCGGGGTTTATACTTCTTCTGCGCCGCAGGGGACAAAGAAGAAAGGAATTGCTCATAAAAATGTTCGTAAAATCCGAAACAGACTGGACAAGAAAGAATCTAATGTAGGTTACATTAATTTTACAACATTTGTGTGCTAGTAGGTTTTTTTCTTCATTTGTAACACTAAACGAATGTTTTCTGAAATAACAACCATTATAAATTTGTTGTAACACGAATAAAAATTTACAAAAAATACTGTGGAACTGTCAAATGTCATAAAAAGTAGGACTATTTGGATTTATTATCTAGTGAATTTTTTCACCCAATATCAGAAACATTTTAATTTTGGTTTACCTTTAAATTATTTCTAGTTTTTTTAAAAACAAAATTATTTTGAAGGAATTATCTTCACTTAAGTACCAGTCGGCTTTGAAGTAGAGGACTGATTACAAACTTCAAAAGCGCCAATTCGTGAGGTAAGAACTCAAAACCATTACCACCACAACTAGAATTGACCATTACATGACCGAGGCCTAGGAAAAGTTATGCCTAGGAAAAGTCTTCGAAACACTGTTTGCAGTGTGGTTGCCTTAAAATGGAAACATTTCAGATTTATACAAGATGATATAAATTTCCGGCGTTCAGACAAACGTTTCCTCTGTGACTTCAATAGTAACATAACCTCTTTGGAAATTAGTACAGCGTGTCTGAATCAGAATGGAATTCGCTAAGCCATTAGAAAAATTTTGTGCGCTTTTAAAGTTAGTAGGACTGCCCGACACGAGATGGCATTGTATTCGCTTAGTCAAGCTGGTGGCGCCGTTGTGCTGTCAGCAGGGAATGTTAATTCATTGAAATTCCGCGATTTTTTTTTTGTCTTAGAGATAAAGTTCGCGGGTTTCATGAATGGCCCTGAGAAAACAGACCACGGAACCAAGCTTGCTGATTTTTTAATCCAAAATTGATTTAAAAGAGCCAAACTATAAGTTGGGCAGTAAAAAACTTCAAAGCTTGAAGACCTTTACATATTTCATTACATAAAAAAAAATTGTTTGTCTGTAAAGTCGGTTTACGGACGATAGTTTAACGTGACAACGTCATAACAAAACATTGATGAAATGATTGCATACTTTATGAATAAAATTGAATCATATTTATTTTAATAATAAAAGAATAAATACTTGAAATTATTCGAGTAATTAGATTTTAAAATGCAAGAATAATTAACCTTTATTGCAGAAATTGTAACTTTTAATTTCACTTTATAAACAGTCGAGTGGAAGAGATATAGATGCGGCGCAAGCGTACAATGAGCGTAACGGGACAATGTGCGTAACGGGACACTTTCGTGCGTGCAGCCGGCGTCCATCGATTTATTAGACGTTGTCACGTCAAAAACTTCTAATTTCAATCAAACTAAATATTAGATTAAAATTGCCTACTTTATGTAGATCAATCCTCATTTTCTTCACTGTAATGTATTACAATTTTTTTTCAAACCCAAACGATTATTGATTGCCAGATCTTCAAATTTATAAATCGTGATAAGAAAATAATAACGCCCAAACTTCATTGGCCATGAAAGACTGCTTTAAAATTGTATTAAAATGCGTTATTTTATTCCTGATGGAACTGGGAGTTTGTGAAGTAAACCATGATTTATCCCCTTTCCTCTCTCTGACTTTGCATTTTCCAAGAATGAATCAAAGAGTTTATAATAGCTATTAAACATAAGCCTACTGAATATTTTTGTACAAATTTTCATAATTATAATCCAATTTAAATATTTTTTTAAATACATGTTTGTCGTTTCTAGTGTGACGAAAAATAGCAATGTAGCGTCGCTTCACCAACGCTTGCCCGAGAGTGGGGAGTGGGGCGCTGAATATTTCCCGTTCACCTCATCTTCATTGAATGACCCAATATCAATCCCTCTTCCCTTCAACACCATGGAATTTCCCATTCCTGAACATTGCACTTTCTGTGACATTCTGATGAGTCATTGCCTTCACTTACCCAACCAGCCATCTCTTTTCTGTATATCAGTACCGTCTCGCCTACTCACCTCCTGTAAACCAAAGAGCAAGGAAATTTAAAAGATGAAATACTGTTCCATTTAATGCATTCTACACACTTTATTTCAACTTGCTTCTTGCTTAGACTGAGAGGAAAAAAGAGAGAGATTGTAGTAATTTCTCTGCTCACTACAGAACAAGCAGTAAAGAAGTGTCGTGTCCCACGATATTTTGTTTTTAACTTATTTTCTTTAGATCCCACCACACCAATTTAAATCAGTCTTAAAACTATTTTATGTAGTTCAATTTGTAGTATTTAGGATACGTTTTTACGTAACATGGCTTTCAAAATTTTCCATTGAATAAGTTTTGACAAGATAACCTCAGATATGTTTGAAAAACTGTTATATATCTTTGATTTTAGTTTGTACAATTTTTTTAATTTACACATGCACCATAACGCATTAGGTATATATTAATATGGGAAGTTTTTTAAGCATTTATTTATATTATGTTAGTGTACTGGTGGCAGTGTTTGCTAACACGTTTGGCTCACGTGACAGGGTCGTGATTCGATCCCAACACCTCGGCATGTCTCAAACATATGAGCATTGAGTCTGTACCCAAGTGTTTTGGAGCACACTCAATGAGTGACGTAAATATCTAGATTTAACTTAGATTCAAGTCTTAAGGTTTTCAAAAATGTCTTCAAGTTCTGCAACAAAAAATAACTTTGTTAATTATTATTTTTTCCAATACTTTGTAAGTAATTAATATTGGAATGCAGTCTATTTTATGATGGTGTTGTATTTTGCGGGAATGTTAACGTTATAGGAATTACATTTATATTTTATTCAACTGCAGGTTCATAAAAACAAAGTTGAAAACATACGTACTACTGTCTGAAGTTCTTAAAAAAGGCTCACATGAAACGTGGTTATTGAAGTTGTTTTAACTTTACTTGGTGGTCGTGTTTGCCGAGGTAAAGCAAGGGGCGATGGTTCGACCACCGGCGTGACCCTGGTAAATAAAGCACAGGTTCGAGGTGTTAGCGAGGCGGGATGAATAAGGGCGACACTCGCTGCTGACGGTTCTGAGCTGGCGCGCAGTCTTCTCGTCGTGCATAAGAATGATTTAAAATTTTACCGGTAGCCATAACATTAGATGGCGGAGAAATGAAGATAAAGGTGTAGTGCTAGGCCCTTGGGTGCTTTCAAGATTCTTTACCGGGCGTTTCATGTTAAAAATTATTCTGGAAACACTTGTTTAGCCCTTTTCACTCTAATATCTTGAGCAGTTGGCAAATAGTGTGTGGTTTCTTCTGAAGCTCTGCATACTGTATATGTGCCCAAACCAAGGAAGGCTCTTAAAAAGTCTTTAATTTCCAGTGTAATTACTAAGGATCCTTACGTCCTTATTTTTTTACTTAGGCCTTTTAAAAATTTTCATTAAAGGTTTTGAAGTTAAGGGGAAAAATTGTCTAGCAGCTGATGTACTTGAAACAAAAGAAAAACTTTTTTTAAATATGTACATTGATGCATCTGTAGAGTCTTCCACAAAAATCAGAAATCACTTGTCAATTGAAGTGTTGTTTAAAAGATTATTGTCTATAGTAAACAGCAGTTATGTAGTCATAAATTAAGATAATAATAAGCTGTTACACAAGAACAAATAGAAATTCAAATATTTTCAGTTTTCATTATGGTTATCAATTTTATGGTACGCAAAAATTTTTTTTTACGAAAGTGCCAAGTGCATAAACAACTGTGACTTTTGGTAGCAAATAAAAGTCTTTAGAAGTCATTAAATTTTGTGTTTACAAAGCAGCATATTAACGTATATCCCGCCGTCTTATATTCCACAGGAAACTTACTTTTACAATTAGTTTCCTTGACTTATGAGGCAAGGGGATGATGTAGCGGCTGTTATGTCGGCGACTATGGGAAGGATATCTCTGAGAATAATACTAGCTTCATAAAATAGCGTATTTGACGTCCAGGAAGTTGCGTTGGAAGAGCAGCCGAGCCCCGATGCTTGGGTCTACTCGCCCGTCTAGAGCTGGGGAACAGTAAAGTAGACGACGCGAGGTTACAGCGATTGGGGCTCGCCCTTCGTCGGCGGATTGTTACAAGCAGTTTTTACGACGAAGGCGAAGCACCGACGAAGATCCGGCGGCGGTAAGGTCTTGTTATGAGTTCCAGCAGCTGCAGAAGGAACAACGCTCACTAAACCTGGTTCAAATTAACGGTCCCCGTTTCGACAGTCACAAAAGAAATTTTTTTTCGTTCTGTGCTTGAGCAACTTAAAAAAAATGATTTACCTAATTTTCAGTGCAATGTTTAGGATATCCAAATTCTTAAAAGTTAGGGAAATTGGAATTGGTCAGGGAATTCACTTGAAATTCTGGTAAAGTCATGTAGATTTCCCAGTGATAGTAATTTGAAGGGGGAAATCACCCAGACTGTGAAAAAATTATTTACTTTAGATAGCGTTTTACTACATACACAGTTTAAAATGGCTTATGCAAGGTTCTGTTTGAACTGTGCCCGGTGTGGAGTTGTAGGAGGCTTGATTTTATTTTACATCTTTCAGTGAATTGCAAAATATAAATTATTTTTGAAAAAAAAAGTCGGAATTTTTTATTACATCTTGTAATTCGTGGACACGTTAATATAACACGTGTGACTGAAGCATCTAATTATGCACATTTTTTTTTTCATTTATATAAATACACAGTGTGAGTATATTGCATGTATACTATCTAAGGGGGCGAGGAATCACTGTCTGCCCATAGACAGTTTTTATTTTAAAATATCTCCTCACTTCAGACCTTCATAAAGTTTACGAATTTCTTTTACCACCACGAAAAAAAAATATATAGTTCGTACAAGTGTATATTGTCTCGCATTTACCATTAGTCCATCTCTTGTCCAGACAGCACGTCACCCTTTTGTTAGCTTTCAAAGTACAAAGTAAGTCTGAAATTGGTGAAATTATAACAACTGTAAATTCTTTTGAAAAATTGTTGTGGACTGGTAGGTTACGTAAGTAGATTTCACTTAGAATCCCTTGCTTAAATATAGTGGCATACACAGAGAGAAAAAAATCAGGATATAAAATGACTTTAATCGCGGAAATAGACCGCAGAATATAGCATAATTTGGAGCGCTTTTCATACCGATTATAAACATTTCTCACTTTACTTGGAGCATGTGTTAATACGTGAAGCAGTTACCACCAATTCTGTGTTAATACTTGGATAAGTTAAATACTTGGAACAGTTTTCACTAGTTCTGTGTTAGTACTTGACTAATTTTGTGTTAAAACTGTAACCACGTAACTATCATGTTGCATTCTCGGTATTTGAATACAGGATATCGTACCGTCTAGGTCACGGAGGTCGCCCCAGTAACTGGGTGAACAAAGTTCGTGCATTCCCGCTATATATAGGCAAGTATATGCGTTCAGATGCGAAACATACCTGTCCGGTATTAATTGCCGAGACTGAGACCTAGTTTCGGACCCACTTGCCAAGATGGTGGCTTTCATAATATATTACGAACATAGCTACATTGATTGTGAGAAGTATTGCGTCATGAGATATCAGGCGAACAAGCGAGTGAAAATTAATTCACTATATTTTGGTAGCCATATATTTCGCGGTGTGGCATACCAGAAATACTGCATCTCCTACTCATTTATATAGAACATGATTTTTTTTTTCATAGTTTAAATTTCTTCTACTAATCAATTTGTCTTTTAAGTAGTTAAAACTATCATTTTAAAGCCAACATTGGATTGGAACTATCGTCCGAGTTATATTGTTGCTAGTAGTTATGATCCCACTCAACAGATGGCGTCACATGTCGTGCGAAACATGGTTAAAGTTTTTTCCGCTGTAAGAGTCGCACGTCTACACATCCCTCTTTTTCTATGGACTGGGGCACTCGGGGAAACTGCGGCCGGGAACCGGCAAGATGTTCCCAGAGGGCCAGGGTCACGTCTTTTGGCATGTGTTCGTGAGGAGTAGGTGGCGGTTGTGTTTCGCCAAGAGGCCTGCCGCAAAAGAGGGTGGTGAGGGAGGGTGGGGGGCGCCACTCACAAAATAAACAAGGCCTCGCCCTGGGTAATGGGATCAAGGATCTCATCAACAAACAAAACGGTCCGGAGCGGTGCTTTTAGCAGCACAAACACTGGAAGATGAGCGTTCGAGAGTACAAACAGCTTCAAACAGCAGTCTACGTATCTGGTCAATTTTTCAGCTGATTCAGCCTTTGGTAAGACTATAAAAAAAAGCCTGTTCATTGCTAATATCGAGTCTTACTTTACAGAACTGCTCAATTTTTATTTTTGTTTTTCGGACGTTTTTCTGTTTAGAGACGAAATGCCAAAAATATGCATATGCTGAAACCTATATGAAAGGTTAAAACGCATGCTACGATAATAAGTAATTGAATTAAATACGGATGTTTTGAAACGATGTTACATGTTATTAAATAATAAAAAAAAGTTTTAAAATATTTTATGTAGAATCTTTAGTATGTGCGTTAATATTATGCAAATTTTATTTTTGTATGGAATAATTGTCAGCTTTTGTGTGCTGAAATCTAGTCAAAACGTTGGGGAAAAAAATATGTAATGTAACGAAATGCGTCACAAGTAGTGGCTGGAAAATTTCGCCGTTTCGATAAACTTCAGGATAAACTACACAGTCCTCTGGTACTGGGGAAAATAACACCCATTCATTGGCTGCTTATTGTGAGTCGTGTCAACTGGTTTGCCTGTGATTCGACATTTCTTTGGTTGAGGGGTTCCTCTTTGGCCCAGAGTCGTCCAGATGATCAGTGAGCCAATAGCGAAAGCAACTTAAAGTTACATGTGTTTAAAAATTTTGCCTATCGCGAAATTAATGCGCGAGTTTTTCCGGTAATTAGTTATAAGTAGAGACCAAAATTCGCGGATTCATTCGGTGATAGGCTAGAATTCAAACACATTAAAAATACCTGTTAGATAATTTTGCTATTGGCTTACTGTTCATCTGGACGAATCGCAACCAGTTATAAACCCTCAACCAAAGAAGGATCGAATCACAGACAAACCAGCTGAGACGACTTACAAGTCGGCAGCCAATGAACTTGCGTTATTTACCCGAGTGTACAGGGGTATGTGCATTCTATCCTGAAGGCCATCGAAACCGCGAATTTTTGCAGGTATCTAGTTATAAGGGTTAACTAGATCAGTAAACATGTCTGTACGACGAAACATCTCATTATTTTCGGAAGGGACTTGACATCCGTCCCGTCTGTCGTGTTTTATGATCCTCGGCAGTCGAGGGGTCAGTGGAGTGCCTTAATTTTTGTTTTTGGTCCAGGAGGGGGTGTTTATGGGTTCGAGGCCTATCTCGGGGGTATGTCGGAATCTTTTTTTTTTATAAATGGTCTTTCACAAAGCTTTAAGGCGCAAAGTCGAAGACTGTTAATTTATAAAAATCAATGTTGGTATGTACGAGATTGATAAACTCCCGACACATTTTCACCGATTACCATGAAAGTTGCCACATCGAAGTGGTTTTTTTTATGTAAAAGGTTCTTATTATATCTTTTTTTTTGTAACATTTCACTAGATGGCTCTGTGGAGCACCAACTTTTATACCGTTCAACCGATCGCCATGGGCAAATTCATTTTTATAACAGAACATCATTGGTCATAGGCATACAAACAGTGAGTGTGTGTCATTTCTATATGTCCGCCACACGGTCATATAGTAATGTCTGGCAACTTCGTATCTTTATCCTTGATAAGACCCGTCCGCTTAGTGGAGCTCGCGGCGGCTAGCGAACGAACGGCGTTAATAACTGTTCAGTTTTGAACTTAGCCAATAAATTGACCGGGAAACGCCGGGTACTGCAGTTAGAATCTTATAAACCTATACATGTTTTTAAAAAGGAAAGATGCCATAAAATACTTTTTCCCAGGCATGTCCCTGAGAATAATTAATGCTTGGTTTTCCGACCTTACTTCTGTCCGCGAAGGCGGCGGTGGTTGCCGGAGCAAGACGTGGCCAGGGGTTTGTTAGCGATGCGAGAAGGCGAGGTGCATAAAAACGGAAATCCGAGCCGAGGGGCGGGACCTAATGGAGCCTTGGGCGAGGGGGAGAGATGGGGATGGATGGTTTCCTACCCACAACAAGCGGTCCCTCCCCCCAACTCCTGCTCTGTTCCTCGGTGGGCGTCTAGTTGGGTTGACTGCTTCGCGGTTGTCATCGCCGGTGGTTTGGGAGAGGGTTCGTGCGTGTTTGTGTGCGAGGCTTGGAGTTCGAATATGGGGGGAGGGGGAAGCCAGGAAGTTTGGTCGAGGGCTCCCTCCTCCCCCCCCCCCCCCGTCGGGTGATACATCGCAGGCTGTGTCGTTTCGACCCCTCAGACACCTTGTGAGGAACACGTGGGGGTCCGCCACTTCGGCGTCAGGTTGGCGCGCCCCCGCCGTTGAAAAAATAAACCGCGAGTGAGTTGTCCAGCGTAGCCGCCTTAGTCTTTTTTTTATTATTTATGTGTAAATATCTTAGTTTTCGGTTTATGGCATTTGGCAAGAGTAATTTCGTGAATGGAACGGAAATCTGTAACAACCACGGTGCTGCCGTCTGTTTGCGGTTGGCGTGAACCAAAGTTCGCAGAAACAAAGGTTGAAAAATTTCGCCCTGCTAATGAAATGATTCAATAGTCGACGTAGCTGCTGTGGTAACGAATTTTATAGCGGCGGGTGCTGAAACTATGTGATTCACGTCCAGATGTGTAGTTGAAAACATTAAATTTGTGTGTATTTACCACGCTCGGCATTATTTTAAGACGATACTACAGTAAATCCTTGTCCGAGTTTCGTATTGTAAGTGTATTTGCAATATGAGAACACGCATATTTGCTCGTTACCGAGGTTACATGTTACACATCTCTGGCCAGTACCGACTGAAAGACGCGCACACGTGTTCATATATGAGAAATTTCAGGGTTTTTGTTAGCAGTATTTCCTCGTTTGACTGGCTTGAAATATTATTGTTAGTACTAAACACGTTTGCACCTCTTTCATTTCCCTGTGCGTCTCCTCCATCGCACATGTTAGATAAGCATGAGTAAAACAATCAAAGAATCACCAACCTTGTGTTGTTATTATATCTCGTACATACATTCGACGTCCTACAGCTGTAATGGATGGTATAAACGTCTGTGACTTGTGTATTGAAAACAGAAAGGAGTGTTTCTTTGTTCATTTCAGCGTAAAAGCCCAATGGGACCCAATATTTACTTTGCTCCAGGTTGTAAACGTGAAATCCCTACTAACATTATAAATGGGAAATTCTGTTTGTCTTTTTGTCTTTCTTTCACGCAGAAACGGAGCAACATATCGACATGATTTTTTCCCCCAAATACATAGTTTATGGGCCGGAAAGTGACATAGGCTACATTATGAAATTAAACCCCTACAGGAGTGTAAAATGGTTAAATTTGGTTTTATAATAGAAAATCGTAGTAGGTCATAACACACAGAGCATTGGCCCAGACTTCTTCAGCTAAACCGCAAGTCAATAACAGAAGCATGCACAATGGTATAGGTATTTGAATTTTAGCCTGCTACTATTTTAATACGCGAATATTTCCCCGTGTTTCTTTAACAATGTTGTACCCCGCTTCTGATCGGTGGTAGATCGGGGTAAGCGCCAGCAGTGCCAAGGATACAGCCAACTGCCTGGTTACCTTAATAATTGAGCTAGGGTGCCGAGGTGGTGGCGATTCTGGGATGGGAAGCCTCAGCTCTGGTCACAGCCGAAGCTCTCAACACCTTTCCCGATTGCTAGAGACCTGCAAAATTCGTGGTTTCGATGGCCTTCATGATAGACTGCACATACCCGTGTACACTCGGGCAAATAACGCAAGTTCATTGGCTGCCGACTTGTAAATCGTCTCAGCTGGTGTGTCTGTGATTCAATCCTTCTTTGGTTGAGGGTTTATAACTGGTTGAGATTCGTCCAGATGAACAGTAAGCCAATAGCATAATTATCTAAGTGGTATATGTGTTTGGATTCTAGCCTATCACCGAATGAATCCGCGAATTTTGCAGGTGTCTACCGATTGCGTATACGGCGTATTCCGTTTAGTCGTCCATGGGGCCCCCAGGCCGGTAAGGGCTAATGCTAAGAAGGCTGGGTTGAAAAAGAAAAAAACAGGGAGCAATTCCTTATGGAAGTTAGTTGACTGTACCTCGCTTCTGACCGGCGACGGTGGGCCGCGCAGGAGGCAGAAGGCAGGCGCAGGCGCGCGCAGATGCCGGCGACCCTAGGGGCGCAATCGGCGACCCGGGAGCCCGCGGCCTATCAGGCGCAGTTGACCCCCGCGACCCCGGCGTGCGTCGCCACGCGCGCCGTGCCCAATGTCTGCTCGGTGATTCCTTCTACGCTAACAGGGGCGTGAGTGTAGATTCCTGAGGGGCCAGCCCCCCCCCCCCCCATGGAATGAAGAAGGGCCCCCCCCCCCCATCACCAAGGGGTTGGTCCGCTTGCGCTTGCAAAAAATCGAGACCGTGAAATGTAAACGCCAAAACTTATGTTTTATGGAAAACTTTTATGTTTATATTTAAAGTTTTTTTTTCTTCTGCTTATTGCACGCATGTAGGCCGACACGTGGACAGTATACAACACGCGAGCACCCCATCCAGTGATGACTTGTGTCAGTTACCCCCCCCCCCCCCCCCCCGCGCATAACTCTCGGGCAATGTGCCTCCCCTTCCCCTTGCTAATTTCCGCGGGCCCCCTTCCACAGAATCGGTACAGATTGCGCGCCTCTGGATACGGGCATGCAGTTTTTGCAACAAAAAAAAACTGATTGCTCATTAGACTGCAATAAGGTATGCCCGTGCTTGTGATTGGCGGCCGTCTGTGAGAGAAGCCGTTGCCCTTTGTTTGGCCGGGCCATTGGGAACACGTTGGCTTCCGCACTGGATAGGCTGTGATTAGTGTGCTGTCATTGGACGTGTGCCTGAAAGAAACTCAAACCAATCTGTCGCGAAACACAGACAATGCTACAACGTATCAAACCCTCAGCTGGTCTGGAGATCTGTTCGGGAAAAGGTACTTGGTCCTGCACATCAGTTGTTTACATGTTTGAATTCCTTAAATTCGCCTGCATTGCGCACGCCAAGAAAATAGTCCGGAAGAATACTCAACCAATTAAACGTTTGTGGAAGGTTGGCTGCAGCGACAGAAACGCCGGCCTAACGGCTCGATCTCACGCGCTGTTATTTAATTTCCTAATATTTTCTTTCAACTAACTAAGGGATATCCCTGGGAATTTATTCGCATAGCTCTTCCTGCAACGGTTTTTGGTTCACGAATTTTCTCAACAGACATTTACTAAACGTTATTTTCAAATGGTAAGACGCCCCCGCAAGGTTTCATAATAAACACATGAATTTTTATGGTTGTTATATAACACTTGGTATGAATATATAGTGACAGCATTTTAAACGAAACATACAATTCATGAGAGCTGACGAGTATAAATTACTGAAGTCCTCGAAAATAATTAGAATAATGTCAATAAAATTAAATAAACAACAGGTCCTGTGAGCACGCAGCCAACATTAGCGTTTACGAGCTACCAATAAAACAATATTTTTTTTTAGATTATCTGGCCCCGTTTTTTTCTTGTTTACTAGTGGTACCCCCGGGAGACACGCATTACTTCGTCATAAATCTTTCCGTTGTAAATTACAAAATAAACTGCGGAAAAAAAAAATTGGCCAACCAGTTTGGTGCCTAACCGTGAGTCCTTGCAGACCCAAGCAGAGATAACCTCCCCCCCCCCCTTTTTTTTTAAAGCCAAACAGACAGTCACTCATCCGTGACGAATTTTAGTTGCTCAAGCATCCTGCCTGCTGTCCAGCCTTCCAACCTCTTTCTTCCCCCCTGGAAGGCAACAGCGCACACTTGCATTGTTACAAACAGAACCTGAACTGCCCTCCTTCGCTCTTTCAGAAAGGACATCCATTCTCTGGGTCTGGAGTTTTTTTCCTTCCCTTTTTTCCTTCTCTTCTGTCCTTGTCCCTCTCTACGCTATCTATCCCCACCCACTCCCTACAATTTCAAAGACTCCTTTCAGCCTGTCTAGCGCCGATTCGACGCGTGTCCTTCAAGGAACCCGAGGCTGGAAAGGGGGGGGGGGAGAGATTCTTCCGCCCAAAGCTTTCTCTTTTTCGATACGGACGCCGCGCCGAGTTTAACGATCTCCTTGTGGATTGAGCTGACGGAGGAGGTCTCCTACGTTCGACGGACCTGTTTCCCTTAGAAAGGGAGAAATTAGGAAAACCGGGAGATCTCAGTGAATTTAAAAACATTCAAAAAGAAACACAGGGAAATTTAAAAAAAAAAGTGTTGTTTACCAGACTGGATTTTTAATTGTCAGGGTTCGTACGCCTTTTTAAATTCCATCAAAAAATTCCTTAATTTGTCTTTAATTGAATAAGGATCCTTAAATTTCACTCAGAATCCTTAAAAACTCCTTAATGAAGACTTGACAGTGTGCAAGAATTTAACAAATGCAAGCATGTTACAACGTTCTTTTGTTTCCTACTTGGCAGAAAACAATGCTTTCCGCATATAGAGTTCCTACAATTGGCGAATTTTGGACCACGCGATTAGATTTTATTAATTAAAACATTTTAAGTTTTTTTGTGTGTTCCGTATCTCACCTTTAAACCCAAAACGCGTGTTTTACTGTCTTTTTTGAATAAAGTGAATGTAAATGTGATCAAATTAAATGTTAGAGCTTCAAATTTCGAATTGATACTATGCTTGTGTTAGATATCTGTTCCAGAGATGATTATGGACAAAAGGGGTGTATCTCTAAGAATTGAACTAACCAAGGGAGTTATTTTTTCCTCCATGAAATATTTAACAGTGTTATTTTCTTGTGGGGTTTTGTAATATTACTACTTGATAGGGGGTGAAGGCGATGAAGTAAAGGGGTCTTTAAAAAGTCCTTAATTTTTGATTGCACGAGAGTGTACGAATCGTGATTTTCAACACTATTGTGATCCTTTAATGTCTTTAAAACCAATCTGTAAATAATCACATATTCAAGTGTACGAGGGACCCAAAAATAACAGAAATTGTAATGTTGTGTATCATTTACTTGTAGTACCAGTTTTTGTCGCTAGGAAGATGTTGTAGGACCTCTCCTTAGTACGTCTGACAAGTGGCGTCACCCGAAAACGACGAGTGTGGTTTCCCTGGCAGTTCTGTGTGTGTCTTTCTTTTGTGCACTCGACACGAAAAAGATGGTTGATTACCACAAACAACGTGCGGTTGTGAAGTTTCCGTTGCGGTCTTGCCCAGTAAAAAAAATATAGAATATCTTAATAAATTTTAAAGAAAGGTTCTAATTCCGCTCTAATAATGTTTTAATGTTTCTTGCGATTTACGGGAACAAATAATTTTATACTATCAAGATCTTAAATTTAAATTATCTGAATAAGTTGTAAATTATAACCGGCTAAATACTCCTATAAAATTAAATTAATTATTAAACTCCTTTGTTGGTTCAAACATATTCTCTGCAAGGCTGGTGTCACACGCATTTTTCCGCTGCGGATAAAAGTTCAGAAGCGTGTTTTCCCGCTATTCTTAGTCACATTGCAGGTATATCAAGAATTACGTAAGTAAATATATCACAATGCAACATGTAAACAAGTAATGTAGAAGAAATCACCATGTATAAAATGGCAACCGCTTCGGTTCAAGCGCATAGTGTGGCATCGGTCTAAGCCAACAGAAACTCCTAGTGTGATAACAGTTATGCTAATAGCCTATCAAGGTTTCTTTTTCCTTGATGTATTTGTCGTGATCATATTGAGGGAACAGCGAGCGACGTGTTATTCCAGTTTTTTTGTTTTTGTCGCGGGATTTTATTCTCCTTTTACAGTCAGCTTTTTTTCTCAATCCGTGTGCCCGGGTTACGTCGTTTAACTATCAGGTTGGATTCCACAGACTTTGAACCAGAAAGTGTCAAATATTTGTCGTCGGCACACACGCCTATGGAACACAAATGTGACGTGTCTGAAGTCGGGCACGTGTGTTTGCTTGGGACAATTGGTATGCGTGTGTGTAAACTATCCCCTCTTCTTAATTTTATCTCTCGCTTCTATTCCTGACGATAAATAAAAAAAAAGAACGCGCCCATTACAAACAATCTAAGTCACAGGAATTACGTCGTCTGAAACGTAAGAGGTTGGGAGAACCGTTTGTGCCCCGCTTTCACCTCCTGACAATCTGGTGTTTGTGTTCCGGGAATGGACTTAATCGGAAAACATTCTTCTTCGTCTTCCTGCTTCTCCTTCCGCTGCTATTGCTTGTTTGACTATCCGGGCCTCATTCCTATCCTCCTAGCCACTGTCTTCTTTGCATGTCGAATTTTCTAACCATCCGAAATCGTTATAATAATAAAAATGTTTTTTAAGGTGGGGGTCATACTAGCCATGTTGATTTTTTTTTCATTTTATCGGCATTACTGAAAATTTAACTCTGTGACGCTCTTTAATTTGTTGTCCTGTAATATATATTTTAAACAGATATATACTTATCGTTTTATAGAATGGGCGTAAAAAGTCGCGCAGGTGTTTGTAATTGTTATCACTTGCGAGAATTTTTAGAGCAATTAAATCACTCTCAGTAAATATCCATTAAAAATATTTGTGGCGTAACAAATTCAATGGGGGTATTGTGTTAAGTTTACAGAAATAGCCCTTAAACAATAGTAAAGACATAAAAAACGAATAAATCAACATGGCGTGTAAGACAATTTCAAAAATCAAATTTTGCTTCAAATTACATAAACATTTTATTAGGTTCAATACCTTGAACGATTTTTGACATTACATTGTTATCTAGAATAATTTGGGTACTCAAAATGTACATTTTTTTTTAACAATACGATAAAAATATGGACAAACACAATACTTTTTAAAGTAATTAACGAATTATTTTACAGCGCAGGTCATACTTCTGTGCTAGTGCACCCTAAATTACAGTGATAATTTGTGAAGACATATTAAAAAAAAGTAGAGTGCTGTAGTGATTCTACAGCCTTGGCGATGACTATGCAAACAAAAATGCCTACATACGTTCCCCCTCATGTTTAACCTTGCTGTGATAAGCGGGCAGTGTATGTAATGTTTAACGACCGAGGTGGAAGGTCGTAAAATTTTCCGGCGGAGTCAGAAGCTTGTCTCCAACTCCCTCCAGAATATCCGTGCCGACCTTAAGACCAGTTGTAAAAAGCCTTGTTTTATGAAGGATCACTGTGTCTTAAGGGCTCCGCCTACCCGGGCACACACTCGGTGCACAGAGCTTCAGAAGAAACCACACGTTTTAGAAAACTTCTCAAGATATTTTATATGTCAGGTGTCTTGTTCACAAAAAGTATTTAAGAATACCCTGAAGATGGATGAGTAGTTGTTTTCGTTTTTAAACTGTATTTTTAGGAAAGTGAAAATGGCTAAAACAAGAGTGAATTCAGAGTAAGAATTTTAATGCATAAACACCCGGTAGAGATTCTTGGAAAGAACTCAGAGGAATGTTTATTACACCTTTATCTTCATTTCTCCGCCATCTAATGTTGTGATTATCGCTCGAATGTCATTATTTGCCTTGCGCGTGGAGGAGATACCGCACTAGAAGCACCCACCTAGCCTACACAGATACACCCCTGACTAGACGGGCCCCTGAACAACTATCCTCTTTATCTCCGCAGAACAGCTCTCAGTCTACCTGACCGCGCGTTCCAAAAGAATCTGCTCGTTCACGAAACACAACTCCAGGCTCCTTTCTTGAATGCGAAGAGTTTCTCCACTTCGCTGAGTCGTAAAATAGGAAGAAAAAAGAAGAGAGAGGGGGAAATTGTTTACCTCCATTACGAGAGGCTAGTGTCGAACCCGTGGTCTTACAAATGACCAAGCACGCTTTTTGCTTTTTTAAATGGTGTTTGGTGCATATTTTTGTACTTCAGCGGATCTCTTGTGTATATTTTTAAAAATTTTTGTGGTTCTTGATAGTTTGGAGCTGTTTCAGACCTGTTATAACGACGCGAGCTAGTAACGTGGAGGGTGAAGGGGGGACGCGATCAAAAGAAAAGACGTTTTGCGTTTTTCTAAAGAATTCTCGGAAACTTGTTAAAAATTTTCTAATACCACTCTGTATGGTATGCTGTAACCCTATTTTTATTTTCCATAAACATGCATCATATGGTACTAGTTTACAACAAAATTTTTTTATAATAATTCAAAGTTTTTTTTTCTAGTGTAACCCATATTCTAAAGCGAATTTTGCTATTTCTATTTTTACGTCTCACGGTTATGCAAAATGTTATTTTGGGTGGTGCAATGTGATCTGTTATAACTCTCTCTCTCTCCCCCCCCCCCCTCCCTGGAGAACCAAAACTTATATAGGTGAAGCATGTTGAGAGAGATAGTAAAAAAGTATATTCCCCCCCCCCCCCGAAACAAATTACTGTATTCGCCACTGGTTGTCAGGGGTAAAAATTAGTACAATCATTCCTTACCCAAGACATAACTCATCACCGATAGCCTCGTATAATGGGGCAGAGCGAAGCAAGTATTTACACGATGTTTCTCACGTAACTAATTAACGACGTGAACTGTGGATCCAGCCAGACGCAATCAAAGTACACCGCGACTAACCGAGTAAACCAGACTCGCAGCGTCTAGAACCACCCCGGCCGCACGTAACGAGACCTAACGGTGCGTAAGATCGTGCCCGTCGTTATTATCGGAGAGAGAGCACACGACAGTGAGTCCCCTGTGTTTTTATTGCTGGAGGGATTGGGGGGGGGGGGGGAAACACCTATTAGACGGGTGGAGATGCTCGCCTCGGTAACACGTACCTAAGGGGGTCCCCCCCCCCCCAACATCAAATTGGGGACCTTGGTGATTACAGTGCGACTGACTGGTCCTCCTGGTATCTCCTGCGGCTGGTCTTGACACGAAGCTAGGGGTGGCCAAAGGCGAGCCCATGCTCCCCAAACACACACACACACTTTGCCCCCGCAACACCCGTTATACAACGGCACGCGAAACGGAGACATGATCTCCCGGGAACATTTCACCTTCGCTTATGCCGCGCGGAAACGTAGCAGTCACTAGATATTCGTGTCCTTTTTTTAACATTAATTTTTTTATTATGTATATTCAATATATATTGATACGAGAAGCCTAAGATGTACATCAGGCTCTGTCTTTGCCCGAACACGCCCGAATATTCACCTTCGGCCAACCTCGGGATTTGTTTTATTTTTGCGCAGGAAAAATGAATTCAAATATTAAAAGTGGTCGGTTAGGTTAGCTACATTAAAACACTTTAACACTATGGACGGTTAGTTAGGTTAGTATAGCTACATTAAAATAAACAGAGAAATAAAAATATATATAAATAACCCGAGGTTGGCCGAAGGTGAATATTCGGGCGTGTTCGGGCAGGGACAGAGCTTGATGTACATCTTAGGCTTCCCTATTGATACTATGCTTGCGTTAGATATCTGTTCCAGAAATAATTTATGGACAACAGGGGGCGTATCTCTAAGAATTGGACCAACCAAGGGATTCATTTTTCTTTCCATTTAATATTTAACATTGTTGTTTCCTTGAGGAATTCTGTGATACTACCTCTTGATAATGGTGAAGGCGATGAAGTAAACGGGACCTTAAAAAAGTCCTTAATATTTGATTGCACGATAGCGTACGGAACAGTGATCCTGCCGAGAGGACAGAGCTAAGCTTGATATGATTGTGATGCATATTTTTGCTTGTGGGGGGGGGGGGGGGGGAGGTCCAAGAATAATCAAGTCCCGTCTCAGGACACGGCCAGGCATCACAAATTTGACAACCTGGTTTACCTAGTTTTGATGCACTCAGGGGTGAAAACGTGAACGTAAATATTTTTTACTTCCACGGAATTCTCTGTACTTTCTGGGCATTTAACATCAAGCTGATTTTGGCATGTTCTACGGGTAGGGGCATGCATATTACGCGAAAAGTTTCTATAGACTAGCTGAAAGTTAAAACACTGGAATCGTCTTGTGTTTCGTGGGTTGGGCTGAGTTCTTTCCAGGTACGTTTCGAGTGTTAAAACACCAATCACAGTAATCATACAGTGCGGTAAACGCATTCTTGAGTGACTTGGTCAAATAAGGCAACGAATTTTCTAGCGGACGGCCGTCAGTCAAAAGGGTGGAAACAGCTGGCGAGGATGTACCTGGTTGCAGTCTAATAGGCGCTCAGATTTTGTTCGCGAAAAATGCCTGCCCCTATCTATGGTTTTTTTTTGTGTTAATTCTTAAGGGTTATTTCTATGGCATCTACTATGAAACAGCAATGGGGAATGTCAATTAAATTGTTTTAAATTGACAGAGTGAGTTTCGACAGCTTAAATATCTCTGTATTTATTACCTGTACAACCCTTCCACACTGGTTGGTACAATCCCAAAACAAAACAAAAAAAAAATCTACGCGGCAGAAGAGTTATCCCCCCTCCCCCCCCTCCCTTGTTCTGGTTACCAGCTCCTCCATCGGATCATGGCCCCGTGTTATTACGCCCAATTGCGCGCCACTTGAGCCCTATTTATATGCGGTGGAAGGGAGGGGTGAGGAGGAGGGGACTGGGCACGCCGAGGGAACAAATACGTGGCTGTTGCCGGACACGTCTGTCTTCTGGGGTCCGGGGCCCTTAACACGACCTCCCCCGCCCCCTCCTGTCCCGCGTGCATCACCGAGGGACATCCCGTGAGCCAAACTCAGTCCGTGGAAACTTCAGTTAGGAGGGCAAGATAGTAGAACAGAGATACGCCATTGGTAGAGACCGGAAAAATTCGCGGATTCAATGACCTCTAGGATAGCCTCCATTATCCTCTGCATTTCTCAAGTAAACACGCGTGTTCATTGGGTACTAAATTGTGAGGCGTCTCCACTGGGTAGCTGTGATTCGACGCTTCTTTGGTCGATAGTCTCTCATTGGCCCAGAGAGCTCCAGTTAAACTGCGAGCCAATAGCAGAACCAGCAGAATTGTACACATGTTTGAATTTCAGCCTATCACGAAATGAATCTGCGAATTTTTCCGGTCTCTAGCCCATTGGTAGAGAGACATGCAAAATTCGCGGTTTCGATGGCCTTCAGGATAGACTGCACATACCCCTGTACACTCGGGCAAATAACGCAAGTTGATTGGCTGCCGACTTGTTAGTCGTCTCAGCTGGTTTGTCTTGTCATTAGAGACCTGAAAAATTCGCAGATTCATTTCGTGTTATGCTAAAATTCAAATAATTATACCTTTGTGCGGCTTCTGCCATTGGTTCACTGTTAATCTGGAGGACTGAGGGCCAATTAGAGACCCTCACTCATAGAAGTGTCGAATCACAGGTTACCCAGTATAGACGACTCACAAGTCAGCAGCCAATGTACAGTTGGCATTTGCCCGAGTGTGTAGAGGATATTGGAGTCTATCCTGAAGTTCAATGAACCCGCGAATTTTTCCGGTCTCTACTTGTCATTCGATCCTTCTTTGGTTGAGGGTTTATAACTGGTTGAGATTCGTCCAGATGAACAGTAAGCCAATAGCAAAATTATCTAAAAGGTATATGTGTTTGAATTCTAGCCTATCACCGAATGAATCCGCGAATTTTGCAGGTCTCTAGCCATTGGTTTGTTACAAGTTTTTATGCCATGTCAATATATTTTATCCTTCTTTAACAAAGGCATCGATAGAACACATAAAAGATTTTCATAGAGCAAATTATAGTTTCCTTTGATAGTTTGATAACAGTTGGTTAGAACTGAACTTTGATGTTATTTGGTAACTGATTAATCAAACGTCAGTAATTCGTTTTAATTTGTAATTTTTTACTGTGTATGTGAATTCATTATTGATTGCTAGATATTACTTATACGTTGTTTATGTCTGTGGTTCAATGTAATAGACGGCGTATCTGCTTTACATGCGCCAAAGTAAAATAAATGAAAATGACCTTACAGGGAAAACTTTGTAGCAGCTCGTCACGTTTAACGTTAGGCCTTTAATTAAATTTCTTATTTTGCTTTAAAAGAGCCAAATTTTGAAAATATTTCATTAGGAAATTGTTATGGTGTATAAAAAAATTGCAACTTTCAGTTTGGCTGAACTGTTAAAGATCAGTGCAGCGTTGGTATTCCCCTGATTGCTGTCGCTTCTTATAAATTCTATGCACCCAACATAGTCCTTTCATTTTTCTTCTGTGCGATTTGCAGTCCGAGCTCACACTCAGTAACAATATCAAAACGAAAACTCAACTTGAACACCCTGGATCCTAGAAGATAGCGACCAGGCTGGACCGCTTGCACAGTTGCCGCGCCCTGTGTGACGTCCCCATGTCACAGACACCGCCGGATCGCAGATCGCTGCATGCAACAGACAGTTTTCTGTGTGGCTGAGCCTGAAGCACGTGCTTGCAGTTCGCTGCGAATTCCGGCGGGTGTTTCTGAGGAACCACTAAAGTGCTTATTTTTATGAGAAGTTAAGATTTTGCTGATCAAAGCATCGCAGAGGATTCCGTGTTATCTCCCTGTGGCGGGACCTAGAGGTGACAGCCCCCCCCCCCTTTTTTTTTTATTTATCACGGGTCTGGAAAGGAATAAAAAACAGAACAGGGAAGAGCTAGTAAATCCGAAAACAACCACGCGCGCTGCCAACACGTCACGTGGCCTTCTTCCCCTCCCTTTTTTTTTTTTTTTTCAACCCCCCCTGTGTGTCTTCTTGCCCGCGCTTCTCCTGCTTCAAATATTTGTCAGGCTTTACGAGAAGGGTCCCCCTACGACACGGCGGCTTGGAAGGAGAGCTAGTAAAGGTTCAAGGACGGCGATGAAGCCCGCCGTGGTGTGGGAGTGACAGTTTTTTTTTTTGGGGGGGTGGTGGTGGAGGGGAGGAGATTAAAGTGTGCTGATGGTAAACACAACTGCGAAGGGTACGGTACAGGGGCGAGGGGGTGTAATTGCCTCCAAAACACGCACATTATCTCGGGGTGATGGTTTTGTTTGACGTGGGATTACGTTTCCAGTTTGCGGAGGACCTGCGGGAGAATTTCGAAGCTAAGAGACGCTTGGCGGTTTTTTTTTTTTTAAAAAAAAAGCGGGAAATGTCCGTGAATGCTATCCGTGCCTTACCTATAGTCTGTCTCACGCTTATTTTGCACTACAGAGTAAATTGCGCACACACTGTTGCCAGATATACATTACCCTGCTTGTTAACATTATAAATCTTATTTTGTGTACTATCGTCAAATACATTGATTGATTTTTCTAAGTCCATGAAGCATTACAGAGCTGAAATCGCGTATTTTAGGGAAATCTCGTTAGAAGTATAAATTTAGTATTATCACTAACGATAGTTAACTCACGCCTAGTCCGGAAATAATTTCGCGGAAAGTACATGGCTCTAGTAGTGCAGAATGAAACACTGCCAGTCACGAAACACTGGCTATGATACAGTGTCTCAAGGGACCCGCCTGGTTAAGTGTGTATGTGTGTGTGTTAGTGAGGCGTGAAAAGTGCGCTGGTGCTTCTAGCGCGGTGTCGCATCTGAACTGGCGAGATGTGTTCTAGTCGTACATGGGACAACTGTTGAGATTTGGGCGGTAACCATAACATATGGTAAAAAAAAAAAAAAATAAGATAAAGGTGTAATGCAAGTCCTTTGAGTGCTTTCGGGAATCTATACCGGGTGTTTCATGCCTAAAAATTTAATACTCTGCAGAAGAAAAAAAAACGCGTTTGAGCCATTTTTCTATATCTTTAAAAAAACAGTTTAAAATTTAAATACGGAAACAGAACTACTCATCCGCCCTCGGTGCAAGCGTAAATGCTTTTCTTAAACAGACTACGCTCTGATATCTTCGAGCAGTTATTGAAATCGCGTGTTAGTTTTTTTTCTTCTGAAGCTCTCGACACCGTGTGTGTGTGTCCGGGTAGGCGGGGCTCTTACTCGCGACTACGGTGCTCATTTCCGCCCCACGCCCCTCGTCTCGGCGCACACACGTCGCTCGGTATCTAATCTGCAGACCCGCGCAAATAGAGGTGGAGCGAGTCCTATCAGGAGGACGGGCGGGCGACGGGTGCGGGGTGCTCGTTCGTCGACGGATCCAGCGCGGTTACTCCTATTCCTCCTCCTCCTCCTCCTCTTCCTCCTCCTCCTCCTCCTCCTCCTCCTCCTCCTCCTCCTCCTCCTCTCCCTCCTCATTCCCCCCTCTAAGGGGTCGTCCATTAATCACGTGATGTTTTTTTTAGCAAATTTTTAGCCCCCCCTCCCCCCTAGTGATTTGTGGTGAGGTTTCAGACAAACCCCCCTCAAATAAATAACGTGTATTTTTTGGTGAAAAATATTTTTAAAAATTTCGGAATATTATCTTTAAATATAGGTATAATCTAATTAAATCCTGGAAAATTAAGCACGATGATAAAAATGTCCAGACACACATTTAGGTTGCAGGTTTATTCTCACTGGCATAAAAATAATAAAGGAAAGGCTTATATGTGATTTACGCATGTATTCGGCGCCAAAATCACAGTTACTAGCGACTGGCAAGCCGAGCCGGGTGGTTCATGTTGCGGCGGGCGGGGATATTGTTGCCTGGCTACGGCGAGTCAAGGTCACGCATCGCTTTTCGGTTTAGTAGAAATCGCGCGAAAAAAAATACACGTGATATCTCTACACCCCCTCCCCCCTTGTGATATTTCGTGATTTTTCCCGACCCCCTCCCCCCCCTTTCGAGCCTCACGTGATTAATGGACGATCCCTAATACAAGTTCGGGTGTTTGCTTGACTTTAAAGGTGGAATTACTATAGTCCGTCGAATCCGTCCGTCGATCACGTGATCTGATCATACGAAGGACGGATTATATCTATGATTTTAGCTGCGACAGTCAATTGTTTCTAGAATACAGGCTTGTGGTGTTTTTTTATTAGGTCGTTCAGATATTTTGTATTACAAAATCGCGGTTCTTAAAAAAAAACTCATGTTCAATCACGACTCTGAATTTGTTTCCGAGTTTATGCTCGTACAGTAACGATCGAAAGCATGACAAATGGTAAACAACATCGAAATAAGTCTCCGAGAGAAAAAAAAACCCTGGTTGTTGGTAACGCTTACCTGGGAAAATATTTTGACTGACGGATGGAAAAAGTGACGGACGCACGGAGGCGACGGCCTGTTGTAATTCCGCCTTTAAACTTATTTGTATCCACTTCTAACCGTAAACGTGAACACTGACGTTCTTTCTAGTGGCATACAACAAAGATCTACGAGATGTGAAAAATTATCATATTTCTGTGCATGTACTAATGCACTACTTCGGACTGAAATCTGTAACAGCACGAGACTGCTACATATGTATTATTGGCTACTATGTGCAAAGATTTATCACTGTCGTTATTACTGTAAACAAACACTTTGAAAATAAAATACTTAATTTCGGTAATTTTATATGACAGAAAACGTGAATGGGAATATAAATAGATATTTATTATTAAATAAAATAAAGTAATATTTATATAGCCAATAATCCACTCCAAACAATCCCAAAAATAAATAGAATGGTGTGTGTGTGTGTATATATATATATATATATATATATATATATATATATATATATATATATAGTTGACAGATATGTTTGACACAACCTATACAAAAGTCAACAAAGTTTTCCGTAATAATGTCAAAGCTTACTAAATTCTTAAATTGTTATTTATCAGGGTACTTTAAAATTATAATTCAGTAACTCAGAGCGATAAAGCAATAACATTCCGTCACTAACGACTTCTGACCTTTATTGTCTCAGTTTGACTGTTCGTTTTTTTGTTATTTAAAAACAGACCGCGGAAAATAAAGGAAATGTTTGTAATTAAACAGGTCCGTGTCTAAGCCACACATCAAACAATTTTTTTTTTACACAAACCCGACTGTGAAAATGGCCTGAAAAATGCAAGACGTCAGTAAAATGTGTTTGTAACGACCGTTACAATATGGCTTACCTGGATGCAGGATAGTTGGACCATATACACTGACACACGCAATGTGTTTAGATGCGCGGTTCACGCGGAACTTTTCCGTGCAGAATGTCAGATACACTGTCCGCACCGCCACAGACATTAATTACGCCCGCACACGCAAAATTCACAATTTTTTTTAATGCTTCCATCAGACGTTCCTGACGGGAAGCTTTATTTCACGAGCCGGACAAAAACGTTCCATTTCCCATCATCCCTAGCGCCGCCAAAGCCTCGGCCAATCACAGGGCGCCGTCCAGGAAATCAAAGAAAACGAGATTTATTAACAAAATTATAAATAAATAATTACTTAACCAAACTGTCCCTTTGCAACGTCTTTAAATATGCATTAAATAATGTTCAAAACACAAAAACAGTTTAGTAAATAGTTTATTCTTACCTGTAAGCAACACAGTCATTTTAGGTATCGTAGCAACGGCAATCAAAACGTAAACAAAATTTTAAACGTATGGTTTCAGCGCTGTGTACTGCTGTTATAATACATTGGGTAGAAAATAGTTTAGTAAATAAATAAGATACTTTCAAATTCTTTAAATTGATCTAATGAAAAATAAGATTTGTTACATTGTGTCATATGCCTCCGAGGTCAGATTTATTTATTTTTAAACTTCGCACAACCAACCGAAAATTATTTTATTTATCATTCTAGATTCAGTTGGATCAAAGATAAAAATATTACACACGTGTTGCCAGTCTTGGGGGGGGGGGAGAAAAAAACTTATCAAAACCAATAAAACACATGCAGTAGGTAAGCCGCGAAGAGACTATGCCGTGTAGGTGTTACCCGTAAATATTATATTTTTAACGCTGAAATTACGGTGATGGGATTTAATTGCAATATAGTACATTGGGTAGAAAATAGTTTAGTAAATAAATAAGACACTTTCAAATTCTTTAAATTGATCTAATGAAAAATAAGATTTGTTACATAGTGTCTTATGCCTCCGAGGTCAGATTTATTTATTTTTAAACTTCGCACAACCAACCGAAAATTATTTTATTTATCATTCTAGATTCAGTTGGATCAAAGATAAAAATATTACACACGTGTTGCCAGTCATGGGGGGGGGGGGGGAGAAAAAAACTTATCAAAACCAATAAAACACATGCAGTAGGTAAGCCGCGAAGAGAATATGCCGCGTAGGTGTTACCCGTAAATATTATATTTTTAACGCTGAAATTACGGTGATGGGATTTAATTGCAATATAAAATTTTACGAAAGATATTTCAGCATGGTGACATTTCTCGTGGTAATATGTCTTCTTTTGCCATGTGCTCTGTGGAATTTTAAACGGAATATTGTCGAAGCGCTGCGTAATGTGTGATAAGGTTATTTCATAAAAACTGCGATAACTGATTGTTCTTATCACATTAACGAGTGCATAGTCGTCGAAACTTAATAGTTCCTACTGAATATATGTTGGGTCAGCATTGTCTTTAATCGCACACAACTCAGGAATTGACGATTTCTGTAAACTGACTATATTTGCATCCGTCGAAATAGTAATCATCTCTTTGAATTCACCCGACACGTGATTTAAAATACATGCATAAACAAAATAACTGTCGATTTCTAACTGGTTAACGGCTGTACGCACACTTTGTGAAACAAAAAATATCGCAGTTTATTCATCAGCATTGATGCGTGTTACAAGACGCGCACACGAAGGTACTACTGGGCCCTGGAATCTTGCGAGCTGTCAGTGCGGGTGTGAAGGGGAAAGAGTAGATGAAGGGTGACAGGAGGAGTAGGGGTTGAAGGGGAAGGGAGTGTAAAGGTGTGAGGGATTTCCGTCTTTGTTAATGCGTTACTAACCGTTTGAAATATATTGGCGGAATATAAAGCGTAGGAAAAGTAATAGTCATTCACAGCAAAGAGAGAGAAATAATTAGTAAAGTAATATCAATTTGTGTTCAAGAAGTTCGTGAAAAATGCCTTTCGATTCCTATTCACAAAGCAACAGAAGTCAGGTACAATAGTCGGAGATTGTCTCGGGGAAATGAATGCTACTAATTTTGAAAAATGGCTGACCGAAAGTGTTCTACCAAACATACCGCCATATTGTGCTTTAATAATGGAAAACGTGCCATATCACTTCAAACAAGACGATAAGCCTCCTTCGAAATACAGTACAAAAAACGAAATGATTACATGGCTGAAACGCAGAAGTGTAGAGTCTGATGAAAAAATGCTGAAATGCATGTCGATGGAACTAGTAGAAAAATACAAACCAAAGGTGAAAATATTTCCCGGTTGACCAACTTTTAAAAAATTCAGGACATCATGTCATTCGACTCCCGCCATACATGTGTGAGTTCAACGCTATTGAATTAGCGTCGGCAAAGATAAAGAGGTGCATTTGGGAATGTAAATACCCCAGGGGAGTTTTCCGCACAAGCGCTTCAGACGCGCACCCTGGATGCTGTTAACTCCGTAACAAAGAATGACTGGGTAGGCCTCTGCAACAAATGTTGAAAAATTATAAGATAAATACTGGAAGAGGGAGTGCATAATAGGCATGGCAATGTATCAGTTCTAATTAAATTTACGTGACGATGACGAATTCCTTTAATGAACAAGTAACAGTATAACGGACAACAGTGATTAAAATAGTGATACTGACAGTGCTACATCGTGTTTCACCCAGTCTTTGTAAGAGCTGGTATTTATTCTTTGACTTATCGAGATCAGGTAATATTTTAATGTTTCCTTATCGCCTCGTTTCGTACGACTGAGAGATGCCGTTTATCCACTCTTGGTTTACATGAACTGTGAATCAAAATCATCAACACTGCCTTCACCGTGGTGAGTTTTCAAAACTTAAGTCAAATTTATTTTACAGTCACTTCGTATTAGAATTATTAGTGTCTATTTACGCGTGTTCAATGTAACAACATGCCATCATTCCTCTTTTTACGTTTTCACAGATACACAATTAAATGTTGCGTTTTCATTACTGCGGTGCATATTTTTAGAACGCCTAATATACAGCCGGGCCGTGCCGAGTATCGTGCGAGTTTCCCCACCCCCGCTTCTTTCTGCCGATCCGTGCCGAGCAATGTTTGCTGTCAACTATGGGACGCAGCTGGCTGCTTCTCCCGCGTTTTCTTACGCACGCCCTAGACTGGTGACACACTATGCTGAAATTTCCTGTGTTTTTTTTTGGCTGACGTTGAGTATTCTTTCGACAGATTTTATTTACGTGCATAGTGCAATTGTCTCAATAATGCACTAATTATAAGTATGCCAAAATGGAACATGCGTAAGCAATTGATGTAGAAGCGATCGCCGGGTAGAAACTGGCACCCACAGTAGTGTGACACCGGCCTCAGGCAACGGACCGTCGCGAGGCAAATCATGCAACCGGGTGGAGTTAACTTTGCGGGAGAGCCAAAGAGATGGCTGTTGCGGGGAGTTTGTGTAGGAAGGGGAGGGGGGAAGTCGCTTCGTTCAGGTCTGAACAGGCGCGCAGGTGTTCTGGAAGGAAGTCCGTGGTCTGGATGGCCTCCGGGCAGAGTCGGCAACTGCTCTTTTCCTCCCTTGTCAAAATGGAATTACGTCAGTTCAGCTTTCTCTTCTTCTTTTCTTTTTTTACATTTTCATATCCACCTCGTGAATGCTTGTCCTCCAGCGCGTATGTGACCGTGGATATTGATTATACATAATGTGTATTACACCTGCATTCGTTTTTTTTCTCCATCACTGGGAACGGGTGATGTAATTTACCCTCGATTTAAAACCTATACTTGATTCTGCGAAATATACGATTTTTTTTTAATTTTATTAAACTCTTGCATTTGAACATTACCCAGCGCTTGAGGTTTTTTCCCCAGCATATTATTTCTTGTGAGCTTTTTCTTTTGTAATTTTAAATTGTTTACTTTGAATAGCTAATGCAATGGTAATTCTAAATGACTATAATTCTGTAGTATTTGGAAATGGTAGTTAATTGACAAATGTTAAGTGTAAGGGAGGGTACCGCCTTAACTTAAATTACAGGGACTTAAGGCGAATAGTATCTTCAATTATTTTGCTTCCATTATTTCGTGTTTTTGCCATTGTTTTAATTAAATTCATGAAATAACCACCGTTAATTCCTTACATATTGTTTTATGGATTTAATTTTTTTTGTTTAACTGTTTTCCTAAACATAAAGGTCAACTTTTATTTCAACCCCAGCATGAACTCAAATATTGTATTCTTTTGTTAACAGTTTTAAATTAATCGTTTGTGTGTAGCCGAATTATAATTTCTTTCGGTCACTTACATAAAACACAGATCTTTAAAACTGTTTCCACGCTACAAAAACTACACTTCAAAAAATGTTCCGGGTGTTCTGAAGGTAGACCACCAGCTGGAAAAAAAATTTTAAAAAGTGGCTTCACGCAGTGCCACCCCTGGGTTGTATTGAGACCTAACTGAACGTAGTTGTGTTACCAGGGGCCTGCCTAGTCAAAGGTGTATTCATGTCAGTGAGGCGGGACGGTAAGTGCGACGCTCGCTGGTGCTGCTAGCGCTGTGTCGCCTCTAAGCGCAAGGCTCGAACTGATAGCGCAGTCTTCTCGTCGTGCATCTGACATTATAGCGGTAACCATAACATTATTATGACGTAGAAACTCATCCGACCTCAGTAGCATGTCTTAGCAGTTTTTAAAAATCGCGTTTTTTTCCCCCTCTTCTGAATCTTTGCACACGTGTGTGTGTGTGTGTGTCCGGGTGAGCGGGGAGTTTAAAAATTAATAAGAATATCGCGCTAAAATAGTTTCTGACCCTGTGGATTTTCATTTGACTACAGACGCTATCGATGTTGCGGGTTAGACCGTGTTCTTTAAGACACTGCTGTCCTGAGGCTTCCCTTGCGGTGTCGGCCGGGCCTTGAAGGGTCTCCGAGGGTGGCCTTCAGCGCCGGCGGTATACCCCGGGCCCAGTGTTGCCAAGCTTTGTCTTGGGAAGCGCATTCTGTGTTCGTCTGTGCTGTCGCCGTTGCGTCGTCCTGAATAAATGATTAGTATACATCTATGGGTTTGTCTCTCAGTTTCCCCAGTGTTGTTCAAGATCGGTTTTTTTCCTTCTTCCTTTTTTCCTGTTAATTGTTTTTTCCTTTTGTCTCGTCTTGCAAGCTCACTGTGTTCGTCTGTGCTGTGATATTCTTTCTTACTATTTCCTTCCACGGAATTCTCCGTGTACTGTGTATGTGTTTTTTGCGTATTCATATTTTTTTTGTCCGTTATTGATACTTATCTATAAAAATAAGTGCAACCAACAATGGGGTTAGGTCAAACAAATTTAAAAAAAAACCTGGTACTATCAGGCACCGTAAGTCCTGGATTTTTCTTTCATTTCTGGCACGTCACCAAAAAAAGGAAGTTTTAATGCAATTTTATTTAAAAAAAGGGTTGTGCATTTTATTGCTGTAGAGTTTTTGTTTTTTTGTTATGGATATTTTTTTAAGTATATGATTACTGGAAAAATTATCAGTAACGGAAAAGGAGCATAGTTAGTGGCAGGTATTATTCGCGCAAAAATAAAAATTGAACCTTCATTAGACTGCAATAAGGTAAGCCCGCGCCAGCGGTTTATTCTCTGTAATTGGCGACCGTATGCAAGTGAAGCCATTGCCTTATTTGGACGGGCAATTCTGGAAGCGTTCGCTTCCGAAAAAAAAATTGTCTGTAATTGGCGTGCCGACGGTAAGCAGAACGGAATGAGTAATCTGGAATGAAACTGCCAGTCACGAAACACTGACGATGCTATAGTGTCTCAACACGCAGCCAGTATCAAAATCATTTTCCGCGTAAATTGCATGGCCCTAAGCATATTGTTTGAGCCTTAATAATAGCAAACAATATTTTTCATGTAATTACTTACATTCTCGCGCGTTGATGCCAAAGCAAATATGATGAGTTCAAAAATAACGGCAGCCATATTAGTGATAACTTACGCTATTTCAAAAGATTTACACTTCTGCGAGGGACAATATTGTGGTGTTTCAGCGAACCATTACTGCGATGTAGTTCAAATAAGTAATTTTTTTTTACCTCGCTGTCGCCATATTGTTTCATCAAAAACGTTGTGAAAATGGTGTTTGACAACGTCTTCTGACGTTTAGTGAGTATGAATTAAAATCTCTTTTTCAGGGGCGCAAATCTGTAGGATCCGCGCAGCCCGAGAGTTTTGGGCGTGGGTTTTGGACCGACACAAGCCGTCTCTGGATAGGGGGTGCTTTTTGTGTTGTACACTTCCCATGTGTTGTTGACCCGTGTGCATGCAATAAGCAGAAAACTTTTAAATGTACAGAAAGTTTTCCTCAAAACGTGTTTTTTTTTTTCAATGTACGTTTACGTTTATCAATTCCGTTTCTTACGCGAGCGGGAAACACCCCCTCCCCCCGCAGGGGCTTCTTAATTCTATTAGGGCCCCGGGTCTACGCCCCATGACTTCCGTCATTAAAAACCACTTCCATAAAAAAAAGTTTATCTACAGTGTAACCATTTACACTTCAATGTAATTGAGCGTCAACCCAATGTGGTACAGACCATCAGCTGAAGAATAAAACTGCTTCGCCCTGTTACCATGCAATCATGAAGACGTGGCCACCCCCCTGAGAGAAACAATGGCAGGAATTTCTTCTTTTTTTTTTCCTGGTCCCGATTATTTCAATACCAAATATCTGATGCGCGCTTGGCAACACTGGTCGGGGTTTTTTTCTTTGGAGGGGGGAGAGGGAGGGTCGCACACGATGGAGAGGGGGGGGGGAGGATCGGCGAGCCGGAAGCGCCGGCCAATCAGGTTTCGCACTGGCGAGCTACGCCTCGCACCTGGTGTGCCGTTCGCCGGCCATCGTAGGAACAACACGCGACGTCGAGAACGCCTCTCAGCGGCGACCCTGATTTACGACCTATTTTCGGTTTTTCAATTTTTTTTGTTACTGCTGTTACTAACGGAATAAAGTCTGTAAAGTCGGTTTACGGTCGATAGTTTAACGTGACAACGTCATAACAAAACATTGATGAAATGTTTGCATACTTTTATGAATAAAATTGAATCATTTTTTATTGAATTATCACTACTTTGTATGGATACAAAGAAGGAGTGAAATGAAATCTACTATTTAATTGATAAATTTACTTTTATTTGCACTCATTTATTCAAATATGTTTATTACTTTAACGAACAGATTATTTTAACTATAACTTTTATACATGTTTGCTATTTAACTTCTTCCAATCTGTGTTATTCTGTTAAGGATAGGACGATGATAGGAAAAGTAGGAAACTAATGGGAGTGTTTCAAGGATGATGTGAAGGAAAATGGCTTACCCAACACCAAGATGCAGTCAAAAATAATATATTTGCGCCACGGACTCTTCAGCAATGCTAGGAGGATCGGGTTAGCAAAGAGCAATGAAAATGTTACATTGAAATGCATGAAAACAAATTACGCCACGGACTCGGTCGCAATTCTAGGAGGTCCAGGTTAGCAAAGAGCAATATAAAATGAGCGTAACGGGACAATGTACGTAACGGGACACTTTTTCGTGCGTGTAGCCGGCGTTCATCGATTTAGTATACGTCACATCAAAAAAAGATCATTAATATTTCGGAGACTTTCGCAGCCCTTGTGTGAACTGGCTAGCTAAGGTCGACAAAAACGACAGGTACTGATTCTTTCATCTTTGACGCAGAAAAAAAAAACCACAGAATACAAATCTTGGTCAAATCCTTCACTTTATTAAACTACAACTACGTCCCGTTCCAGGTCATTTTATATTTACATTAAACACTGTTTTGAGTAACCTTTCCAAAAAAAAATGAAAATTTATAGATCAGATCTAAGTATTGCATGTGATTTCCCCCACCTACTTCACCGTTTCTCTTTGTTGGAATATTATTCATTGTATATTATATGGTTCTATTTTTCAGTCGTGTATTAAATTTTATATCATAAAAAGTTCTCGTTTGACGCGACCGTGATCGGAAACGGGAAAGGGGGTGGGTGAGAGAGGGGTGGAGGGGAGGGGAGGGAGAATAAAGAGCGATAAAGCTTTCAGTTTTAAGTATATGGTAGCTCCTCGGCGACAAACATTTTAGTAGGACGCAACTCTTGCTTTTTTTTTTTTGTGTATGTATATATTTTATTTTACAGCCCAGATCACTTATCCCGTGACACAAAAAGACACTCCCGGTTGACACACGATCGGAGAACAACAGAGGAGTTACTGGGGCGTGGAGCCAGGGGGCGAAACACGGGAATGCTTCTTGCGGAGAGCGGTGGCGACCCAGCGCGACCCGAGAACAAGAGCGCGCGCTGCTTTCCACTTTTCATTTTTTTTTTTTTAATGTTCACCCGCGAGGCTCGCGAACTTTTTTTTTTTTTAGAATGATTTGAAGCCATTTTCGCAGCTTTATTGCCGGCCAGTGGCTTCTTCGCGTACAGTTTTGGAAGTGTCCGTCAAGGGACTGCGGTATTTATTTTGCCGGGAATGCAGATATCAGATCTCTTCAGGGGAAAAAAAAAAGTGGTTGTCTGTAAAGTCGGTTTACGGACGATAGTTTAACGTGACGTCATAACAAAACATTGATGAAATGATTGCATACTTTTATGAATAAAATTAAATAATTTTTATTGAATTATCACTATTTTGTATGGATACAAAGAAGGAGTGAAACGAAATCTACAATTTAATTGATAATTTTACTTTTATTTGCACTCATTAATTCAAATATGTTTATTACTTTAACGAAGAGATTATTTTAACTAACGGGACAGTGTGCGTGACGGGACAATGAGTCATCCTTTTTCGTGCGTGCAGCCGGCGTTCATCGATTTATTAGACGTCACGTCAAAAACATCGCTTTACAGGGCCCCAACCCAGCCCCGCCTCCATCCCATTCCATCCAGCACTTTCCTCGACCCAATTTCAACCCCCTGTTCCGCAGTTAGAATTATCAAGTTATCAAACAACCAAAACCACTAAAGTATACACGTGCGTAACACTATAAACAACTGCCACAAAAAAAAAGCAAAATAAATGGGTAACCGTGACCACCCTTTCGAATAGTTGTGTCTAAATGAGGGTGTTAATTTAGATACACTGAAAAAAAAAAAAAAAAAAAAAAGAAGCTGTATAATCAATAGTACTTAAAGATACAAAAGAGCGATTTTTAGGCTATCGCATAACAATAATTATTTTTGCTCGAATACAAAGCATACCTTTAAATTATACTGTTTGGTGCATTATTTCGAGGTTGGTAATAACATAGTGACTTACTTTAAATAAGATTTTCGTAGGCTCTGTCAAGTTTCAGCACCATGCTAGTGGTGAAGCGACGCGGCTTCCTGGCTGGCGATTCGGTCTCTGAAGGATGATGAATATCACGTGTATTTAAATGCATATTTTCTACAGAATACCTTTGGTAAAATACATCGAGCATACGTGTAGGAAAAACGACATCGACCTAAGGATATGTGCCTGCATAATTGGCGTTAGTATTTACCGACATTCTATATTCTAAAAGTGTGCACACAGTTGTGTGACTTCTTGTTATTGGTTCACGTGTTCTTAAACACGCCCCGAGAGACTTAACAAACCAGTAACAAAAACCTGTAACCTGAAAGTACGTGACGCGAAATTTTCTTATTCTCATTCCCACGTATGGATAATAGAGATATGAATAGTCAGATACTCATCGGGACAAAATGGAATGGTCTGTACTTCTACAGTAAACATAGTAAAATAGCAAATTATAATTACAAATACCTAATGACGCAACAAGAGCATAGTCGAAAACCTAAACGGGCAAACAAAACACAGCAAACGTGATACAAAGCAAATCTAAACACACAAAAAAAATAATGATACCTATGACTGCGACAATTTGTTTCTGATGTCGGGTTGAAACGTTGATTACAAAAGTGTTTTGCTTGATATCGAAGAAACTATACGCAGATTTCAGTGTGGAATGCCCCCCCCCCCCTCCCCATAACAAACTCGTTCAAGCGCCCAACTACCCGTTCGCACACATACGGTGTGCAGCAGAGCTTCGACAGAAACAACGTGATTCATTATAAAAACTGCTCAAAATGATGTCTGTCCAGGAAAATCATTTTAAAATACGCTGGGGGGACGGATGAATAGTTCTGTTTTTTTTTTTATTTAATTATCAAACTTTTATTTTTTAGAAGAGTGAAAATGGTTAGCGCGTGTTTTCAGAGTACTTTTCAGGTATTGAACAACCAGTGGCGGATACAAGGGGGGGGGGGGGGCACAAGGGGCAAGTTCTACACCCCCCCCCCCCCCCCCCAGAAACCAGTTGTCGCTACATTAATATTCCGACAAAAATGATTGTTTCTGAAACCAATAAAATATTTTAATATAATTAATGAATTTCTTGTAGAATAATAAAATCTGGTGGTTGGATGTTATGTGTAGTGTGAGTAGATTAAATACAAATTTAGTAATTTTAAGACATTTATTTTCTCTGGCTATTCTGAAATCCTAGAGTGCCCCCTCCGAGGTGAACCTCTGGATCCACCACTGTGAACAACGTAGTACAGGTTCTTGAAAGCGCTCAAGGGACTTGCATCACGCCTCCATCCTTCTTTCGGATTCGGGTTGCCAGGCAGGCAACGCCATGCGACGCGGTCCTAGCGTTACGCCCTCGATACGCGGGAGACAGGCGCGACGGTGCCAGTAAATGGTCCCCTATGCTCGGCTGTCCGCCCACACCATCCCCCACAGTGGTTGTGGGGGGGGGGGGGGTGATGCCAAACCTTCCTCCATGCTGGTCCGGGGCTCGTCTTACGATCCCTCTCGCCCGCCTTTGTCCGCCGCAGTAGGTCAGGACATCCCCCCCCCAACCCTCTTTTGTATTTGTCCTGCTGCTGTCGGGGCACCTGCCCTTAGCGGCAAGGTGTGCGCCCTCTAACTCGAGTATAAAAGCTTATTACACCCTCAGGTACCCCCTCCCCTCCAGCCTGGTACCCACTCTGCTTGTCATCTGATTTTCCAAACTAAAAAGGTTTTTTTTTTTTGCGAATTAACTGTATAAATATGGACGGTGTTATGTAAAAATGGTTCAACCCACAAACATTTTCAATAACCGGTATTGTGACAGTGCGTTGAATGTTTGGACGCCAAGATGGCATAGTAGCAAGGAATGTCGGTTAAAAACATTTAGCTCAATTAAAAGTGTCATTTTACCTACACATTCCCCCCCCTCCCCTCCCCTCCCCCATTTGTTGGTTAACTCATTTGTGCATAACACCATCCAATTAATCCTGTCCTTTAAATAAAACTTTTGTGTGTTCGAGTAGGTTTAATAGTTTATGGTTACAATCGTGGGCGTATACCGTTTTCGAGAGGGCGGGGGTGGGTGGTGGTTGATCTTTTAAAAAATCCCCTTACGAAACTTGGTATGACATACAAGCAACTTGTCCACAAGATAACTTTGTGTACGTTACTAACCCCCTCGCGAGATACCCTTGAGTCGCATATTCTGGGGACTCCCGCAAATCCCGCAGATTTCGTGTAAACAGCGTCATATTTTTAACATACTTCTAATGTGTACTATTAACTCTTTAAGTGCTCCTGCTACTAGTCTAGAAAAAAAAGTGCGCGAAAATGAACTTATCCTTGCTCGTGAATTAAAATTCAGTTGCACATTATTTTTAAAAAAAAATTTGCTTCTGGAATAATTTTTCATCACAACTAAGCCACGTTGGTTTTTAATTTAAACACGTTATGTTATTTTCTTAAGTCTTTTGAACGCCCTTTTATTTCAAAAGCATACTTCAATTGATTTTTAAAATTCTAAATTTTAGTGAAAGTAAAATTGTGCATTCGTAAATTACTTTCACATCTGTGGACATAGATGTTTTTTTACTACACGACGGCTTTGACTAAGTCTTCCTAAATGTTTACTGAACTCGAAAAATTTGCTGCTTCATTTTGTAATTTGTTGAAATTCGAACTAATTTGCCTTTGGCCTGCTTTTACAGTTGCCCCGCACATGGTTTGAAGGACTTGAGCCAGTGAAAAACCTTTAACAAACCAGTAATAGTCCGATAATGTAGAGGACCGTGAAGTCTATCCTACAAGTCAATGATAAAACCCATGAGTGGTGAGTAATAAAAGCTGTATAGTTTGCTGCATTGCAAGTATACCTACGCATGATTTTATCTCCACGTAATGCAAAAGATCAGGAACTTTTTTTGTTTTTTTTTTTCTTACCAGGCTCGCTTTTGGGGAATGCTACAGTTTGTTCACAGGGATGAGAGCCACACCCGAACAGTTCCGAAGTTCTCCGAGGTTTGCTGATTACTCGAGGGAAAAAAAAATCATATTGCAAGGATTTATAGATTTTATGGTAATGGAATACTTTATATAACGTTAATCTATCCTAACCAACCTTTCATTTTAGTTGCGATCATCTTACCTCCCGGAAACAAATAACTATTATAATGATCCCAACCTAACCTTGTCTTGTTCCGCGTTAAACCTCGGAACTGTTCGGTTCGCGTTGTAGCTTTAATCCCTGTGAACTAGAGGGCTCTCCACGCATTCGCGGTCTTTCTCGTTAATTGGCCCATCGACATGTATCGCAAACATCATCCGGAAGCCAATAATTAAACGAGGCGAAACGGGCGGCCGTTATCTGGTGGAAGTGGTTTCGGCTTTGCAGCTACGCGCCAGCCCCCTAATCGCTCGTGGATGCGGTCAGGGTCGTATCGCACAGGATACACGCCCGATATCAACCCCAGCGACGCTATCTTTGCGGTTGGGGCCCGTGCGACAAGCTGCGCTGCCCCCCTTTGCCCTTCGAGCCTCGCCACATTGTTAGGACTGTCGCACATCCGGAACTCGATTTAGACCGTCGAATGTCTTTCACATGTCGATAAAGCTCGACATATCGCACTAGAGGTCAAGAGAGTAGTCAGGGAGGGACCATCCCTATTAAGCTTTCTTATTAAAATGACTGATATAGTTCATTTTATGACCAATCAATACGCAAAATAAGAGAGTAGCCTCACTCAGATAAAGTGTTTTTAAAAAAAATTCTGTTGTTTTTTTATATATATTTCCGGAGGACTCATCGCTTATCTGGTGGATATTCCTAACCAACCCCTTCTACACCCTACCTCCAACCCCCCGAGAACAGGCTTATTAAAAATACATTCTTATAGCTCACCTCTTCAACAACCCGTACTTGAGATGTCTCGGATGTTGATTTCTCGATACGGCCGCGAGAATTTCCAATTCGGCACTTCATATTTTGTATCTTAGTATGTTCAATCAATTTGTTATAGAATTAGCATTAGAATGTACATATATATTAAAAACACTAAACTAAACTATCGGTTTCGATATATTGGGGTGTTCTCGGCGACCGTGATTGCAAACCGTCCACGCTCTTAACTCGACACTACCCCTCCGGTGTGACTCAAAGTTATGAGAACCTAGTGGGTCTTCAAGTGGTTTGGAGTCCACTATAATCTTGGAGGTCCCGTCGCCTTAATAATCTTCGTAACCATGCGATCTACAAATCCTATCAACAAAAAATATCGACCTGTCACTACAGCGCTGCTGGTTAAATGAGATTGTAGTCGAGAGTTTTTACTTCGTGAACGTTTTTCGTTCCACATTATTCTGGGACATTATAGCTTCTTATTTATCATCTAGTTAAAGCGATCGCACTTAACCTGTCCAATCGAAGTGCGGACATGGCTTAATCTCGCTGACCGAAGTCGTTATAAAAATGAACAGGAAAAACAACAGTCTCTATTGTGTTCAAGGCTTCGGGACTTTTTTTTATTGTGTATGCTTTTCCTGTTTCCTCAGTGGAAATGTCCAGCGTAGTGCAATGCTGAAATTTCGACTATATAATAATACTCGTTTGTTTCATTGTTATCAAGGTGGACAAACAACAGTTGCAAGCCATAAGGAAAGTTTGATGAAAGTTTTTTTCCCCCTCTACCGTAAGTGTTTTGAATAATTAAAGAAAAATACCGCTTTCTCTTACTCAGTGTTTTTACCGCACAGAATCAAGGCCTTCAATCTACTTTCCCTTCCGCAATTTACCTGGAGCGAGTTTAATTGCATTGACGCGCGAATGTTTCTCCTTGGTCTCGCGTTTGCCGCTAGATGTCACCCAAACATATAATTTACAGTGATATTAGTATATGCACGTAAATATGAATTCAATTAAATTTGTCACAGCTACATTAGAGCCAAAAGTATATTTTTTTAAAAGATTTTTTTTTTCTCTCACACAGAAAAAAAAATGGTATGCGGCCTCTGTTAATCCAGTCTGATTTCTTTGGTGGGCGTGATGCATCAGCCGGGCGAGAGATGGCAGCATGCTCTCCATCACAGTAGTGATGGGCAGAACGGATCTTTTGACCGAATCGGTTCTTTTGGATCAGTTCCGTGAGATGATTCGTTCAGAACGATTCGTTCATCTCGGTCAATTCGTTCTTTTCTGTGTATGGGATCTGGCTCTTTTATCAGGTGTCGTAACTCGTTCATCCTTTAGAGTATTACGTACGTGTTTTTGTATTTGAATTTGAACATTGCTTTCCGTAGCCAGTGAATCACAGTTGCGTATATGAAACAAGATTATTTATATTTTATTAGTTTTTAAGTTACAAATATTAATATATAGGCTATTTACACTCTAGTGACAGTAAAGTGTTTACATGTAGACCAACACATTTAGAGAAAAAAGACAAAAATTTAATACTACTGCAATTCAGTATGAAGAGAAACAAATTAAGTACATTAATTAACCCAAAAATGGTAAGTGTGAACATTTGTAGTTACTTTCCCTGTTATTTTTTAATTCATACGTTTTTTTTTGTTTTTTTTTAGTTTTTTATTTCCAAATTTGTGTATGTGAATGTGAAAAAGCAATTTTAAACCACTACTTAACAGTTGACATTTTCAGGTATAGATACTTTTCATGTTACCCTATTTTATTTGATCAGTTACCGTTTGCTCTTGTGAACATGCGCACGCTGTGATTACTAATTCTTCAGACTCCTGACGTCATGAATCATTTTACGAACGAATCAGACCGGGCGCGTGACCGGTTCTCTCATCTCGTTCTCTCGTTCTCTCCGCGTTTTCGTTCTTCCGAATCTTTCAAGGTACCGGCTCTCAAAGAGCCGGTTCTTTACATCGCGAACGAATCGCAAGATTTCGTTCTCTCAAAGATTCGTTCTTTTTGAACGAATCGTTAACGAATGACCCATCACTACATCACAGGCGAGAGAGAGCGAGCCAGAGGAATGACGGCCGTTGGCGCCTCGGGGCCGGCACAGAGCAAGCACTCCGAGTGGAGATAGCGGCGTCGCGTCACGTCTGCCCTTCTGCCCTTCTGGCTCCCAAACAAGGCTGCCAACCTCTGTGGGGCCCTCGTCACTTCCCATCGCCCTCTAAAACATGTGTCATAAATCAGTGACCAAATAAAAAAAAAAACACGTTGTACATATTCCAAAAGTACAATTTAGTCAATATGAAAAGTATTTGTTCATCACAAATAACCAAATTAAAGATAACATTGAAAGAAATTAAATTTACACTGATAAAATATACTTAAGTTAATTCTTCTGTCGAGAGAAGATATATTAGTCAAATCTGCATACTATTTCTAAGCATTCAGATAATACGAACATTAGTAGAACTGTTTTAAATCACAATCTATTAGACGTGTCTGCGCTAGAATTAATGAATAAAATATATCATGATCTATTTAAAGTTTTTTCTACGAACTTAGGAACGTGTGATTCTAATTTTTGTGAAAATCCCATAATGTGTGCAATGGTACACAGCCTCTTAAAAAGTTCGAAGATTTAAAAGTTTGAAACGGTAACGAATACAACTTTTTGTTTTTACTCGACAACCATCTTGGGCACCAAACGTTGTCGTGCGATACGACTGTCCTCCACTTACAGGCAAACAACTTCGCTCCGTCGTATTGGCCGGCCAGTTGTTCGGCCATGTTGGTGGTAGCGTGCGGCCTGCGGTCCAAGTGAAATATCGTTTATTGCTGGCCGGAGGTGCCGAGAGTAAACTAAATCTCTCTCGTGTATGGGGCCCTGTCTCGCGCGCATATGCAATGCGGGGCTTGCCCGCGTCGGCTGCCTTTGAAAGACACGCGCGCGGAGGTAAATGGCCCGTGATACGCCCACGTATTCGCTCTCCTCCTTGCCCTCTTCCTTCCTCTTTGGTCTCCCCTCTCCCTTCACCAGGCGCGCTCTGCTCCGGGCGGGCTGCAGCCACGTCGCGTGGGACGCGGGGCGCGAGTTGTCAGCTCTTTTAACGAGGACATTAATATCGCGCGGCTGAAAGGGACATATTTATTTCACCCTTCCTCCTCTTCTTGGTCCTTGGCGCTCAACGAAACCATTGAATATATATAATGTATAGAAGTCGCGAGCCCAGGTTAAATTTTCTGTCCGGTTTCTCAGAAGAATTGTTGTAGTTCCAAGCTCCGCCGCTGCGATCGCTTTCATCGCTGGGTATCGGCCGTATACGCCCCTGGTGGTATTTGGCAGAACTAGGTTAACCAGCCCAGTCGTGACATGATCCTTCACCCCCCCCCCCCCCCCAACCACCTTCGAAAATCCAAGACCAACGATTCAAATTAACCGGCAGGTCTTATCAGCATCGTTAGGCGACCTTGAAGAGGAGCTTCCTTTACCGTCGTTTGAGAATGATGAAATCCCAAAAGAAGCTAGCCACGGAAATCACTGAATGATGGGATTCTGTACCCGAGTGAAGTGAAAATTAGCTATTAAAACTTTGTATTGGGCCAATAGTCAGTGTTCCGTTCAAAATATGGTTTTATTTTAAAA
Organism: Bacillus rossius redtenbacheri; assembly: GCF_032445375.1. Classification (NCBI taxonomy): domain Eukaryota; kingdom Metazoa; phylum Arthropoda; class Insecta; order Phasmatodea; family Bacillidae; genus Bacillus; species Bacillus rossius. Next base: position 25,002,895 of record NC_086339.1, read on the forward strand.
GTAAAATACTTATTTAAACTATATTTCGCGTTTGTACAAATTTACTTTTAGATATTGGCAAGGAAAATCAACATACCTTAAATAACCTTCTCTTATTCAACGTTATCTGTTAAGTAGTAAAAGGGGTAGATATTATTTTTAAAAATAAAAAAAAATGGAACCCACTAAATCAGTATTGGCAAGATATATATAAATTCAATAATAAAATACGCATATTAAAATTTTTTTTTATTTAACTTTTTTCGGTAATAAAAATTCAGGATGATTTTGGTTTAATTGGTTTACGTATATTGCTATATTTTCTAAATCACATAGAAAAGGGAAAAGAGTACATAAGTGAAAATTCAAAAATTTAGTTTAAGTAATACTAGCCATACCAAAAAATCAATATGCGAGATAAGAAATTTGGTAACTGCTCTACATTTCAAATAAAAATGCATTGGTTTCATGAATACTGAAATGTATGCGTAATAAGGCATATTATGTTATTATCCTAAGCATGACTATAACTAAAAATTTTACAGTAATTTAAAACGATGACAGTCTTAACATACAATAAGTGCGCGATTCTTAGTTTATATTTTAATTGGCTTCTTCGTCAGATGGAAAAGAGTTAAGATTTCATCAAGGAAAAATATATTCTCAAAGTCACTAAACCGTGAGATAGAAAATAAGGTAGGTACTTAATTTTAAATAAAAGTTAAAATAGGCTTATGCTAAACCAATTAAAAATAAGTCGTAAAAATATTTTTATTTATTAACTATGTTCTATACTTGACAGTTCTTTGTGTATAATTCTTCAAAAATCTTTGGAATTTAATACATACTTTTCTTAAAATGGTAGAATATCAGCAATACCCGGAAATTACGTGAGCAAAGCCACGGGTTATTAGATATACTTTTACTATAAAATAAAAACAACTATACATTCATTTGCCAGTCTGAAATTTCATCGTACCACTTGTCAGAAATGTCACCATAAATGAGAGATAGATTTTTTTTGACGAATTTCAATTACGAGGAAACCTTCCGCAAGATTTTTTTCTTCGCAGTAGTCACTGGGACACCATTAATTTAAATCCACTAAGATAATAAAATTGTATGTATAATGATTTGTTTTTGTATATTTATATAACTTCCCAACCAATTTTTAATGATTTTCATGTGAATAAAAACTTGTAAAGCAATTTAATTAACTGTGTCATAATTCTTCTGATTAGATGGAAATACAAACTTTTCATCCGTAATATACGATGATAAAATATATTTATTATTGCAAAATAATATTCACTGTTCAAATGTAAATTTAAATAGATTATTCATACATGTTTCCTGCTAATTAATGGTTTAACATAATAATTTTTAGTATAAAATCCTTTTTCTCTTGTGTTAAAATGGGTTGCTAAAATGAGGAATTATAAATATATCACCTACTAAGTCAGTGTACAGATTTACACAAAACAGCAATATAGATAATCTTTTTTGGTAGTTTCTAATTTTCTGCCCTGAATAACATGAATTTGGTTGAATTCATACCAAAGTGAATTTTTTGAACAACTTAAATTGATGTCATAAATAAATATTTATTTTATATTAAAAATCCACAAACTGTTTTTAAAATATAATATTTATCACGCCAGATGGAATAATAAACAAAAAATAGCTCTTATATGTTGTCTGTGTTTAAATAATTGTATTATATTTCATGGAAATAATATTTACCTTTCGGTTATTAAAAGAAAATATATTTGTATTCAAAATACTTGCGCATCGTTTTTACGAGTATAACTTGTGTATCTAACCTCAAAGCAAGGAATATAAAGAATGGCAACTCAATGCTATAACAAAAACTCTTATTTTCTTTGGAGATCCGGGAAATGTGCGTTATTTATAAGCAACTTAACATAGTAAATCGTTAACTTTTCAGATCTATGTTGGCAAAATTGATTTTTTTAGTGGTCATTCGTTACTGGGAATATTCACCATATAACGTTTAAGATTATTTATTTTGAATTACGAAACAACCAAAACATTCTGTAAAAATGCTTCATCTTATGTTAAAAAAATTATAAACTGCATAGCCACAAAGTATGACATCATACCATTAGTTTCAGTTACTAATAACATTACGTGCACGCGTTTGAACAGTCATTGCAGCCATAGTTGTTTCATAGCTACCAAAATCATTCAACGTTTTCAAGAATTATTCCAAATTATGTTTTGCCATTTTACTCAATGCACCACTCCGTTAACACAACATTTTATAAATTCTGAACTACGAATGTCAGTATTTTTTTTTTTACGTTATTACGTTTAAGAAATTTATGTACTTTTCTTATAATTAAAACATTTTGATGTTGGCATCTTTTAACCGCACTTTTTTTTTTCGGTGGCCGTACTCCTCCAATTCAGTTGCGCCCGCCCGTATCTAAGCGCTCGGATTTCAACAAAAGGCACCGCCTCTCGATAGAGTGAGACAGAGAATTACGCGCATGACCTTGAAAAAAGCGACGCTACAGCGCTCTGGTGTGGAAGCTGGTAACTACGAGTACCCTCTTGTGGAAAGAAGAGCTGTCTAGCGGCGGAGCTAACAACTACCACAGTTTTGGATCCGAAAATTGGAATAATAAATCCTATCCCCTCGCGACTTCTATAAGTTATATATATTCAATGACGAAACCCACCCGACGCGCTCGGGACACGCCTTCTCCTCTACTCCATCATCCTTGGATCTTCCCGCGAGCAGCCTCCTTTTCACAGACGAGAGAGCCAAAACCCGAAGTTTATGTTTTTTTTTCTTCCGTATCTTTAATGTGGCTATCCTAATCAAATCAACCGTCCACAATGTTTTAAAGTATTTGTAATGTAGCTAACCTAACCTAATTGACCATTAGTATCATTTTATCAACACCGCCATATTTATTTACAATGAACTAAAAAAAAAAACCGAAGATGCACTATCGGGAGTTTGGCTCACTCTTCTGTGAAAAGAAGGCTGCCCATCTTCCCGCTCTACATAGCAGTGTTGCCAACTCGTACTGTAATTGTGGGGACATACGGTAGAATAGGTGTGTGGTAATAATGTTTGCGCGGTAATACGGCTAGATAAATCTCTTTGCACAACACATATTTCTCTTTCATCTTTCTTTAAATGTAATAAGTTTAAAAAAAATTAGTTTGTTACTATCCTAAACTTAAAAAAAAGTTTTATTTGGAGTTTATGTTACATTGCAGTGATTTCCAGGCTGGCAATGCGCAAATAGAAAAAAAAATATGATCGTCCATTCATGAGTTGATATAAAAATAGAATAACAGATCTTAATCGTAATACATTCTGGAAAATCAGGAAATTCACTTTAAATACTGGAAAAGTCATGGGAATTTCCCAATGATAGTATTTTGAAGGGACTATGCCATCCTACAGTCTGCCATCATTCAAACCGTGGAAGAATTTTTGTTGGAACTATGCCAGCTATGATGATTTTGGACGCTGTATTTTTTTTATAATTTCTTTCAGAAAATTGTAAAACAGTTGAAATATTTTTAAAAATGTCATTTTTAAATTTTTGTCAAGGAAGGTTTGGAAATGTTTAGTAAATCGTATTTCAAGATTTTTTTTTTTTTTAGGATATCCTGGGCCGTATTCTAGGTACACCGCCGTAATTTTTTTTTCTCGTCAATAAAACTTTGAGTATCATGGTCGCGATTCTTGCTCCGACTGACTTCCCAGTGTATAAAAGCCAGCCGACAAGTCAGCGAAACTGTAACGGTGACCTTGGTGGGCGCGACAAGGTTGGTAAGCCTGCTCGCGCGCGGCGGATCGCAGCGCTGTGAATGCAGAGAGTGTGCCCGTCATACGACACGATGCCATTACGACACGCTCGACCGCCGCGCGCCGTCGTTTAAAAAAATACGCTCCGCCGCGAATGAAAAGTCTAATCTGACATATTGTACCTTGACAACGCGGTTATACACAACGAACGCGTGAATGATATAAAGCTGGTTTCGCGACAGTTTGGTTATATGCATGGCATAGACCGCACGTCCTACAGCGCAGTAAAAAATAAAAATGTATGACTCCCAACATTGAATAGTAAACATTTTTATAGCACTAGCGTTTTTTTTTTTTTTTTTTTTTTAATTTTTTGAATGCGATATTGGGCATTTGTTACTTGATCTTAGCCGTTTTTACGTAAATTGAGACATTTATATTTTATTTCTTAGTTGTTTTTTTTTTCTGTTTTGAAAACGCGAACTAATGTTGTCTCCCTTCCATCGCCGCTGCCGTGGGCTGCAGCGACGGCAGACAGAATGCGCGCGGTCTGAGCGGACCGGGAACCAGATCACGAAGTGGTGAAGGAGTGGAAGAGGACCGTGGAGAGGGGAGAGGCTGAAGGAGGGAGAGAGAAAGAAGAAGAAAATAAAAAGACTAGTCATGTTCCTGCATGCATGGGTTATTGTCTCTCTCGCCGGCTTGCTTTATCGCGGCGGGACCCTCCGAGCCCAGCCGTCCGTGGGACTACGCCCTCTCTGTTCCAGGCCCTCGGGGTAGGCACGGAACAAATCCAATTATACCTCGTCGGCCCAGCCCCCTACCATCCCTCCCCTCTCTCTTGACTCTGCCCCCTTACGAAACGGAAACAGAGAATAAAAAATGATCTCATTGGGATCTGTGGCGTTCGGGTTGGGCAACCACGAGTGCTGATCGACTGGCAACGAAATTGTTCCGACGAACAAAAAAAAAAATAAAGGTATTTCCAACCGCGGCGTGTGCTGTATTACATGTTGCTGCCTGGTGTTACAGATTCCGATCGCTTACGATTTACTGTCCGTACCGAAGGGGAAAGGCACACTAGGTAATTCGTATATATATAGAAAAAAATAACGTTCTTGTAATAGATACACAAGTGTCTACACAGGGGAAAAAATATATATGTTCTTTACAAAAGATTTATTTGGAAATCAGTTGCCAAGAAATAGTTTTGTAATACCACAAGAAATATATTGTAAATTTGTACAACACAAGACCAGTAGTTATTTTTGCATATTCGAAACACGTTTTTCGAGATAATACTGTATTTCTGACGAGAATTGGGGCTTAATTTTATATTTTTAATTTACGTTTCATTCAAGCATTATTTTTTTAAAACAATGATAAAGATAATAGAATATTCGATAATTGGACTTTATTTTGTACTTATTAATGTGCGCAGTTAATACTGGAAAACTATTGAGGGAATGGTTTACAAATAACTTTAAACTATTGCAGGAACTTGTACAATGTATAAATGCCCGGGTAATAATCCGAACCCAGTATTACTGCGAACGCTATTTTGTAGTGATACAGTTGGTTTCGTGTAAATTTATAAGTATCTGTAATTTCACATGGATAGTATTTCTGTTCCATTTACAGTGTATGTTTTCTGAAAGTTGAAATTTGCGTCTTGATTGCACTAAGAAAGATGACACTTTTACAATAAATCAGGTTGTTGACACTACACAGAGGACCTGCGACATTATAGTGACCTCCAAACCACTTGCTTCCGACTGTATGCGCAAAAGTGAGCCATGCAAGGGTGTTACGGTTCCATTTAAAATCTTCTAACAAGCATCTGGTCGCTGGAATAAGGCTTGTTTACAACAGAACGTGTCCTTATCGTGACGTGAATGACGTCACATTGTCGCACGGGAAACTGCCCTGCCTACAATTGCAATCTCCGATGTACGAATCTGCTGATTTATAAAGTAGTCACCAGAGTGCCGAAATAATTGTTGTTCAATTAATTTTTTTTGTTTATTGTTTTTCATGCATTGTAAATGAGTACGCAGCTAAGATTTGAATATTCACCAACTTGCGAATGTTGTAGGAGTTCGATAATATTTAGTTATTCGGTAAAAATCAAAAGTACGTGCTTGTAAGTGTTAACCAGCACTGCCGCCTGTCTCAAACGGGCAGCTCTAATCAATATTCCGTCTTCACGCCTTCCTACCGCACCGCTCCATTCTTACTCTTTGCCTTTTTTTTTTTTTTTTAATCAGGGGATTCAGGAACAGAAATAGGTGTGGTTTTCGTTTTTTGTTCGTATGTGTGTCCAGGATTTGTTGTCTTGACTGGCATTTATTGCAATTGTAGAAACTTGTCGTTATACCACTGTGTCCATCTTGTGTTGTTGATAATAGGTACACGTGGTTTGTTATCGGCGGGCTTGTGTTTTTGTTTATTTATTATTTCGCACTGTGACAGATTTCTCTAATAAATAATAAAGGCATATTTCTATTGCTTCGTTCCTATATGTAATCCCTGTTAGGGTATGATAGGAGATTAATCAATCTAGTAATAGTTTTATCTTCAAATCATATAATCTTCATATTTCGCACTGTGACAGACAGAGGGAAACAGGAGTGTGTGGTCGGGTGTTGCAGCGGACTGTCTGCGCCGGAGCGCGCCGTGACGCCCGTGTACCTGCGCTGCGCCCAGGGCCGCCTACATTGGGCCTACCCGCGCGGCGCCCTGCGCGTGGTGCTGCGCCTGGGCGCGTCGGGCCGCGAGTTCCGCGGCTGCGTGCGGGCGAGCGGGGCCCCGCGCGGGACTGCGCGCGTGCTGGTGGAGGCGCCGCGCGCGCGCCTCACTGCGCTGCTCAGCGAGCCGCAGGCGGCCCCCCGGTGCTTCCACAGCCGCGGCGGGCAGGCGGCGCTCTACGTGGAGGCCCTGCGCAGCGCTCCGCCCCAAGGCCGCGAGGTGCTGGCGCTAGACTACCACCTGGAGCCGCTGCCGCGCGGCCGGGCCGCCTACGACCCCGCCGAAGGTACTAACACTCCATTCCACCCCATACACATATCACATGTGTGGCAGAAGAAGGTAGGCCCTTCACTCCATTCCATCCACGTTTAATTACATATCATACGTGCGGCAGAAGACTTCACTCCATTCCATCCACGTGCTGCAATTACGTATCATACGTGTGGCTGAAGGTACTAAACTCCATTCCATCCACGTGCTAAAATTACATATCACGTGTGGCAGAAGGTATTTCACTCCATTCCATCCACGTTTAATTACATATCATACGTGTGGCAGAAAATGGTACATCACTGGTACTTCACTCCATTCCGTCCACGTTTAATTACATATCATACGTGTGGCAGAAGAAGGTTCTTCACTCCGTTCCATCCACGTTTAAATACATATACTTAGGGCCGTGAAAATTTCGCGAAATGATCCCGAGAGTAGCTGGAAGTTAAAAACACTGTAGCATCGTCTGTGTTTCGTGATTGGGTGAGTTACTTTGAGGTGCATGTCGATTGTTACAACAACCAATCACACTAATTCAGTGTGGAAGCAAACTCGTCCTTAAGTGGCTCGTGCAGACAAGGCAACGACTTCTCTCGCAGACGGCCGACAATCACAAGGAAAAAACCAGCTGGTGTGGGTATACCTTGTTGCAGTCTAGTAGGCGTTCAGATTTTTTTCGCGAAAATGTCCTGCCCCTACATATATCTACGTGTGGCAGAAGAAGGTACTTCACTCCGTTACATCCACCTGCTGCATCCACGTAGAAAAATTCGCGGGTTCAATGACCTACAGGATGAACTCCATAGTTCTACGTACACTCGGTCAAATGCCACCCACTCATTGGCTGCTGTCTTGTGAGACGTTCCAGCGTAACAGCCTGTGCCTGAAAAATTCGCGGATTCATTTCGTGATAGTCCAGAATCCAAAAAAACGTTCGTTTTTTTACCGCATCAGTGATTGGGTCGCTGTTTATCTGAATGATACTCGGCCAATGAAAAAACCTTAAACAAAAGAAGTATCGAATCACTAGCGTCCCTGTTAACATGTGTCACGAGTCAGAAGCCAATGAGCATATGTAATTTTCACCGAGTGCATAGAGGATCATGGAGTATATCCTACAGGTCATTGATATCGCGAATTTTTCCGGTCTCTAACAATTAAATTAATTACTAGGGGCAGGCATTTTCGCGAGAAGATCTGAATGCGTATTAGACTTCAAAATGGTATACCCGCACGTGCGGTTTCTTCCTCGTGATTGGCGGCCGTCTGAGAGATCCCGTTGTCTTATTTGACCGGGTCACCCAGGACTCGTTTGCTTCCTGCGTTGTTACAATCGACATATGTACATGGGATAAACTCACCCAATCACGAAACACAGACGATGCTACAGTGTTTTAATTATCATCTAGTCTCGATATCTTTTCGCGAAATCTGCCAGCCCCTATTAATTACATATCATATGTGAGGCAGAATTTTAATTTATTTGTAAAATCCAGTTTTGTTTGATCCAGAGATTATGGAAGATGGTGCATAAGGTCCGATTTTAGTCGTGGAGGGGGAAGGGTTGTTTGAAGCAAAAACGGGCGGTTGTTTGTTTACAAATGTATCAGCTGTACCTGTAATGGAGTTTATTTTGGAGGAAAATGGTCAACTCACGTCGTTACGTTTATATACTTCAGCCAGTGGTTTGGGTGTGTATAATAGGGTGACCAAATCATAAACTTGAAAAAACGGGACACATCCAAGGAGGGTTTGGGGGCGATACCCTCCAGCTAAAGGGGGTCCGATGGGCCTCCATCGAGACGTAATCATTGAAACATGGTATTTTTGTGCTAATTTGAGACCTATAAATCATTCTCAATTTACCTATGAATATGTAATTTAATTTAAATTGTGAGGTGTACAATAAATAAAAACAACAATTTTGCAGTGAATAATTATTTATTATAAGTATTATGACATACTTCAAAACATAATTAAACAATATAACTAAAATTGTTAGTCAAAGTTATGTTAAAAATCTTTAGGATTTCAATTGGGGATATTTTTCTTTCGTTCCAGCCAATTTTAAAATCTCTTTCTTTTCCAATATAAAGTTGTAAAAACTAGAACAGTCCATTTTTAAATTGTAGAGTACCTGCAAGATTGCAGAAAGGGTATCCACTTCCATCTTGTTCCTTTCATCCGTCCATTGAATGTTCATAAGCGAAAAGATTCTTTCAGTATTACCATTATGGGCAGGGATCGCAAAATCATATCTTCAAAAATTCAGAGTGTTGTTCTGGCCTGGTATGCGTTTTAAAAAAACAAACCCATTTTTCGTGACACTAATGTGGTTTTTTTATCTTCATCAGTCCATTCTTTAATTTTTTCACTTATAAATCCACTAATGGTGCCAGTTGATCAAATAGCAAAGTATCATTTATGTCATTGAAGTAACAAATAGTTTCTTCAATTTGTTCCCAACTGGGGATCTCTTTCAAAAGCATACATTTAAACTTTGAGAAAGTAGAGAATGGTACACTCCATTTTTCAAGATACTGTATGCAGAGTTAAACTGTTGAGGAGAGTGGAAGACAGCCCGAGGAGAGGCGCGACAAAAGTTTATCATCAACCCAACGTAAATACGGGACATTTAGGCGTCCCGGGAAACTTTTTCGGGACCCCGTGTACGATCGTTAAAAAACGGTACAATCCCGTTTTTACGGGACGTTTGGTCACCCTAGTGTATAACCAATGCAGAGTTCAATTGCTAAGGTTAAAAATAATAATAACTTTCGCCCAGTTACTGTGCAAAAATATATTGTTAGAATGTACGTATAGCTTGCTGTTTATCTACATTAAATAGGGAATTTTTTTTGGTTCCGTGGAGACTATCCTGCGTGATGCATATATTTTGAGCGTTTTCTGTGTTATTTTCCATAGACGTAACCTTCTCGAAGTAAGAAAATATATTGTATTTAAATTGCTGTGGTGCCCCTCGAGAATCGCGAAGGGGGGGAAACGGAAAAAAAATGTAGAATATGTTGATGGTTAATCTGCATGCCTGCCAGCGCTGCATAATGCATGGCAGCGCCCGGCATTGTGACGCTCGAATTGCGCGGCATTGTTCCGATATCGCGACGCGACACCGCCGACAGTGTCTTGTCGCGTGCCGGCGGTGGGAGCGGCCCGGTATTGTCTCGGGTGCGGCGGTGCAGTGTCGTGGCGCACACGTGGGCTGCTGATGTCATGGTAATGTCGGGCTGTGGCGAGAGATGTCAAGACACCACCACCTTCCCCCGTCCCGTTTCCATTAGAAATGCGACGACGTTTGAACTTGACTTCAATTGTTCTCCACACCCCTCGATGTATAACCATTCCTAGAGGTTTTGTTTCATACGTATTTTCTTGCCTTGGTACATGTCTGGCATAATAATATCAGTCGAGCAGATCTATCGGCGCATGCTGTAAATAAAAATAAATTGCATAATTTAACTAAATTGCATAATTTCTGCGACTGGATTCTGTCTGCACGTTAATTCGGCATCGATTTAATAAATTATTTTAAATCGTAACTACATTAAGGCTCTTTTTTTTTTCCCTCGTCGTTTGCTGTAAGTTTTCCTGTGAATTGATCACGATAGCGCGCTTACATATTACCTTTGTTTTGTGTCTACTAAGTTTTTCCGAAAGATATTTCCTAAGTGTCATCTAATTATGATTCCTTGTATGATATTTTACAGCTCGAAAATAATGCTTGGAAAATATGCTGAGAAAAAGAGTGACCCATATAAATGACAAGAAAATAAAATAAACCAACTACTATTTTTTTTATCTCTTTCGTTAGATAAATAATTTGTTTAAATCGTGTCAATTTGTTTACTTACATTTTCTTCAGCAGACCGTGAAGGAAAAACAGTTGTCTCAATAAATATTATATTAAAATACTGTCATATTTGCACTTACATATTGCATTAGCTTAACTATTTTGTTATATTTAGTACAAAAAATTGATTTTTATTTTGCTGGGTAATGTGATGTGTAATTGAAGTTTGCGTTAAATGATTTGTTTTACCGCAACTTTGTGTTGTTGTTTAGTTTTGGTGGTAAATTTATTTTCCGCACGTTTGTTTTCTTTTAGTCACACGCTGCATCAACCACTAGCACGACCAGGGACGTCGGAACGTTTTCATGAGTTGGGGGGAGGGGGGGTGGCGAAAAGATGTATCACACTTAACTCAGTCCTAGAGCAGGGGGTCGGAGGGCCCTCCCCCGGAAAATTTTGTAATTTTAGATACAAAATTGTGCTATTTAATGAGTTTCCGAACCATAATATTAAATATACCATTCCAAGAATTTGATGACGTAGTATGTATTAAATACTACTCTGACAGTAGGTGTAGTACAATTTAAATAAAATACCATCTAGGAATTTGCAATCATTTTACAGTATATTGACAATCATAAATTTGATTTTCTAATCAATGTGATCACCAATGCAACGTTTGTAACTACTGGTTGAGAACAATACTACTAGGACCAAACATTTATTCTGGGAAAAGGAGGGGGGTGAAATGCTACTCTCGCCCCCCCCCCCCCCCCAATCCATAACAGCACGGGGGCGACTCGCCCCTGCTGCCCCCCCCCCCCTCCCCTGTTCTGACGTCCCTGAGCACGACCAAGAGTCGAATGTCGTTGGTTCGATCCCAACTCCGTGGAACGTCTCAGCTTGCGCTCACAGGTGCCACTGCAACCGCCGAAGCTAATCCCACTTTTGTTTTTTCCTTCTTCCAGAGTGCCGGCCATGCACCACGGAGGAAATGGGCCACGCATACTGCACGAGTGATCTAGGTGAGAACATCATCGCTAAAGAGGGTTGATCCATGCTAAGCTAGAGTCCGTGTAGAGAAGAGCAGCAGTGCACCGCATGTCGGCAGGGGCGGTCCCAAGGCCCCGTGACTAGACCCCGCGGTGACCATTTTATTTGGTCATGGTTCTTTTTTCTAATGAGGGAATTAATTGAAAAGGAAATATTTAAATCTTATTAGCATCTAATCCATGATTTGATATGATAAAAAAAAAAACCTTCAAAATTGTATTGCCTCACAATGACGCAATTTTGCAGAAATTTGAATCGTAGGCGTTAATTAAACTACCCCGAGTGTAATTTTTCTATAAAGATAAACAATTTCTTAAGGTTTAAAAAATTGGTTGAATATAAAGTTCCAGGCTGGCCCAAAAACATATTTTTATAAGAGTTAATGTTTTACAGAATTAGGGACTATTTTGTGCTATTTTTATGCAGGAATAAGCTGTGATATGAAATATGTTATATAATATACTAAAAGGTCCTTAAATTGGTTCACCAGGTATTCATAGACACCCTTGTGTTACTCTGCTACAGTAGCATACGCAGAATTTCATTTCGGGAGAGGGGAAAGAATAGAACCATTTTACTCGCTGTTTGCTTTCAAATTCTTTCCTTGTGTTGGTGAGACTAGATTTTTTCGGGATTTGGGACGTAATATATACCCTCTCCCGTGTACGCTCCTCGGCGAAAATACATTGTAATTATTTATTTGAGGATCCAGATTCAAGTCCCGGCCTTTCCATTTTTTTTTTTTTTGTCACGCTAGGCCGTTGCCATTTCCTTGCGACCAGCTGGTTCTGTCGTCGAAGAGCATGTGGCCGGTAAACCTAGAGTCATGTCTTGTATTCCCGGCCGTGTGGATAAATTTAATTTTCCTCCGCGTATTAGAATTGACTTTTTGTGCTGCTGTCACTCCACTTTCATGGTGCGAAAGGCATCGGCGAATCCACGCAGAATTACCTAGCCGGAGTCTGCCGTGGTAATATAAGCCAGCCATGATTATCATCATCATCATCATCATCATCATCATCATCATCATCATCATCATCATCATCATCATCATCATCATCATCATCATCATCATCATCATCATCATCATCATCATCATCATCATCATCATCAAGCCCAATCCCCAGGGACCACGGTGTCTTCCGTGGTGAAATTCCTCGCCTTCCGCCTTGGCGCATCGTGTTCGAATCCCGGTGGGGTCTAACAGGAATTTTTCTTTACTTGGAAAAGTGACGGACTTTGCCTTGACCCGCTGGGTTTTACCTCTATTGCTATTCCATTTAAACTCCCCCACCCCTCACCTCTTTTTAGTATTCTACCCATACAATTCTTTTTGTCATTGCTCCATCCGTCTCATCATCATTACTCATCGTCCCCGATGTCTACGATAACGCTAAGATCTAATTCTTTATCTCAGTGTCGAACGTGCATACTTCCAAATTTAACGAATTCAGTTTCATTGCTGATCATATGTTAAAAGTTTCATTTTCTGTCTGACCGAAAACTTTCTTAAATAATTTAACGAGACCTGAGGCTAAGTCTCCGAAGCTTCAGTTGAGCCAGATAAACACATCAGCCTGTTACAATGTTACATTATTATCGTCATCCCCTTTCACCGCCTCCATCTCCCAATGTGGCATCATCCTTCGCCTCATCTCCATCCTCTACCTTATCCTCCTACACGTCCGTATCATCCCGCTGCATCCTACTTCGCCTCATCCTCCTCCTCCTCCTCCTACATCTCCCTCTGTCTCCTTCGCCGCATCATACTTCACCTCCTCCACCTCGTTCTCCTTGCACCCTCGTATCTTACGCTGCATCTACTTATCCTCATCCTACACCTCCTTATCCTCCTACACCTCATGCTGCAACTCATTCTCCTCATCCTATACCTCATACTACACCTCATCCTACTCATACTCATACTACACCTAATCCTACACCTCCTCCACCTCGTTCTCCTGCACCCTCGTATCTTACACTGCATCTACTTATCCTCCTACACCTCATCCATCCTACACCTCATCCATCCTACACCTCATCCTCATACTGCAACTCATCCTCCTCATCCTATACCTCATACTACACCTCATCCTACTCATACTACACTTCATCCTACTCCTCATACTCATACTACACCTCCTCCACCTCGTTCTCCTCCTGCACCCTCGTATTTTACACTGCATTTACTTATCCTCATCCTATACCTCATACTACACCTCATCCTACATCTCCTCATCCTACACCTCATCCTACATCTCCTCATCCTCCCTCCTCCACCTCCACCTCCACCTCCGCTCCCCCACCTGGAACCCCACGCCGTGTGCTGGCACTGACGGGACGACTGTGTTCGGGCAGTGGCGCGCGGCATCATCCAGGCGGTGGAGAACGACGAGGCGCTGGAGGTGAGCCGCATGACGGTGAAGCTGACCAAGCTGCTGCGCCACTCGACGCCCGACAACGACCCCGAGGGCGGCCTGGCGCTGCTGGACGAGGAGCGGCGCGGCAACTCGGTGGAGGCGGCGGCGGCGGCGGGGCGCGACCGGCGGGTGCGCATGCACGTGGCGTCGCACTGCGGCGCGCGCCACGGGCCGGGCGAGTTCGTGCTGATGGCGCGCCGCAAGCTGGGCGACCTGGTGCTCACGTGCGCGCCCCGGCTCGAGGACTGGGCGGAGGTGGTGAGCCGCACCAACCGCGACGGCAGCGCGCACTGCGTGCTGGAGAGCTAGTGGCCTCCCCCTAACTGGGTGCAGACTGGAACAACTCCGGACATTCACATTAGTCTTCAGACTGCGTGCTGGAGAGCTAGTGGCCTTCCCCTTCCTCACTGGGTGCAGACTGGAACAACTCCGGACATTTACATGATCCTTCAGATTAACTGTTTCTTTTAACTTGGGAGCGGGTGGCTAAGGTTGTACCCATTTTTTCAAAAGTTAGGTGAGCCATTAGGAGGTTAATAAAAACTGTGGATAAAATTTAATTGTGTATTTCTGTGGAAGTATTAGAGAAAATATTTCGGTTTTGCAAGAAAATTTTCAAGTAAATTACAGTAAAAGTTTGTCAAATTTCACGAATATGGCCGCACCAAGGCATGCAGAAACTCGGTTATTCAGACAAGGACCGCAACCCTTAAAACCAAGAAGTAGTAAGTGGCTGTGCCTGCAAAAGCTTGCACCTACTCGTATTTATCTTCTTTTTTTTTTCTTATGGAGCATTCCATAATGGTTTACTTTGGAACTTTCAGGTAGAAACTAAAATCACTAGGGTGTGTTGACATCTGAAAGGGCCTATTGTTTTTAAATTAATATATTTTAAGTCTGCAAAGTTGTAAAGTTCTCGTGTGGATATTACAGTTTACAGGTAAAACTTTAATTGAAGCTTCAACTCAAAATCCATGCCTATATTTATGTGTTCTTGGCTTTGATGCTGGGAAGTATCACCTTTTTTTGTTGGCCACCGATTTGCTAGATGCTTTAACCGAGTTGCCTATGATTCAATTTCTTTTTTAACTGAAGGTTTCTCATTGGTCCAGGGCCTCCTGTTAAAAATGTGGGCCAGCAGCAGAACAAGCACGGAGGTATGAATTTTTTAATTTTTCCCGTCTCTACCCATGGGGCTTGCGCATGGCATCTGTAGTGCTTCACAGAGTTGAAGGGGATGCTAGCGAAAGTGTGTGACTGTGCAAATCATGCTGTTGCGTAGTTGAGCTGTCAAGACAAGCTGGTCGCTCCCTAGTAGGGTGGCATGACGGATTGTGTGAAACTATATCATTTGATTCAATACGCATGCAGAACTTTCAGCACATTGTGTGTGGTAGCAAACATTAATACATTGTGAAAATGCACCACTTACTGTCGTTTAAAAGTGCAATAACTTGCCTAGTTTTAGTCGCAGATGAACTGTTGTCGTATGTGAGGGGCGACCGTCCAGACATGAAAGTGAGAAATATTTTTCTTATGACCGTATTGCTGTACATTTTTTATTTAAAAAAAATAAAGCTTTTTAGTAGTTACAAAAATTTGTTAGTGGATTAAAAAAAAAAAAAAAAAACATTCTGATTTTCTTGGTTGCATTATGTGGGTGAACCTTGTGGAAAAGCTTTCTTTTTTTTTTGCCATGTTTTCTAGCAGTGCTTTCTGTTGTCTTCCATAACGTGTTATGAAGTACTTTACAGTTAAAAACTGTTTTGTGTTTTTTTCAAATGACTTCCAGGAGTTTTTGCTTTCTAGTTCTAATTTCTAAGCTAATAGTCCATTCCGTTTTTTACAATACCTACTATATTTTCTATCTTTGCTCAAATATTTTTGAAGAAAATTTACCTATATTATTTTTATGTAAAACCCATGTATGAAGTGTACTATATTAAATTCTCCATATTGGAGGCAAAATGTAAAATAATTACTTGTTGGGTCACATTGAAAAAAGTATAGAGAGGGTTTTTATGGGCCAAACATAACTTAGGTATTTTTCGACTTATTTTTCTGTTTTGTTAAGAATACTGTACATAACATAAACTAAATAATAATTCACCCTCATTTCTGTACAGTTTTGTGCTTTTTTTATAAGTTGAAACACATAATGTTTATAACTCAAAAATATTTTGTGCACTGGGTGAGCAATAATCCACAATGTTATGTTGTGGTATATGCAGGATTATAAATTTTTGCAAAATTTTTTCAACATCAATCACCAGTACATGTTTATATATTTTTTTTAAAGTTGTACAAATTTTGTATAGGTTTGATATTATTTTTGGGGTGAGTTATTGAGTTGCAGACAAAAGTAAGATTTTAAGATCACCTATTTGTGAGGGTTATACAGATTTAACATACATATACCTCTATTTAAAATTAAATATTTCACTTGGTTTCATGTTACTTTTTTAACTACTATCCACTATTAGTGATCTGTGCTTAGTAAAGTTGACAGCAAATCAGTGAAGTTCTTCTACAAATTGAGTTTTAACATCTCATTTAGAGGCCAGTGTTCAAGTTGGTTTACAACTTAAATTGGTTTAATTTCATTTATGTGCATTAGAGCCAGATTTTAACGTAGTACTAGCATCAATGTTTTAGTAATTTTTTCAGTTTGTTAAAATCAGTAATTTGTTTGGCCCATTTCTGTGTTGAATAGATAATTATTTCTTTAAAATGAATACAACTTTAAACTGATTTATGTGACTCCACACACATTTCTTTAAAACAGAATTATATATAACTATTAAAACAAAATTAATTAGTGATAATTAGTATGGGAGCTGAAACAGTTGGTATTCATGTATCTTAACAAAGCCTGTGAACTTTGCAACTGTCATTATTTCATACACATTTATAAATAAGGCAAATTGGACTAATAGATAGTTTAAAGAAATGAGTACTAAACTGTGATGAAAGCTGTGTGTTTTTAGCATTTAAAAGTATTCCTTCTAAAGAAGGGGGTGGGGAAAGGTAGTGTTTGATTATTAGCTTAAATTATTTGTAAGCTTTGCTCCTGTGCCTTTAATTTTTATTTCGAATATTAAGAGTAAATTTTTCTCAACAACTTCACGAAGCTCAGAATTTCCTGCTATGTAAAGAGGTTG
Source organism: Bacillus rossius redtenbacheri (assembly GCF_032445375.1). Lineage (NCBI taxonomy): Eukaryota > Metazoa > Arthropoda > Insecta > Phasmatodea > Bacillidae > Bacillus > Bacillus rossius. Next base: position 25,020,130 of record NC_086339.1, read on the forward strand.
TTTCACAATAGAAGTTTCAATTATACGTCAGTCATTTGAATGAAAGATAGGTTATTATTTTGTGAAATTTTTTATAGGTGTCCTACAAGATTGAAATTTTAGCCAATCAAACTATCATTAAGTACAAAAACATTTGATCTGTTTAAAATGTAACATCTTTCGACAAAAATAAATGGAAATATGTTTTTTTTTTCTCCATCCATTTAATCTCTTAACATGGTTATATATAAGCCCTGGCTGTAGCTTTGGAGCCTGTGCAAAATTTAATCATGGCTTAAGGACTTGAGCATAAAAACTTCAGAAATTTGGAGTATATGTAAGATTAATTATTTTTTTTCTAAATATGTAAATATATTTTTAAGTAAAATTAACACATAGAGCACCAGCTAAATCACTGCTACTTTAAATTTCTTCTAGTATATAATATATGTATTTTCAATAATATATCTTATATTAATTCAATAACTTTTCTTTTTTTTTATTACTTATACTGAATTTTCATTAATTTTAGTGTCTTCTTTGTGGATTCATTGTGCCAAACAATCTTACAACAAAGTGTTTTTTTTTTGTTTTTACTTATCCAGTGCTTATTTTATAAAGAGGTTTTTTTTTCCTTATGTGTCAAGATCATTTCTTAATCACCTTTCTTTGTAGTTCTTGTTTTCATCTCTTTACCATCTTAGTTAATTCCAAATTAATAATTGTTTACTAATGCTAAAAGATGAAATTTTGTGCAAAATGAAAACCAAAATTTGATACATTGTGTGTTTAACTTCATATTAAATTTAAGTAATTCTCCTCTTGCATCTTCCCTTTTTAAATATGTTGTAAATCAACACATTTCTGTATTATAATTTCAATAATTGATTGAATAGTGTGCTAGACTTGTTCAAAGTTGTATAGCCTAGATATTTTTTTTATTTTGTATAAATGTATAATAAAAAAATTAGCTTTGACAGAGCAAACAGTGTATCAACCCTGTAAAAGTAGCTATAACAGTGAAAAGTGTATGAAGTATGTAAAGGTTTTTAAGTTGTACAGAGATTTTTTTTATATATTATATATATATGTAAAATAAAAGTTTGATTTTAATTAAGCTAACAGTGTGAAGAAGCTGTTAACATTTTTTTTTATTATATAAATAAGGTATAATATAGAATGAATTATCAGTTGTATTTGCCACGAAAAATTTTGTTCTGTTTGTTGCATTTTGTCTATGTGACAACTTCATGAACACCATATTTCAAATATATAACAATTGTATTGTTTTAAGAGTATTTATTGTGACTAAGTTCATAATACAGTACTAGGCTGGAAAGTCTTAAGAATACCGTAAATATGTTTAATGATCTCAGTAAAATCGCCTAAATTCTTTTCATACAAGATCTGTAATATTGTTCTTAGCAACCTAAAAATTATGTTTTTTTTTTTTTTTTAACCTAGATATGTCATTAGGTAGTATTTTCTTTGATTCTCCTTTGAATTTTTTTTTATTCTTACCACTTAATTGGTTGCATAATACATTTCTTGTTAGTGGGACTGAAAATAGTGGATTATATTGTTACGACATATCACTGTTGTGTTTTATACTGTTTATTTTAAATAACTCATGTGTGTGTTTACAGTTTAAGTTAACTAAAGCACTGGCTAACAACAATGTTATTGAAAAAATTGAACATTGATTTCAGAGCTATAGTTTTTTCTTCAAAGTTATGGAGACTGAAGGAATATATTAATTTTTTTTATAGATGCATCAAAGGTGTGAAATAGCTTTTATTACAAGTAACAAAAACTTGATTTAAATTTCTTCCATTTCAGATTGCTCTCGGATAGCTTTTAGTAATAACTATAGAACTGAACTTGCAATATGTGATAATGATAAACGTGTGTGTGTGTGTGTATATATATGTATATATATATATATATATATATATATATATATACACACATAGTTGGTTTACATGCTTGTAAAATTACTTGAATAAAAGAGAGTTTAAAAAGGGAAAGATATTTTTTTTGTTTTTTTCTTTATTTATGCCTTAACTATTTTTACCTTATGCTATTATACCCAGCAATCAAACTATTCACACTGTGGGGACCAGATGTGTTAGTTGTTAAAGCTAAAAAGAGGGGGTAAGAAGGTCTAAGTGAAAATGCACATTAATAGATGCATAGAGATTGTTCTGAAAATATCAACATGCTTGCATGCATACATATACAACATACTCAGTTTATGTGACATTACACCTGCCCTTTGAAGTAACGAGGACAATAAATTAGGGCATGATCTAAAATAGCACTTTTTTCTTTTACGTGGACTTTTATTTCAGTGCGTGAGGCATTAAATAAAATGCAACAATTTAGGCGGGGGGGAGGTCATTCAATTCAGGGTCCTTTGTTCGATTCTCGATGGTTGTATTAAAAGCAAAATGATGGCAAAACATCCTTTCTTCACAGCATTCACCAGCAGACACTACTTCCCCTCTCCCCCAATATTCCCCAATATTCCCCAACCAAACATTACCACCAAAACCACCTGCTGCTCACCTACCATGTAGCAACCTATGAAATCCATATTTCTTCCTCATGTCATTTGCTAGAGTGTTACTAGATTGCCATTTTGCTTCAGTTGTTTTCTAGGATGCAGTAGTGTCAGTTATTGTACTGCCCTCTTTTCAGCAGCCTTTTTGTCAGCCATACTTAAATTCTTGTCAAATCTAGCTAAAACTGAATTCTTTAAAAATTCAGGTAAATATAAAATTGATTTTCTGTTAGTTACTTATCAGCAGATTTCATTTTAACAATATTATGTTGTTTGGTTGGATCTCTGGTAAATATCTTTTCATGAAGTCTTACATCATCTTATTAACTTAGATATTGACTAATTTCATGGAAACTGACATTTACAAATGCCAAGATCTGGGATTCAACTCCAGGTGAGATCACTTAAGATTAAAAATTCTTAGTGCATCATTCCACTGTTCCACTACAACATTGTAGAGCACACCTCACTTCAAGCAAGGACTACATGAGGCACAACCCAACAATGTGTGTGTTGCTCACCGCCATTGTGCATACCAAAGGCCATATTTAGTATGCATTATGACCACCATGAAGCCATATTCGATGTGTTTTACATCTTCTACAGGTCCATAGTGCGGTTGATGTACACCATTCACTCATAAATATGCTCCCCTGTAGAACATTAACACTGTTGTCAGTAAAGAAAATGAGATACAAGTAAAGAGATTTGAAAATTGTGTTCATAAATATATAGCCAAGATTTAGACAATCTAAAGTTTCTCTGAATGATTATGTATAGGATGTTGTATAACTCAATATCAAGCTTAAAACTTACTAAACACTCTAGAGGGATCTGTTATTGTTTTAGATAATGTGTTATACCATAACAGGATGTGTGAACCGATTCATGTCCAACTTTGGCGTGTGGGGGATATAACAGTGGCTCCCATAGAAAAGCATTTATTATGATGTCATTATTAAATAGCAATTGATACACATAGGACAGGAAAGGTATAAGTACAATAAATAAAACCTTTTAAGAAATAGCCAAAAGCATAGGTTAAACTGTACTTCTTCCCCCATATCATTGCAAGCTCAAACCTATTAAAATGGTATGGGGCCAAGTGAAATCGTTCATAAGACTGCATAACACAACTTTCAAGGTGCATGATAGGGAGTCCTTAATAACTCTAGGTTATGACCACGTATCAAAAGAAAACTGAAAAAATTATGTAGAAAAGGTGAAAAACATGGAAGGAGAGCTGACGAACTTCAAGATGACTAGGAAATATCTCCTGAAATTCGTAATGTGTTGAGAGATTTGGCAAGAGCGCGGGCCGTTAGCCGTGTACTACAATGTAAAAAAATAGGGGCGCCACTTGTTTTCTGGAAACCTTGGCACAAAAGGATAAGAGTAGGGGTAAATACCCCCAACTTCCTTTCTGATGTGGGAAAATGGTGTTCTTTCTTTTGTTATTGTGTATTTTAAAAAAAAATGGGTTAAAAACACTATTAAGATACAATTTTTTTTTAAATAAATTTTATTATTTTGTTGTTAAATACTGTCTGGCACTATGGACCCGCCTCCCCAATGGAAGAGTTTAAAATTCCGAAACATGCCCCTACCTCCCGCCCCTTTTTTTTTTCCGTTTTGATTTGGATTCGCCCTTGCTTGATTGCATCTAACCTGCTTTGGGTGGCATCGCCTGGCAACAATGGCTGCTCCGAGCTCCGTACAAGAGGAGCACGCGCGCCGGCTCGAGATTACGACCCGATCTCCTAGCTTTTTTTTTTTTTTTAATCTGCGTTCGGAAACCAGACCGCCCGCCCTTTCTAGTCGAACTGGTTTCTCTATATGTATGTGCCAGCGGGTTGCCATATGCTTCCAGGGCCAGTCATGGTCACGACGTACTGCGCTTCTGATAAAAGGAAGGCAGAGAAGGGGGGGAAGGGTTCAGAGCGTACCCTAATAATCAGCTGTAATGGTCATATTTACAGAAGAATTATTAAAATCCGCAGTCTTCTGTTGGTTGTCTGATCCGGGATTTGGTGGTAGGGGGAGATAGATATATCCTCCAAGCCCTTAGAAAGCTATCGTTTACAGTTCTCATCAACAAAAGGAAAGAATTTGAAAGTAAAGAGCGGGCAAAGTGGTTCAACCCCCTTTTTTTCTCTCTCCTTTTTCGAAATGAAATATATGTACGCTCATGGTAATTCAGTACTTGTTTATTAACAATGTAAATTATCGGGTTAGAGAAGTCTACATGTTTCACGAGTTGACTTAATGATAAAACACGTTGGTAACTATTGCAGTGGATTTCGAAGATTGCAATCGTCACCGTGGTGCGACTTCCTAAACATTGCTACTTTTTTTTTGTTATTTATTGTTTGCTTTAATCTTGCACAAACTACGTCCAGACTGATAAATAAAATATACAAATGGGAATCTGGGGCAAGCTACTGGGTACAATCGGACCAGGTGGGTGGAAATGGCGAGAGAGTATTGAAAAATTAAAAAAAAAAAGCAATATAACTCCTAATATGAGAAATATTGCATCTTTTTACAGTAATTATACCTACTAAGAGTAGTACCAAAGAACTTATGCCTGAAACAATTTTTGATACGACCAACCGTTACTGCAAGGGGTAGAACAAATATTAGATTTTAAGGACAAAAATTAATAACTCTAGAATGAACAGTATTATGGGTGTATGTCCCGTTCCAGGTTATTGTTTAATTTTTACGTTTAACATGGTTAAACTTGTAGACATTTTGAGTGACCACCGCATTAAAAAAAATTATATATATAGTGCATTCTCTTTGCATAATTAGCTGACAAATTTGAATAGTTAAAGAATAAATAACTGAACATTGTTGTGTTTAAATGCAATGCTAATGGCTACTGCGTGGTCTAGTTTAAAACTCCATAAATTTTATTTAGCTATTTAAAAACTTTTAAAAAAGGACTGATTAATTTATAAGGTCAGGTAAAATTAAACATTTTTTTCTGAAAGAAATTAAACCATATCACATGGCGCCAGTAAAAATGACTTTAAACGTAAAAAGTTCAAGTTTTATATTCAATGTCATTTTCATCCATACTGCACAAAAACGCTAAAATGCAACTTTGCAAGTATGGAATATATATACTTTTTTTTCTCATTTGTGAAAGTTCAGACACTCAAAAAGTCGGAAAGTTTAACCGTGCGGAACGTAAATATAAAATAATGACCTGGAACGGGACATACACCCTTAGTTATAATTTAATATATACAGATGTATCTAATACATACAGAAACGATTAGTCTTCGCCTTGATAATTGACCCTCTAATGACGGACAACTTTCACTGGCCTTGAAAAGTTTAGATGTTTGATACGTTAATGGTTTTATGCACGAAAAAAAAAACTTAATCTTTTTTTCTTCGTTTTAAACCAGAACCAAGGAGTAAGATGGCGTATTACCGAGTCCTGTCCCAAACTTTCAAGATCTGTGTCGCGTGTTACCGTCCCTAGTGACCTTTCTGTGTTAGGCTTACTTAAAGTTAAGTCAATAAATTTCGACATTTCTATTTGATGCATTTTCGCAGTTGGCCACTGAATTTATCGCGAGTTCTCTGATCGAGAGGTTATGTAATAATAAATTTCTGTCAAATTTTACTAATTTGAATAAATGTTTTATTTTTATAGTCCGGACTACCAACGGGCGGTGTTTTTATTTCTTCATAAAATCTTAAATAATAATAATAATATATGGAGAGAGAGAAAAAAGGATATGAACATAACCATGGCGATTCTAATTTTAAAAAACGTTTGCCTGACGTGAAGCAAAAACATGTAGAATATATTGAGCTACGGTAAAAAAAAAAAAAATACAGCCAAACACAGCATGCGATGTTCATGACATTCATAGGAATTGCCCTGAAAAGCAAAAAAAAAAAAATGGAGGGGGACACGAAAATGCAGGGACGGGTGTGTACGAGCCTTAAGATAAATATAAAAAAAAGAGTGAAAGAGGAGGTCGGGTTGGTTAGCCGCAGGGCAGCGTCGCTAATATATTCAGGCCCTGCCTTTGTTACAGTTGGTCTCCCCGAGTACGCCGCCAAGGTCGCGCGTACATCATCGCGCATGCCCCCGGGGAGGGGGGCGGGGCTTCCCCTGGTCACCCCCTCCACTGCCACCGTGTAATTAATAGTCTAGAGTGGGGAAGGGGAGACTTCCTCCGGGGACTGACTGCCCGCCGACCATGTCGCTCTGGGGGGCGAGTATTGTTTGTTCGATAAGGGTGAATTACACGCCGCCGCTTTTCTCTCTCTCTCTCTCTCTCTCTCTCTCTCTCTCTCTCTCTCTCTCTCTTGATTCGCTAGCGAATCTTCTTGTGTTCGCTGGCGTCTGAAAGAGCTAAGCAAGGAATTTTTTTTTTTTTTCCGTCGTCGTGTGCCGTGGAGCTTCCTCAGTTGTGTCGCCAGATTTTAGTAAACACAAAACTGTGTAGCACGTACAAAAACGAGTGCCATTTGAAAGTTAATTTATAAATACTTGTGCATACGTGGTAGAATATGAGGATCGGGTTTGTTTACCAAGGCTAAGAAAAACACAGCATGCAAATACGATAATAAGTTTATAAGTGTTTATTTTATGTATTTCATGTTTGTATTTTAATAATGAAAATTCTGAAGTTTAACCTCAAAATTATTCGTTATAAATATTATACTACTAAAGTGGCGTAAAAATAATTGTTTTTAGTCGTCGTTTTCAGCAACTTGGAGAAATGTTTATAAGGGGGCAACCTCCGGGGACTGTCAGCCGACCTTTTCATTCTGGGGGTGAATATTGATTGTTCGATAAGGGTGAATTACATGACTACGCTTTTTGTACTCTTTAGGCAGGCTTCTTGATTCGCCAGCTAGTCTTCTTTTGTTCTCTGGCATGTGAAAGAGCGGAGTCTCGCTGCGGTTGAACGGTAGAGATCAACGCGTCCAACCTTTTTTTTTTTTTTTGCCGCCCGAGTCAAGCGATCAGTTTGGCTGATATCGTCAGCAGCTTCACCGAGAAGTGCTGTATCAGAACTGCAGCTGATGACGCAAGAGTGTGACCGTCAGACAACTAGGACGTGTGCGTATTTTCGAGGCGTCTATAGCCAAATGTCTTGTTCCCCGTCTCTGAATTCGGATTTTGATGTGTAACCTCTTAGCTCTCGGTACACGGCATTAGGTGGGAGTAGCTTCGTGAACGGAAATGTGTAATCATGGCGCTGCCATCTGTAGTGGTTGGCGCAAACCAAAGATCGCAAAGCCAAAGGTAAATTAAGTAATATTCTGTTTAGTGAATTTTAACAAGACGGGCAGTATTTCATTCAAATTCCTTGTGGAAAATCATGTTAAAAGTATTTTTTTAAGTCTTTTTCGCTTTTGTCGGAGTCGTTTTATTATATAATTCGACCTTTCGCTCTGCAACTCGAATGGTTAGATAGTCGACGTAGCTGCTCTGGCAGCGAATTCTAGCGGTGGGTACGGAAACTGCGTGATATTACCTCACTTTTGGGTTTCGTTCCTCAGGGTTTCCTCGCTGAACAATAGTCCAAGCACAGGTAGCTGTCAAACACACCTGACCACTTGTCAATCTGCATGTCATCATTCACCGCTAACCATTGGACGCCTCTAACCCTGCTTTGTCCGAACGCAGTCCGTTCCAGGGTTGCCAAGTTTTGTTTGCCTTGGTAGCTTTATTTTTATTGTTCACTTCCACGTTGGTAAAATCACTCAATCAGTGGTTAATGGATTTACTGATAGTTTTCGGCAGCAGAGTCAGAGAGATTTTGTCGAAATTTTGGTTTATTATTTGGATTCTTCATCTGTGTGCTTCTGTACTGTGAGATTCCTGGCAACGAAGCCGTCTTGTCCGAGTTTTCCATGGTTAAAAGACAGGAATGTTACCAATTCACAACGCACTGCATGTTGGTTATTTTATTTTCGTGTCATCTCTTTTATTTAAGAGCTTTTCCTATAAATATACCACTAAAGCTCTTTTTCATGTGTTGTTTGGTTGCAGATATTGTCACTAGATATTTACTGAACATTTTTTGAGAGCTGTAAAATAACCCAGAAGTAATCACAATTATAAACAATGGCGTTGCGTTTTATCGCTTTTGTAGTACTTAGTCAATATATAACACAAAATTCAAGAAAGATGTGTAAATTTACGGAAGTAGCCCTTACACAATATTGATGCCATAAAAACGTAATAAACAACACACCATGTAAAATCAAGCGTTAATTAGTACAGGAAATAAACACGTCTTTGATCTAATTTTTAGGAAAAACGCCTTTTTTTAGAGAGTACTTTTTAATTCAAATTGCTTATTATTATATCAATGATCTCCACTCTAGCACTAACAGCTGGTTGTACATTAGTAGGTATATATAAATGTACTATGCGAAACAAAATTAATCTAGCTAAACATTAACCGGGCTGCTTACTTTAAAAAATTACAAAAAATATATACAATGGTTTTGTTAAAAAAATTACAGGATCGAGGAAATTATTGCTTAGCATAAATTAGCTGCTGTAAATATCTAATTTGATGAATAGAGTTTTTTAAGCGGAGGATTAGAAAAAAATTATTTACCTGCACTATGAGAAAAAAAATTATATTATATTTACTAGAACAAAAATTAAGCATTAGTTGTGGCCACTCTCTGAACAGCAGTTGGTATTTTATTGCCAGAAATAAAATGACTTCCTGGATGAATGGAATAAAAACAATTCTTAGAAGAATGAAATCGTATAACAAAGACCGCAAAATAACGGACTGACCGTTAAAAAACTTTCCGAGACATAAACCAATGTAACAAAAAAAAACACTGGGTCGTTACAGTCAGTCTTAACGATGGACGTACGGGATGTGACAGCATGAGCGACGAGTCATTCGTGGTGTAATGATACTCCGCTGGGTTTGTTGAAGTTTTATATCCCCATTTGTTTGCCAGGTGTCTCGTGGTGTAGTGTGATCCGTAACATTCACCACGCTACGCTCACGAAGTGTTCAAGTCAGTGCATTAAGTCAGTGAAGTGTCTGCTTTATTTGGAAGACTTTCTATCGAACCTGACAGCAAGCAATATCACTGACTCATTTCATAATAGCAAAACATTAATATCTAATTTGGGTCTTAAGTGTCGTGTGTCGGATAAAGTTGTATGTGTGTGTGTGTGTGTGTGTGTTTATATATATATATATATATATATATATATATATATATATATATATGCGAGTAATTTTTCAAATTTCGTGGTACATGCGGGAGTTTGGTCGCACGATAAAATGGAAACCTTTGTACTCTTCCGCTCTGCTCGTGATTGGACCGCAGTTATTTGGACACGCCCTTCTGCGATCTTGAGCCTACGATGTCCAGCCAGGGTAGAAGCAAGCGAATCAGGTAGTGCCGATTAACAAGAACAAAAAAAAAAAAGGTTATCACTGAGAAATCCGTCTGTGGGAAATAAAACGTCGGTAGAGAAAACATAAAACTATAAATTTGAGCTCGACGCCAAACGAATTCGCGTGATTTCCGGGTCTCTGGGTATGAGGTGATAAAACACGCCTTTCAGACACACGTTACTATACGACATAAGCTGAGAACTCAACCGGGTGAAGCACTTGAACCTCTCACACCGAAAGCCGGCTGCGCTGCGGAAGATTGATTAGAGTGCAGTTTAAAAACTCCTTGGTTCTTCTAGGTCGAGTTCTGGTACGAATCTATGGTTTTTGCCCCTTCTTAATTCATGCGTCCGCAGTGGCCGCTTCCCCGCACCCTGCAATGCGAGACCCCGGACGCAGGCTGGGGTGCGGCTCAATGACAGGACCCCGGGGCCGCCATCTTTCATTCGGCCATCTTGGATTACCTGGATCTCTGATCCCGAAACTCGATACTTCGATTGAACCTCGATGCATCAGGAGACATTAGAAAAATATAGGATATATAATTTAAATGAAAATTATATATTTAAAACATTTTTTTAAAATAAAAAAAATACGCATTTATATCTCGAGCTGTCCGAGTCTCCGGTAAGAACCCGATTTTAGCAATTTAGCAAAAATATTTAATAAAAAAGTATTTATTTTAAATATATAAATATAATTAATAAGAAATTTTAATTTTCGTTATGTCACAGACTAAAAAGGTTCCGTGTCCGATTCCTGTAGGACGTACGTACCGATAAATGCAGGGGCGTAGCCAGGGGGGGGGGGGGGGGGGGGGTTCGGAGTTCAACCCCCCCCCCCCCCCCTTCCCTTAGCACCAAATCTTTAATTAATTTCTTATTCATCACTCAAACAAATTTCATATTAAAATTAATAACATTTTTACTATTACAATATTTAAATTTAAGTACCGAAAACTGCTAAAATAGCACTATTTTACACCTTAAAATCCAAATTTTTCCGGGGGAGGACCCCCGGACCCCACGCTTTAATATGGGGGGGGGGGGGCATGCTTCTTAACACCCCCCATACACAAATCCTGGCTACGCCACTGGATAAATGACAACGCACTTGTCCACCGACAGACTAGTACCGCCAAGGCATCTCTGGACGCGACACGCCGGCCCTGCGTGGCTCTCTACTTCGAGGCACCCGGTACTCGGCACGTCGTCTGGACCAGAGGTCGTAAAAGACGGCGCTAATGACGGGAAGCGCGCGCGGCGGGACAATGAAGGGACGACGTGGAATGAAGCCACCTCGAGGCGATAGCCACCGGCGGTAAACGAGAACTGCGTTCCCCCATTCGGTTTTTATTCCTCGTTCTCTTTCTTTCTTTCCTTCTACTAAAGCTCGTGGCACGAGCAGAAGGAGGACATTCTTGTACTATGATTGCTGTACGTGTGCGCAGCTATCATGGCCTCATCGCGCCAAGCTGGTAGCCACAAATGACAAGATGGTATGGTCACTGGATGACTTAGAGAGGAAGCCTTCTCTCACTTCATGATCTGATACCCATCTTTTTTTCTTTTTTTTGATTGTCAGTTAGGAATTGTTAGGAGACGATTGCTGCGACGTAACTGAAGTCACTTTTTTTTTTTACTTCACCATCGCCACATCGTTACGCCAAAAACATTCCGAAATTGTGCCTACGTCGTCTGATGATGGTTATATAAAGTATTAATTATAATCCCCACCGTTAAACACAGTCACTTCCGTAATATTCTGTCATTTGAAACTGTTTCCACAAAGCAAACACTAAACTTCAGCCAACGTTTTAGGAATCTAGCCAATATGACGCAACAATAATTAGCACACTTAACCTCATGCCGACGTTGCCAACCCCTGAGTCACTGGTACCTCCAATCGCACAATGTCACAATGTTAACAAATACACTAGAGACTAATACCCGTCAGCTCTATTGTGACAACACAGGGGAAGAGTGTGAAAAATAACCTCGTGACAAGGCGTGACACTACAGTAATAGTTAAATAATGTTTTTTATTATCTGGCGATAAAAAATTTTCAATTCTGTTAGGAAATTTTCAACTATAGAAGGTTTATTTTTACATTACGTTTGTATCTATAACGTCAAGAATATTGTTTTCTGAGAGAGAAGTAGTTATTTTTCTCGTAGCAAAGTTGATATCGAAGTTTCTACACAAAAACAATGGTATTAATGCACATACGTGCTACCATACTGGTGTGACAATAATGCAGATTTTTCCCACAAAAATCATGAAACTGTCGGGTATGATTGCCTAGTGTACTTGATGTTATCTAGGACGAGTCATGTGTCTAAACGAAACTGCTATTACTGGTATTTGATCACAGGTGACCGGCGTGACTGTACACAGGTATGCGTCTAGGGACATTTATCAAAATAACGTGGAATGCTAGATTTCATTTTTCCGAGAGATATTTGGTCTCTTATGGCCAGTTGCACCATTCTGCTCTTCAATCAGCGATCCAGTGATATTAGCCCAAGAATTATCTGAGGATCCTTCCTCTAAACGTTGCACCAACACATGCTGGAACTAAAAGTTCTTCGTACGCGTGGAACTATAGTTCATACATTACCAATCCGCGAGAAACAGGCGACAGCAGTGTCGAAGAAATGTTTGGTCCATTCCTATTGTTGGGCTGGAACGGTATTAAGTCACTACAATCGACTGTGACTCGGCAAGCAGATGTTTGATGCGATTGCCACAAGACAGCAGCACATAAAGTAGCTGCCTCATCTTTTGAATGTTAATAACTACTGGAAATATATGCCGGTATTTAAAAGTTAATACTAAACGAACCAGTCTGAAACATGAATAGGTTTTGACTTTAAAACGCTTCTATTTAATATGGAAAGTAATCACGATCATATATTATATTAAAGCATTAAAATAAAATAACAAATATTTAAAACATTAAAAATAACAGTACGTCTCGTGAAAAGAAGTTGTAACTCTAATAAATAAAGTTTTGATACGTGTATTACATATGATATTAATTTTTGTAAATAATATATCCATCTAATATTTACGTCTGATTAAATCAACCTGCATAGAGTCCGCGAAAATACCGGCCATGTCGGCTTGCACAGAGACGAGCCCAGATCATTGTCCATGAACAGACCCGAGAGTCTGTTCCCATCGAAGTTCCCAATGGTCTTCGCTCATCCCTCGCAACTCAATGCTGCAACAGGAAAAGTGGTCGAATGATGGTCAGACCATCAGCTTATGACTCGAGATCACGGCTGAAGTCCAATGGTGCAACTGACCATTAAAAACGTATCTGAGTTTTTAGTCTGCGATCACGTTACGGTTAACCGAATTCCATTGTCAACAATGATGCACCCATTTGCCTTAAAAATTTAAGAATTGCAGGTGATAATACTGTACGACCTACATTAAATACTACTCCGATTCAAAGTAGCTTTTCTAACATTTTTTTATATCATGGACATCATAAAACAGTGACAAATGCTTACTTAAGAGTGGCGAATATAAGTGTAAGTACAGTAATTAGTGCTAATCTACAAAAGCGCTTTCAGTAAACGCACTTACTTATAAACGTTTTCATGCCGTCTCGAGATGGTTAATTGGAAGAATGTTCACAAGCTATGAAAGGCGTTGTAAACACCAAAGGTTTGTTCAAACAGGGTCGTCGGAAATAAGGCAGGCATTGTGTCCGCGGGGTGTGGAGAGCAGCAGATAAACTTTCACCCGGGCCATTTACCCGGACCTGTGGGAGCAGACAATGGCGGTTAACACCGCGCCGTGGCTGGGTCCCCCGTCGCCCCGCACAGCGCGACAACAAAGCCGCCAGGGGTGTGGGCCAAATGAGCCCGTCCGCCACACCTGCGGGACAACCCGGCTCTTCCTCAGCCTCTTACCTGCAGCCCCGCCCCGCCCCGCCCGCGACAATGCCTCTGCTGCCGCCCGTGGTGGTCACCCTCAGCCCTTCTGTCGCCCACACGGTCCACTGGTAGTCATCCCTCTACCCTCCTGTCCACCGGGAGTTCCCGCCTCTACCCTTCCGTCCGATAGTCATGCCTGTACCCTGTCGTCCAAATCAGTGGCGTAGCCAGGATTTGTATATGGGGGGTTGTTAAGAAGCATGCCCCCCCCCCCCCCCCCCGTATTAAAGCGGTGGTCCGGGAAAATTTGGATTTTTAAGGTGTAAAATAGTGCTATTTTAGCAGTTTTCGGAACTTAAATTTAAATATTGTAATGGTAAAAATTTTATTAATTTTAATATGAATTTTGTTTGAGTGATGAATAAGAAATTAATTAAGGATTTGGGCTAAGGGGGGGGGGGTTGAACCCCTAACCCCCCCCCCCCCCCCTGGCTGCGCCCCTGGTCCAAATGGTCCGCTGATATCCATCCCTCTACCCCACGGGCGCAAACCCACACGATTCGAAAGGAGAGGAGGCCGCGGAAATTCGCAAGGAAGGTGGGGCCGGCCAGAGAATTTTGCGCATGAGTTTCAACCGATACATTTCATCTCTCGATAGGGTGATTGTACGTTTGTGCTGCCCTCATGTTAGCCCATATGCGTACGATAAGCGTAACACTTAAAAAATATACAGAAAATTTTATTTTTGAGGTTTATATTTATCAGCCCCGTTTCACAGTGACGATTTCGCAAGCACAAGTGGGCCCCCTCAGTGAGGGTCTTCGTAATTCCAGGGGGGGGCAGTCCCCCAGACCCCTCCTCGCCCACTGGGATATACGCCCATGCTATACCCTAACGTCCACACAGTCCAATGGTAGTCATCCCTTTACCCTATCGTCCACACGTCCCACTGGTAGTCATCCATCTACCCTGACGTCCAAACGGAATCTTCATCTCTTTACCCTACCGTCCACATGGTCCGCTTATTGTCATCGCTCTCCCCTACTAAGCACTCTACACTATCATATAGATGGTCCGCTGATATCCATCACTCTTCCCTTCCTCTCTTACTGTTCGTTGATATGTTTTATCCAATGAAAGAGAGACCTTTTATTGTTTTACAGTTTCACGTGAAGCATTAAACGCCACTGCATTCTAATTACAACATTAAATATAATAAACTACACTCATTTTCCAAGTTACCTGGATAGCCTGTCTTTCATAAGTATATTTACTACAAATTATGTAATAATATTCAACTGTCAAGCCAAAATGGTTGCAAAAATTACCTGGTATTAAAGTGCTCTGTTCACGCATTCGAAATCCGGTGAAATACAACTACGCCTGAGAGGTCGACACCCAACTAAATAAGCTGTTATCTGAAGGACCTACTGTACAGAAATCTCGATTACATAACTTCGTTCACGCGAATGCGGCGGTCAAGGAGGTTGTGTGCCATGGCGGTAAGAGGTGTGTGCAATCTTTGCCATGTTAATGATTGAAGACAAAATGAGAACGATTTTCTTTCTCTCTCCCCCCCCCCTTTTTTTTTTTTTTGCTATGTGGATTGAAAAAAAAATCTGTTTGACTATAACGAAGTTGAACGCTAATATCTTGCAGATGTGCTAGTTTAACAATATTCACTACACGATGTTTTTTTTACTATTATTCCTAGTGAGTTCTTCTCAATCTAATCAAACAAAATTCTAGCGTATTAGCTGTTTCCAAATACTCTTTGTAGTAGGTTAATACAGGAAAGTCGTCGAAAATCCGCTGGGCAAGTGATGTTCAGCGCCCCTGGCGCTGGCGGCATGAACTAATCCTAGCATTGTAAACAATGTCATTAAGTATGGGATTTCAAAGTTTTTATTTCTCGTTAAGAGCTATTTAATGCGTGAATGGATTCTAAATAAATGCAATATAGTGTGTGGAATAATCCAATAATTTACATTCTTAAAAACTTCGCTAAGAAGATTTTTATATTCCTGAAAGACATAACTAGGTAAGTAACTGGCACAAAAGTTCAATTTTAGCATCATTAAAAGATTTATTAATTTTATTATTTTTATTAATTGTATTAAACTTTTTAATCGTTACTTAATTTTGACATATTTGTAGCACGTATTCATACAACATTTATGGAAATATTTATTGTCTTCTAGAATATTTGCCGTTATACATGTACGATTTGTTAAGTCATCTAATTGCAGGCACCCGCTCCACAGACTACTATCTCCATGTTGTGCACAGCTCCTTACTCCTTGGAGGCGGCACGCGTCGCACGTCTCGCGCATGCGCAGGCGGCCTCATCGAGTTTGCACGTCACGGCTCGTACATTACCGGTCTTCGCCGCGGGGAGCGCTGACTATGGCGAAGGACGGGCGGCTGATAAAAACGGCGACATTTGTTCAGAATCAATTGAGCGCCCTAGACATCGGTCTTTTTTTAAAAAAAAATAGCTAGGGGAATTTGCACACGTTGCAATTAAACTTATGTTGTTTACCATCTTTCCGAAGTAAAGGAAATCCTTTTCGTAATATCACCACGTCTGGGAAATTTGTTTGCGCACGTTTGTTTGCACTCTTGCATATTTCCCCCCATTGAAATATGGGCAGGATTACAAGAAATTACATGTAATATTGGAAACATTAACGTGTTTACTAAATAAATTTAAAAAAAGGAGTTTTGATAAACCCCAAAGAGCATCCTTGTAGAATTTCTGAAAAAATATAGTAAAAATCACAAACTGCTGATTGCTACTGAACAATTTTTCTGAAACTGTATAGTAGTGTCTCGCTAATCCGTTCCCCGATATATTTTTTTTACTGTACAATCAATAAATTTTTAATTTAAATCACAAAATGTGTTTTATTTTGTTAATCCTACATCAGTTCCTGGGTTATGTATACAGTAGTATTAAAACTAAAATTAAATTATAGAAAAATATGTTTTTATGTGAAAAAATAAATCTATTTTTATATTTTAACCCATCTAAAACTTGTATTTTGTGCATTTTAAGGCAAATCACGTTTAATCCGGATTTTCGGTGATCCGGACAGAGTCCGGTCGCATCCAGTCCGGATTAGCAGGACTCTATATTTATTTATTATCTTCATTTGTGGTGAAGTTAACGAGATACACCTTTTCTTAATCTTAATAACATTTTCTGCTTTTTCATCATGCATTGAAATTTTTACAAAAATAAGCGAAACATAAACTTAATAGACGATAAAATAGGTAATAGGTAATAAGATATAAAGCAGAATTCTACGATAAGCGGTAAAACAAAAATATAATTTACGGGAAACTAAAAAATTAAGCATGGGCATGTACTTGCTGGAAAGTAATTGCCGAAACAAGATGATAAGGTAGTATTACATCACACACAGATTCAAACAATAGGTAAGCTACGGAGTGATCACTGTAAGTAGGGGGTTTCGAAGATATTTTTCCTCCAGCCTGTGTTTGAAATTGCTGAGTTGTTTTTTTTTTACTGCCTTGTCGCGTGGTCCAGTTCGTTTGAAGGTGCAGAAGTTAGTTTTGACCGTGTAGATGGGCCGCGGGAGGGGGCGTGGTCTCCGCCGACCCTGCGGAAGTAGTTTCGGGTTGGGCGGTGGACGACCTCTCGTTCCGGGGGTCTCTCGTGTGTCGGACCCGCGCTATGGCGCCGCTGATTGGCCCGCGGGTCCCCCGGGTCCTAATTAACACCCAACAGGAGGGCCGCAGAGGTTGAGACCCTTTCCTCCCTCCCCCCTCCCCCATCACGGTCACGCGCGCGCGCCGCGGAGAGAGTCCGCCCGAGAATGCCGCCGGCTTGTGACACAAGATGCGCCATCTGTTACACGTTAGTTTCAACCTTTTATTTATTTATTTTTTTACTTGGTCGCTACGTCTCATCGGCATCGAGGTCATTAGAGTCGTGCACGTGCAGCCGACACCAATCAGGGATGCTGTGTGAAGGGAATCACTCACATTTTGCCTGAAGAGATTTAGTTTCAAAGAACTTTTGCTGTGGGATTGCAAGGAGTTTATACCAATAGCCAGGGGACCGGAAAAAATTCGCGGGTTCAATGACCTGTAGGATGAACTCCATAGTTCTACGTACACTCGGTCGAATGCCACCCACTCATCGGCTGCTGTCTTGTGAGACGTTCCAGCGTAGCAGCCTGTGATTCGATCGATAAAGCTTTGGTCGGGTGTTTCTCATTGGCCCAGAGTCATCCAGGTGAGTTGTGAACCAATTGTAGAGGCAGCACTGTGGTATAAAGATTTGTATTTTAGCCTATCGCGAAATGAATTCGCGAATTTTTCCGGTCTCTACCAATAGCCGTGTAAACGCAGGCTTCCGCGTTTGCGAACTTGTTCACGGCGCGTCGTTGAAACCGCGCCGTGAGACTCCAGCGCCGCGGACGAAGTCGCCTGTCGGCGGGCGCGCTCTCTCACCTCTCTAGGGAAGCGCCGTCGTCAGTCAGCTATCCCGGGCGGCGACGGGCAAGTACACACATCCGACGGGCCTTCAAATGTTTGCCGAAGGAAGGGGCGGGCGCGCGGCCGACAAAGGCGCGAATAGGCCCCGTCGCCCCGACGACGCGATAAGCGGGACAGCCACACAGGGCGCGGCCCGATAAGGACTCCGGGGAGGAGTTAGTTCTCCTCCGCCTCTGCCTGCGCCGATATTCAGGTTGAGCCTAGCCAGCGTCTTCATGATGTACAGGAAGTCACAAGTCTCAAGTCAACGTAGAATATCATTTCCGAGGGGGTTCGCTTTCAAATTCTTTCCTTTCGTTGGTGGGTTCACCAGTTGTAATGGTCAAACTTATAGGAAACACATGGACGGTTCGAAAGCAAAAAAATAAATTAATTAATTTCTTTTTTTTTTTCCTGTCAAAAAATCAGAGATATTTCACATTATGTGTTTTTCCAACCTTACCGTTTAGAAATGTTAGTTCTTACAGCAGCGGCTCTCTGAGCCTATAGCAAATCCGATTGCCATTCGCGTTAGATTTTTTGTCAGTCATTTTTTCTATCTTCAGAGTGAGTTTTAAAATTTGATGATGTAAGTTCAATTAGCTGAACGCCTATATATATATATATATATATATATATATATATATATATATATATATATATATATATATATATATATATATACACACACACACACACACACACATACATACACACATTATAATTTGAATCTTGCCGATTTTATGAAATAAAAGAAGATCTTGTTTAGTTTACAATCTAGTTTTTATTCCTTCCCCCTTCCCCCGCTAAAAAATTTCAATTCGAACCATGGTTTACTAAAATCCAATTATAATTTTCTAACTATACTACGTTGTAATTTTCATATCAATTCCATTAGATATATATTTATATATTAAATATAGTTATTGTACAAAATTTTCCACAATTTCAATTTTGAAATTTTCAAATGTTTGAACTGATATTAGATATACATTGTTTTTTTTTAAAACTGACTCTGAGTATTGAAAACAAGATCGACATGAAATCCAACAAAACGCTAGATTATAGTGGGGCTCCGAACCACTGGTGTACACCGATTATAGGCATTTGACGAGGGAGGGGGGGGAAGTAGACCTTGGGGAAATATCCTTACGAGGACGTAGTACTGTAATTTAGCGAACCCCACAATATTTTTTTGAACGGGGCTACATTGGCACGTTTGTTCCTGGTCACGGGCTAGAGAATTAAGAGGAGAAAAAAAAACACCCCTACCTGGAAGGACTAGTATTTCTCCCCCTCCTGAAATTTGATAGATTAGAGGGGCGGCGCCTCGCCTTGTGGTCGTAACTGCGGTCTGCCCGCGCGGGGACAGCGCGATTAGTCTGGCACTCGGTGATTTACCCCGCGCTGCTCTGAGGGAGGGAGACGATGGGCCAGTCTACAAAAAACTGCGACATAACGCGCTTCGACTCTTGAGGCGAACTAGGGGAAGGGAGGGGACAGTGTGGCGGAAGGGATGACGTCGGAGGGAGGTGTCCGTCTGACCTTGGGTAGTTCACATTTTTCCCGGGACCACAGTTGGCTTGGGCGTGTAGTAGGTAGCCCCCGTCACACGACGGAAGTTTCTTTTGGGAGGTCTTCCATGCCAGGCAGGGCCGCTGAGAGAATTTGTGGGCCCCTGGGCAGCTGGGGTAGTAGGCCCCTTCCTTTTTTTTGCATACCACTACTACGTACTACTTATACCATAAATATATATGGTATCATAAAATTGCATCCTTCATTTGAACATACATAACGATTTCCTAGTTACGCAAAAAAAAAGAGAGCATTTGCATGTATTATCTCAGTGCACTTTTACATTGTTAATCCCATCAATATACAAATAATATTTAATTTTGATGTATATATTGCTAAAAAAACAAAAAATCTTAACTGGTAATCAGAATTTGCATTATTATATGAGTGTTTAAAATACATAAGTATAATAATTTATTCTGAATGTAAATATTATTAAAATAATGTAAAGTAATAATCAATTTTATTACTTCGAAAACATCAAACACACTGAACCATGTTCATTACAATGAAAAATTTGTAATACATATTAATTATTTATAACGTTCCAGGGACGTCGGAACGTTTTCATTAGTGGGGGGGGGGGGGGGCGAAAAGATGTATCACACTTACCTCAGTCCTAGAGCGGGGTGCCCGGGGGCCCTCCCCCGGAAAAATTTGGAATTTTAGATGCAAAATTGTGCTATTTAATGAGTTACCGAACCAAAATTTAAATATACCATTCCAAGAAATTAATGACGTAGTATGTATTAAATACTACTCTGACAGTAGGTGTAGTACAATTTAAATAAAATACCATCTAGGTATTTGCAATCATTTTACAGTATATTGACAATCATAAATTTTATTTTCTAATCAATGTGATCACCAATGCAACGTTTGTAACTACTGGTTGAGAAAAATACTACTAGGACCAAACATTTATTCTGGGAAAAGGAGGGGGGCGATATGCTACTCTCGCCCTCCCCCCCATGCATAACAGCACGGGGGCGACTCGCCCCTGCTGCCCTCCCCCCCCCCCTGTTCCATAGTTTTTAAAAATTATTACGCTTAATAATAAAACATATTGGAGTTACTATAATATGATTATATTAAAGAAAAATGTACTAGATCTGAGCGTAAATGTACTAGACCACTAAAAAAGTACTAGATCTAGTACGAAAGTACTAACTGTGGACACCCTGAGTCCGAGCGACTCTTGTTATAGGGGGAGAGCGAGGAAAGCCGTCAAACAAGGCCTCCCTCTGTGCGTGCCGTGACTCAGCCCTTCCCCCTCCTCCGGCATTCCCCCCCACCCCGCTCGTTCCCTCCTCACCCCCACCTTCAGGTCGCTGCAGCCACGTGTTGCGACATGTGCCCTGCGGGGTGATTATGGACACACACATTTGCGATACGAGAAACGGCAGGTAACGAAGGTCGTGTGGATTTACCGCAGGAAGAAGCTGGGTGATTACGAACACATCATTTTTTTTTCCCCCTTAAACTCCCCGACTATTGATGACGTTGTGACGGTATGTACCGTAATCTTTGGGCACGAACACACATTTCGGACGGTATTTATCGCACAGCTGCTACGTTAAATAACACGTGTGTTATCAGTTTATGGTGCGAAACGTAAAAAAGAGGTTAGCGATGAAATTTAACTATAATAAGTATTAAATACTGTGAAATTTTAATGGCACGATTTTCTTTTTTTAACATAGCTGGGTGTGTTATGAGCTGGACCTCTTTAGAATTAAATTTATCGTAAACAATATTTGGGGTTAGGAACTGTTAGTTAACTGCAGTGCTTATATTTATAGTTTTATGTTTGCTACGGCAAACCACATGTATTACAACATTGACGACAAAGGTTTATTTTACTCCGTGTTTAAATGGAATAACTATAGAACAAATTACGGATAGTTTTAAATACTTGGAACAAAAATTCAATCTAGAGATAAATACTTTTTTATCACTGTAACAAAAAAAATTGGTCCTCTGTAAAGTTGGTTAACGGACGATAGTTTAACGTGACGTCATAAAACGTTCATGAAATGATTGCATACTTTTATGAATAAAATTGAATAATTTTTATATTAATAATGAAAGAATAAATACTTGAAATTATACTAGTAATCAGATTTTTAAAATTCAAGAATAATTAACCTTTATTGCCGAAATTGTTGTAATAAGCAATGAAAACCACAATAACTACAATTTACTAAAAAAAATTATGATTCATATAACTGATGATAGATATTTGATTACAATTTATTTATATGAAAACTTGTTCATAACTATATTTAAACTTTATAGCTAAATGCCAGTTTTTAAAATTAATTACAAGTCATCTACACGTGAACTGTTTCGTCGACTGTTTTGTAAAGTGAAGTGAAAAGTTGATGTGGTTTTCATTGCTTATCACAACAACCATTTCGGCAATAAAGGTTAATTATTCTTGCATTTTAAAAATTTGATTACTAATATAATTTCAAGTATTTATTCTTTTATTATTAAAATAAAAATGATTCAATTTTATTCATAAAAGTATGCAATCATTTCATCAATGTTTTGTTATGACGTTGTCACGTTAAACTATCGTCCGTAAACCGACTTTACAGACAACCAATTTTTATCTGTTAAGTTTCTTCGTTGAGTTATTCTGTTTGCCGTTGTGTACCGTAAATTTTCTTTGTAAATGGATCAGAAATATTCATGTAAACTTACATATTTGTTAATTTGTACATTTACACGAAAATAACTGTATCACTACCCCCAGTACCTCCAATATTTAGTTATTTGCAAGCTGTTGTTTGAATAGATTTCCAGTATTAGCTGCGCAAGTTAAGCACGGTAAAACAAAATAAAGCCAAGAGTAATATAAAAAAGTTAATTTTTCTGTGGCTTTAAAACCAATATATAAATTGTTATATAATAACTTCATGCTTGTAAACAAACACATATAAGCTATTTACATATTTTTGTACTATATAATTATTGTACAGCCAGACTGTAAGATTGTTTGCGGAAAATCAACTAAAAAATTGCCAGACTAGTTAAACAAATTATATTTCACTCTTATGAAATTACATAATTCATGCTGGACGAACAACATAAGAACACATAAATTTGTTCGTTACCGAGGTTAGATGTTACTACTGCACGTGTTAATGACACACGAAACTACAGTAAACTCGTGGAATAACATCATGTCAGTGTTAAGAAGACTGCAAGTATCCGCTCTACCACTCTGGTTCTGGGGTAGAGCGCCTGCCTTGTGACTTGTAGAACCCGGGTTCGCGCCCCGGCTCCTCCAAGGCGGATTGCACAGACAAAATGGTGGCATTTTCTCTGGTATGAATACAATCCCTTGTAACAAGTCAGGCTACCAAACATTCCGGGGGTTTCTCCGGGGGAACGCAGTTTTGAAAAAAAAAATTAGTTTTGTAGTGTTTTAGTTTTTATTAACTGTAGCATTATTATACCACCATGTTAAAAATAAAGCTCATACAAAAATTTAAAACATTATTTTTTTTTTTTTTTTTTGCTTTTTTACATAAAATATTTTAATTAAGTGTGTAGCAATCAGTGAGTGGTTGTATACCGATTATGTGTGTTCAACCATTTATCGGTATATATTTTCTTGAAGTATTATGGACTGTTGAATTTTAGTCAGAAACATTTGTTTGTTTTTTTACGAAAAAATAATTATAGGCACATGAATTTTATTCCTAAAAATTTATTTCTGTAAAACCACATAGTTTTCAATCAGGAATATCGTCTTTAACACACGCTTTTTTTATATATGTGTGCACCAGTATAAATCCAGATAATTTCCAACATAATCTTATGATTAAAAAATTATCAATTTTAGGCCTCGTCAAGAAATGCGTGCTATATATGTTTTAATTATCTTACAAATAAACGCTTTTCAGTCAAATTTGGAAATGCAATTTCCGCAAAGTAGTAGTTTATCTCAACTACTCTTTAATATTTAATAAATGATATTCCCACGGTAATCAGAATTGACCAAGAAAAGATGCTGATGAAAGAAATTGGTTGTCTGTAAAGTTGGTTTACGGACGATAGTTTAACGTGACAACTTCATAACAAAACATTGATGAAATGATTGGATACTTTTATGAATAAAATTGAATCATTTTTATTTTAGTAATAAAATAATAAATACTTGAAATTATACTAGTAATCAGATTTTTAAAATGCAAGAATAATGAACCTTTATTGCCGAAATGGTTGTTGTAATAAGCAACTAAAACCACATTAACTTTTCACTTCACTTTATAAACAGTCGACGAAACAGTTCACGTGTAGATGTAAGTTGTGTTATGCCGCAGTCTTTCTTCTCCTCGGACGCATATACCAATTTAGTGGAAGAGAGATGCGGCGCAAGCGTACAATGAGCGTAACGGGACACAGCGTAACGGAACAATGTGCGTAACGGGACACTTTCCGTGCGTGCAGACGGCGTTCATCGATATATTAGACGTTGTCACGTCAAAAAGTTTATTTAACGCAGACATTAAACATTCATTAGTTGCTTGCCTTTGACGTCACTTAATTCAAGTCCCGCGGATCATAAGGAAACACACACACACACCGCAATGTTTGCTTGAAAAGTTGAATGACTTGAGTTTCTATCAAATATGTTACATATAGGACGGGTTCTAAAATATGCTGGATGTTGGATGCCATCATTCAATCAAACTCGTGGCTAGTCTGTTTCCGTGACAAAGAATATTTAAAATTGTGAAGAACAACACATGGGCGATTAAAGAGGTTATAATGGTGAAATAATTAAAATATTATTTGTGTGAATGTCATGTGTTAAATAGTTTTATGTGTAAGTAGGAAACTGTAGTTCAATAACTTAATAAAAATATCGAACATATATTTGATAATGTCACAGATATTAACTGTGGGTTCAATCTATAGATGTTCAAACAAAATTAATGCTCTAAAATAATAACAAGTTAAAAAAACGCCATCAAGCACTGTGATACCTTATTTAATTTTAAAAAACTGAAAAGTTTGAGATAGCTCGAAACCAAAAATTAATTTTTGATGGTGTGGCATGTTTTAAAATATATTTGAGGTGATCAGCCCAAATTAATGTGATGGAGAAAATTGGAAGCCGTTTCCCGTCCAACGCTACCCCTCCAGCTCTAATTGTGAAATACTTCGGAAGCAAACACTAGACGGTGTGACGAGGTCAGCCCTGCGCCGTCACCCGGGGGTCGCGCGCTCCGAGTCCACAAACGAGAACTCGCCGTCGCCGCAAGAGGCCCGCCTCGTCAGGGGTGCATGTGTGTTAGTGAGGCGGGATGATAGGCGCGACGCTCGCTGGTATATCCATCGCGGTATCGCCTCTAAGCGCAAGGCTCTGAACCGGCGCGCAGTCTTCTCGTCGTCACAGGACAACTGTGAAATCTGAGCGGTGACCGTAACATTTGTATTGCGTAGAAATGAAGATAAAGGTGTATGCAAGTCCCTTAAGTGCTTTCAAGAATCTTAACTGGTTGTTTTACGCCTAAAAAACTACTCTGAAAACACACTTTTGAGCCATTTTAACTATTCTAAAAAAATACATGTTTGCAGGCTTGCACGGCCATTGTCCGAAGTAGCTTGGCTTCTGGTTTGTAGCCATGTCCTTGGCGAATAATTCACCGACGTTTCAGTCGACATTGCAGTCGCCATCATCGCCTACAATCCAGAACCCTAAAAATACAGTTTAAAAACTTAATCCGAAATAAAAAATTACTTTTCGGGCCTCAGCGAACTCTTAAATGCTTTTCGTAAACAGACCCCCACTCGGATATCTTGAGTATTTTTGAGATCGCGTTGTTTTTCCTGAAGCTCTGCGCGCCGTGAGTGTGTGCCCGGGTGGGCGGGGGCCTTAAAGCAAGGCGACCTTGACCCGTGACCCCGCAGTCGGCAGCCTGGCGGCAGCTGCTGTTTTCATGCTCAGCTTCTCCGTTGGTGAATTGATTTCCTCGCTCACGGCGTTTATTAAGGTTTTCCCGACATTCGCGCCTTCGCGCCGGCGGGCTTGATAGAGGGTCGCGTGCCGCCTAGCTCACTGACCTTCACTCAACCAGCTCCAAAGAAGGTTATGCAAACATTCCTCTCTCGCTGTGAGTGGTGGCCCCAGCGGCTGGTCATTGCCGATGCTCTAATACCCTCCCTAATAACGTAGGGGCAGGCATATTTCGCGAAAAGATCTGAACACTTATTAGACTGCAACAAGCTATACCCGAACCTGTGGTTTATTCCTTGTGATTGGCGGCCGTCTGCGAGAGAAGTCTTCGCCTTGTTTTACCGAGCCACTCAGGACGCGTTTACTTCCGCACTGAATCGCTGTGATTGGTGTTGTTACAATCGATATGTACCTGGGAGAAACTCATCCAATCACGAAACACAGACGATGCTACAGTGCTTTAACTTTAATCCGGTCTCGAAATCTTTTCGCGAAAACTGCATGCCCCTAATAATAAGCTCTGAAATTAATCTAAAACGAACTGGAATGTTACTCCCACCCTAACCCTAATAGGGCGCATACGCGGGAGGGGAACTTGAGAATGCCGGCCGTAAGTCGGAATAATCTGTCTCTCGCTGTGAATTGAGCACTGTTGCAAAGTGATTGTGTCTCCTTGGGACGGTTCAGCCACAACATACTCGGTACGAAGCAGGGGCAAATAAATCTCTATGAAGTTTGACTACTAAAACTTGGTTTAGTATACGTTTGGGGAAATATAGGGAACGGGGGGGGGGGGGGGGGGGGGGGGAACTAGTTATTTTCGGTAACACAAATATGGAAATGTGAGATAACTTCATGTGAAGAAACAAAACGTCGTCGTTTGGAATTGATAACTGTACTACGTAACTGGCCCGGGATGTGCCGAACTATTCGTTTTGAGATCTTGTTTTCGACATACATACGTCATTGCTGGTTTCGCTGTATGTCATAGGAAACTTTAAAAAAAATGACAAAAAAAATATTAATATATAAACATACAGAAAACAAACCAAAATCAGCCAAAATCAAAAATTAAAGGGAAAAAAACAGCACAGATAATTCTGTGTAAGTAATCGGTCAAAACCTTTTACAGCATAGATGGACATAGTGGATTAACAAAGACGACACTGTTGCAACAAGAACAGTAAATAATGACAACACAGTGACAAACAGACGAACCCAGCGATGACACTAAACAGATAATCTGGACAACACGACAGCACAGACGAACAGTAGGCTTCCTAACACAACTAACTGCCTGCTGTGTTCGTAAGTGCTGTAATAATCTTTTACTAATCCCTTTCACGCAAAATTCAATGCCTTCTATGTTTTTAATATTTCGACATCAGCTGAGCTTGGCTTGTTTTCTGTGTGAATGCACATCCATATTTGTTGCCCGTCATTGAGGTTTCTTATGGCATACAGCGTAACCAGCAATGGCGCAAGTCCAAAACAAAACAAGACACAAGTCAGTGGTAAAAAAACATGTTGGTTGACCTATTTCACGTTGTCTGGTGCACGTTTCTGAAAGCTGTCGCGCAGGTAAAATGGCTTCTTGTTTCGGGATATTTGTAGCGACTTGAATCTGTTAGGTATTCAAATTACCAAATAGAGATAAGAGAAAATAACTATTTTTCTACCTTGTACTACGTCGGATACAGTATCACCTTTTATTTTTCTCTCCCGTATACCCTTCGAGGGACAATACGGGTGGGAAAAAAAAAACTTTACAGGGGCCGTTGATCATTCCTTAACGCTGCGCGTAAGAAGCTAAGAGTAGGTTTTTTATTTTATTTACGGCGGTGGTTTTTTTTATTATTCAATTTCCCCCCCCCCCCCCCCCGGATCCCCTGGTGGGGCGAGGCGGTCGGATACACGTGTCGGGAAGGACGAGAGTGCATTTCTGGGATGCCTGGATGTCGCTCGCCCGTGCGTCGCGCCGCGGGCCGCCGTTATTTATCGACGCGCCGCCGCCATATTGTTCCTCCGACCGTCGCCACCGCGCTACGCCTGCGTGGACGTCCGGATTCCCCTTCCCCCCCTTTGACACTTTCCCCTTTTCCACCTTTACCCCCCACCGCACCGCAGCGGAGGCGAAGAATTCCCCGTTGACGACGCTGAAACTGCCTCCACAAGAATTCGAACCCCACGTTCCCCAACCACCGTCCGTTTAATTTCTTTTTTTTTTTTTTCCCTCCAGCCCGTCAACGACAGTTTACAGTTGCGACAAGCGTAGCAAAGGTGTGGTTAGAGCTTCGCTACGTCAAACTGGACACGATAATGACACGCCGTAAACTCCCTGTTCTGTACATCAATTTTGTTTTACAGAGTGTAGTTTGACGGCATTTCGCGGGCCCCTGGTTCGATGCCCGTATCGGGCAGTCAGTCGGACAACGATGCACGCAGGTGCTATGATTACAATCACCAAGGGCTTGCACAAATAGTGGTTGGCAAGGGGGGGAGGAGGGGGAGAACTATACAAATATATAATTCCCACGAACGAAAGGAAAGAATTTGAAAACAAACAGCAGGCTAGGCTGTTCTAGCTCCACACCTGCTCACTCTCCCCCCCCCCCCCCCCCCCCCAATCCGGAACGAAAATCTGTGTTCGCTCCTGCGTCGTACCCTGTCTCGGCAATGTTTTTTTTTTTTTTTTAAATTCGCAACTGGCGCGAGCTTACGTTATTGCCGACAATAAGCGTCCAAATATTTTTTACATGTAATTACCTGGCCAAAAACATACTGAGTGTAAAAAAAAATGCACATGACTCGGCCTCATAGACGACATTTTTAATACAAAAAATAAATAAATTTAATCAATCCGTGGTCTAAGGGTGCTCCGGTATTTTGGGCACACCTGCTGCGATTGATTAATTGCGCAAGCGATGACGTTGCAGATATTAATATAGTGTGAAACGAGGAGTTCCCAATCATCTTTCCTCTTCATTGTGTTGGCCCTTTTTCTTTTGTTCATTTTAAAACCTTCTTTTCAGTTGCATTTTTTCCCCCCTAGGGAACGAGGGGCGTTGTGAGCTGGCCGTACAGTAAATAAAATGCAAAAAAAACTAATTAAAAATGTCTCATTTGCCTTCAAATACTTTTTAAAATGTTTTAGGTCGACCTCGCATCCATCTTCGCCGGTACAAAGTCAGGCTGGTCTCCCGTTATCTAAGTCGCATTGAAAACGGAAATATGTAACCACGGTAGTAGTATAGTTTGGTTCCTCCTGGGACACAGGTTCTGGGTGAGGTGCGCGGTGTTGACCGAGCTATGACGTCACGGCGGCCATCTTGGATGACCTTGAAAATTGACCTTGACCTTTGACCTTCAAATTTGCCAAAATTTGCCCAAAATTCCTCAAAATTTGCCAAACTTTCTCAAAATTGGCCTAATATTGCCAAATTTCAAATTTTTTTTGGAAAAAATCCCGCCAAAAATTCTCAAAAAATTTCACAATTCAAAAATTAGGATTTCGAAAAACCTCAAAATACTTTTTGCCTTAGAAAGAACACAGTGTCCTAAAAACGGCTTAAGCATCCATGTCTAAAGCCTCCGATAAGCCATTTATAGGAATTAGGATACCATGTCCGCCATCTTGGATTATTACGTCACAGTTGCAATTTCCGTTACGGTCGTCATCTTGAAAATCCGTAATTTTTATGTTAGAAAATCGGGAATAATTTAAAAATTTACTAAAAAAAAATAAATAATCGAATTTAATAATAAAAATTTAATAAAAATTATAAAAAAATTAAATGTACAATTACGCCATGGAACTTTGAGTCCACGGTTCAAACCTGGTGAGGTCAAAAATAAAAACAAATGATGACAGATCGGTCAGCACCTCGCACCTCACCCAGAACCCGTGTCCCAGGAGGAACCAAACTATACTACTCACGGTGCTGCCATCTGTGGCGGTTGGGGCGAACCAAAGTTCATAGAGACAAAGTTAAACGTTATAGTATTAACTGTTTAGTGACTCTTAACAAGGTGGGCAGTGTTCTAATAAAATTCCTTGTCAAAAATCAGGGCCAAGGATGGGGTTTAGTAATTTTTTAAGTCTTTTTAGACTTAAAAATCGAATGATTCGATAATCGACGTAGCTGCTCCGACAGCGAATTCTAGCGACGGGTGAGGAAACTACGTATCATTCGCGTCCATAAATGAAAGAAAAAAAAAACAATTTGCGTTTATGTATATTATATAATTACGCTCGGCAATATTTAAATAAAAATAATTCTACGTGATAGAATTTCGTATTTTAAGCGTATTTGCCACATGAGAACACGCAAACTCGCTCGTTACCGAGGTTAGATGTTACACACAACTGACGAGTGCTGAAAGACCAGCTAACAGCGTGTGGGTTCTGAACGCGAGCAGAGCTCGTGGGCAGCAGTCGGGCTCGGTCCTCGTGAGTGGCGACCCCCCCCCCCCCCCCCCTCATTCCCAGGCCTGAAGGTTTTGGAGGACAGACCAGACGAAACCACGCCCCCGGACCCCTTCGTGTGTGGCCTGCGGTGTCTAACCCCGGGGGCGCCGGGCGGGGACGGAAACAGCGTCCGTTTTTATTCACCTACTTTTTTTTTTGTTGCGTTGGACGAGGTCATTAGAGACGGCACCGCTCTGCTACACCTTTGAATATATATACTGTATAGAAGTCGCGAGTGGATAGGATTTACTCTACGTTTTTCAGAAGCTTATGATGAGCAGCTTGGGAACTTCACCGCTGCAGTGCGCTGCCGTAACGCCCTGTATCGTCTTAGTTGTTATTTACACGTTAGAGCGCAGCGCTGTCGCCCGCTGTCATTCCCCGCTCCCCTCTTCCATCATTCACTGCAGCTCAACGTCGTTCAACAGGAGGGGGAAGGGGTGTTTGAAGAGTTCGAGACTTGTCCGCTAGGGACCACCACAAGTCGATGCCCTAGAGATGGTGGCGATTGCGGCGGTGAATTAACCAACTACCTCAAAACCGTATTAGAAGTTTTAACCTGGGCTGGCGACTTCTATACAGTATATATATTCAAAGGCTACACGGACCGAAGATGCCGGAAACTATCGACCGTGGTCTTGCACGCCCAAACTTTCCACACCCACCGCTGGCTCCCGTAAAGCTTCAGATTGTTTTCCGGGCGGCGCCCCCAATACCGAAACCAATATTGGAGGGCTTCGCCCCGAAAAAAACCGTTTAAACGAAGATGAATGCACAAGCACGCAGAAAAGCAAGTCACAATCAGCCGATCTCAAATGTTAAATGAATAGACAGCACAGAGAACTGCGTGGAAGGAATTAGTCTTTCTTGTCCAAGTTTTGTGAATTCTCTGTGGAATGCAGTGAAACTCAGAAGTAGCGTATGTCCATAATATTTTTTTTTTTAAATACATAAGTGTGGTTAACCTAGACATCATCTTCTAAAGCAGTAGATACTCCGAAAGAAATTTTTTGTTGAACGTTATATATATTTTTGGTAAGTCATTCCATAGTTTCCTGGCTGAGCTCATAAAGGATTGTTTGGATCTAAACTTACGTCTAAGCGCTGGGAGTGCCTGGTAAAGATGAGCGTGACAAGGTGTCAGTTGAAACAACAGAGTGCAGTGCAGGATCGAAGCCATGGGGGGGGATTAAGAGTTCAACCCTCCCCCCCCCCCCTTAGCACCAAATCTTTAATTAATTTCTTATTCATCACTCAAACAAATTTCATATCAAAATTAATAAAAATTTTACCATTACAATATTTAAATTTAAGTACCGAAAACTGCTAAAATAGCATTATTTTACACCTTAAAATCCAAATTTTCCCGGGTGAGGACCCCCGGACCCCCCCTTTAATACGGGGGGGGGGGGCCCATGCTTCTTAACACCCCCCATACACAAATCCTGGCTACGCCACTGGGCAGTGTAAGTTTCAGTGGAGAGCATTCCCGCCGACTGGAAGCCGGCAGTCACGTCTGGCGCGCGGCAGGCCCGCCCAGTGTAATCGCTCCTCGGCGGCCGGGTGTAATTGGAGGAGGCGCGGCCGCGGGGATAACTGCATCACGCCATCTCCGGAGCAGAGATGCAATCAGACTGACTTACTGCACTCTCGAGGGGAGAAACAACCACACAGCCTTCAGGCGACGTTACTCCACACGGCGTCTAAAATTACAATTTATTCATGCACTCGGTTGTGAAGGGTCGGGGGGGGGGGGGGGGGGGTTTCAGGCAGGGAGGAGGGGTGGTTTAAAAAGGGGGGAGATGGTTTTGAAGGGAGGTAGGGGGAAATATTTTTAAACGTTCTTTAAAAGATTCCTGCAATAGGGAATTTTGATTTAGGCATTATTTTGGACATAAGCCATTGCATTTTCTAAAATATAGTATATAAAAAAAATATGAAGATAAAAAATTCACAGAAAATTAGACTGGCTCAGTTGATGTCGAACAAACGGAACCAACGATGAAACTAATCAAGTATTATGTACAACACAACGACGACAGCACGGACAAAAAAATGTTGCAACCTCTAAATATCAGACAGCGCAAGAATTTCCATTCATAAGTTCCTTCAATGGAATTCTTCTTTCATTTTAATAATGACCCTGACAACTGATAACAAGCACCTCACAATTTTTTTTTTCATATAAATTAAATGTTTTGTTTATTACTTGATTCTTATTTTTAGCTTATTAAAAAAAATTATGTTATTCAGAGTTGTAGTTAATTCTGCAGCTGTTGAACAAATTACTTAAATTTAAAGATTACTTAAAATTAAGGCGTGTATTTTTAGTTTAAAATATTTTTTTTATATTTTTTTTTTACTTCATATTGAACTAAATGTTTTATAAATTCCTCTAAATGCTCTACAAACTCAATTTTCAAAGTCCCAAAATTTTCGGAGGCAATTGACCGCCATCCCTCAAGTAAGTCCGATGATGTCCAAAGGCCCCGGAAGCACGTCAAAATTAACGTACTTAAAATTTCCTGACTTAAAAAAAATCGGGGGCAAATCACCTCTCCCCAGTGGAGCGGTGAAAAGGGGGAGAGGAGTTAAGGACCCCGAATTGCTCGGAAACACGCCAAATCGAAAAAAAAGAAGAAAAAAAAAATCGATTTTTGAAAATGTATATTTTTTTTTTGGTTTTGACGGAGGGCCCCTCCCCTTGAGGGGGATGGGAGGGGGCAGTCCACTTCGAGCATATTTCTAACCTTGCCCCTGATTCATCGATATACGAAAATCATGTTTATTGTTCATACCACCAAAATAGTGATTTTTTGCCCCTATGCCCCTCCCCCTTTCTCTCTTCGGGTAATAATAATAATAATAATTAAATTATTGTATTATCGTCGGAATTACATATACTTGAGAAGTTTCAAATCGATACGACAATTAGAAGTAGGTTAAAATCGACTTAACAAGTTTTGATTACAAGTAGGCTACAAGTGAAGCTAATAAAAGCGTGTTAATAAAGATGATTAAGAAGAAGGTTGCAAACCAACAGTTGATCCAAAACGGTATGTCACATGATTCCATGCTTTCAGTACATGCTAGGTTTGACATGAAAATGTTTCTTTGAGTTCATAAACAAATATTAAATGTGAACCTGTTAAGTAGGAGGGAAAATGAGGGCAAGTCTTTCAGTTCTCGCCTGAGAAACATCTAAGGGATCGTCCATTAATCACGTGAGGCTCTAAAAAGGGGGGGGGGGGGTTGGGAAAAATCACGAAATATAACAAGGGGGGAGGAGGGGTGTAGAGAGATATCACGTGCATTTATTTTTTCGCGCGATTTCTACTAAACCGAAAAGCGACGCGTAGCCAGAGAGCAATATCCCCGCCCGGCTCGGCTTGCCAGTCGCCAGTAAGACTGTGATTTTGGCGCCGAATACATGCTGTGCTTAATTTTCCAGAATTAAATTAGATTATACCTATATTTAAAGATAATATTCTGAAATTTTAAAAATATTTTGTACCAAAAAAATACACGTGATTTATTGGGGGGGGGGGGGGGTTAGTCTGAAACCTCACCACAAATCACTAGGGGGGAGGGGGGGTTAAAAATTTGCTAAAAAAACATCACGTGATTAATGGACGACCCCTAACCTCGGTTACAAGCGAATTCATGTGTTCTCATGTTGCAAATTCACTTATAATACGAAACTCGGACACGAAATGTAACGTAGAATTATTTAAAATTATACCGAGCGTGATAATTATACGAAATATATCTTGACGCGAATCACACGTAGTTTCCACACCCGTCGCTAGAATTCGCTGCAGGAGCAGCTACGTCGATATTTGAATAGCAGACCGAAATGTTGAACTACATAATGAAACGGCTCCGATAAAAGCGGGGAAAAAAAAAGACTTGCTTTGTACCTGATTTACAACAAAAGGAATTTGATTAAAATTACTGCCCATATTGTTAAAATTCATGAAACAGTTAAAACTATAAAGTTTCCCTTTGGCTTTGTGAATGTTATTTCGCGCCAGCTGCCACAGTGGTTATA
Source organism: Bacillus rossius redtenbacheri (assembly GCF_032445375.1). Classification (NCBI taxonomy): domain Eukaryota; kingdom Metazoa; phylum Arthropoda; class Insecta; order Phasmatodea; family Bacillidae; genus Bacillus; species Bacillus rossius. Next base: position 25,054,557 of record NC_086339.1, read on the forward strand.
CATTTACATCCCTTGCGACTTCCGTTGCATTTACGAAACTATTCCCACCAAATGCCGCATCCCGATAGCTAAGATGTTACGCATTAAAAAAAAAATTGGTTGTCTGTAAAGTCGGTTTACGGACGATAGTTTAACGTGACGTCATAACAAAACATTGATGAAATTATTGCATACTGTTATGAAAAAAATTGAATCATTTTTATTTTAAAAATAACAGAATAAATACTTGAAATTATACTCGTAATCAGATTCATTTTCTCACGTACATTTGACGTAGAAACACATTCATAAACAAAGTTTTACATTTTTCACTTCTGTCGGTGCGGCGCAAGCGTACAATGAGCGCAACGGGACACAGCGGAACGGAACAATGAGCGCAACGGGACACAGCTTAACGGAACAATGTGCGTAACGGGACACTTTTTTCGTGCGTGCAGCAGGCGTGTTCATCGATTTATTAGACGTTGTCACGTCAAAAAAAAACATGTTCATAAACATTTTGATACGGTAAATTTTGTGAACTGGTTTAAAATCTGGTGTAAAAAACAACACGATGCATTGAAAGCGAAGTGAGGTTAGGACGCCGCCCGCCCGACGCGAGCTCGTCGACCCCTGCCGGAGCCCCGGAGCCCCGGAGCCCCGGAGTCCCGGAGCCCCGGAGCCCCGGACGGGCGGACTGTGTCCGTGAGAACCCGCCCGGGTCCGTGCTCCTCCGGTCCGACCGGTCCGCGAAGTGCTGACTGGCGGCGGAGTGAGTGGTCAGTGCAACCACTCACCACCAGGGGCGCTTGCGTCCCTGGTCACTAAATCCAGTCCTGGATAAAAAGCAAAGCGGACTACGAGTCCAAGTTCCCAACCCCCGCATGGTAGACTCTTTTCTACTCTGTCCAACACTACATCCAGACCATCCTCTGTCTCCTGTAAACTCCTACACGTAATGCATGCCAATTTGCATCCCGCATGAATGTGCCCAGGGTTTTCCCTGTGTCTATGCAGGTTTTACCTGGGCCCAACCTATCTCTAGTTATAGTCTAGATTTAAGAGTGAGGGGAGTTAGTCATGGCGCCAATCGCTGCCATGGCTGGCCAATCCCCTCCTAGCACATGATGCATGCGACCCTCTCCTTGCATGGCTAATCCCAGCATGACTAGGCGTATAGGCTTCGGCCTGAGACGCACCTAGGTCCCTCCCTAACCCGGACCCCTCCAAAATACACTTAGTTTTAGTTAGGTTAGGAAAAAAAAAAAAAAAAAAAAAAATCGGTCCGCGAATGCCGGAACAACGCACCGCTCGGCGAGGAGAAGCAGGGAGGGGGTTGGGGGAGGGGAGACAAATACGCGCGGCCGGGCGATCGTTTCGCACGTGCTGGCCGCGAGGAACTGGTCCGCGCGTATCACGAGGGAAAATTTTTCCGGTCGACGGCGCAGATCGCAACAAGCGGCTTCGTGACTACCGGCTGATTTTTTCCCCCCCTTCTTCTTTTTTTAATCCTCGTTAAATACCTACGTTATTTATTGCATGGTTTCTGCCGGACCGTATGTGCACGGGGGAAATATTATGGAAAAACATCACATCCGTTTTGAACGTTTTTTTTTTAACTCGCAGGAGTAATGCCAATATATTTTGTCTGAATAAGTTTTTTTTGTTACGAGCAGCCATAACTGCAAGGGGTTGAAAAAAACAAGGGTTGGAGGAAAAACAGGCAAAAACATCGAAATCGTACAAATTGTGTATTAATCTAATCATTTTTTATCTAAAACTATTGTCTGAAGTATTTTTTTGATTAGCCGAACCATTGCTGTACGTGCAAGGGGTTGAAAAAATAAGGGGTGGAATTAAAAAAAATCATAACTCCCTTAGTAGGTACACTTGATACGTCTAAATTCTATATTATATTTATCTTCTTAAAAGTTTACGAATGTATTTCAGTACTTTCCTACACTGACATCTGTTGGTATACGATACAACTATAACTCCGGTTTAGAGGGTGCAAGCGTTCTGAAATAATGAGGTGAAGGATCTCCGACACACCTATATAATAACAACCAAATAAGTAAATTTGTAGGGGTAAAAAATATAGGCAAAAAAATTTTTTTAAGAGAAAACGGGAGAGTACTAGTTCTCTCACCTTCACACTGCGAAAGTGAATGAGAAACCACCGCAGATTCATCCTGCCAAGGACTGCCTTGAACAAACCGCGGCCATCACGCCCGGTCTGACGACGGGCTTATCTTCCATCGCCCACCATAGATCAAGCTCTATCACGGGAGCGTGGAGTTTTTAGACCAATCAAACCTCTGCAAAGGCTTACAGGGTGAATTAGTCAGAACACGTGCAAGAAAGAGGATCAATACATTTTATTGCACGACATTGCCCGAGGGGTCTATTTTGAATTAAACTTTACGGCTCTTTCTTCTCGATTATTTCATTACCCCCCATGCAACTCCCCAACATACATGCCTATATATGTAACACGCTACCAGATACTATTCTGTTTTATGGCACTTGCATGTTCAGCTATGCTTCAACTTAATTAATCAGAGGGTCCTTTACCTTGAGTGAATTACAAGCGAAACCAGCACCATATATATATATATATATATATATATATATATATATATATATTTTAGAGGCGGTTCGTAGGCCTAATTCAAAGTATGTTTTCCCAATTATTACTTTACGGCGCCTTCGTGAACCTAATTAAAATGAATTATTTCAGTTGCAAGGGCTTAATGCGCTCTCGACACGTGAGTTTTAATTAACTGCCGTTGTGCTGCACTCGCCTCGGGGCAGCCGTTCCTGCCTGGATCATTCCTTCTACACTGTTAAAAATATCCATCCTAAACTTACGAAGAACGCTACTTAAAAATAATCCAGGGATCTTCATAAATAAATCATTATCTTCGTAAATTTACGAGTGAAAATTTCACTTACCTTGAATATGAACCCACAAGAATAATCTTGGTACATTAGAAAAAACATTCAAAAATTGGTTAAGACTCATGCAAAAACCCACTTCTTTCTTCCACGTGTGCAACTACCCTGTTAATACCGAATAACATAATTCCAAAGTTGAAATACGGTGTAGTTTATACGAATATCCAACTGTCAGAAAATAAAAATAACTGTTCGTTTACTTGAGGTGAAATATTCGTTGAAAAGTCCGTACATTGACTGTGCTTTTTAACAGTGTACACCGGGATGCTGTATTTATTCTTTTTCATGTTGGCTTTCTGGAAGAGGAGGTTGTTAATGTGTACGTATGTGTAACCTATACATCACTTCGTATCCATAGCTTCACCGCGTGTACATCCAGATGAATTTTAGCACAGGCATCATAAATCAAGTTGAAAAATACAGAACAGCACTTAAACCGTGTACAGCGAACCAACTCGTTTATACAAATAACTAACTAGCGATGAACAAAGATTATTACAAAAGAAAAAAAAAGCACAGAAGGTACTCCAGTGTTAATTCTAATAATATAATAATATACGAAACGTAGAATTTTACTATTAAATTCAACAACTAAATCTCTGTTGACACATGACCTGCTTAAATTTAAGTACAAAAAAAACTTGGGGTACGTAAATCAATTATTAATTCATAAAGTAGGCCATGTGCTTGGATTTTGGTGATACGTAATTTTTGTCAATCTTATCCACGTTCAGAACTTAACTAAATACTGGCAATATCGCTCTGTCGCGTACTTTATATTAGGATCACTGTCGTAACAGTGGCTAGTCTACTTACAGAAAAAAGATGTAAACAGGTTATTAAACACTGTTAAATTTTTCCAGCTGTCAGGAGGATATTTTGAGGAAGAAAAACAGCATTGAGCTCAGCGTTGGGTGCAATTATTGTTAGATTAAAAAAAAAAAAAAGGTCAACTTCATAAGCACCAAGAACTATCTATGCGATACTTCGTTTGTTCTGTCTTTGAGAACTGTTCGTCGTAACTTATTACGTTATTACCCATGTAGCTCCTTTAAATACCTGTAAAATTAAAAATCTGCAAATAGTGTCGTTAACTTGATTATTTGCACAAAAGCCAACTTGTTTTACCTGCTCATTCAACCAAGCAACCGTAAACATGTTTCAATTTTTTTATGTTGAGATAAAACCCAAGAAACCAGTTTTTCTAGACGGCGTAATTGATAACCATTAACTTTCAATAACTGCCTGAACAGGCTCATAAATTTCAGAATGATTTTCAGTGCAATTGACGTGCGGGGAAAAAAAACTTCAATCTTTATAAAATTTATTACAATATGGCGGCGGATAGCGAGAAAGCTCGACACATAATTAACTAGCTCTTTAAAATAACACCGACGCACACTTAATCACTTTTGTGTGAATATAGGTTTCAATATTTTTGTATAACACGGTTAACTTTTTTGTCTTCTGTGTTCGTCTGTGCCGTCGTCTTTGTGTTGTCCAGAATATCTGTTCAGTTTCATCGCTGGGTTCATGTGTGCGTCGATGTGTTTGTCGCTGAGTTGTCTATATTATATGTTTTGTATCATGGTTGGGTCCGTCTGTTTTCGTCGCATTTATCCAATTTTTTTGTTTGTCTGTATTTTCTTCTTGGCATAATTGTATCGTTCTTGTCAGTCCACTGTGTTATGGTGTGTAGCTTCTCCTCGAGCTACTCCTTGTTTAGAGACGTAACTTTGAACAACAGCGTGGAGATGCGCCTGGTTCACGGCGCATCCCTGTAGTGTGTGACCCATGCGCTCGTAGTTTCAATCAAATGACACGTGGCCTGAACTTCCTGCCAGCGAACATTCGGGCAGCGCCTTCCAGATGGTTCGAGTCACCGTCAACCGCCATCGCTGGCCAGTATTTAAAAAAAAAAAAAAAAAAAAACAGGTTTTCGAATGATACATTTTCAAGCAAATTATTCGTGTGTTTGGAAAAACGAGTGCGAGATAATTAAAATAAATATTTTTTCCATTTCTGTCGTACGTGTGTAACAGGCTTGGAAGACACACACCGCGCAGCTATAGTGTGGCTTAGAAGTCACCTGCTAGCACACGCAAAAAAAAAAAAAGACTTTCATTGCTAGGGGGCGTTCACGTAATTGTTTTATGATTATCCGAGAAGCTGTGTTCGCAAATAAAATGTTCTAAGCATTCAGCTCTCTCGCAAAACTCATGTACACGTTGTTGTTAGGGACATAGCCCACATTCCTATCACACAACAAACTGTTCTCTTTGTGTCATGATATTTTTTTCTGGCTAATTTCTTCCACGTAATTCACACATTTGACATCGGCTGATTTTTTTGTGCGTGTTTGTGTATTCATTTTTTTTGTCCATTGTGGTTTTTCTGACAGACAGTGAAAATCAGCAACTGCGTATTTCCGTATTTTTTTTTTTTTAAATAAATCTTTCCAATTTAAATAATCTGTAAAATAAAGTTCGGTAATATGTGACTTAAAATCATTTTAAACGAATTTAGAGGTTTCGCTATTTTTCTTTGACGGCCAAGTGCTTCGTTACCTGTGGTGTGGCATGGGCTCTTGTTACATGCACGTTGTAATTATAAATTTCACACAGGTATTGTAAAGGAAGGGTCATTACCACAACGCCGAACGTACAATAACGCCGAATACCATAACGCCGAATGCCAAATTGACCGCAACGCCGACATCTAGAAAACTGCTGTGTACCACAACGCCGAAATACAGTAACACCGAAAAATGTACCACAACCTAACCTAACTTAGGCTAGCCTAACCTAGCCTAGCCTAACCTAACCTAACCTTTCCTTACCTAACCTAACCTTTGTGGCAGTCCTGCAATGACATTTTTCGGCGTTAATCTATTTCGGCGTTGTGGTTCACAGCAGTTTTCTAGCTGTCGGCGTTGTAGTCAATTTGGCATTCGGCGTTATGGTTTTCGGCGTTATTGTACGTTCGGCGTTGTGGTGCGTCCCCGTAAAGGAATCGCTGAGGTCATTACCATGCTTTTTGATAGAAAAATGATATTGGTGCATATGCTGTTGTTCTTGGGAGAGATAAGTGTGCTTCAATTAAATTATTTTTTTGCACAGAACTGCGTGATCTTTTTGCATTGGTAGTTTTTAACGGTATTAGAAAGAGCTAGTTCGCGTCCGTAGCAGAATACTACAAGTGCCACCTGGGAAACGCTAGACGAAGTAACATCGGTAGTTGACCTGACAATCACATGATCTACTACAGGTCGCATGCATCACAACAAATCAACAAAATGATAAAACCATTTTATTCTGTAAAGGTATGAAAATTTTATATAGGAATAGATCTTGCAATTAAAAAGAGCTTCAAAGAATCATTGATCTTTTTCAGGCGTTCGTTTGAAATTCATGTCCTCAAAACTGGCTTCGCAAAACACGAGTTAAAAAATTTCAAGTGGTTTGGAGCCTACTTCTGTCCGAAGCAACAGTAGCTCTAAACTTTTTTGTGCCCAACCATTTTTTTTTCCTTTTCCCGTCCCACATTTGCGTTTGCTTTATGTCCCTTTGCTTGGTTTCAATTTCCAATTAAAAAAATTCCGAATGTTTTTTATGTCTTAAATTATAAAGTAGGTACTCTAATCTAGATTATACAGGATATGCGTACAATTTTTTTTTTAGATCTGAGGTTTGAATTACTTTAAAATACTAGTCATTTATCGTGTAGATATTATAATACAGCACAATCTGAATGTTTGCATACATCATTTAAAAGTTAGAATTTACATTCTGATTATATAAGAAAGTCTCATTTGTTTATTTTTTTCAGACTTGGTTATTTTTAATGGTTCAAATGTATGTGGTTTTAAGAGCCCGTCTACAATAGTCAGAATCTGTGCGTGGTCCGTGTCCTTATCCGAATGTGAGTGACGTCACATGGTCTCACCGAAAACTGCCCTGTCCACAATTGCGATGTCCGATGTCTGCATTAACTAATTTCTAAAGTTGTCACCAGAGCGCAGTAAATGTGCCAAACCAAATGTTTTTGTTTATTGTTTTGATGCTTTGTAGTTTGAGATTGAACTTATGAAAGTTGTGGGAGTTCAATATTATATATTTATTCAGTAAGGCAATGTGGCAAATGTAAATGCTAAAAAATGAACTCATATCACTTTTCAAACGGGAATCGGAAATTCAAATATCGTGAGTGTTCTGTTCTTTTTCTGTGTCCGAAGTACACAGGTTGGGACAAAAAGTTCAAATTGACGAATGTCTTCGGACCAGGTAGGTTCGGACCTTCGCCCACTTGACGCATGACGTCAGAGGGTCACGTTGACCAATCAGCGACGAGTGTCCTTCGGACACAGTTTAGGACATTGCTATTGTAGACGGGCCTTAAAAAAGACAAATTAAAAAGAATTTTAAGAAGTTTCGTGTTTCGATTTTTTATTTGTATTAATTTATTGGTTTCATAACGGTCCCTGGCTGCACCGCGTCTGTGGCTCGCGGGTAATCAGTTACCCGCCTCTTTTCTCCCCTCCCCGCGTCGAGGGGTGTGAACCGGCGCCCCGAAGCGGCGCGATACGGGGATTTATACCGCTCGGCCGAGTTCGGCGCTGCTCGGGCAGAGAGATGACGTCCTGTGATATTCACCCTCCCCTCCTCCCTTTACCCCTTCCCCTCCTCTAGCTGCAGCCCCGCACCCCCTGCGCCGCGAGTGTGTTGTGTGTGTTCTCGGAGGTGTTAAGTCCGTGCAGCCGCGTTTATTTTCCAGGCGAGACGAGGTTCCGTCTGTGTAGCGCCATTGTGGAGGCGCAACTTCCAAAGATTCGTTGACCTCCCATGAAACGTATCCGAAGTTCACCGCTGGATCGTTAAATTTTCGCGGTCGTAACAACACGTTGCGAGGATTTAGTACGTTTTTCATTTTAGGGCGGTAGTCCAAGATGTTCGGATAAGGCAGCGAATAAGCACTGTCTTTTTGGGATGCAACCGTAACCTAATTCGCCGGCCGTAGTCAGTATCCAAACCGAATCCCAGTCGGGGAACAAAAACGGCAACCGTTTTAATAAACGGTGCTCTGCGCGTGGCTAGAAACTGGTTCCAACGCATTCTAGCGAACGCTTCGCACCCATAGAAACCATTTTTTTTTTTCGGCAAAAATCCTAGAGGTAGCAGCACCATCGCATAAAAATGGAACACATTTATAATTTTATCAAGTGCTTTTGAAGTTACGATGTACATTAAAGAGTAAAGAATGGTTTCCTGGATAGTTTCGCCATCATTAAGTTTAATTTGGCACATAAATACGTTTGGTACGTCCCCCGATGTTCACGAAATTAACAATGTACGTACGAGTCAATGGCGCCATACGCGGGTCTGCCATCTGGATGAAATAGGCGTAAAAGTGAGCTCTACGCATTTGGACAACAGATAAGCAACGGATAGGAAACCAAAATCCGTTCACTAAAAATAAGGGACTGACCGCGTTCTTTCATGTACTAGGGATACGGCCAGGGTACAGGTGTAGCATATTGAGCACCTAAACCCTTGTTTTTTTTTGTCTTAGCGTACATGCCTTCAGAGTAGTGTAATTTTCACCGAACAAATCTTTAATTTTATTTACCAATCATCTAGACGAGTAAAAAAAAATATTTTTGGGACTATTTTTTTATGTAACACACCTAAGCTAACCTATCTACGACGTATGCAGTTGATATCCAAGTCGCTGGGACAAATGTTTTCTTAGAGGTCCTGTCATCTAGAGCCTAAACATTAGGCGCGAAACCACACTTTCTTAGCGAAAGTGACTGAAATAGTGTTAAACTTCACCGGGTGATAATTACATATATATGTAAAATTGCGTGTTGAAATGTACCCGATTATTGGTTATTGAAGCATACATCATGGGAAATTTGTAACTATTTCCCTTCGTGTCCAAATAACTATGTTCATACACAGAATAATTTAAATTATGCTTCCCCCTGTTTCACTTCATTAGAGATTCCTACATTATTTTAAGATATTTGAAACATTTTTTGAATGTAGAATACAGATATTACGTATTAGTAGATGAGTATTTTTACTTACTATTAACGAAACAAACAGACAGCATTGTCACCACTCTCGACAAGAATGTTTATGCGAAAATTTGTAACTACAGGTTTAGTAAATACAGCGATTTCCGTTAACCAATTAAAACCAAATTAATTCCGATTTACTATTTAAGGTGTAAAAATACAATTTGTATAATAAACTTAAAATAACATTAAAAAACTTACATTTATATTAATTTAAACTAATTAAATTTACGTCACAAAATCGGAGCAAGATTTCGATATTTATGTTTTTTTTTTCCTTGCGCTGCTCCTGAGTGGAAACTGCAGATACGTGAAGGAGAGGAAATCATTACCTGCGGGTGGTGACACCATGTAATTTCCGTCGAGATGTCTTATCTCGAGGACGCGAACCCTAGACCCGGACGTCGTAATAACCCTTGTTTATCGCAGGGGCTGATCTAGCGAGGGTAGGGGTAAGGACTCATCTGCAATTCAATGAGCGCGACCCCCTCTTACCTAGGCTTACCTAGGGTGGGGGGGGGGGGTAGGGGCGATGCCAACCCCCTCGCAAGGTCACTAAGCTCCAACCTACTTTGCCCGCCCATTCAGGGGTGTATCTGTGTGTTCGGTGGTGTGATAAGTGTAACACTCGCTGGTGCTTCTAGCGGGGTTTCTCCTCTGAACTGAGGCACAGTCTTCTCGGCGTGAATAGGGAAACTCTTGAGATTTGAGCGGTAATCATGACATTACATGACTGAGGAATGGAGGTAAGATTTAATGCAAGTCATTTAAAATCTTTCAAGAATATTTTCTGAAAACACACTTTTTATCCCTTTTCACTCTCCTCAAAATACAGTTAAAAAACGTAATACATAAACATAACTACTTAATCCTCTACTCAGCGCATTCTAAATCCTTTTCGTAAACAGGCAAAACTCTGGTATCTTGGATAGTTATCAAATCGCGTGGTTTTTCCTGAGGCTATGCACACCGCGTGTGTGCCCGAGTAGGCGTTGGTTTTAATTGATTGGTCTCACACGGACAACTGATCATTCCATTATTTTATGGCACTTATTTGCTCTAGGGCTATGTATGTACATTTTAACACGATATATCTCTGGAATCTTTTGTTCCGTCAAAATTCATGTCAACAAATATTCACTAGTTGTAATACAATGGTCGCGCAAGTGCTCGTAATCCTTATCAATTGAGAGATTTTTCCAACACATAATGCACTTGGTGAACACCTGTTTTTAAGTATTTACGACAGAACAACAAATGCAAGGGATGTATCGTGTAAAATTTTCCGAAAATAGCCCTTAGGCCTAACTAATAGTAATAACGAAAAAAAAAATAAAAACAAATGTCAACATGGCGTGTGAGTCCAAGTTTATAAACTACGCAAGAACGCAAGACGCAACATGTTCAGCAACCACACTTCAGAGTACCAGTTTTGAAACTACGCAAGGAGCTCAATAACGCAACGCAAGTATTGTTCAACATCCAATATTATTGAGTTTTTTGATTGCATTTTCGACGGCCATATTGGAAGTAAAGTGTTCCAAAAACCTTTTCAAGATACAAACGTTATGTGCACAAAGATTGTGTTTACTGTAAACATTTTCGCATTTAAAATTTTGAAAATGTCATATACATTTTCATGATAAACGTGAGTGATGTCCAGGGAAGAAGTTTCGTTTGAAAGTGTTTTACGATAATCTGGAGTTTGTCGGGTTGGTTACATCTTGCGACTCGCGTGCTTGCAAACGACCGTGATTGTTATCTTTCACTGACTGCGTGTTGCGTTTTCGCGTCCTTGTGTCTGTTGCGTGGTTCAGAGCCCGTCTACAATAGTCCGAACCTGTGCGTGGTCCGTGTCCTTATCCGAATGTGAGTGACGTCACATTGTCTCACCGAAAACTGCCCTGTCCACAATTGCGATGTCCGATGTCTGCATTAACTGATTTCTAAAGTTGTCACCAGAGCGCAGAAAATGTGCCAAACCAAATGTTGTTTTTATTATTGTTTTGATGCTTTGTAGTTTGAGATTGAATTTATGAAAGTTGTGGGAGTTCAATATTATAAATATTTATTCAGTAAGGCAAAGTGGCAAATGTAAATGCTAAAAAAATGAACTCATATCACATTTTCAAACGGAAAACCGGAAATTCAAATATCGTGAGTGTTCTGTTCTTTTTTTTTTTTTTTTTGTGTGTCCGAAGTACACAGGTTGGGACACAAAGTTCAAATTGACGAATGTCTTCGGACCAGGTAGGTTCGGACCTTCGCCCACTTGACGCATGACGTCAGAGGGTCACGTGGACCAATCAGCGACGAGTGTCCTTCGGACACAGTTTAGGGCACTGCTATTGTAGACGGACGTGCCTTCGCAAGCCCGGCCCTAGCACCCGGGCGGAGCGGTCCGTGCCTGCACTCCGGCTCCGCTCCCCGGGCGAGGACTGCCCTCGGTCTGTCCCGGGCCCACGATCCCCTGGGGCACATCCCCGTGGGGATGGGCCACTTCATCGCAACTCGGAGGTGAGGAGCTACGGCGACACTGCGCTAGCGCCTGCTCGCGACACGTCAGACTGCACCTCCATCCTTTCCCTGGTGTGTCCCGATGCACCAGCTCGGGGATGTACATTTTTGACGTCACAACGTCTAATAAATCGATGAACGCCGGCTGCACGCACGAAAAAAAAGGCCCGTTACGCACATTGTCCCGTTACGCTGTGTCCCGTTACGCTCATTGTACGCTTGCGCCGCATAAATCTCTCTTCCACTCGATTGGAACAACCATCGATTTGACTTTTTCGAGGCACGTTAAACTTGAAACACTCCCATTCGTTTCCTACTTTTCCTATCATCGCCCTGTCCTTAACAGAATAACACAGATTGGAAGAAGTTAAATAGCAAACATCTATAAAAGTTATAGTTAAAATAATCGCTTCGTTAAAGTAATAAACATATTTGAATTAATGAGTGCAAATAAAAGTAAATTTATAAATTAAATTGTAGATTTCATTTCACTCCTTTGTATCCATACAAAATAGTGATAATTCAATAAAAATGATTCAATTTTATTCATAAAAGTATGCAATCATTTCATCAATGTTTTGTTATGATGTTGTCACGTTAAACTATCGTCCGTAAACCGACTTTACAGACAACCAATTTTTTTTATTTAGTTAATGCTCCATAAAAAATTGCATCTTTTTTTAATTAATTAAATCGCAGCTGCTGAACCGTATATGCTAGGGCTAGGTTTTCGCAATGACAGACTGGAAAATTTCACTAACTTCCGACAGCCTTTTGCTGGCGACAGGTGACCTGACGCTCTGTCGCTTTCCGTCGTGAGATACGATGCGCCGGCTCGTGATTAACTGGCGTAACTTAAATTCATGATTTTTTTTCTCGCACGGGCTCAACACCATTTGGTTTTCTGCTCATGATTTTTAAAGCGCAAGAGCTGACTGGCAGCTTGAAGGGCTGAGTACTGTCGCTCGCCGCCAGAGGCGCACGAAGACCAATGCGGGCCTCAATGTCCAAGCTCCTGACCCCGGCATGGTCGAAACTTTTCTGCCCCTGACCAACTCTTCTTCCTGGACCATCCTTCTTGTCCTGTACTCTGTACTCAACCTGCCTGCTTGAAGCTTGCACTATATAAACCCCGCATGAATGAGCCCAGGGTTTTACCCGTGTCTATGCAACTTAATTTGTTATAGTCTGCATCTGTGATAGGGGAGTTCGTCATGGCATCAATGGCTGCCAATGGCTGGCCAATCCCCGAACAAAGCACATGATGCATGCTATACCCCTTCTCCATGGCTGAAACCCAGCATGATCGGGCGTAAAGGCTTCGGCCTGACGCACCTAGAGTCTTCCCTAACCCATACCCCTCCAAAACAAATACACCTAGTTTTAGTTACGTTAGGGAAAAATAATTGCATCACTGCCACCCACTCGGCTAACCTCAGGGCCGGTGCAAGGTAAATTGGCGCCCTAGGCGAAAAACCTTAATGCCCCTCCCCCCCCCCCCCCCCCCGGGCCTGCCGGACACCCCAAAAAAAATTGTCCTTGCCTCAAAATACATCACGTAAGCCTAAGATTTTGTCAACAATCAAATGTAAGCAGGCTTGTGTTTTTTTTTTCTTTTTCTTTTTTACTTATTACAAATCATAAGCAGGTCACCGTGGACTTTAAATAATTACTTATATCGATATAAACATTCCAAACTGTTACAAAAATCCATTTTCATCTAGTTTTAATAATCGTTAAACATATTATATGAGCTGTTATGTGTCGTGCTGCGCCGCTCCCAGCTACTTGGCGCCCTAGGCGGTTGCCTAGTTCACCTATATGGACGCGCCGGCCCTGAACCTGTTGTTGACTCAGAGGAAACCTCTTCCTAAGAGTACCACGTGGCGCTTAACCACGTCTACCACATCTCTGGGACTGCTCAGACAACCCAGAGAGCCTGTGTCGATCTCCAGGCAGTGGTGCCAACCTCAGGACAGTGGAGGCGAGCAGTCAGCGTGTCGCCTCCCCGGGCCGCCACACGGCGTGTAGAGATCCAGGTGTCATCGCGCCGTTTACGAACCGCTACACACTTTTCCTTCCGTGGTTTAGTCTGTGATGTGAATTTTTTGACAGTGTTTTCACGCACATTTTTAGGTATGAAATATTAAACACGCAATATTGTAAGATTTAAAGGGCTAATAAATTGAAATATGGCGAAGCCTAATTCCCATTAATAAACTTCTAACATTGATCTCCATACAGCTACGGTTTTGTTTTGTTAACCAATTGCTAACTAGAGTGACTTTAACTTTAGAACCAACATTCGCACTTAAAATAGCGAGAGCCAATTACAAACAATTAGTACCAATCTTGTATGATTTTTTTAAGTACCAACAGTAAAATTTATGGAATTTTCGTTTTAGTAGAAATAGATTTGAGCTAGACGTGTCATCCACATCGAGATCATTTTGAGGCGGTTGAAGGCGATAGGATGTTAAGGGAACTTAGACGGAATGAGTGGGTGGAAAAATCAGGAGTACCCCGAGAAAACTCACAAGCTCATGGCAACGTCCACCACGTTTACCACTTACGGAAAATCAGGTTTCTACCCGGCTGGGAATCGAATCCACGTTGCCTTGGTGGGAGGCGAGTATCAGAGCCGTACGCAGGGGGGGGGGGGGGTGGTGATATACCCCCTCCCCTTGAAATCCTAAAATATATATAATTCCTACCAACAAATGGAAAGAATTTGAAAGCAAAAAGCGGGCAAAGAGGTTTTACCCCCTCCCCCTCTAACACGAAATGATATTATGCGTAGGCTACGTTCCTTTAATAGTTGTAGCTCTCTGTGCTAGTTTCAGAAGAACGCAAAAAATCAAGTGACTTACAAGGAAACGTGTTTTGGTCTCGTCTGACTGCGATTCGTATACCAAATGTTACCACTGGTTTTGGTCATGTTCACCTAGTAGATATACATAGAAAATGACAAATATCATATATAAAATACATATTTGTATTTATAACAGTAGTAGGTATACCTACTTAACCAAATCAAAAACCCATTATCTGAATAGGTATAAATATAACAAAACAATTTATTATTAGGTTGAATGTAACTCCAAAATTTAGTTTAGTTAATACACTGTCATTCAAAAGTCTTTTTGGTTTCCTCTCTACAAACATTGTTAGTTTTTATCACAAAAAATTCGTGATAAAACCAAAGCATTAAAATCAGCGTTTAAAGTGACAGAAAAATGGGGTCGGTGAAAGTATACATAACGATAATCGTTAACAGTTGTATTCTTTTTTTAAAACGTTTATGCGTCATTAATTTGTAAAGTAGATGATTGGCATTGATATTCGGCAGATGTTCCAAATTGAAGAAGTGAAAAACAATTATTATAATTATTGAGATTTGTTTTTCGATTTCCCGCAAACCAATAAATTTTATAAAATACTCTCTAAAAAAATGACAACTTGTCCTTCCCCTTCTTTTATGAGTTTCAAATACACAAGAGTAAGTTCACATTTTTAAATTATCCACTTTGGCATTTCAGTTTCGTAATAATCTCGATATTTGGATTTGAATAGCTGGTTATTACGCACGATTTATTTTTATATTCAACTTTATAATTTTATTTTTATTGCAACCTGCAACCACGCTGAAGACATTCGAGGGTCAGATAATCGCCGTAAATTGTCAGTTCGTGGTTCGACCAACAGTCTTCTTCGTTTTCGCCGCGCGTACTGAAGATCTGACCTCGTTTTAGCCATCTGTTCTTGGCGCCGCAGCAATTTCAAGTCCCGAGCTGCCATTTACACAAGGTATAATTACTTAAAACACAATCGTATATTTTACTTATAAATAACAGAAGACCCGGAGTAGGCAGTTTTTTCTTAGGGAAAAAAAAAGTAAAAGTAAAAGTTCGCGGCGGGGAGAACTAAGACGCAAGGTCGCGCATTGTTTCAGTTAAACACTGTGTTTATTCCCGCCAGAAAGTTTTAGGAACGATTTCAGGAAATGGTAAGGGGGAGGGGCTCCGCGTCCCTCCGAAGCTACGCCTCACCAGTCATTACACTGCTGGCATAATGGCCGTCGTGTCTGCTGGACTCGGACCTGGATGGGCTCCCATTAGCCCCTGAAAGTCAGCGGCAATCGTCTTCCTTCCAGCTAGACAGTCACAGAATGGAAAAAAAATCATTCGCATTTCCCCTTATGGAGAAATATCGTGTATTGAAACACTGGAAGTCCACAGGCAGAACACTCTCGCACTGCTCATTATACATCATTACACACGCCCCTCTTCGTGGTTACGCCACTGACGTATCTCAAACGAAAAAAAAAGGATTAGTATTATTTTAAAATCAAACATAAAAAAAATCATTAGAACTGAGATAAACAAGAAAAAAATTACAAACCAAATACGCCATCTTGGACTCAAAAGTTTTTTAAGGTCCCTTCAAATCATCGTTTATTTAACCAACAGCACCGTGTCAGTACGATGGGAAAGGATGATTCCAAAAATACTGTTTTAAGATCCTAACGCGAATGTGGCATCAACAATGCAGTAGCCGTTGCCATGGACATCAGTGGAAAACGTGGTTGAAAGTCGCTAAAAAAATTTTTTTTTTCGATCAAAAGAGAAACAAGACGAATTTATAACAAAAATCTCTTCTAGGCGCAAACGGAGAATCCACGTACCAAATATCTCATGGCTCTAAGCCTCATCTACTCCGCGCTACACGAACTACAGACAGACGAACAGTCGGACAGCCGGAGAGGCAGGCCAACTCCCTTCTTTGTTAACATTAAACATTAGAAATAAGACTTGTCAGTGGTGAAAAGCTGAAACACGAATAACTGTTTTAGCTAATCCAAAAAAAGCTTATAATTAGTGGCTTTTTTTACTGGGGGTTGGATTCCATGAGTGTGCTGCGGGCAGTGGTTTTGAATCCCTGCGCGTGCGTCTTGAGACTAATGCCAGAGCCGGGCATCGAACCACGGACCGCGAAGAGTTCCAGGCCGTCTACCTGTATTGACGAAAGCGTCAATCATAACCACTATGTCACCATAATCCCAGACAGGCGCCAGATGGTAACTTGCTGAGGGGCATGCCGGTGAGGACGCTGCTGGTTCGCTGGTGTTGTTACTGGGATGGGTTCCTCAGCCTCTCGACATAGTCTTCGACGCCTCTGGACCGCGATGAAATGGCGTACCCGTTTTGCCCTCGCCATATGGGGACCGCGCCTTGTTCCGTCGGATCAGCCCTGTCAGGGAGTATAGTACATGCCGGCCCAAGAGGGCTGAGGAACACGCGCGTTATTAATTACGTGGAGCGAAAACTTTGATTAGATGTCTTCGTAATCATCATCATCAGCATCATCATCATCATCAAAAACTGCTCCCAGCCTGTGGCCGGGTCAGCACCACCTCCACCATTCCTCATCCTTCACTCTGTTTGTTCCATTGTTTCCCTCTCTCCAGCACTCCTTTGAATATCTTCTCTTCCCACTTCTTCCTTGGTGTTACTTGGAGCCTTTAACCTGTGAACTTCAACTCCGTCATTTTCCTAGGCATCCTCTTTTTTTTCCAATCTCTGGACACGGCTATGCCATCTCATTCTCATGATCTCATGCAAGTTCTGTACTCCTACTGTTGCTTGCAGTCTCGTCCCTGATCCTGACTTGCCTCGTAACTGCCTACATAAAGTAAATTTAATATGCTAAGTGACTTTGAAGTGTGTTTGAGTTGAATAAACAGGCGGGGTTGCGGCGTGGTCGTGGAAGGAAATAAATGAAAGATATTCGCGAACACGGGTTTCGAATCCGAGGGGAAGCAGGACACAGCTGTGCAAGTCTGCCCAGCGCTCTGCATGCCAGGTTCGTGGGTTAAGTGGTCGACTCGAGTTCGTATTCGTTGCGTGTATTAATTATCTATTATGTTGAACGCATACGAGTAGAAGAGAAAATTCTGTGAGGGTGAAAATGGATGGTGATGGTGATGAATATGGAACTTGGTGCGTAGGGGCTGGTGTGTCCTGGCCACAATTTTATTTTAATTTATTGAAATTATCCTTGGCTTCTCACGGGCTCGAACTATGGCCAAGTTCACGTTACACTTTCAATAATGCTTCTAAGATAACCAGTATGTACTAAATAAAACTCAAACACTAACTGATTGTCAGACAACGCACAGCGCAAACTGGTGAACCTAGAGATTGGAAATTTGGAAGAAAGACTCTAGGAGTGCACTACCGAGGGATTTTTTTAATTCAATCCCTTAAGGAGTGAAAAGGGGTGGTAGAGTTTTTATGAAGTGAAATACCACTCAGTTACTCACTTATCACCAATTCTCAGTAACCATAAGACCTACAGTCTTGGAAATTGGCACGTGTATTCCTTTTGTTACGCAGACATCCGCTAAGGAAGGATTCTACGAAAATCCCAAGGATTTGGAGGGTTGCGGGGCGTTAAAAATCAAAATTTCCCTATTTTCAATACTATTCCTTCGTTGGTGCTTTCTTCGCCTCCATGGCATCAGCTATTGCATTGTTGATGCCTCCTGCGTCTCCTGGTGAAGTATTTTACATTTTAATTATTTATTCATTTTAAGATCTTAAATCAGCTATCAAGGCGGGTCACAGGGACGCTAAGAATTAAAATTTTCCCGTCTTTCAAGTACATGTCCTACAGACTTGACATGATGTGTACCTAACGCCCGGGCAGCGCCGGGTAATTCAGATAGTCTTTTAATAAAAACATTTCAACACCTAAACAACTTATTTCAAAACTGGAGGTTTTGGGCGTAGGTATGGCAACGATATATGGATAAATAGGAAATATTGATATTGCATGTTCAGAATATCGATATTTTATCGATATTTTAGTGCCGATATTTTTCTGATATCGTTATTTTGTTACGATTATATCGAATTTTATAAAACTAATATTTTTCAAGTAAAAAAATAACATTATTTTCTGTAAATATGCTAAAGTTACAATTTTATTATTTTTGGGACGTACAAATAAGAATTTAATGTGTTAAAAAACTGAAACGTTTTATGTTTAGTAATAATTCTACTGGCAACTTCACGAAATGGTTTACATTACTATTTCAAAAAACCTATTTTATTTTGCTGAGCTATGAAATCTTACAAATTTAAGAATTTTGAAAAGCCAGGGTAAAATTAAATATTTTCAGAAAGAAATTTCCGACCATTTCTGTTCTGTTGTATGCCCCAAATACGTTAAATTTTTAACTTTAACTTTACATCCAATTATACAAAAAAAAATGCGATGTATATATTTTTAATTTCGTGAAATTAAAACCATTGAAAAAAGTCTACATGTCTACCAGTTTTTAACTTAAATATAAATTAACAACGTTAAATGTTCATAACCTCTTTAACGCGACATTTACAGATCCGATATAGTTTTATTGGAACAGTCTGCTCACGGATAGCATTTAAGAGGAGGCATTGCACTTGTCGATACAAGTTTCGTTCCATGTTTTAGTTTATGGCGTGTACTTTTAGGACAGTGGGGAAAAAAAAAAGAGCTAAAACGGGTGTTTTCACAGACGTTTTAAACAGGGGCGCAACAACAGGGGGGGGAAGGTATTCCCCCCCCTCTCTGAAAACTTGAAGTGTGGGCAAACGGGGACAACGAAAGTGCTGTGTAATCAATTTTTAGATAATAAAACTGCTTAAATAGCACCATTTTCCACCTTGAAATACAAATTTTCCCGGGGGAGGACCCCCGGACCCCCCGCTCCAATGTAGGGGGGGATCGATGATTCTTTATAAAAAGGTATATTGCCCTTGGTAATTTAGTTGTTGCGCCCCTGGTTTTATAGGTATGAAAAATCCTACACACACTATTGTGAATGGTATAGGGAAGAATAAGGAGACTTCATCTTTAATGTATAGTTAAAAGGTCGCCGCTGAAGGCGCAGTTACCGACGAGAGGCGCGTCGAGGCTGTGACGGCGTGCGTCGCGCGAGTCCAGGGGGCGCTGGAATGGGACCAGCGGGGCGGGCCGCCAGGTACAGGGGCTCCGCGACCCTGCAACCCCCGGGGTTCCCGGGCGGACTGGCCTCGTGCCGCCCCGAGCGCTGGGGGGACACCGGCGGCGGTTAGACCGCAAGCCGAGTCGGACCCGGGGCTGGCGGGGGAAAAAAAATTATATATATATAACCTCCGCCCCCGGCGCCCGCCAGGTATATGGTCCCCCCTGCTAGCAAGTCATGGCTCCCTGGTATGCCTACATCTTGTATCCGGCGTGGAACAGGCTGGGAACACCACATAACTTAGAAAGTCACAACTTAGAACTGTCATAACTTAGAAACAAGTAACTTAGAAACACACAACGCAGAATCACACAACTTAGAAACGTCATAACGTAGAAAGTCATAACTTAGAACAGTCATAACTTAGAAAATTCTAAGTTATGTGTTTCTAAGTTGTGTGTTTCTAAGTTATGACATCACCCCGACCAGGCTCACACGCTGATGTAGTGCCCTGCGAGTAACTCGGTACACGTGGTACAAGTGAAACTTCTTTGGGCAATCCAAACCTCGACTCGCAAGTATATCTTTAAGGCTCCTTTTCACACTATCCGTTTTTTTTTTTGCCGTCCGGAAAGGGCAGCGACATTCGTTGAGGGGCCGGTCCGAGCCCTGGAGTCGAGTGTGGAGGTGGAGACACTTTCTGCCATCTTGGATTCTGACGTCACGGCGGCCATATTCGATGACCTTAACCCTCGATCTTGAAAACTCGCCAAAAATTTGCCAAAATAAGCCAAAATTTCCAGTTTTTAAGAAGAAATAAATCCGCCATAAATTTTATACAATCGGAAAAATAAAAAAGTTCCTGTTTTGAGGGAAAATTTCCCGTTTTATTCCTCAAAAATGTCAACTTTTTGAAAATTCTCCAAAGCAGCTTAAATTCCCCATGAGCAAGCTGCACTAAGCCGCCGAGGACATGACCTCGACCATTTGGATGTGGCATGGCCACCATTTTGAATTATGTATTCACCATTGCACTTATATTTTCGGCCGCCATCTTGAAAATCCGTATATTTTATGCTATAAAATCGGAGGAAAATTTAAAATTACTAAAAAATTTAATTAATTAAATTTTAATGAAAAAATTCCGCCATTTTGAAATTATGTCACGTCCGCCATCTTGAACATACGTAATTATTAAGCTAGAAATATATTAAAAAATAATTTTTAAATTAATTATTTACAATAAAATTTCAATAAATTTTTAATTAAAAAACCCACCTACATCATGGAGTCCTCGATTCGAACTCAGAGAGAGCAAAAAAATGGCGACTGAAGCAGAAGCCACCGGCAGACTGACCTCCCACCATAAATACCAAGGTAGATATATCGCCAGATAGTATGTCACGCCCGACATCTTGTTTTCGTCTGCTGGAGGCCGCCATCTGGAATCTGACATATTGTTTTCGTCTGCTAGAATGTACTGCCGCTATGTTGGTTTCATTTTTACCCGCTAGAGTGCAGAAATCATTTATTACTTTGGCGCCCGCCATCTTGAAAATTCGTAATTTTTTAGCTATAAAAACGGGAAAAATTCCAAAATTCATTTTAAAAAAATCTGCAATTAATATACTGATTGAGTCGATCGATTCCTGTCCTTGGTTCGATACTTGATCGATGCGAAAAATTTAATTTTATATAAAAAAAAATATTAATTTCAATAAATATGGTGGAAAGTCCTAAAGGAAGCTTATGTTCCTAGTCTACCAGCCTGCAGTAAGCCATTCATGACATATTGGCCGTCATTTTGTAAATTCGTAATAATAAACCTAGAAATTAGGGAAAAATTCTAACAATCATCAAAAAAATATTTTCTATTAATGTAAGATTGACTGAATAGATTTCCTTCCTTGGTTTTATTCTCGGCCAGTGATAAGAGTAACGAAAGCTGACAATAAATATTAAATTTTGTTTCCCATCACCTTCAGCAGACGCGATAGAGAAATGTTGCGGGAGATCCGTCTCCGTTTCCATGTCGATGTAGGACGGGCCTAAGGCTACGGCCAGACGAGCGTTATTTGCAGCGGCTCGTGCGCTGCAAAATGTAGCCAGAAAATGCGTCGCATGGCAGCAAGCGTGGCTGAGCAGACGCGCCGCAAATGACGCGCCGCAGCAAGTGAAGCGAGCTGCGACACGCGCGTCACACAGAACGAATAGGACCGGACCCATTTCTGGGCGCGACAGATGCGGCAGTATACCGGCCAGACGTGCGACATTTGCAGCAGTCGGAGGAACGAAGAGCCACGCACGGTGATCTACGTTGCGCGCAATGGATTTTGGTAATTGAAAAAAAAAAAGATGATTTGGAAATAGTTTATGCAATTTAAGTGTTCTTTAAAATACAGACATATTAATGTGTGTGTGTTTTAATACGTGCTGAAGTAGCACATGAGCTCGCTTTTAGTGTACAATACTGATTGTAGTTAACTTGGTTGTGGTTATATGTGTAAAACCGTAACACACGCAGTTAAAACATGTAATATAAAAACAACGTAGTTAAAAATGTTTTTAAAGATAACAATCCAGGGTCACTATTTATGTCTAATCTAAATATAAATATTTCTCTTGCTCAAATATGGCACAATAATATAAAACAATTTACAGCAAACTACTCTGTTAAAAACTTCGTGTAACACCTGGGAAAAACGTGCAAGTTGATGTCTTTTGTTGTGATATGATATGTGTTAGTCGATTAGTGCACTACAGTTAATATACATTTCAAATTCGTGGTGGTGTGTGTGCAATACCAATGCACCAATAGATGGTGCGTATTATAAGCACAAGTGATTTTAATACAATACAGAAAGACGTGGAAGTTTTTCCCAACACCGTATAATCTATATTACAGGACCTCTGGAAATATGGATGTAGAAGAGTCACATCCTTCACCTGACATGGATGGATCAGGGCATAGGACGGAGGACGAGCAAGGGGATGTTCAAGTGATCGGGCCTACAGTCAGCAGGCCGACAAATTCTCACCAACGCAAAAGAGATGCCAACTCTTTTGAGCGGGAACTCATAGATGTTCTTCGGAGTAACATATCACGAAATATTAGTGAAGAACTTGAATGCGACCCAGATAGAATGTTTCTATTGTCTTTGCTACATAGCATGCAAGCTGTCAAACCTGAGTATAAATAGGACATGCAGATTAGGATGCTGGAGGTAATGAAATCATTCTCCAGTGCACCGACTCTGGGTTTCTATCCACAAGCTCCATCATCTTACGGTGCCCAACCATCCTTCGTCCAGTGTACCCAAGATACATAATTACAGTCGCCTACGTCTGTGGCATCACATGAGTCAGACGAGTCTATCATGTCACTGTTTAAGTTGCCTTGAAGCACAACGGTTGGGTGCTTTCTAATTTTAATTTTATATCTTGTAACACTGTATTATCACTACATTAATTTACCTTAGTGTAACTGCTAGTTTTTCTTCCAATCCTATACAGTCCCGCATAACGGTGTTCTGTTTTGCTAACATACCACTCAGAGTGTAAGGTGATAGCAGGTAAATAAATGAATTCACCGACATACGGTAATACTCATGAAATTTGTTGGGTACTGCTTCAGTTTTTCATGCAGTAGTATATACTTCCCCTTTCTTGGACGTTCACTAATTAAAGGGTGTACCCACAATTTCCTTCGACGTTTTCGTCGTCGATGTACAAGTGCTGCTACTACTGCAGCTTCCTCCACGATATCCCTAGTGGGAACACTACAATCAACTGGCTGCAGCGAGTGCTATTTGTTGCACGTGTGGCCGTGTATCGTTTCACTTGCGACATTTCACGCCGTTTTTCACGCGACATTTGACGCTCGTGTCTGGCCATGCGCTGCGATTTTTAACGCTTGCTTTATTTGTCGCGCTCAACATTGCTGCAAATAACGCTCGTCTGGCCGTAGCCTAACAGCTTCAACCCCTGATACAACTCTTCCAGGGAAAGAAGTAAGGCGTCGCCAGTGGTGTGTGTTGTGTTGCCTAGCGGGGAAGATCCGTGCCGGCAGCGCCACACGCTGAAAAGGAGGCGCGGACGTCTGTTATGGCGTGTTGAACGCAGCACAAAAGACCGCGCGACTTTGCCCGAACACAACGCGGGCTGATCCACGCGTTCCAGCGTTCCAGCGCCGAGGGCAGAACAACGTCCCGCCAAGAGGCCACTGCGCCAGATGGATATCGGCTTAGCCTTCGGCCCGTCTCTTGCCGACGCGACGCGCGGGGCGAGTAGGTAAATCCCCTGGTTTGTATTCCCGACGCGTCCTTTGCAGTTCTGCCAACCTCTGAATGGTCGGGGCTCAAATATTTACCCCGGGTACTGTGCTTCACCTGAGGGGCGGCATCCCTTTGAGCTCGCCGCGCGGGTGTGGAAGGGCCCGAGGAGCAGATTAGGGGCGATTCCAGCGTCCGGCGGCTTGTTGCATGACGTCACAAGCGTGACTCGTGCGTTCAGTGGCGGATGCAGGAATTTTTTTGGGGGGGAGAAGAGGGATTTGGGGAGAATTAAAAAAAAATTAAATTTAACTCGTGTATTCAAAAAACTTACATTACTATTGACACGAACGTACGGACATGTGGCCTAAAGAAGTAGCCGTGATAAAAAAAAATAACCCTACCATTGATAATAATTCAAAATAAAATTAAACGTGCTTTAATTTTATGGGATAAAATATTTGGCAAACCTATGTGGCAAAAAAATAAATTAATCGGATAAATTTGACTAGTCATCTTTTTTTTAAATAATTCTAGCTTAGCGAGTAATTTGAAATGATGGTTTGATGAAGCAAATAACTTGTAACGGGTACCTGTGAACCCGGAAGTACTTGTGCTCTCTGCCCCTTATGTGCGCGGTGATACCGCCCGCAACACGCCGGACGGCGCGTGCTAGTGGTTCGGCAGCCTTCGGAGGTCGTCGGCCGTCGTCGGGTTCCTGCTGAACCAAGGCTTTTTTCCATAGTTTCTTAGTTTTTTAGGTGCTGACTGGTGGCGGAGTGAGTGGCCAGTGTAACCACTCACCACCAGGGGCGCTTGCGTCCCTGGTCACTAAATCCAGTCCTGGATAAAAAGCAAAGCGGACCACGAGTCCAAGTGCCCAACCCTCGCATGGTAGATTCTTTTCTACTCTGACCAACACTTCATCCAGACCATCCTCTGTCTCCTGCAAATTCCTACACGTAATGCATGCCAAATTGCATCCCGCATGAATGTGGCCAGGGTTTTCCCTGTGTCTATGCAGGTTTTACCTGAGCCCAACCTATCTCTAGTTATAGTCTAGATTTAAGAGTGAGGGGAGTTAGTCATGGCGCCAATCGTTGCCATGGCTGGCCACTCCCCTCCTAGCACATGATGCATGGCTAATCCCAGCATGACTAGGCGTATAGGCTTCGGCCTGAGACGCACCTAGGTCCCTCCCTAACCCGGACCCCTCCAAAATACACTTAGTTTTAGTTAGGTTAGGAAAAAAAAAACCAAATTCGGGTTTTTTCCACCACCAGCTGGAATGGACTGGAGAGTTCTCCACGGGTGTTGGCCGTCGGCGAATCGAGTATAATTAGCCCTCTTCGATCCAAGACCTGGAGGAGACCAGAAGCAGACCGCCGAGCGACACAACACCCGGGGCCTACACTGTCAAGATGCCGCTTGGATGTCGGTGAGCCACGCTTTTCGTATACAAACAGACTTAACTTGCCACCGATGCCAAGTATTTGCTGTGGCGACAAGATACAACAATACTGGAGGCATCTGAGTGCAGTAGGCTGTAGTATTTCGAATAAGTTGTTTTCACGAGCGGGCAGCGGCGACGGTGTGCGTAGTAGTTAAGAGTACTTACGGTGCTGTTAAACTGACATCAGTGTTCCGCTGCGGTGCGATCGTCACGCACTGCTAACATCGGCGGAGACAACTTTTGTTTGCGAAGTGCCGACGCGTGAGGAAAGAATTTCTCACTTGTAACCAGAGGGAGAAGCAGCTTGGTTCCAACCTTTTGGTCGCGGCATCCACCACCAGTCCTCCCGCATGTGCGCGCCCTTTTATGGGTAGAATGGGAGCGACTTACAGATCCTTTTTATTCATTCCGGAGCAAGTAAAATTACGACCGAGCAGTCAAGGGTTTGATCATGAAGGTGTTGGAGCCTCAGCTTGACCGGTGTCGTCATCACTCAGCTAACCAGACAGTTTAGCTGTGTCCTGAGTCCTGTATCAACACTGGGAAAACAGTAGGTGCCGCTTCGTCCAGGTGGTAGTTGTGCGTGGACTCGTGACGGCCGACGAGTTTCCAGCGCCTGTGGCCCGCGCCGGGGTCCTACTGGGGCGCCACCGGGGGCTGAACGAGGTCCCACAGAGAGCAGTGCGCCTGCGCGCCGAGGGACGAGGGACTACGCCGCGAGGTTCCCGACCCGAGCGAGTGGACGGGGCGAGGAGTGGCGAGTTGCGGACTGGCGCTGAAGGCGAGTAACGGCGGCACTGCGTTCCGCTTCATTCATCACAACTGTCATTACGTAACTGTCTAAAAGTTATATGCTATAACGGCGATTCCTGTTGGGGAAAATACATAAGCAAGTAAGGAATCTTTTGCGAGACGTTAGTATTTAGTCCGCATCTGGCAGTTGGTTGTGACATCCGGATGATAACTGATAAACTCACTGTATAAAAATGTTTTTGGATCTTTTTTGACGTGACAACGTCTAATAAATCGATGAACGCCGGCTGCACGCACGAAAAAGTGTCCTGTTACGCACATTGTCCCGTTACGCTCATTGTACGCTTGCGCCGCATCTATCTCTCTTCCACTCGATTGGAACAACCATAGATTTGACTTTTTCGAGGCACATTAAACTTGAAACACTACCATTCGTTTCCTACTTTTCCTATCATCGTCCTGTCCTTAACAGAATAACACAGATTGGAAGAAGTTAAATAGCAAACAAGTTTAAAAGTTATAGATAAAGTAATCTCTTCGTTAAAGTAATAAACATATTTGAATTAATGAGTGCAAATAAAAGTAAATTTATCAATTAAATTGTAGATTTAATTTCACTCCTTCTTTGTATCCATACAAAATAGCGATAACTCAATAAAAATGATTCAATTTTATTCATAAACGTATGCAATCATTTCATCAATGTTTTGTTATGACGTTGTCACGTTAAACTATCGTCCTTCAACTGACTTTACAGACTTTTAATAAAAGAATCGTGTCTGAAAACTTTGTACGTCACTCTTGCTAACGTTTTAATTTTCTTGTGAAACATTCATATCACTGAGAAGCGCTGGGGCTACAAACTTGCTAAGTTAGCAACGGAATTTTTTACAGTGTGAATAGTCAATTTACCCGATTAAAAATTGTTGCTGCATGAGTCGTACAAATAATTTTTTTTCAACAAAAGTATAGCCATTTTAAAATTTTATAGTCTACGGTATATAATAATTTGGTGCTGGGTGAGGTCTTTAATTTTTTGAAAAAATTCTTCAACTCGAAAAAAAATTAACTTTTTATTTTGGTATGGAACATTCTGTACATAATGACCTAGTTGTCGACGATGTATGAGGCCCTACTTAGGAGGGAAAAAAAAAAAATTTTTGCCCAACATGGTGATGGGTTTGGTTTTTTTTTTTTTTTGCGACCTACTTACACACACCAGGTTACATTATCTCGCGTCGCGGACGAACAACGTGCTGATGGATCACTCCTCCCAACTGGCAGCCAATCACGTGGGCTCTTCCTTCGGGCGGCTAATGAACGAGGGCCCCCCCGCGCGCCCCCAAGGTCGCGAGCTCGGGAGAAGAATAAAGGAAAGCACCTGCCGGCCAGTTTCCTATTTACAATCCTTCCCCCTCCCCTCGCCGGCTGCTGATGTTCACCCCCCCCCCTTCCACCCTCAATGAGCACACGCAACGAGGCCCGACTGTCGGCTACCTGTGGACCTCCCCCGCGGGGGTTGTTGTCTGGACGGACGGCCGACGGGCCGGGGGGGAGGGGGGGGAACTCGTGTTTATAGAGTGACATTCGAGACGTTCGGAGAGCTATTACCTGAACGCAACTGGGCGTGCCGCGAGCTGGGACGAAACGAAACGAACACCGGCTGCCTTGGCTCCCCAGTCTGCCCGTCGGCGAGTTGACAATCCGCGTTGCCCCAAATTAATTATTGAGTCGTGGAACACTTGAGTTCTTCAGGGTTTTCAGTAATTCTATTTTTTTTATTATTGATTTATGAATGATATACTGAAAAATAAAACGTGGTTTTTGAAGACGAAGGCCACATACGAAGGTTGTAACGTGTGTACCGTCGTACACACTCAGAATCGACAGTGGCCCTAACAGTCTGTGGATGCCGTCCGACGCGCAACACAAGAGCGGCGGGGGGGCTTTGAACGCTGCGGCTGGTGGTCGGACTTCTTCGGAAGTGGTCGGGCGTCATCGGTTGCGCGCCGATCCGCCGGAAACGGAAGTCGGCCATCGTTCCCCCAAACGTACGAGACTATTCTGTTTCAGCCTGGGAAGGAGACCAGCGAGTATAAGAGGGCATGCTTCGAGTCAACAGAGGCTTCTTCGCACCAGGCAGTGGTGCAGAGAGGACAGCCTCTCTAAGGCATAGCTTCACTGTTCATATCAGTGTTTGACAGACAGCCACCACTGCTTTTAGGTTGTAGGCGACCGGCGGGTCGGATAGCCCGCGAACCGCGACAAGGGAAGGACAAATGGCGAACACAACACCGAGCGACCAGGCTATGGAGACAACACAGGCCAGCGCCAAACGCGAACGTGCCGAAGACGACAACTATTTTCAATTGGTTGGGGGGAAAAAAAGCCTCGCGATCAAACCGCACACATGACCGTAGCCACTCACTCGGCAGGAGGCGGGAAACTGTTCTCGCGAACAGTGAAGATGCGCAACCAGTCAGGCGCGACTCAGCTCAACAGCCAACAGCAGGGACTTCCGCGATCCCACTTCAAAACAGCTACGGCGTACTGGCAAACCTGCCCGCCGACAAACAACCACCGTCTCAGACACAACCACAAACCACCACCGCGGCCGGTAACAGGTACAGGGGTGTACCGATCATGGTCAGGGAAGTGGCGAGGCTCTAGGAGATCGCAACTTTCCTGAACGCGCATCGCATCGCGTTCAAGAATACAATCACGCGCAGGAGAGAGCTGCGACTCGCATTCGAGGACAGAGAGGGCTACTCTCAAGCCCTCTCATACCTGAAAACAAACGGGATCTACCACCACACGTTTGCGCATCCCGACGAGCGCAACACGAAAATTGTAATTAAGGGATTGTACCCGGAGGTCGTCGAGGCCGACATCGCCGCGGAACTGACGGAGAAGGGCTTCGTGGTACATGACGTCCGTGATTTCGAAGTCACCCGGACGGACGCCACAGGGCAGCCACAACGTTTTCGGTCAGGGACATTCTGACATCAACGTTCTCACCGTACGTACACTCCACTACACTTCGGTGAATATCCAGAAATATCAAGCCCGCCCACAAGACATCGCCCAGTGTAAGCGCTGCGGCGAAATTCGACCATACGCACACTCGCTGCAGCAAGCCACCGCGATGCGTTAGGTGCGGCGAAAACCACGCCCGCAAAGACTGCCAGAAGTCCAATGACGCAGATAAATTCTGGTTTAACTGTAAAGTGCGGGGACACACTGCAGACTGGAAGCAGTGCCCAATTTTCCTCAAAATGGTGGCGAGTAGGTCGCAAAGACAACAACAAGCGCTTACTTGAAGAAAATAGTTTCAGATGTTATATATATACATATTTATAAAAATTTTGTTCACGGTAGGGGAATAATATTATTTCGTTTTTATAACACGATTTTATAACAAATACCTACGCATCCCAAATACACCAAACGTATTTATAATGTGTTACAATATTTTTTAAAACATTGTGCAAAAGATCCCGGGTGTAATTTGAATTATTATGTGTAACTGTAAAACACCATTGTTGGTTCAAAACGTATTTGAATATTCAACATTACTTATAAATAACCGTACCGATTGTGCTGAAAATTGGTGGACGATCGTTAAATTACATAGGTAATATTAATAATTCAAACGACGAAAATATGATTGAAAAGTCAAATCGATGGTTGTTTCAATCGAGTGGAAGAGAGATGCCGCGCATGCGTACAATGAGCATACCAGGACACATCTGTAGTGGGACATCCGTAGTGGGACATCCGTAGTGGGACACTTTTTCGTGCGTGCAGCCGGCGTTCATCGATTTATTAGACGTTGTCACGTCAATAATAAAGTATTTAAGTTGAAACACTGAACGTCTGCATTATGTTTAACTGAATGAAGTTCTACAATCACAGCAAATTTTGTCTCTGTAGCAAAATAATTTCATTGAAATATTTGGTGGTAATACCTTTATTTTTCTCGTACGTTTGTGACGTGTTACTACATACTCCAAATTATTTTAAAGAAATAATTTTAAAATAGCGACTAAATTTTTAAGTGGTGTAGAACTTCAACCAATCAGATATAAATCCAACGCTCAGTGCTCAATTTTAAATACCGTGTCCGAGTTTCATTATTATAAGTGTATTTGCAGCATGAGAACACGTGAATTTGCTCGTTACCGAGGTTATATGTTACACATCTCTGGAGAGTACCTACTGAAAGACTCGCTCATGTTCTCTCTCTCTCTCCCCCCCCCCCCTTTTTATGGTCCATAAACGATCGTCTATTCAAATGTTTATACACACCTTATTTTCTATTCTCACGATTTTTGCAGTTCCCAATGTTGCACAAAATAGTTTCAGGTGATGCATTAAAAAAAAAAAAAAAAAAAGAGATGGAAAATATCGGTTGAGATCGTTTAAGGGGAAAAATAGGACTGAAAAAAAATCTTTAATGCTCACTTAACGTGAAAAATAAATGAATTAGCTTGGCTTCTGGGTTGTAGCCGCGGCCTTGGCGAATGTTTCACAGACGTTTCGGTCGAAATTGCAGTCGCCATCATCAGGGAGCAGTTACCTACCTAGGTCGCGGTAAACCGCCAAAGACGCGGCTGCAACAAAGAAGCCAAGCTTATTTTCAGACAATGGCCGTGAAAGCCTGCGAACATTTTGAAAAATAAACGTTGCGTATTTTTTTTTAAATTTCTTCCCCCTCCTCTTTTTTTTTTTTTTTTACTAAGAGCACTGATGGTACAGATGTGCCCACTGTGTTCGTGACTGGTGAGGAACCAGCTCGCCGCGCAACGACGCCATCTTGTTCCTGAGATACGCATCAGCTCGGCTGTCACCGGAGCGCGCCGCGCGTCTACGTCGCTTTCACTGCTCCCGAGCCGTCAGCGTTAACAACTCTCTTCTCCCCTCTCCAACCAAGCTTCACGGCGAGACAAGGTCCCACTTCGGCCCGCGCTGTCACCAAGGAGCATGTATATTAATTAGCTCCATGGCTGTCACTGGTGCCATCCCTGGCCGCCTATTCCTCGCTGCCCGAGCTTACCGGGGGGGGGGGGGGGGGGGGGGGGGAGGGGGAGACCAGGTCTCTGCGTCACCACGGAGCGAAGCGCGCAGCTTTCTCGGAGGTAGAAAACCATTGTAGGGACCTCACTGACCAAGGAAAGGTACTTGCAATCTGGTTGATAAAATAAATTAAGGGGCCGCCATAGTCTGGGGTGTAGAACTTAAAATCCTTACAGTCATAAATGGAAACTTTTTAAATGGAAGATTTTTTTCTGTTCCACCCACCGTTTCTTTGGTAGCCTGACTTGTTACAAGGGATTGTATTTCTACCAGAGAAAATGCCACCATTTTGTCTGGGCAATCCGCCTTGGAGGAGCCGGGGCGCGAACCCGGGTTCTACAAGTCACAAGGCAGGCGCTCTACCCCAGAACCAGAGTGGTAGAGCGAATACGTGCAGTCTTCATAACACTGGCATGATGTTATTCCACGAGTTTACTGTAGTTTCGTGTGTCATTAACACGTGCAGTAATATATAACCTCGGTAACGAACAAATTTAGGTGTTCTAATGTTTTTAGTTCAGCATGAATCATGTAATTGTATTACAGTGAAATATAATTTGTTTAACTAGTCTGACAGTTTTTTAGTTG
The DNA here is from genome assembly GCF_032445375.1 of Bacillus rossius redtenbacheri. Classification (NCBI taxonomy): domain Eukaryota; kingdom Metazoa; phylum Arthropoda; class Insecta; order Phasmatodea; family Bacillidae; genus Bacillus; species Bacillus rossius. The sequence goes on from NC_086339.1 coordinate 25,086,221, forward strand.
ATTTCCTGCAAACAAACTTACAGTCCCGCTGTACAATAATTACATAGAAATAGGTATAGACTAGTAAAAAAAAATATGCAAGATGTTAGATATTAAAAGAGTGTGTTTGGTTAAAATATGTGTGTGCTTACAAGCATGATGTTATTGTATAAACATTTTATTTATTTGGTTTTAAAGCCACAGAAATGTTAACTTTTTTATATCACGTTTGGCTTTCTTTTGTTTTACCGTGCTTAATATGCGCATCTAAAACTGGAAAGCTATTCAAACAACTGTTTGAAAATAACTAAATATGGGAGATATTGGGGCAACACAAAGCATAAATGGTAACACTATTTTGTAGTGATACAGTTATTATCATGTAAATGTACAAATGAACAAATATGTAAGTTTACATGAATATTTCTGTTCCATTTACAAAGGAAATTTACGAGCGATGTGAATAAACAGTGACGACAGCACAGACGAACACCGCAAGCGGGAGAGAGATCTATTCCCTTCTTAAGGCACAAACAGACTGAGGTTTGTCATGACATACAGTTTAATGAGCAATGGCGTATGTCCGAAACTACATCTTGAATTAATTTACCTATAATTTGAAATTTTGTTTGTCAGGTGAAATTTTTTTTAATGAACTACACTGAATTTGTTGAAATTCACATAGATACTGACTTTCTTAAAACAGATTTGTGTTTTTTTTTTTATGTGTATATTTGTTTACACTTCTGTTAACAAGGCACAGGTATTAGTGCAGAGAAGCCTACTCAAAAGAGGAACCTGTTTTTGTAACAATAAGTGTCAAGAGCGTAGTAAAAATTTGCCAAATTTGTTTAGACAAAGAATTTTAGTTTACAAAAATTACAATGGCAGGAATTTCAAAAAAGCACTTAAGGGATCATCAACTAGTCTAAAAATGTATTTTCAAGCATTATCTTTGTAAAAGAGTTTCCGGAGGAGGGATTGTCTTTGCCCCCCCCCCCCCTCCCCTTACACAAATACTGGCTACAACCATAGTAAATGTGTAAACAAAATCACATGTAGTTACACTAGTACACGATATACTCAAAACACGTATTAAAATTCTGGTGGCTGTAATTGTTTTTTTAAAAAAATAGTAGTTGCATTTATGATATTAGATGTAAATAATTTTTCTACTAGTGCGCGATCTGTTGAGTTGATTTATGACGAACTACAGAAAATCACCGCCAGAAGTGCTATCTGTAGCCTTTTAAGTTAACCTAAGAAACAGCTAGGGGGTTAACAGCGCTACTTAGCGACGTATTCTATACGCTAGTTCGAGAGCAAAGCAGTTATACTCATTCCATGGAGTGTATAAATAAATATGTCAGTATTCCGTCTCGTTACGGCAGTTTTCCTTAATGGTACTTTTCCGCCTTTTTTGAAGAGGCCAGGCGGAAGGTTACCATTATGGTAGTTTTCCATTATGGCAGTCTTCCGTCGCCCCTGATAGACACTACGTTATGGTTCTTGAACATCTCTTAACGGGTGATCCCTACCTTAACGAAGGCAAACTTGCAATATTTAAACTATAAACAATTGTTATGGCATGTAAATTGTTGAAACCCATATGGCGTCTTTCTGTTTCTATCTCCCCTCATCTCCCCCCCTTTAACAGCCTATCCTGACGAGGACCATCCCCCCCACCCCACCCCCCTCCCTCGCACACACGACGTCAACGTATTTATGTCGGGCCCGAGGCGCAGGTCCTCTCGCGCGCATTCTGGCGGCCGGGCCCATAAACAATCGCGCCCGCCCCGCGCCCGCCGTTGGTCCATTAGCGCTAATTGCAGGTGCTCTGCCCGGGTCCTGGAGGCTGTGTTCAGCCGACATCCTCGGTCGGATCACGTCCTCCGGTTGGCAGCCCTGCGCCCGGCCAAGGAGCATGGAAGTAAACAGACATTTCACTACCATCTTAAACATAATTCATTTTTGTATTCTTCTTTGAGATCCGCCAACATTTTAAAACCAAAGAAATTTAGCTTAGTCCCGAATAATATCAGGATCTAGGACTCGTGTTGAGAACCTACATAAATGCGTTTTAATAAAAATATCGTCTAATTGGCATTTCCGTATCTTGGTATGCATTACAGAAAAAAAATTAAGGATTTTCATAATATTTTATTAGTGACTAAATTAATGTTGTGTTCTTTGATAGTCTTGAAGAATGTTAGGCGAACCTCGTAGTTCCACAATTCATAACCACGTTTGGCTCCTAAAATCGTTATATTAATTTACATAGATGCCCATCTAATGCAATACGCACAAATTGGATTTGCTTAGAAGTGGTAGCTATAATACCGCAAATACGAAAATAGGAATGTACAATTAGTGCCTTCAAACACACATGGACGCATAAATATTAACATAAATGTTGGTATTTAAACATAAACGTTTATCGATGTCTCCCGATTCATTTACATTTGAGGCGCTACACATTATTTAATAGTTTTACATCCTATTTATCATTTTAAATACATCAGACAGGCATGTACAAAACACAAAGATCTTTTGACGAGCGCGATTTAAAAAAATGCCTCAAATCTGACGTGTAACCTTTGTTGATTCGCACCTTTATTAAAACGAAAATTGTAAAATTGTTTTCTCAACACAGAAATGTTGTACTAGTTAAAATAATCATATTAAAAGAAAAAATTACAGTTTGTTCACAAATCAAATTATTAAAAAAAAATAGTTGTCTGTAAAGTCGGTTTACGGACGATAGTTTAACGTGACAACGTCATAACAAAACATTGATACAATGATTGCATATTTTTATTAAATAAAATTGAATCTTTTTTATTGAATTATTACTATTTTGTATGGATACAAAGGAGTGAAATGAAATCTACAATTTAATTGATAAATTTACTTTTATTTGCATTCATTAATGCAAATATGTTTATTACTTTAACGAAGAGATTATAACTTTTATACGTGTTTGCTATTTAACTTCTTCCAATCTGTGTTATTCTGTTAAGGATAGGACGATGATAGGAAAAGTAGGAAACGAATTGGAATGTTTCAAGTTTAATGTGCCTCGAAAAAGTCAAATCGATGGTTGTTCCAATCGAGTGGAAGAGAGATAGATGCGGCGCAAGCGTACAATGAGCGTAACGGGACACAGTGCAACGGGACAATGTGCGTTACGGGACATTTTTTCGTGCTGCAGTCGGCGTTCATAGATTTATTAGACGTTGTCACGTCAAAATATTGATAGTTTATCTCTGAATGTGAATGACATTCTGATGTTGGTAGAGACGAATCGCTAGTGAGCAATAAGCGCATCGTAGACCCTGTCTAGTGACAGCCCCCTGTTCCCGCCTACCCAGACACGCGCACCGTCCGCAGAGCTTCACAAGAAACCACTCAACTGCTCAACATAGCAGAGTGGTGTCTGTTCACGAAAATCATTTAAGAATACGCTGAGGACGGACGAGTTGTTTTGTTTCCGTATTTCGTTTTTAGGAGAGTTAAAAGGGGTTAAAAAAAAAACGCGTGTTTTTCAAAATACAGATCCTTGAAAGCACTCAAGGGCCATACATTACACATTTAACTTCATTTCTCCGCCATATAATGTTATAGTTACCGCTCAAATTTCATAGCTGAGATCACTGTGCGCCAGTTCAAAGCCTAGAAGCACCAGCGAACGTCGAAATCTTCCCCTGACTTAAGATTCATTGGCATGGGGTCAGACGTCCGATTAATCTACGTTCGCGAATCTTCAGATTTTATATGCTGTTTTAAAAGTATAAGGTAGATTAGGTTTGTTGCATAAATAAAATCCACGCAAAAATTCATTCGTTTTTATTTTTTGGAGTAAGTTTTCGCACGTCTATGTGATCGTTACAAAAATTAAAGGTTGATTTGGTTAGGTCGCTACTTGAAAATCTTGAAAATGTATAAAATGTTGCAAATTTATTTGTTTTCTTTATCCTGACCGCGAAGTTGCATGAGCATAAAATTAGCTACTTCGGATATGATGGGGACTGGTTGGGAATCAATGAAGCACAGGATTCCCGTTCTATTCACTCAACCTCTTTGGTCTGATCACGTCCTCTGTTTGTCTGCTTCCGGCCATCAGATACGTCAACGCACTTTTACACCCGTGATCTTGAAACTTAGTGAATATCTGTTGAAAATATTTGTGGCAGGACAACAATAATGCAAGGGAGGTATCAAGTTAAAATTTTATAAATAGACTTTAAATGAAAGTAATGACGAAAAAAAAAAATCAACATGGATTGTAGATCGAACCTTAAAATTTTTATTTGTGCAGCAAAAAAGGTTCAGCTGGCAGGTTTTATGTTGAAACCACGTCTTTTAATTGTATAATCTTTATAAAAAAAATATATTTTTTAAATTTTTCTTTTAAACTGTTTTCCATACTTTAACGAAGTTTGTAAACACACATCCAGATAGAGCATGAAGCGAGAAAAGTCTTCAACTTCACGAGACGGGCCAGAGCGTTGAAACTGAGCTGGTTTGGTAGCAGCGAGTTGTGATCACAGGCTGTAGCGAGTACTCCTACCCGGTATAATCCACACTGAAGTTCTTACACTCCCTTCTCTTTTCGTCCTTGTACGTAATCACCGGCTTAATTATCAGTGTAGAAAGGAGAAAAAGGGATGTGGGAGAGGCCGACACGCATTAACAGTGACGTCACGGGATGTAGATTGCTGTGTAACAAAAAAAAAAGCGATGCACGTCAGTGCATGGTTGGTGCGCCATCTGGTGTTCCAGTGACTCCAGCACACCCTGGCGAGCAGACGCAGCGATCGCGCGTCTTGCAGGCAGCGCAGTTGGGCACGAAGCGTATTGCATTATTTGTGAAAATGTCGTGACTTGCAGTGGCGTAGCCGGGGGGGGGGGGGGAGGGGGGTTTAGGGGTTCAACCCCCCCCCCCCTTTTAGCCCCTATTTTTTTTTCTTATCTGAAAGCAGGTTAGCTAAAAGCCTGGGTGTCTTACTGCTATCACCGGCCACTGCACTGGAGGGGAAGAGTAAGCGAGCCCTACCGATTCTCCTTCCCTTCCCCTACCCCTGTCGCGAGCAGAAGCTATAAGGTTGTGACGCCGTGACGGGTCCCAAGCTTTCAAATATCTTACACCTACTGTACTTAACCAGCGCGGTAATTATAAGCAGGTGGTGACTGGGTAACTCTTCAAGCTAAAGCTAATTGTTTCCAGGAATAGGCCAGTTCTGCCGAAACCCAACCATTTTTATTCCTTTTTTTTTATTATTGTATTGTCGAGCTTCGAGCATGATTTATGATTCTGAGTGGACGGGGACAAGGCACTTGTATTGATTAAAATATCTTTAATTAATTTCTTACTTCATCACTCAAACAATTTTTTTATTAAAAAATTAATAATGTTTTTACCATTACAATATTTAAAGTTAAGTACCGAAAACTGCTCAAATAGCACTATTTTACACCTTAAAATCCAAAATTTCCGGGGCCGGATCCCCGGACCCCCCGCTTTAATTGCGGGGGACCATGCTTCTAAACCCCCCCCCCCCCATACACAAATCCTGGCTACACTACTGGTGACTTGGAATACTGTAAAAACCCTATACACTATGTTGGTTGCAAAATCATCAGGGATTTACTCAGCGTGGTTGCGCTCAGAAACGTTTGCGAGACGGGATCTCCGGAATGCTGGTGTTCTGTAGCAGTTACGTCCAACTTCGGTCTTTCCGAGGGCCAGCTGTCGTTCGTCTCATTCGTCAAACTAATCGGAGGGCCAGACAAACGTGAATAAATACTGCATTTCTAACAACGACTTTTCAAATTTATTATCCTGTAGAGTAACCAATAAATACAATACGTGGCACGTCATGAAACGAAAAATTATTGCTTTAAACAATTTATTAATTTAAAAAATTGGAGTGAGTCTTTCAGTACTCGCCAGCCAGTGGTGTGTAAAAATCAAACCTCGGTAACAAGAAAATTCGTGTGTTCTCACGTTGTTCATGTTTCAAATAAACTTAAAATACTAAACTTGGACACAAAATTTAACGTAGAATTCTTAAAAATAATGCCGAGCTTGATAAACAAAATATTCAGTATTATTCAAATACCAAAATTTGTGGATGCGAATCATACTCATACTTACTGCGCCCGCCGCTAGAATTCGCTGCTTGAATCGTAAACATGGCTGGCCACCATTAAACGCAGACAGTAGCTAGGGATGAGCGAAATGGTTGATTTCCAATACCAGAAGTAGCACTTGTGGTTACGATTGAATAACTGGTTATTTAAATGATTAACATTAGCAGTTATCAGGCATGAACAACAACGAGACAGTTTTCAAGAACATTAAATGCAGACAGACAAAAACTTTGGACAAGGCAGAAAACATATGGTGGGGAGGAGGGGGGGGGGGAATAAGCTCATGTCATTCGAAGCTCATCGTCTGAAATTTCGCACCGAGCAACGAGCGAGCGATAACGTCACCGAGCAGCCCAATTGGTAAGCAAACGTAAACAAAGTCTAATCGCAGTGGTTGGTTCGTGACTGGTCAGTTTCAATTTTCGAATCGTGGTGATTGGTCTGTGGACTAGTCAATACAACTCAACTTCCATTACGTTTAGTAACACTACGACTTGATGTAAAAAAACAAAACCTCTATATAACTGTTAAAACATGACAAAAAAAAACATGTTTTGAATTTTATATAAAGACAGGTTCAATCATTTAAATATTGCACGTATAACATGAAGGGAAAAAAAAGTTGGATTATCGCGACATGCGTAATTTTAAATGACGGTTTCAAACTGTGGAAAACTGAAACTTGAGTTACTTGAGTTTCCCGCCTCTGATGAAACGGATCACACTGGGTGGGACGCGGCGTGAAGTTGTGTTTGAGCCAGTAGCTCAGTGGCCTCAGCTCAATATGTTCTGTAGATCAGTCATCGCTAAGTCGTTAAGTGGAGCGCACACATTTTTTTAACTTCTACGAGCGACAGGTTAAAAATGTTGGCCCTGTGAGCGTAAGTACATATTTGAGCATACATATTTAACATAACATTACATATTTATATGATAGTAGAGTCCAGTGCCTATCTTTGGCTCACCTCCGCTAAAAAATATTTCTAAATCGTGGCGCATGAAAGAGAGGTTAGGTTCAAAACTTATTTTTTTTTTAAATTCTGTTCTACTGCGCTTCTACTGTTAGTTATTAACACCCTTACAATCAAAATGTATCAATTGTATTATTTTGCCAACATCCAGTGGCGTAGCTAGGATTTGTGTATGGGGGGTGTTAAGAAGCATGGCCCCCCCCCCCCCCCCCCGTATTAAAGCGGGGGGTCCGGGGGCCCTCCCCCGGGAAAATTGGGATTTTTAGGTGTAAAATAGTGCTATTTTAGCAGTTTTCGGTTCTTAAATTTAAATATTGTAATGGTAAAAATTTTATTAATTTTATTATGAAATTTGTTTGAGTGATGAATAAGAAATTAATTAAAGATTTTGTGCTAAGGGGGGGGGGGGGGGTTTGAACCCCTAACCCCCCCCCCCCCTGGCTTCGCCCCTGCCAACATCAACTTATAAAAGATAAGTTTGTAATGTGCCTACTTAGGTCAATAGGTTAATTAATTAATTATTTCTGCAACAGTAGTAATAGTGTTTCACTTCTTTTATGTATTTTTTTTATTTTATTAGAATCGTGTAGGTATTTAAATATTGTAATGTAAACATACATAGATGAATTGAAAGAAAAATTCCGTACAAACTACAAAACCAATTTTGAAAAATGAAACTCGCTGCTATTTTATTTATTTACTTAGGCCTATGAAATAAATAAATAAATTGGAATAAAATCAAAGGTTGAAGACATTTTTTCTACTAAGTTAAGTTTTATTCCAGGTTATTATTATCATTTTTTAATTCAGCTAGGTCAGCCAATGACTGCTTTCCATATGTAAACTAACCTAACTAAAATATCACACGTTTCCTCAAGTTCCTAGTTAACGGAATTTTTAAATTATAGGTTTGGTAGTTTTATATTTTTAAGTAATAAGTAATGCTATTTGTTGTTTTTATATGTCACATTGTAGAATAAAATTTGGGAGAAAGGAAAAGTTACCTATGAAAATTCTTTTTATAAATTAAAGTAAAAAATTGGTTGTCTGTAAATTCGGTTTACGGACGATAGTTTAACGTGACAATGTCATAACAAAACATTGATGAAATGATTGCATAATTTTATGAATAAAATTGAATCATTTTTATTGAATTATCACTATTTTGTATGGATACAAAGAAGGAGTGAAATGATATCTACAATTTAATTGATAAATTTACTTTTATTTGCACTCATTTATTCAAATATGTTTATTACTTTAACGAACAGATTATTTTAACTATAACTTTTTGAATGAAAGTGATTGTTTAGTTGGAATGTTCAATTGGCTCCATAAAATAATATATTCCCTTGCACGTCGGTTAGGCGGTTCAACTTGATATTAAAATTTCTATATATTTTTTAAATTATCCTTTATGTTTCTTTTTGTTTGTTTCTCTTTTTAATTTGTAAAAATGGAAAGATAACCAAAAAAATTAATTAATAAAAAAATAGTTTAGTTAAAGTACTAAATTTAAAAGCTACTTTTGTAAAGCCCGCCTTAACCTATTTATTACAATAGTAGATTCATAGGTCAATCGAGTGGAATATATATGCGGCGCAAGCGTACAATGAGCGTAACGGGACACAGCGTAACGGGACAATGTGCGTAACGGGACACTTTTTCGTGCGTGCAGCCGGCGTTCATCGATTTATTAGACGTTGTCACGTCAAAATTATTTTTTACCGTCTATGGAGTTTTTCTTAAAAATCTGGACCGACAACCTCCCGAAAAAAAAACTTCCCGGGCACGCCTGCGTCGGGCCGTGGACGCTGCGCGGTGATGGCGGCCTCGCGTGAGAGAGCTAACCTCCGCGGGCGGGAGGGCGAGTTACTGCGGGTTCCTCCTCCGAACGGTACCTCATCTCGCGTCTCGCCCCGCGCTGCACGACGCGCACGAATACAAGCCCGCCCGTGGGGGGGAGAAATATACACGAAACAGCGCGTTGTTTTCAACACATCCGCGCGTGTTTACCTCGCGATTTGATTTCTTTCTTAGCGAGATTTCCAACACGTATCAATCAGCCACATTTCATCATTTCACAACACAGCTATTGTTCTTGATTTTTAATAGAACTGTTAAATTAAATTATAATATTATTAACAATAAAAAAAAGAAATAGTATGATATGAAAGGGATTTTTCATTCTTCTTTCAGTTATAGATATAAACGCCATTTTCCACGAATGCCTTCTGCATCCTGATTGTCGTAAATACACAGCCTTATACACTTTTGGGGACATATAAATCCCGATGGCGATGGGCGTTGGTTTCTGTAGTTAAGCCCTCAGTAGAGTTCTTGACCACATTCTGGGGGACATCAAGTTTAAATTTATATATTTTTTAAAATTTTGTCGATGTCATTATTGTTTCCACGAAAATTTGTCTCATTCGCGTGAAGTTTTTTTTTTTTTTTTTCCACCTGCTCAAGTCTGTAGATTGACAGTAAAACCTAACAGAAATTCTTTAGGAAAAAGTGAGGTCAGATTTTTAGGTTTTGTCTTTTCTCGGGGCACGCTGACAAAATAGCGCCTCGCCCTAACAATCTTACAGGCGTTCAAGTTTTTTTTTTTTTTGGATTGTTGGGCTATTATGCCATATATCTGCCTAATTATGCCGCAGTTTGTGCTCCTCTGAAAAGCTCTCGCAAGAAGGGAGCAGCATTTGTCTCGACGGAGGAACAAGAGAAAGCCTTTTGTTGCCTTTAAAGAGACTGTTTGATTCCCCTCTGGTGTTGATCCTCCCGGATTTTGACAATAAATCTTCCTTCCAGGTGAACACCTCGTCTCAATCTCCAGGAGCCATTTCGGGTAACGTTGAACAGTGCGTCATGAGACACGTTGCTTTTGCCAGCATCTCGTTTACCATAGCTGAGCGTCGGCAAGGGACTCATGAAACAGAGGCGATGGCCTGCCTTTTCGGCGGTAGAAGAGTTCGAGTCAATTTACACACTGAATTCAGCCGCGGTATACTAAAATTAACTAAAATTACGAAGATAATAAACATTATTATTATTTTTCACACTAATTTTCGATTCTGAATTAAGAGCAACAGACATAATTAGTTTTAACTGTATGAACTTTTGTTGTGTTTTATCATGCGAGCAACATACCTCCAGTTATTTAAGAAAACATAATAGTATACCACTGGTCCAACCATTAATTAACCAGACCCTAAGTTGGCTTTTCAACCACCCTCATCAAGTAGGGACGAGCTGACACATCTGTTGGTGCTGGTTGCGGCGTGCTGTTGCTGTGGTCGTCCGTCTCCTGTCTGCACGCACGAGCGGTTCGTGTGCCAGTCCATGAAGATCTTTCCGCGAACTGAAACTTTGCGATTGTTCTACAATTGAGTTACGTAATCAAAGGTATTACAACGATCAGTTAAACATCCAACAAGCAAGAATCTTAATTTCTTAAAATATAGTGGTAAAATAAAATAAGGAAAACTTTTCTCCAAATACGGGTTAAAAACATGGAAACCTTTAATCCGAAACCACGCACGTAACCACTACGCTGAACATACACAATTTTTCAATGGTGGAGATTTTCAGTTAGTTAATTGTTTGATCCCAGGATTATAACTTATTTAAAAATACGCGATACATTTTTTTTGTGACTATTAAAATTTTATAAAAGGTATTCCGAAATAGTTTTGCTATCACCTAGATGTATTTGGCACACCGATACGCTTGGTGCGTCCCCCGACGGTCACGTAAGCTAATAAGTAAAGGCAAGGGCGCAATTCTGTAGTATTCGCAGGGGGAGAGGGGGAGATAGTTTTGCGCGTAGGTTTTAACCGACACAAATATGTTTGTAGTATACTGCCCATATTGTGGTTTATTTGCATGCAATAAGCACAAAACTTTATAATATAAACTTTTCCATAAAAAATAGTTCTGACGTTTACGTTTATCAACCTCTGTTTCACGGTCATGATTTTACAAGCGCAAGCGGACCCCCCTTAGTAAGGGACTTCTTAGTTCCAAGGGAGCCCGGGATACAACCCCCGTGGTTCAAGTTATTTGTAAACCGTTCCCCGAATAACTTTCCAATATTAACTGCCCAAATTAATAAACACAGTAACACAAAATAAAGTCAAATTGGTGAATATTCGATTATTTTTCTTGATGTTTACAAAAATTATGCTGGAACTAAACATCAATTAAAATATTAGATAATGCACCTATTTTCGTAAGAAACACTCAGCATTATCTCTAAAAACGTATTTCATGTATGCAAAAATAACCATAGCCATGTGTTGTACAAAGTTACAGTATATTTCTTGTAGTATTACAAACTATTTCTTGGCAACTGGTTTCCAAAGGAATATTTTGTGAAAGTAAAGAACATTTCCTTTCCTGCGTGGTGCGGAATACGACGGCAGGGTTATCAGGGGGAAGAAAGAGACTCGTGAAAGGACAGTCCACGTGTTTTGGTCAGGGAGCGGCCCAAATGTTTACACATTTCTCCATTTCAGCGGCGAGGCGTGCTGGGCAGGTAAGGGTTACGAGGGGAGAGAGAGCCCTTTGTCGAAAACACCGCGCGGTACATTCCCTTCGCCACGAAACTGGACTTCCAAGACTTCACGACTACAATCCGTGCGCAGAGGATGCATAGACACCGACCTAAACCTTGTGATCTGACTGCACTCGAAGTCCGATCAGGGCCGGCGCGTCCATACAGGCGAACTAGGCAACCGCCTAGGGCGCCAAGTAGCTGGGGGCGGCGCAGCACGACACATAACAGCTGATGTAATATGTTTAACGATTATTGAAACTAGATGAAAATGGATTTTTGTAGGTAACAGTTTGGAATGTTTATATTGATATAAGTAATTATTTAAAGTCCACGGTGACCTGTTTATGATTTGTAATAAGCAAAAAGTAAAAAATAACACAAGTCTAGTTACATTTGATTGTTAACAAAATCTTAGGCTTACGTGATGTATTTTGAGGCAAGGAAATTTTTTTTGGTGTGTCCGTTGGGAGGGGGATGGGGGGCTTTAAGGTTTTTCGCCTAGGGCGCCAATTTACCTTGCACCGGCCCTGAGTCCGATCGTACTACCCAAGTTCAAATGTTTTCGTTTGTTATTTTTTTTAAGTGAAACTTGTTTACGGCATGTAGGGTAAGTCGAGGGTACGACTTATCAGAGAGTAACAAAAAGTGCAACGCTCCAAAGTAGAGCGCTCTATAGAGAGAAGGATAAGGGGAATAACATAAAGATTAGAGAGTCAGAAAACTATATTTTGCAGGTTTATCGTCACGTTGTTTGCTACAATTGTGATTCTCCAGTGTGAACCTCCTTTGCGTACTTCATCTATTTTTATTGTTTAAGTAATTTATTGATTTTTTTGTTTGTTTTATAGTTGAAGTGTTTTACTTCTAACATGCGTGGCGCTCAAGCACCCATCAGGTTCTGGCCACCAGTATGGAGGGTAGGTACGCCTTAAAACAGTTCCAGTAGCATACATACGGTGAGGGGATGGAAAACTACTCTGAGGGAAAACGCTTAATCACCCATGGGAGCTGATTTCCGGAAAACCTCGTTTTCAGTTGATGGCTAAGTAATATAAGGAACATTGCTGCATAGTTTCAAGTCTGTATGAAATATACTTGAAAAAAAAAATATCTTAAACGCCCCCGCAAACCTCCTTGGGAGCTGATTTTCGTCCAATCATTTCTTAGCGGATGTTTACGTAGCAAAAGGAATACACAAATTTCAAGTCTGTATGTCTTATAGTTCCTAAGAATTCGTGATGAGTGAATCATTGAGTGTTATTTAGCTTCATACAAACTTTACCACCCATTTTCACCCTTAAGGGCTCTAATTTAAAAAAAAAAATCCCTCCTTTGTGCACTTCTAGGATACTCAAGGAATATTTCCTCCAAATTAATAATCTCTAGGTCCTACGGTTTAGGATGTACGTTGTCTGTCAGTAAGTCAGTGTTACAGATTTATTAAGTCGATAGTACAACTACATTTTTGCTTCTGAGTTGAGGCCCCGTTCGTTGAAATGATGGCGTGTCAAACGTTTCGGCAAGCCTTGTTGCAACCATATTCAAGGGTGACGTACAACTGAAAGAAATCAACACCAAGGCGTGCCAAAACATCGGCCATATCATATATTCCAGGGACCCAAAAGTCAAGTAGTAGCTAGTGGCTCTGGCCACTTTGGCTACTGTATAAATAAGTATGATACACTTTAGAATGTATGTAGTTTGTTAGCGAAACATTCGTTTCCAAACATTATTTTAAGCCTTCCTGGTAAAACTGCCAGGTTTTAAAGACAAGGGACTCTGTACACAATATTGGTCTAATCTAAAATATGATATTTAATATTCACTTGAAAATAAAATATAATTTATATTGCAGTATAACATTTTGGCATGAATTTTATAGACGACATATTTTGTAGAGAGCACAATTTTTTGATGTGTAAACATTTTAGCTTTCGGTATACGGCATTTTGTAGGAGTAATTTCGCGAAAATGGAACGGAAGTCGATGAACGGAAGTGTGACACAAAGATGGCGGACCCACGTGTAGAAACATTATATAGTCACTTTCGTAAACTTTAGGATACATAACAAACGTATTGGTATGCCGAATGAAACATTATGATAGTGAAACTACCTCGGAATATATTTTATAAATTTAAATAGTCATAGTAAAAGTAATCTCAAGTTTTAAAACACATAAGAAAGCCTGCATTACACTCAGTATAATTCGTATTCTCCTTGCAATATGTAAACGGGCTCAATAGCACAGCGGTACAGCGCGTACTTTTTAACTTCGATAGACATGGTTCGAATCTCGTCACGATTTTTTTTTTAAAAATAACATTATAATATAATAATGTTGAATCAGCTCATAAGGTTAAGCTTTGTTCATTTATAGTAATTATTTATGGACTGATTTCAGTCGTTTAAGCAAAAACAAATATTAAAAAAAATAAACTTACTGTTATAATATATTTTAAAATGTTTCAGGTTAGTATTTTAGTAATTCTATAGAAGTATAACTTTTTATTTTTTATTTTTATTTTGTATTTTTGTTCCGTTGATCCCACATGGAGTCAAGGCTCCGGGATATAGAATATGTCACGTTATACATGTAGTTCCCTTTACATACAAATATGTATGTGCAGACATTAATATTTACATGATGCAAGTTTAAAAAAAAGTACAGAACATGTTACACAATTTAACTGTATAGTGATACTTGATACTTTATGCGAAACACGAAGCAGCTGTTATCACAAGTCCATTCAACAAATTAACAGTTCAATTTCTCTATTATCAATCATATTAAAGAATTCCTTCAGAGAGTAGGTAGGATATTCTATAAGTATTTGTTTTACTTCTACCGTGTGCGGATAACTTCAAAGTATTAAATGTTTAGTGAACTTTAACAAGATGGAAAGTTTTTTAAAAATAAAATTCAATGTCCAAGAGTTGATTTACACCATGAGAACACATGAGTCTGTTTGTTACGAGGTTGGATGTTCACACATCATTGGCGAGTACTGAAAGACTAGCTATCATTTTTTTCCTCTTTCAGATCACCCATTGCTTTACAATTTTTTTTTATTTCCATACGTAGCGCTTTCTTTAACGCGATTGATATTCCTTGCACGACACTCAATTTGGACGGGAAGACAAAAAAAAAATATTAAAAAATCGCTTTATAATCGCTCAGGGGTATTATATTTCTAAGCACCGCTCGTGACAGAGAGACACGCCTACAGCATTGTTTCGCACTGTCTTGAGGGCGTGACCTATATTCTCTTGAGCCATGCGTGGTACTCTGACCCGACCTTGAAAATAAAAACAACCTTAATCCTTGTATCAGCGGGGTCGAAGGTGCCAAATAACAATCAGACGCGTGATGTCTCCAGTGAAACACACGTGATTCCACTCGGTCACTCGCACTTGTGCTAGTTCTTTGATTTTCCTTTGTCGTCCATATCGGTTCAGGGATATATTTTTTTTCCTGGAAAAGTGTTCCAACAGCTTTCTGAAGCTTTGTCGTCGTTGGATCAGAAATTTTCGCACAAGTTATTTATTGAGTCACTTAGAGGTGGCTCCAGGATTTATTTGTTAGTTAGGCCCGAACTGCGCCGCAGGGGCGTATGTACAGTTTTGGGAGCCCGGGCTCTACCGAGGGTCAGAGGGCGATCCGTGGAATTTTTAAAATTCAGTTGCAAAATGGCAAGTTAATGGTCTGAGGGTAATTTTATTCCTCCCTGAAGTACAATATGTATAATGTATTAATCATAAGAATTATTATAAATATATAATTGCATGTCAACAAAATACACTTTATAATACATACCTATAAAGGTAACAAAATTAATTGTTTGGATGAAACTTGTGTTAATATGAGGTGAGTATTAGATCACAACTCGTAAGTTAATGTAAAAAATGTTTCAAATCTGCAGGCGAATGTATAGTTTCAATTCGTCGGAAACTGACCTTCTCAGACGATAATAGTTAGTAATGAAAATAAGGTTTTACTTTTCTAAATAAACCTAAAGTTTAATATGAATTGTGTAATGTTTGTAAAAGGTCTTATTTACAATATTTTAAGTTTTGAAAATGTCGACTGGGCTAGAGCTTACCCGATGGAGCCGCCACTGGAGTCACGATTATTTCGCGGAACCACTTCACTCCAGACAAGACTCAACTTGTCTGTGAGTTGGTCAGACACCAGTGTTGTCTGTTGAAGTTACGGCTATGATCCATTGTTTTGCATTTCGCAAGCACTAGGGAATAGCATTGACGTTTATATATATATATATATATATATATATATATATATATATATATAAAATCCACATCATTGCAAAAAAAATATTTTTTTGTAAATATTGTAAAAAAAAATCTTAAATGAAGCAAAGCAATTTAAAACAATCTGGATCAAGTATTTATAAGAATTCTAAACTGATTTTATTTTTTACGCAACACTTATAAAGTATCCTGAACAATCCTGCGGATGCAAATGTTTACGTAATGTACGTGATTTTTAAAATAATTAGAATTTCCAACTTATGATTTAACCGACTCGCGTAGCACATGAACAAATGCTGCTCGAGTCTACTGTTACAACACCGCGTCCTGAGAGGCTCGATCAAAGAAGGCAATGGCTTATCTTGCAGACGGCCGCCAATTGCAAGGAAAATAACCTCTGGCGTTCAGAATTTTTCGTGAAAAATGAATGCTCTTAAAAATAAAAATATATATATATTTACAATGTTTTTAATAACCACATTTTTAAAACCGGTTAAAAAGTATAAAATAATTTCTATAGATCTAAAACCCCATAAAGATTGTCCTGAAAATGTTTGATTGTAAATTATTAATACCTATGAAAATACTTGTAAAATTTAAAACGAAAAAACGTAAAACGTGTGACGCATGCAATAGATAACTGATGCATGAACAGTTGACCTAGGTCACTAACAATTTTATTGCAATGCAAATGAAACGAATTGTTGTAGTTTTGTGTGAGTTTTCTCAACGACAGCTACTCTCTACGCTCATTACCATTATTTACCGCCAGGGCCGCCGAGAGGGGGGGGGGGGGGGGGGGGGGCAAAAGGGGCAAATGCCCAGGGGCCCGGTAGCTTTAGGGGCCCGGGCGCCCGGCTGGGAAGTGGAAAAAAAATGGCTGGAAAAACATTTTCCCCCTGCTATTATAACATCTTGTACAATATATATATATATATATATATATATATATATATATAATTGTTTTGTGTGTTCCTAAAACTACAGTCGATAACCAATAACCTAACCGAGCAGTAGGTACTTGTAACATTCAGTTCACACCAAAATACTTGCTTAGTAGCAGAAATGGGAACGTTACAGGGACGTCGGAACAGGGGGGGCAGCAGGGGCGAGTCGCCCCCGTGCTGTTATGCATGGGGGGGGGGGGGGGGGCGAGAGTAGCATTTCGCTCCCCTCCTTTTCCCAGAATAAATGTTTGGTCCTAGTAGTATTTTTCTCAACCTGTAGTTACAAATGTTGCATTGGTGATCACATTGATTAGAAAATCAAATTTATGATTGTCAATATACTGTAAAATGATTGCAAATTCCTAGATGGTATTTTATTTAAATTGTACTACATCTACTGTCAGAGTAGTATTTAATACATACTACGTCATCAAATTCTTGGAATGGTATATTTAATATTTTGGTTCGGAAACTCATTAAATAGCACAATTTTGCATCTAAAATTCCAAAATTTACCCTCGGACCCCCCGCTCTATGACTGAGGTAAGTGTGTTACATCTGTTCGGACCCCCACTAATGAAAACGTTCCGACGTTCCTGGAACGTTATAAATAATTAATATGTATTACAAATTTTTCAATGTAATGAACGTGGTTCAGTGTGTTTGATGTTTTCGAAGTAATAAAATTGATTATTACTTTACATCATTTTAATAATATTTACTTTCAGAATAAATTATTATACTTATGTATTTTAAACACTCATAATAATGCAAATTCTGATTACCATTTAAGATTTTTTTTTTTAGCAACATATACATCAAAATTAATTATTATTTGTATTTTAATGGGATTAACAATGTAAAAGTGCACTGAGATAATACATGCAAATGCTCTCTTTTTTTTTTTTTTTGCGTAACTAGGAAATCGTTACGTATGTTCAAATGAAGTATGCAATTTTACGATACCATATATATTTATGGTATAGGCCTACGTAGTAGTGGTATGCAAAAAAAAAAAGGAAGGGGGCCTACTACCCCAGCTGCCCAGGGGCCCACAAATTCTCTCAGCGGCCCTGTTTACCGCATGCGCTCTGCGTTTTTCGTTTTAAATCTGCATTTTCATTGGTACTTAGTAAAAATTCACAATCACAAATTTTTCAGGACAATCCGTATGGGGCTAGGAGAAATTATTTTATACTTTTTAGTCCGTTTTAAACACGTGGTATATATATATAAAAAATATATTTAAATAATTATTTTCTGATTTTTAGTTTTATGTGTGCATTGCCATCCAGTTCTGAGCTATGTTTCAAGTTTCAAGTCTCTAGCTCATTGAGAAGTTTGCTATAAATTGATTGCAAGAATTGTAGCTAAAAAAAACAGACAGACAAGAAAGCGAGTTAATAAAAACGTGGTAAAATACGCAATCCGGACAGAAGGTAACAAGGGATGGCAGACGGTAAACAAAAGAAACCTACTTATTAATGGCAAGTGTGCAGTATAAAATAACGCTAGTTTTGCAGGCCTCTAGGTAAAAAAGTGTCCGACATTGAAAAAAACAATTTCTGTTCGCGAAATAAAGTAAAGTGTTGTCCGAAGGAAGAGCCTGCCTGTACCGGCCGCCCATTGTCCTTCGCGTCGTGCGGGTTCGTCATGCGAGCAGCGACAGGCATTGGGAACCAGGGACCGTGAGCAGATCTCGACGGGCCCGCCCCTGGCGGCGGTCAGCGCGGCTCAGTGCACGTGGCGCCGCCCGAACACTGCGGCCGGACCAGCAACTACGTCGGCAGGTCTCGCCCGCACGCGGCGCTAACTGCCGTGAGATGTGCCCGAACAAAAGCCTCGGACCCACTCGGCCACGTCTGCTTCACAGAACAACACGCGCAACACGATACATTTGCCAGACTCGCTGGTCATTTCTTACAGACATTTTTTTCTTCTTCACAGAACCATACAGTATGATTGATTGGCTGCCGAAGCCCTAACTCAGTTATTTGCAATTTTTGTTCTTGTTTTTTTTTTTTTTTGTTCTTGTTTTTTTTTTTTTTTTTTTTTTTTTTTTTAGGTTTCTTAGTACCACAGAGGGACGTTTGATGTTTGAAACACCGTAATTTGATTATTGCTGGGTTGGGTTTCATGAAAAATTATTTTCTCCAACTCGGTAAAATAAAATATAGATTTTTTTCATTTTTTATTACTTTCAAGATTATCTAAACTGAAAGTGAATCAAATTTCTCAGCATTAGAACTTAAGTTTAGTGAAAGTAAAATAATGAAATATATTTGATTCATATTTTATAGTTTTTTTTTTATATATAGAGTACTATATATATATATAGAGTACTTTCCTTTTCAGATATTAAAATGAATGATTTCGAATGAATTGATTCAATCAGAGAAAGCCGAGGATTCTGAAAGATCCGTAACTTAGACACAGTTAAGAGAGAATAACAAATTTCAAATTCTTGCACAAGACGACAAAATGAATATTGATTAGAGAGGCTGAAAAAAAAAGATTACTGTGAGCAAAGCAGCAGAATTTTTTTTTTGAAAAAAGATAAGGATAAGATAAGGATGAAAGGAAGTAATAATGGTTCGGAGGACAGCAAGACACCTGTGCATGCAAGAAAAGTTAGTGTAAAAGTAAACAGGAAGATTTCAAGGAGGGGAGCAAACATAAAAGAGCGAGGAACCTAAAGACGTAAGAAGGAAATTCATGATGAAAATGATGCAGATGATAGAACTGGAATGGGCTCGGTGAGTGAGGGGGAGGGAGAGAGAGAGAGAGAGAGAGAGAGAGAGAGAGAAACGAGAGCTGACATGCTTTAGAGAGGAATGAACAATGATTTTATGTAATCAATTAAAAGTAATGTTGAAAAACAAAAGCATCATAAACATCAAAAATATATAATTCTATAAAGGGAGACTAGTGAAATATATATTTGTATCTACAGTAAGGCAGTACTAAAAATGCCAAATCTCATTAGACTTCTTAACAATGATATTGTTGGGTTTACTGGTGCTCCGTTTGACCGAAGAAGCATACACCTAGGGGTAGATCTAAACCTAAGATGCCCTGATTTTTCAATACTCTGCTATTATTATATTTTTCACCATAAGAATACAATTAGGTTTTAGATGTTTATTCTTAAATAGTTTCTAACTAGATAGGAAAAAAAAATTAATGGTTTACATCCACGGGGGTGGTAAAAAGCAGGAGTATATTCGAGGAGAGATGAGGGAGAAAGAAGAGAAATTAAACCCAAGAGAGAAGGATTGCGCCATATTAAAAAAAAAACACGTTTTGTCCTCATGAAAGAATAAAGCGGATATTATGACCGCTTATTGGTAAGAAAAACTGGTCGTTGCCTGGTTTGTTCGACCAGAGTCCACTTGGACTCTTCCAATAACAACTGTCGATCAGAAATACTATTCGGAGGTGGCAAACACTTCACACACAACTTTGTCTTTTCTTAACATGGCGTTTCCGGAGGTGGTCTCGGAGCCGCGGGTTTTGGTATTCAGGGTGGACGCGGGCAATGATGTTTATTTAACGTCGCTGTTCCGTGGATGGCGCGCGTCGCGTCTCATTCGTATTCTTGCGAGCCGCGCGCGCCACCGAAGCCTCCGCGGCACGTCGGAGAGGCCTGCGATTCACTCGGCCCGGATCATTCATTACCCGAGCTTGTCCGAAGTTGACCGCTCGCTCGTGTGACCCCGGTAACGAACACATTCACGTGTTCTCTCGTTTCAAATACACTTACAATACGAAACTAGCACACCATATTTTACATAGAATTCTTTAAAATAATTACGAGCTTGAAGAATATATACGCAAATTGTGTTTTCAACTACATATCAGGACGCGAATCACATGTAGTTTACGCACTATTGAAAGGTTTGACAAGCAGACCGAGATTTAAAATACATAATGAAACGGCAACGATAAAAGAAGAAAAAAAAAAACTAAACCCCGGCTTTGGAGCTAATTTTCGACAAGGAAAACTGCCCAGCTAGTTAAAATTCACTAAACAGTTAATACTATGAAATTTACCCTTTAGGTTTGTGAACATTGATTCGCGCCATCCGCCACAGATGGCAGCACCGTGGTTACATATTTCCGTGTTTCATACATTTTTCAAGATTTTAGAGTATTTAAAATGTAAAAAAATCTAACATAAGCAAGATTCAAAACATTTCCATGGACATACGCCATTACTGGCTGATAAGGGCCGTGCCACTGCCATACTAGAACAAACAGAAAATGACGATAAAATCACTAACCTCATCCATTTCCTCAGACAAATACATACTTTTGTGAACCAGCAGTGGCGTATGTCCGTGAAAATGTTTTAAATTAGTCTTACCCATTGCAAGAATCATTAAAAGAACCTAACATAAGCAACCCTTCATTTAAGTTGCAATCACTTGTAAGGACGTATCAATCTCAAAAATTCGATAGAAAAAAGGGTAAGGTGAGGGGCATTGTTTTCGGGACTCAACCTTTTTCATGGGGAAGTAGGGTTCATGGTACCATACAATAATAAACAATAACCAAAGGAAGAACCATCACTCACAAAAAAATATTTTTTGAACATTCGTTTTTGAGGAATAGTTTCAAATTTTCTTCCTTGATCCTTGTTTTAATTTTGTTCTCTAGTTTAAAAAGGAGGTGAACTGCT
Source organism: Bacillus rossius redtenbacheri (assembly GCF_032445375.1). Classification (NCBI taxonomy): domain Eukaryota; kingdom Metazoa; phylum Arthropoda; class Insecta; order Phasmatodea; family Bacillidae; genus Bacillus; species Bacillus rossius. The sequence continues at coordinate 25,107,784 of NC_086339.1, forward strand.
ACCCCCCTTCTCCCCTGGATACCTCACATGCTACAAGAGAAAACCTTCCCTCACGGAAAAAAAAAACGAAGGTTTTAAAGGATTTAAACACTTTCGCAACGATTGTACGTGTTATTTATATAACATACCTAGAGGCGCGGTGATCGATTGGTCAGCATACCGCCTCGCACCAAGACGATCCGGATTCGATTCTCGGATTTTTCACTTTTTTTTTCAATTTTTTTTATTATAGTGCCGTGGGATTTCCTCGGAGTATTCCCGTTCCCCCCACCAATTCATTCCGTCGCTACTCCACGCCCCGTCTCATCACGCCTCATGCATTCTTCAGGCTGGCCGGAACTACAGGTCTGTCCCTCGGGCAGGACAGCCGGCTCCTATGAGCGTCAGCCCCGTTCCATCCATGTAGAACCTGCCTCAGACGGGAAACTACATGTCGATTTTAATTTTCAATTAACTTATACTATACTTTCACAAATGAAAAAAATATGAAGCGTGTACTTAGCTACGCACGTTATAAGTTATTAAGTTATCCTTATGTGGCATTACTAAAATATTAACCTAAAACATTTTAAAACACATATTATAACACTAAGTATATGTGTGTATGTTTGTTTTTACTTAAACAACTGAAATCAGTCTGTAAATACTTCCTAATTCAAACCTTAACCTTAGTGAGCTGATTCAACATTCAATGTTAAAACAGTAAAAATTCCATCACGAAATTCTTCTATTTTCCATGGCGTCAAATATATGTAGGCTAACAATTTTTTGTGTCTCTACAGAATGATGAACAATGCGCAATATCTACATTTCAATGGTAACTAAGCGTTGTCAAAATTGTAATGCCAGGCATCTAACATATTTTTTTAAGTTTTAATTGTTTATTTTTATGATAATTAATTATAACATAAAGTATTAAAGGATAGCTGTACTATTAAAAAGTTTTATTTTTCATTCCTCTGCGCAGGTGTAAATTCTGCGATGTTCACGAAAGCAATATACACGGGTGAATTACGCGGGACCACAATCTTTTCGAGATCCACAGATTGCCTCACCGTGTTTACACATTTCCGTTTCAATCGACTTCCGTTCCATTCACCAAATTAATCCTACCAAATGCCGTAGGTATACCGAGAGCTAAGATGTTAGGTATACATAAAAAAAAATGCAAAGATGCACGAGCATGGATTATATGAGCGCCTGACTCGGGGTTGGTGAACAGTAGTTTTCCCAGGCACGTTTCCCGCGATGAGGGAGAATGGGCGACCGAGCGCCTGCCCGCACCAAGATGGCGGCTCGGCGACGAGCGACACACTGCCGCGGAACCTATTGTTGCCGCCGGCACGTGACTTTCCGGCCATTATTCCCCGGGGCTCCGCCGCACGAATAAACAAGCGTGCGCTGCAGACTGCTTGGGAATTCTTTTCTCGCTCTTGTGTTAATTGGGCAGGCGCTTTGCGAGATGGATGCACCGGTGGGAAAGATTGGATGATTTCTCTAACCGACCTACTGCTTTCAAATGGCGAAGGGCGACATGCAGCTCTATCCTTTCTAGAGTATGCAGCTCACGAATAACTGACTACGGTTATGACCTAAGGGCATGCGTTTTTCGCGAAAAGATTTCGAAATATAACATAGCTGTGTGTTAAAACACTGTAGCATCGTCTGTGAGTCGTGATTGATTGGTTTTCTTTCAGGAACATGATCGGCACACGAATCACCAAGTCATCAGGTGCGAAAGAAAACGCGCCCAGAATTCCCTGGCCAAATAAGGCAATATCTTCTCTTGCAGTCGGTTGCCAATTACATGGATGAAACCGTTGGCAATCTAAAGGATGTTCACTTTTTTTTCCCCCGCTAAAAAATCGGTTCTTACCTAACTAGTCATTTAAGATGAAGCTTATTTAAATTTAGCACCACATAGCCTATGTTGCTCTTTTAGGAGCTATCATCCGGCTGGGCGACGACAGCAGCGACGAGCGCATGCGCTCATGGTTATCAAATCCAGAATGGTCCAACAATTGAATGCGGACAGCTGCTTCCTTAAGGCCCGCTCTTCAGTGACACGGAAACGGAGACGGAACCCGTAATCGAGGATGGATTTCACGGACCCGTACGGGTTAGCTCAGCAATGCTGAGCTCTTTCGTTTAGGTTGCTCCTTGCAACCAATAGATGCCGAGTATTTATCTGCGGTGGTAGCCATGTTTGTTTGTTATAAATACGTTATAAATTATTCAAGATCAAGAATGTCTAGTGTTCTGTTATTACTTCCTTGTTTACTTTTTTATGTAAATTCTGCCCGTGCTAGACTATTATCTCAAAGCATTAAGTTTTTTTTTTAATTAAATTAATAATCCATAACATTGAAAAGCAATCTCAATGGTTATTTGTTCCACGTACGTGCATTGTGGTAGCAGCAGACGCGATAGTGAAATGTTCCAGGATATCAGTCTCCATGCCATTATAGAAAGGGCCTAACTCTTGTCACATTAAACCCTACACGTTTGTGCCCAAGGGTTTTCCCAGTGTCTTTGCATGTTTTACCTCGGCCCAACTTATCTAGTTTTAGTCAAAGAGTTAAAATAAGGGAATTAGTCATGACATCTAGCTGCTATGACTGGCCAATCCCCAATTAAATCACACGATACACGCTACGGTTCCTGCATGGTTGAATCCTCTCATGACTAGGTGTATAGGCTACGGCCTCACACACTCGTATCTTGCCGAATTCGGACCCTTCCGAACCCAATATAGGCTTCTTAGTTTAGGTAAGGCTTGAAAAAAATTCAGTGGGAAGTGTAGTGATAGGGAGAGGAAATAGAGATTTATCCCACCGCAAAATGATATTCTTCAGCCCTGTACCATTTTATTTATAAGCTTGATTTTTGTGAAACTAGATATCTAAACTTTCATAAGTAAATTTTGGAAATGGTTAGTACTGCTTTGTGCAACTTTGTTTAAATACAGGACAATAAAAACTATATTCAAAGCTTTTCTTTAATCTTGAAATCAGCCCTATTTAAAAAGAGTGTTGCAAGTCATACTGGGAAAAAAATTAGCAGTAAGGATTTTCTAGTATATTTGCAAAGCAAATATTTGCTTGGCCAACAGCATCTGCGCCTCACTTTGCTTGGCCAACAGCACTTCCACCTCGCTTTGCTTGGCCAACAGCACTTCCACTTCACTTTGCTTTGCCAACAGCTCGTTCGTCTTGCATTTTCTTTTTTCCATCAGCTCCTCCGCCTCGCTTTCCTGGCCAACTATCCACCTTGTATTGACTAGCATTGCTTGGTAAATAGCTCATTCCACCTCATGTTGTTTGGCCAACAGCTTATCCACCTAGCATTGCTTGTCCAACAGCTGAACCCCAATGCTTATTTTGCTTTTACTTCATATGTAACATTTTTAGTTTTATAAATGACATTAAGTGTTCTGTTTTTGTTAATAATATTACTGTAAAAATGTTAAAGTTCTTCCTTTTGCAGACATTTTTGTCACTTCTGTATATTGTGTGTATATTTTTTAACTTAAGTACTATGATAAATTAAATGAAACCATAGTTTTGATGACTTTCAAGGTGCAAGAAAAACTTTTTATAACTTTTTCAAGGGGATAACATTTTAATGTTTTTTTGATTCAGCATGTCTGGGAGCTTTTCAGTACAGCTCAAAAACCCTTTATCTCCCCCCCACCGCCAAAACTCAACTATATGACGCTGCAAGCACCACTGCTTATATCTTTGCTAAAAAGTGCCAAATGTAATGGAAAAAAAGCTGTTATATTTTTAAATATTCTATTAATATTCTTTTAGCTGTTATACAGAATGTTTGCAAATTGAGGGCCATAAATGCATTGGGTTCTAGGATATACCCAAAACAAGCAATTTTTGTTCAGGAACATATGTCCGGAAATAAAATCTTGCAAAGTTACAGGCGTTAACAGTATCACACAAATTTTAATTTGGTCGTCTTCAGGGGACTACTTTACTGGCTGAGAGGATGTGCAATTGCAGCACAGTGGTGTTAAAATGCTCCACGCGAAGCAGGTGACAAGCCGGACACAGAAGTTTAGTGTTAGCCATACACATTTTGGTGTACACCACCCATCATGGTATGAACATCCCAGTTCAATTTTAGGCAGTCGTTGGTTAAGCCATTAAGTCTTCCTATTTGGTACATGTCTGTTGTGAAAGTGTCCTTTGTGAATGAGCGCTGCTCCTGCTGCTATTTAATTTTGCTTGTCCGTACACCATTAACATATTAGCTAACTCTGTGAATGTAAAGTCAAATCTCCAATCATGCTCACTAACAATGCACTCTCTCACAAACATACATTCACATAGAATTTTTTTTATGAGAAGTATTTACTCACGAATAAAGGTGCAACCACATTTTTTGTTTTGACATGTTTGATGACATGTATGGTTACTCCACATTTATTTAAATGTACTTAAAATGTATTTAGACATATTAGTACTGTAAAATGATTTCAATGGGAGTCATCTTGATTAAAATGTTGTCAGCAAGCACACTTACCTCACTGGAAAATAAATTAGTTTGATAAACATACTCTCTTAAGGAAAAAATTTACTGGTTTTATTACATAATCATTGCACATTTTATACTAAAATGATTCTTGAAAATTTCGGGGTCAGTTGATGCCAACCAGCACAGGCTACATTTTTATACACGGTACAAAGCAGCGACGAAGACTAGATAAAGGTTTTAACATTTGAAAACATCTTTAAAAGAAAGTTACAAATCAGACTTCTATTTCTGTTAATTAATTAGTAAGTGGTAATATCTGAATGAATAACAGATTTCAACTTCTTATTGAGAAAATGGCAGGACAGAATCATTTGATCGTATTTTGCGGGTACATCTTAAGCGAGTTTTACTGTAACTGTAATTACTGTATTTTCCCATTATAACTACCAAACTTCCTGACAGCAACTTGAAAACCGATTGCTGTTGCACGGTGCTTTATCCCGTCTGTTTACTACCTACACAAAGCGCTCACAGAATTATAACAGTGGGACCAAAAATATAATACAATTTTTATGTGATATAACATAACACAATATTAGATAAGCACTTTGTTTTCCTGAAACGAATTAGGGTGTTACTTCGAGGGGCGGGTGTTTAGCAACTGGATTAACTGGCTTACAGTACCCTAGTGCATCTCCCCCTTTCCCCTGCTTTGGGATTTTGATGGAGGCAAGACGGGAGGGGAAAGGACATTCCAATTATACATCAGGACCACAAGACGATGGAGCTGATGAAACCTAGGTCAACATGGAATAGCGCCACAGGTGAAGTCATCTTTTATTTCCTTATTAGATAAAATAAGTTAAATCTATGAGGCACTGAACAAAATGTCTAATTCTTATTTAGTACCATGATTAAAATACAGAAGTACTGAGTTCACTTTACAGAATTCGAGTACTATACCACAAAAAATCAAGTTCATGTTAAGACGTTCAATAAGTTCAAAGTTGTTCTGTATTACATTGAAAAATAAATTTGGTAGTTAATTCACTTGTTTGAGAGCTGGATAGGGAAGAAAAATTTTTAATGTTTTCATTAGATAAAGTCTGAATAATGTAAATGAAGGAGATAAAAGTTAACAGTCAATGTAAATAGAATGTTAGTTGTGTAATAAATACTTGTCATCCATTACTTGTTATTTCAAAGTTATACATAGTTATAGTTTTAGTTAAAGTACTTTGTTAATGGAAGACAACTATCAGATTCCTGTAAAAGACCCATTTACAATCTCTAGTTTTGCTTTGCGTGTTTGATTCTGTGTTGGAAGTTTTTTGTCTGTTAACATCTGGTTGGTGTCGAATAATTGCAGTTTCTCTCAAATGCATATGAGTGTCAATTGTTGCTTTTCGAATGTCTTCTCCAACACAGAAAGTTCATGGTCTTGGCCGCTGACCAATCGACCAAATTACACTGGAGTGGTTCAAAACAATGACTGATGTTTAACGTTTAACGAGATGCAATTGGAAACTTTTAAAATTTTGTTTGTAATTTCAAAATGGTAGTATAAGCAGGCTATTTTTGCTTTCTGAAAATCATGCAGGGCAAATTTAGGATGTTTCCCTGTAACAAGACACGGCCGATTTCTGAATACAGAAACATTACTTACGTACAAGTATAAGTCTGCTACTAGGCCAGAGGTTATCTGGGTCATACTATGCTTCAAAAAGGATATCAAGAAACAAAAGTTGGTAATATGTTACATCGAAAAAGTGTTTTGATTAGGCTGAACCATCAATAACAATATGTACAATAACTACATATATTTGTATTCAGATTGTAATTTAGAAAGTCCGTACAATATAAACTTAATATTACAATTCACATTTCACTTTGGACTGGTACAGTCAGGTACAAAACATCTGAACAAGACAATTAACAACACTATTACTAACAATTTATGTAAAAAAAATTTAACAAATATTTATTTAGACACTTAATAAATAAAAGGGACTCTTCCAATATAAACTGGACTAATTTTTAAAACTTCACAAGTTTAAGCACTTAATAATGCTTACCACCACATAGTTAAAACTTTATAAGATCACTATTTCAGTAGTGACTTAAAGCTGTTTGGTAATAGAAGTTCGTAAGCAGTTCTAGTCTGCAGTTTGTTACTGTCACTCTGATTGGTAGCTGCTGAAAGGCTTCCTCAGATTGTGAGCTTGCTGCCCGGAGAGGCGAGACTTCAGCGCGAAACCCCGCCCCACACTCTTCTCTGCGCCTTCACCAATCAACCCTCGCACTTCCAAGGTCTGTTGGTATGTGCTTTTCCCAGGCTTGCCATCCAACCTGAGAACACAACACACGCTTAAAACTAACATAACCACTTATATCATGTATAATTGTGTCAGAATAAAATATAAGCTTGTAAATTTATTACTAAATCAATTAAATGAGACAATTATAATGATTTTGTAGTAAAACATCCTTACAAAAATTCAATTAAAAAGTTATTAAGATTTAACAAGTCAGGACACAAGATTAAATTAAACTGTTATATAATCAAGATGTGCAATATAATGCAATGTTCTCATCCTATTTTGTGCAGCAATTATTACTATAAATAAATTAACAAATTTATATATACCCACACAGCTTGTATCACACTATATGACAAGTTATATGTAATGTTGTGTAAAAGAAAATGTATTGTTTTATTGTTTACTTAGAAAAGATGTTGGTACAGTAGACTCCCGATTATCCGGATGCAGGTTATCCGGTTTGCGGGTTAACAGTGGCATATTTCACTTCCATTCACCATAAACAATTTTTGACTTTTTAATTTATTTCCATGCACACAATGGCAATGACACTCGTGTAACATCACATACAATGCAATTAATTAGTAATGCATACTTAATAATGTGATGTATCAACAAAAAATTTTTTTCATTTTTCCTTAATAGCAATTCGCTTTTTTCATTGCATATTAAATTCAGACAACGCCTTAGCCAACATTATATTCCGCATTCCGCCATCCATTATGTCAGCACTCAGCAGCAGCTCTGGAGAAAAAAGCTATAACCTTTCACAGCTAGTTTACCTCGCGCCTACTAAGATGTGGTAGTAGCATTACTGAGGACATGAAAGGTGATGAGATAGAACATTGACGGAATGAGCGAGTGGGAGAAACAAGAATACCCCAAGAAAACTCAACGGCCTGTGGCAATGTCCGCCACCTTTTCCACTTTTTAAAATTCAATATTGACCGCACCAAGAACCTGTATCATCTTGATGGGGACAAATGATCCCAAAAACTCAACCATTTTGGCTTCTCTGAAATTTTGATTTTCATAAAAAAAGTTAGGAAACTTTGACACCTATTCATTATAATTTATGAACATGCAATCAAAAGTTATGAACATGCAATAAGAACTCACAAGTTATACAGAAACGTTAAATTTACAGGGATTCTAAATTGTATCTACCAACGATACTGTAATTCAAAACGCAACTACAGCTGCACTCTTACCACGGAAGTTTGAGGCCACGTCCGATGCTGATGCCTCGCAAGTAATGTTTCTCGACTATAGAGCATGCTTTCCTTGGAACGGGCACCTGTACTTCACCCGTCCGCGAGCTGCCCGGGGAGTCGGCTCTCTCCTCCAGCGAGTAAGGCTTTATCTGGTCCAGGATCGACACTTCCCCGTCAATGTGCAAGCTGTCGAGCTTACAGACCGTGTCGCCAACGCCACTCTCCTCGGACTCCCGGCTGTCGTCGTAGACATCTCGTCTCCTCCCACCAACTTCAGCGTTTGGTGGTGCGCTAGCTGGTGCACTGTCGCTGCTAACAGAAACAACACACACACAAAAGTTAAACCAACCCTCATTTTAATAACACGAAAACAGTAAAATAAAAATCAACAGCAACAAATCACAAAGCTCTTATGATAGCTTTATAATGAACTGATCTTCAAAAAAGACAATTACAGACTACTAAGCACCTTAAAAATCAAGTGGGAAATGTGACAGACATTGCTGTGACTGTTGGGTTACCTCAGGGTATTGCTGTCACCCCAATAAATTTCACCAATGCTCCATTATATATATACGTATATACATATATATGTGTGTGTGTGTGTGTATCTGTGCACACAAATAAAATTGAACTAAAAAAAGTGAGTTGACAACAGTAAACTATAGTTGTTTTTTTTTTAATTTCCTAAATGGCACCTTAAGAGGTTATACTATAACTTCATAGTGGAACTACATTATTTAAAGTACTCTGTAGCTCTTAAGTCCCTAAATGATTACCCAACTGCATACATATTTTTACCTTAACCAATATAGATTAACATAATTTGAGAGGCTGATATACAATAATTTATTTTATGCAGATTGGTAGTTACTGTTTAAACAACAATTTTTGGTTTCTATCAGTTGGTAGAGGGTAGCATGAATTGAAACCAACTCTCAAATGTTAAATGAACCAATAAGTGAAAAAAAAAATTGTATGTTTTATTTGGTTATGTTTGCATGTACAAAAATGTTCATAAAATTTATTTGCGTGTTTCTATGAAAAAGTATATACCCGAAAATTTTCTTTTCTGGTAATCACCCAGAAACTTTCCCAAAAATACTTTTCCAGAAAACTATCCGTAACCCTCACCCAGAGCTGTCGGCATACTCCTGCGACCAGTCCTCATCGGCGCCGACCTGCTTCTCGGGATCGCAGCTGATCTTGCACATGTCGCCCGTCTCGTGGTACTTCATGGCCATCAGCAAGAGCACGTTGGAGCTGATGCGCGCGTCCGGGCAGTTGGGGACGTGGGCCAGGAAGTCCTCGTGGTGTGCGAACCTGTGGCTGGCATTGTGCGGGCACCACTCCATCTGCAGCCCCGGGTAGTTGCGCTCGCACTTCACGATGTGCTGCTGAATGCGCGAGCGTCGGATCATGTGCGAGCGGTTGTAAGGGCACTGCACCTCGTAGTCCTCACATGTGGCCATGGCTGTCCGCTCTCCGCTGGAGATGACGCTGCTGCCGATTACAACCTTCCTTGCGTGAACACTGTGAAAGAGGGTTTCAATAAATATCTGGCACACAAATTCAAGTAATTTTTCATGATCTTTAAAGAAAAAAAGTTTTCTTACAACTGCTTTACATCATATGGTGTATTTCTATATATCATTAGAAAGATTAAAATTAATACAAAATAGATCCACTCTTAGCAGGAACATGAAGATTTTATGTTATACAGTTAAAACATTTCCAAAGATAATTTTCTCGTGATTTACTTAGAGAGACTCAAACTATTTACATCTATGTGATACTATAAAATAAGTGAGGCATTAAAAAACAAAATTCAAGTTAGCAAAAGGCTGCTAGAAATTAAATTTTGACTTCCAGCACTGTTACTGATTATTTAGTGACTTTCATGACTTGTCCTTCAATTTTGTTACTATTTCCTGACTCATGTTGAAACGGATTTCTTCCATTTTGAATGCCGCACCGGATTCGTGACATCAGGCGGTGCGCACTGTGGCCTGTGGCTACAGCGCATGCGCTCTCTGGCAGACGCTGGGCTCAATATGCAGTGGCGAGGGCGGCTAGAAGGCTGGCAGGAGGTCTTCGAGACAGACATCGTCGGGCGACCGTAGAGATGCCTGGTGTGACGGGGTGGACCAGTGGTAGTTAAGGGAGTTGACACGGAGGGAATGGTCTTTGGTATAGTTGAGACATAGTTTGTGCTGACGGGAAGCTAACACTGAACTGTCCAGGCCCGACAACTAAGGAAATATTGGGGTTTCTGTGAGGCGGCAAGTGAAGTCCCCGGGAGAACCAGACTGTGTCCTGATCTACATGTCCTTGTTTCCTACCAACAATAGGAACTAAGCCCGGGGTCGCGAAGGAATGTGTGCAGCGCCAGAGAGCTGAATGGGTCGCCCCGCTGAGAGTTCTTCTACAGGGGACGAGAGAGGAGTCATATCAGTACAGCGCAAATGGTAGCATCATGCACCATTACCAAAGGGTAAATGTATTCAGGATCATGCCATTAAGTTCAAGGAACAAACTTGGATACACAGTACAAAATTTTTACCCAAATTTATTATTTTTACCTACAACAAAATAACACTAAATTAAACTAAAAACTATTAATATTATGACAAGCACCTCATGAAAAATAAATCATAACAATATTTTGTCATGACAAAAATTCACTATGGCATCAATACTTTAACTGAGTCACTAGTATTAAAAATTACCTTTGCAGGTCATTTGTTCTGTGGTTCCCAATCACTTAAGAATGTCACAATATTTTTCACTACATATTCTTAAATCATAGCACTTCAGTCTTGATTTAAACTCTTGTAGTAATGGATGGTGTATCATTCCTTGTCTTTTCCAATGTATGGCTAAGTTTAATTGCATTATGTACATGAAAATATTTTGGTAAGGCATCAAAGAACTGCTTCAAGGGTACGTAAGGTTAATAATAACTTACGTGAAAGGTAAGTTATTATTACATACCCAAAATAAAATTAAGTAGCAACAAATGCAACTATAAACATGAACACACAACATAAATGGACTGTAATCAAAGAACTGAGAAAAAATAATGCAGACAGCAAATAATCTTAAATTCTTATACTAATTCTCTCTGAAAGTCTTGTTATTAGAAACAGGCTCAGTGTAAGGTTTCATATGGCTAAAATATTTTTAACTAGGCAAATATTGTACGTTGAAATAAATATAATAGGTTTGCCACATGTCATCTGGTTCAGCTACATTTATTAGATATTACTTATATCTGTAGGTATCATTAATGTAGCTGACCTAACATAACAAACCTTACATTTAAATTTATTATTAACCTTACTTTCTAAATGTCGCTCTTCTGCAAAATTATCCTAATAACTTGCTTGTTAAGCCTTACTTAACTATATATAGAATAAAGTATAATTAAAACTGATATATTTATTAATAACACCATCAATTAAGTAAATGATTTACTTAATTTGACCTTTTTAACTCTTGATTACATTATTGATGTATCTGTTGGTTCTGCCACTAATGCTGGGCACTGACTCGTATTCTGAAGGGAAAGAATTCCACAAAAATTCAAAATGTTCTTGAAAAGAGTCAACAAATTTTTTTGTGTCAGTAATTACGACATGGTCCAAGTTTCCATGAACCGCAGTAGCAGTCCAATTAAAAGAGCCAAACATCAGATAACGTTTGTCGAAAATGACAAACTTATGGTGCATCATGTGTTTTGAATGTTTCACTCGTACACCAATGCCATTTTTCCAAAGTGTATGCAGGGTATTACCACTTTCAAATTCGACATAATTCATAACTACACGAACTACAATGCCACGCTTGTTAGCTTCCAAAACACTATTTAGCAATCTAGAGTATGTTAAGGTGTACAAGCAAATGTCAAGCGACTTTTTACAATTCAAAACCAACTCTTCAATGAAGGAAACATTAGCTTCAGGACATCCATTGCTACAACTTCTTAAGTGTTTTGGTATAATTTCTTTGCATTTGCCATTAAACTTTAACACACTTCCAATTCCAGGATAATCAAGTTTCTTCTTAACACTAATAAATCTTCTATACGTAAAATACAAGTACGCTAACGAGAGTATAAAACTACATGGTCGTAAAATGCGCGAAAAGTATATGAAAACCATTTCAAACGTTTTCTTAAACACAAAATAAACTACAATCGTGTCTACATACCCAAAATAAAATTAATTAAGTAGCATACATGCAAGAATGCAAACTATAAACAGGAACACACAACAATACAACATAAATAGACTGAGATCAAAGAACTAGGAAAAAAATTATGAATTCAATTTTTGTACTTATTCTTATTCTCTCTGAAAGTCTAATTATTGGAAACCGGCTCAGTGTAAGGTTTCATATTATTAGTTTCAAATTTTTGGTTGAACTGGAAAATGAAATCTGGCATAGAAGTATGGTTGAAGATAATTTTAACAATAAGGACATATTCCTAACTGGTAAATGATCTTAAATATTATAATAAAATAGGCTAACTATAAAATCCAAAACTGACTGAATCACTGACTATATATGTAAATATAAAAAGGTTAGATGGCTAACATGATTACAACGGGAAGCCTAAATACACAGGGCTGAGAGCCATTTCCGAACAATTCCGAAGATATCTGGGGTTTACTGATCGCTCGTAAAAACCATCATACTGGAAGCACACAGTCGAGCCCTCGATGCGGACGTGAGCGGACATATTTCTAAATAGCTCCTGCACAATTTCGAATGGAAGCAAGAAAAACCAAGCCAAGAAATTTCTCGCTGAAGCCCACGACTAGCCTGCTTCGAGTTAGATCCTGCATTTAGCTTCAAGGATGTGCCAAGCCCTAGTCCGTAGCCAATCAAGATACTTGGCGCAAGACTCATGTGGAGGTAGGAGCCATTCGCGTTGGAGGACGCAGAGCAATTCATTTTCTGCACTGAAGTGATGTGACACGGCTCCTTTTCGCAAGAAAATCTGCGCCAGAATCTCGAAACAGCAAATACGATTTAGGTAGACCCGTGATAGTACCTGCCCTCTGCACGACCAATGGAGTCCACACATTGTTATACACATGGGACAGGATTTGGATGCAGAATCTATAAAAACTAACCACAGACGACCCCAGCCTATCGCTCCAAGACTAAGCTGTCCGACTGTCGACAGCCCCAGTCCGATATATCTCGTGGACAGGGCCGGCGCGTCCATACAGGTGAACTAGGCGACCGCCTAGGGCGCCAAGTAGCTGGGGGCGGCGCAGCACGACACATAGCTGATATAATATGTTTTGACGTCGTCCGGCCGACGACCCCCCCAGAGCCCGACCTGCACCCGCCAGTATACGCTCCCGCTAACGGAACACACCCCTGGCCATGACCCACCCGAGTCAGGCGAGCCGAACAGCGATTAAAGGCAAACCCGCGAAAACCTGAGTAGACAAGAGAAGAACCGTACCCATTCCTCCTGGAACATTAAATTAGGATTTTAGCGACAATAAAGTCTCTTCCAGACACACCCATTTAGAGTCTAGCGTAATGAGGTCAAACCTGGCGCAAGAGAGGCCGAGCCTCCCTCGGACGCCATGCCAGTTCGGCAGTTCAGCACAGCTCACGGACCGGGGCGGACCTACGTCCCACGGAGGGGCAACAGCCTTTGTCTTCATCGAAAGTAACGTCCGGTAAATATAGTCACTAATTAACAGAACCCCTTTTTTTTTTACTTAACCTCTCCGTAAGTACCCGGTCCCCCTTTTCGGTCCAGGACCTAGTCCGACCGCATCAGTTTAAAGACACCCCGCACCACACTTGGTCAGCGGGGTTGATCTTCAGTATACGGCACGGGCCGCCTCCCGCAACTCACAGAACTTTACTTAAGGTCACGCGCACGGCGCTGACCACAAACCCGCAAGGGAGCTTGGACAAACTTAATTGCGGTGCGTGTTTCACCACAGTGGGCACAACACCCGCGCAGAGACATTCGTATACGGGATTGACCGTCTCCAACCGTCCACCCCTTAATTCAGTGTATTTTGTTTCCCGTATTTCGTATTACTAACTTACGTTACCCGAGTAACGAGTGCCACGTAACTTGTGCGCACCCCCTTAATTCAGTGTACTTTTGTGTCCCGCCTTTGTGTTACGAAATTACGTTACCCGCGCACCCAGTGAGACGTATGAGACGTAACAGCGTCCGAGGCCCACGTAACGCGGAACACAAACAATACGGCACCACGGAATAACGAGTAAACCCCCCCCCCCCCCTCCGGGGACCTCTGTAGAGTGTTGTATTGTGTACGACTCGCTCCTATGAATAAAAGGTACGACACCGCCACCTCAACTCCACGTCTCTTATTTAAACATCATCTCACGCAACACCGCCGCCGGCCCTAGTGGGCCACGCAGGGGCACATACATCCACGACCCCAAATTCACGACTAGAGCCGAGCTAGTCTGGCGCCCACCCGGACAATACGTATCAAGAGCCGCCTTTCCCCACTAGGAGCCACACCGGGACTCGAGCCCGAGACCCCGGACGACGGCAGTTTAACGATTATTAAAACTAGATGAAAATGGATTTTTGTAACCGTTTGGAATGTTTATATTGATATAAGTAATTATTTAAAGTCCACGGTGACCTTGTTTATGATTTGTAATAAGTAAAAAAGTAACAAAAAAAAACACGAGCCTGCTTACATTTTATTGTTGACAAAATCTTAGGCTTACGTGATGTATTTTGAGGCAAGGAAATTTTTTTTTGGGGTGTCCGGCCAGGGTGAAGGGGGGGGGGGCATTAAGGTTTTTCACCTAGGGCACCAATTTACCTTGCACCGGCCCTGCTCGTGGAGCTTATACTATGCAGTTATCGAGTGCGAAGAAACCCTCGAGCGCAAGTCGTCTGCTTCACCCAATTCACTGTTCCAGACTCTGAGACAGCCCCCGAGTCGCAAGATGCCAGTACTCAAGCCAACATCCGTGTTGCGAGCAGCGTGGTGGGCAACCAAACTGCTGTTTTAACAGCAACAAAAGTTGTACAGCAGCCATTCTCGTGTCCCAGCCTATTCGCCACTGCTGCCACAAGCGGTGACCCGTTTAGCGACACAGACAGTCTTTACTACAAGAAGGGATATGGTCTCAGCTGCGTTAGCGCCGACGCACGAACCTGCTGAGGCCCAGCGCAGGCAGCAGACGCGGCCGAAGAGAGTATTTTTCTGCGCCGGTTCCAGATCTGCAATCCGCTTTTTCCTATCACGTACAGTTTTTTTTGCAAACTGAAGAAATTGTTTTTTTTTATTAATGTAAATTTTACAAAGGGAATTTTCATTCTCAAGGAAATGTTATTTTGGTAGGAGGGAACAGTTGGCTACACTTGTAACACCCAGCTGGCTTTAAGCGGTAAAATCCGTTGTTTACATGCTGTAGTGTGAGGCAGTGTTGCCAGGTCTACTGTTTTTGCAGTAGATCTCCTTCTTTTTAAAAAATCTACTGTTCTACTGCTAAAAAGCGAAAAGTCAAGCAAATCTACTGCTTTTTCCTGCCTCAACAATTTTTTTTATTAAAATTAACAAAAACGGCTTGAATTTTAACTAAAAAGTGTATATTTTTATGTTCTTGAGTTTTCTAGCCTGCAACAGTTCAAATTTTAGTGTCACACTGCGATATATCGATTTACTGCGAGATACATTTAAATCGAATCTCTGATAGTTACCTAAGGGACTTTCCCCTCGTTAGTGGTGTGTGGCTGTGGCATGAGCGTATCTTTTTCCGGGAGTTCCCCACCCCAGGCGCCCTTATAGGTTGAGATAGAGCTGTCGTCACTCGTGACTCGTCTCGTCCGTCTGTCGAGTGTCGTCATCGTGTCGTGTCGCTGTCGCCTGTCGGTATCTGTTTATCAGTCATCAGATTTGTGTGCTTTGAAGTGAAACAGTTTATGTTACTGTTATTGTCTCGCGGTCGCCTGTAATAATTTCGGACGATGTGGTGTCACGGACAAAGTGTGCCGTTGTTTATTACGAATGGATTTTGATAACGCTGAATTTATTATTAATTATTTGCTATGAGTAAAAAGGTGAAGTATTCTCAGAAGTACAAACGTGAGTGGGAAAACGAAGAGTTGTTTAAGGGTTGGTTACAGTCTAGCAAGAAAGGATGCGGTTTTGCATATTGTAAGTCATGTAACTGTGATATTAGCATTGCTTCTGGAGGTAAAGGTACATTAATTAGACATGTAGAGTCTGATAAACATGTGCAATGTGGAAAGGAACTTATTGGTCAAAAAACATTAACTTCATTTGCATCTCAAGCAACCAATTTAAGTAATAACGTCAAAGAAGCTGAAATTCGTCTTTCTGCATTTGTAGCAGAACACAACATTTCATTTAATATAATTAGTCACTTGACACCCCTTATTAGATCAGTTTGCCCTGATTCTGAAATTGCAAAAAAAATCAAGTGTGGCCGAACCAAAGCAACTGCCATTGTTAAACATGTTTTAGGGCAGGAAAGTAA
This sequence comes from Bacillus rossius redtenbacheri, assembly GCF_032445375.1. Taxonomy (NCBI): domain Eukaryota; kingdom Metazoa; phylum Arthropoda; class Insecta; order Phasmatodea; family Bacillidae; genus Bacillus; species Bacillus rossius. The sequence goes on from NC_086339.1 coordinate 25,124,339, forward strand.
GGAATTACTTTGCAATATATTGAGGGAAAATAAATTCTCGGTGATTGTTGATGAATCAACTGACACAAGTTCTACCAAACATTTATGTGTAGTCGTACGAGTGCTTTCTGGAGAAGGGGTTGTAGTTGACGCATTTTACGATCTCATTCCTGTGAGTGAAGCAAATGCTGTTAACTTGCATAACAGCTTGGTACAGTCATTTGAGAAGGAAAATATTCCTTACAAAGAAAACCTAATCGGTTTCGCTGCTGATAACGCTAGTGTAATGATGGGTAAAAGACATTCATTATCTATTCTTTTGAAAAACGACATGCCCGACCTTTTTATAATGAGGTGTATTTGCCACTCATTCCATTTGTGTTCATCATATGCTTGTGCGAAGCTTCCAAGGGAACCGGAAGATTTGGTCCGTGATATTTTTAATTATTTTCATTCAAGTTCTAAACGTATTGAATCCTTCAAAGAATTTCAAAGTTTTGTGAATGTAAAGCCACATAAGCTGTTGCATCCAAGTCAGACAAGATGGTTATCCCTTGAGTTGGTTGTATCTCGGGTTTTGGAGCAGTATGATGCCCTCATACTTTTTTTCACCCAGGCTGCCTTTGAAGATAAGTTATTAGCATCAGATGCCATTCTTCAAAAATTAAAATCACCCTTCAACAAATTGTATCTTGAGTTTCTTCAGTTTGTTTTGCCTATGTTCAATATCCTGAACAAGCAAATGCAGAGTGAGCAACCACAAATTCAAAATTTGAGGCCGAGTGTAGTTTCTGTATTAAAAACTCTCCTCGAGTGCTATGTTAAACCAGAAATTGTAAGATCCATAGATGTAGATAAAGTTGATTATAAAGATCCTAGAGTTTTTCTGCCGTTGGAAAATGTCTATTTTGGGGCAAAATTTAATATTTCTTTGTCAAAAAAAAAACTTTCTGAGCAGCATGTGAAACTTCTCAAATTGCGTTGCCTAGATTTCTACATTGAATCTGTGAAACAGATTACAGATCGTTTTCCTTTCAATGATCCTATTTTCACTATGCTTGAAGTGCTAGATCCTACTAAAATATCACCTTATCAATCTATTGCACCACTGGCTTCCCTGTTTCCAAGATTAATAAAAGAAAATGAGATCCAACAACTCGATACAGAATGGCGATTGCTACGTAATACGGAAATTGGTGGTAGTAGTGGCAGTAAAGACACAGTACAAGATTTCTGGGATAGTGTCCGTAAAAAATCATACGCAGACTCCAACCAGGTATTTCCTTTACTAGCCAAATTTATTTGGAGTCTTTTGAGTCTACCCCATTCGAGTGCTACAGCGGAACGAGTGTTTTCAGCAGTGAATTTGATGAAAACGAAAACCAGGAACAGGCTATCATCAAAGACAGTATGCGGTTTGTTACACACCAAGAGACTAGTTTCTAAATCCGAATGCTTTTCTTTTGATGTAACTAGTACAATAATTAAGAGAGTTCAAAACAAAATGTATGACAGTGATGATGATGATGATGATGATGATAATAATGATGACTGACGTTTTGGTAATTGAAGAAGGAGCAGGCTACAAGCAACTTTTTGTTTTCATCAGTTTTTTATAAGGTCAGTGAAAATAAAAAAAAAATCTTGTGGTTTGTGTATCTTAATATGTAATGTGTGTGAAACAAGTTTTTGTTACTAATTTAAAAGTAAATGTGTGTAAAAATAGGTTTACTAAATTAATTGTAAAGGAAAGCTATATGTTTAGGATATCTACTTCTTTCTACTGTTTTTTCACGGTTCAATCTCCTGTTTTGGTGAGTGGTAGACCTGGCAACACTGGTGTGAGGTTATATTTGTGGTAGTTATGTAACGACTAAACAAAGACAAGACATCAGTCGTTTGGTTAGCAATGTATTATACTTACTTCGGCATAAAGCTTTGTGACCAAGACAAAAACTGGGCACCGCACCAGGTATGTCGTACATGTGTCGATGGACTGTCACTGTGGAAAAATTGTGCAAAAAAATCAATTCCCTTTGCAATTCCAATTGTTTCGAGCGAGCCACAAAATCACATTAACGACTGTTATTTCAGTATGGTTAATGTTCAAGGTCATAACACAGAAACTAAGGACATACAATATCCGAACATTCCTTCGGCCATACGACCAGTTATACATTGTGAATCTCTTCCTATCCCGGTTACACCTTGACGCCGTCCCCGCTACCTCTGAGTATTTAGACGTGATTTTGTTCAGTTCGTGATCTCAGGGAAGGTTCGGCCTTGTGGCTAGAGGTAGGAGTCAACGCAGTAGGGCCCCCCGAGCTGTTGAGGCCACTCGGGACGCCTGAATAATAACACAAAACTTCTTCAGATAGTTCGTGAATTTAATACAGCACAGCCCAATACATGGTGCTGCCCGTTCTGGCCGTAACGGTTTGCCCGACGCGACTAGTCACACGCGCAGCTCACTTCCTCAGTGGCGGCTCACGATTCTTATGCGCGTGAGGGGCAGACTCGTTTACGTGATGCGAAAGTTACAAAAGACACTCTGACATGGCACACGATATTTTGAAGCACAATACACTACACTAATACCTAGCTCTGGATTAAGTTTGGTGGCGCACTGCCGTACGACGGTGATACATAAGCCCTGACATGACGAATTACACTTAGGCGAACAACTATTCCACTAATACATTACACTTGATAAACTGGGCTAGCAGCACGTAGGCCCGTGTCTCCGGCGACTCTACGTGGTGTCTAGGTGTGTCCCAGGGACTGAATCGTTATTAAGTCTGATAGCACGTGTCGCCTGCTGGCTGCCCCGTGCGGGCCAAAACTAAATAGCCGGTAGGCTAGGTTGGGCGTGAAGCGCCGACGTGAAACCACATAATCTCCCCACAGTACTTACGTATGACGTGGAACACTCAGATTGAGCACTGATTGAATTAAGTTAAGTACCTCATGGTAAATTTAGGCCGACCGCGGAACTGTACAAAAGGTTGAAAAGAAATTACACTATGGAAAACTACATGTCGGTGAATGCAAAGTTTGAAGGTTCCGCGTTGCGCGCAGGCTGCCGGCCTGGTTGAGCTCTCGAAGGACACTGCAGGTGTCGCCGCGCACGACCCCCCTCCCCCGCCAGCCCTCCCGCGGAAACGTGTGAATTTCGCGGGAAACTGAACCGGCCAGGTTCGGGACAAATCGCACATTGAAACATGATTTTGCAAAGACTTAATTATTAATTAATAAAAAATAATGTTTAATAAAATCCTGTGGAAAAACATAATTATAACAATTTGTTGTAGTGCGGCGGAAGGATATGCCACACCCGGCCGGATCCTTGCGCCGGTGTAGCACTCGTTGTATGGCGTTCGCCTCGTCGCACGAACTGCACTTTGCTGCGCGCACGGGCGCGTTCGGTGCACACGCTTTTGCGAGACGTTGATGAGGCATAGCGGTCTATGCGACAGAGGAGCATTGGCGGTCGGCGTCAACCTCCTGTTCTCGAAAATGTGCTACATGAGTGCAGTTCAAATGAATGTGATAATGCTGTTGAATACAAGTCCGAAGAAAATTCTACACCAAAATTATTCACTCAAAATGAACTTAACGATTTAACACGTGACTTAAATCTGACAAAGGATGCTACTCAATTGCCTGGATCAGAATTGAAAATCTTGGTATAGGACTTGAGAGGGAATTAATAAAATTCTTTAAAGAAGACTCTCAGGTTTACTGTTGTGATATTGAGGGTTTATTGAATTTCTTTAACGTCAGTTATAATCCAAGTGAGTGGAGGTTATTTATACTCATCCAAAAGTAGTCTAAAAGGTCTAATTTTTCATAATGGAAATTTCTTTGGTTCATTACCCATTGCACATCATGTGCATCTCAAGGAAACACATTAAAATCCCAAAAGTTCTGCTAAAATGTGTGAACTATTAAAAACATTCTTGGACACTTTGCAGTGATTTAAAAGTTGTTGGTATGTTACCTACTTGGTCTACAATCAGGCTACACAAAAATGCTTTGTTTTTTGTGAATGGGAAAGCAGAGCCAAAGACAAACACTGGAAGCAGACAGACTGGACCAAAATTAAATCCCTACAACCCAGTTCACAGAACATAATAAATGTACCACTTGTTCAACAAAGCAAGGTACTATTACCTCTTCTTCACATTAAACTCTGATTAATGAAGCAGTTCACTAAATCACTTCCAAAAGGTGACTGCTTCCAGTATTTGGTAACAAAATTTCCGAAAAAATCTTATGTGAAATTGAAAGAAGGGGGTCTTTGTGGGACAGCAGATCAGAAAACTAATGAAAAACATTATTTTCGAAAATGCAACGAATCTTGTAGAAAAAAAGACCTGGGTTTCTTTTATTGAAGTTGTGGCCAATGTTTTAGGTAACATAAAAATCCAGAGTACAAAAGAATGATTAAAGAAATGTTGGAGGATTTAATGAAATTAGGATGTAACATGAGTGTGAAACTTCACTTCATACATTCACATATTTTTCCCCTGAGAATCTTGGTGTCGGTGAAGAACAAGGAGAACATTTTCACCGGAACATAAAGGGCATGGAAAAGAGATACCAGGGAAGGTGGGATGTAAAGATGATGGTGGACTACTGCTTCATGCTTAAGAGATGGCACAGTTGAAGGAAGACAGTCAAGGAAGAGAATTTTCAACCCTTGTCAGACATCTTGAAGTAAAATCAGTGAAGACAAATTACAGTATTTACTCGCATTTGGTCGCCATCGCATATAGGTCGCACCCATAATTTGAGGTCTTGAATTTGGTATTTAAGATTCCCCCCATATAGGTCGCACCGGTAATTAAATAACGCGAACGGCCGGCGTGCCGTGCACGAAAGAGTTAACGGGTACTGTAAAACTCCGCTACTACGAGAGCTGATAATGGTGTGATAAATTGTTGTAACAAGTACTTGTAATAACCGAATATAGAAAATTGAAGTCAAGTTAGATTCCTGACTTCTTAAAATGTCTTAATTGTAGATTATAACTTGAAAAGTGCTTTGTATTGAAAAAATGCACAGAATAAAAGTTGTAGTAAATTTAATTACGAATCAAAAAGGCCTGTTATGATTTTTTGTATCTACAGAGGTTTTCGTTATGGGTTCCGATAAATACTCACGCTAAATGAATTCACGTCACGCGAGTTCGGCTATGCTAGCCGGCTGGTTGTTATTTTCTTTCAAAACGTGGCGAAGGAACTTGTGTGTATCAGGTAGAAACATTCGGCTATAAACGAAAGATATAAGAACAATGCTATCCTGAAATGCTGTGACATGTTTTTGGAGAAAATATTTACAGCGACAGACCGACAGGATGCGCTCCCGCCCTTGCTGTCAGCGATTTTTATTTTGACAGCTCAAGCAATTATCTTTTCCACGACCCTTCACAGCGTAAAAAAAAAAGAAGAAAAAAAACACGTTTGAATTCAGATGGAAAAGTAACTATGCAGTAAAATAAATATATTTACGGCCCTGCTAAATTTTTCTATTCAATAAAATTCTAGGTATTATTGATTTTTCAGCAGAAATTGCTGTGTGACTAATAAACAAATTGTGTCATAATAACTTAAACTTATAAAGTATTTATTAACGGCGAAGGACAGTCGTATAAGCCCATAAAAATATTTATTTTACCGAGAATGGACTATACAACCTGGCTTATGTCGCACGCGGTGTGGGAGGGGAGGAAGATGCTGACAGTTTCTCACGCAGAAGGTTGAAATAAGGGAGGGAATGTGTTGAAATGTTAGCTGGAAAAGGGAAGGAGGGTGTTTATATATGGTTTGTGGCTCTGGAAGGGATGAGCCTTGAAGAATTAGCAGGGGATGGGAGAGGTAAGCGTCACGTCACGTATGACGTCAAGCCGCCGCTACCGCCAGCCTGGCCGGACGAGTTTCTTATGCTCTCACAGACGCTACCACAGTGGCTTTTCGTGCGGGCGGGTAAGATAACATGACAGCTGAGACGGCTTTTCGTGCGATAGTGGACGCGCCGAGCTCGGCTAGACACTGCCGCTCTAGAGGGGTGGTATCTATTTTTAGCAGTCTTTTGTATGCCTGCCTGCTTACAGTACAGCTCTCGCCAAGATAAACGTGAACACATAGCACCCAACAAAGTGTAACAGACTTGTTTTTCAGCCGATTTTACTCAAATTTTCGACTTTCTCTACTCAAATTTTTCACGGTTTCTCAACAAACGGTCGTATAAACGTAATGGATGCATCAGAGGGGGGTCGCATCGGCGGGATTCTACTGTATTGCAAAAAAAATTCCTCAAAAATTTTCTTCACATATAGGTTGCACCTCATTTCCTCCCCATCAAATCTGGTAAAATTGCCGCGACCTATATGCGAGTAAATACGGTAAATTGTCTGATATCGTTGTTTTTTCATAACAGTCATAGAATTTTAAAGGGAGTATAATACATTATACTATTATCCACTGTAATGCAATTGAATTGCAATTTCATACTGAGTGATAAAATATACGACTTTTAAATGAAACTCAAAATAAATTGTTTACTGTCCAAAAATTTTATTTACTCATGGGGTTATATTTACCCCGGGTCTGAACAAGCGCTTTGGAATGCTAAATAGCACATAATGTCTTTAAGATTGTGGCAAATAATTTAGATAATAAGGTAAATTAATTATTAAGAGTGAAACCATTCAAAAATATTACATTACAAGAGAGAAAAGTAGTGATAACCAACTTAATTTAACCAGGGATCATTTCAATATTTCTTATTACTGTATTTTAAACTTCTGTGTATTTTTTTATCAGCATTCCTCAACAAGGTTTTACAGCTCTGGTTAGGTTAGTGTGTCCTCTTAGCATTTTTTCACTGGCTGAGCGAGGAATTAAACTATTAATGGGACAACGTGAAAGAGTCGAGCTAAAGTCTACCAGAAGAACCGTGCGTGTGCATGTGCAGTTTGACCCACACAGTGGAAGCATTTAGCAGCTAAGAAGCTTCAGTCTGCTGTGAATTGGCTGGTATAGCTGAAGATAATAGTATGTATTGGAGAGCTAGGTTTCTACCATCACATTAGTGCAGAAACTAGCAAGTTCTGCAAAATACGGTGGAACTTTTGCGACAGTCAAAAAAACCTTTGTCATCGAGTCTTCTGAAGGTTATGCCATCGTTACCACACCTCCATCAATATGAGCATCGTAGTTTGATAAAATTTCCCCTATTACCCTCTGTGTCATCTACAGAATGAGATTATATTCTTTAAATAAAATTTCAACAATTTTTTTAATTTATCATAGTTTGCTTCTGTTGGCAACAAGTGTACCATGTGTCCAGTGAAGTGGAGTGCAAAATTTGACAGATTAGCTACAGTGCTGACGTCGACCGGGGCTACGCCCTCCCTAAGCCTGCTGTGCCTCACGCCGTTGCCATCCCTCTCCTCCCACCACCACCCTCTATTTCAAACCTCCCGCCCCGTGTGCAGGTGTGTGTGCATGCGTGTGAGGCTGCCAACAAGAGGCGGGAGTAAAGTCTGTGCCACGACCCCTTTTATTTTATTATTCAATTTTTATGTTTACCTACCTGTCTTTTATTTAAATAATATTCCCTAAGTGTTTATGTTTTAAGTGCTAGTTGTAAGGACGGCGCAGCGCCCCACGCGGCAGGCAATGGAACTACCCGCAACTAGTTTGAACCATAAACATAATTAAAATAATCAATACTCAACTTAAATAATTAAGGAAACCTTGGTATAATTTTGTTATAGAATTTTTAGTGTATTTGTTTTAGTTAAAATATGTATTAATAAATAACAGGAGAGACTAACGGTAAATCCAGTGCTTTCCGGCCGCCATGCTGCCCTGGCCTCTTCAGTCGCTTCCGTTCGTCACCCGGGGTAGGATGCTTGGTGAGCACCGCCCAACTTCATATTTTTCTTAATCAACTGATCTTTTAACATCCGCCGGACTTTTTATAATTCTTAAACCTTTTTTGTATCTGCGAGGCCTACTCCGGGTGGCCGACTCGTTTTAATAAATATTTAAGTCCAATTCGAACATTTAATCACGAACCGCGTCTTAAACTCACGAGGCCAGGCCACGAGGTGACCTGGTCAGCCTGTAAACTGATTCTCTCCCGCCGTTGGCGTTATTAACAGTTTAATCGAGTGTATGTAGATGCAGAGCAATTGGAGTTGTGTTGTAACGTTGCTGGAATAAAAGGAGTACGTCGAACGTGTGATTTTTAGTCGAGTGACCACGTGTCCCTGCTCCCGAACCTCGAGGCGTGTGGGACGCCTTAAGAGCCCACTGGAGCGGTATCGCGAGTTAAGGGAACAGAGCCTAGCCCTACACGGGTCACGTCACGCCCTGAAGAGAGTCTCCGCCAGGTCCACGTGCCCTCATCACGTGGTGGCGCCCACTCCGACAATTAATTTGTTCGTTCCCTTACCTCCCTAGTACGACAAGTTCCTCAAAGGGAAAAAAAACACAGAGAGACAAATTTATAACAACATTATTTAATGGCAGAAAAATACAAATAGCTTTCATCTAACATCACATTATTTTTATAATTATATGTCATATTACTGCCATAAAACAAATTTCATACCCACCCTCAAAATTGGTGAAGTAAATTAAGTTATAAACAATAAACACACACCAGATTAGCCAAAATTTAAAAGGGCAAAATGATGACTAAAGCATCAACAAGGAACATAAGCATTAAAAAATCATTAATCCACATGCAATACTAAGTGCATAATGAGAAAAATTCAACTGAAATATGAAATCTTAAACCGGCCATTTATAGTAATTTAACTGCAGGAATTACTTACATCTGTACAACTTTAGATACAGATGGAGATGCAGTTATCTGGACTACCAAACAACTTAATTGCGTGGGATTACTTTTAACACATGAATGGATGTGATATAATCCCCACTTAAATGCTAATTAAAAGTGTGACAAAACATTTATGAAAATAAAAAACCAAAATGTAAACCTCTATACAGCTTTTTTAAGGCTAGATGATTATTTACAGACATATTATGCCTCCACATATGTATGAATGTGCAACAACAGTACACCACAACTTGATAACACGAGTCTTAGCTCATCTGCACAGAATGTGTTTCTGTTTGTCTGCAAGTCAATTTGGAAGACGTTATCAATAGGAACCTCTTTATCTCTAACTTTATTGTTATTACTATAATGCTTATTCCTCTTTAAGTTTGATCTATAGTGTAATGCTTCCACATTTTTTGTTTATCGCAGCTCCTAATTACTGTCTGGCTTGAATTTTTTTTTGACCTTGAAAGTTCAGCTTGTTTCATAAAAACCTGTAAAGGCCATGTATGATTTTACTATACTTAGCATCTGTTGTATTGGAAGCAAATTTCCTGACAATAATAAAATCATGAAATGCATTACCAAAATAACGTGTGACATACAGCTACACATATAATGCTATATTGGGGGAAAAAAGGAGGAAATGCTGTATAAAATACCTAAAATAAAAGTTTTTTTTACTACACTCTTAATGTAAAAATTTGAGTTTATTTTGTTCTTTATGAATCTGAAATGTTATTTCAAAATAAATGTCTGTTAAAAATTAATACTTATTTTTATAAGTAACATCATACACAAAAACTTAACTTGCATGTGAATAATTACACTGTTTCATTACACAGATAAAGTGTTAAGTACATACATAATAACAACATACAAACACTGCAACACACATCTTTTTCAAGCATTTTCTTAAGCTCAGCAAGTCAATGAACAGCTAATACAATACTGTCAGCTGAATACAGCATTGGAAGAAATACATGGCTACAGATACAAAATAAAAGCTACTGAAGTATAACTAAAAAATAAACAGTGCTGAAATCGGACTATAACATTCGAGACATCTGAGCAACAGACAAATAATTGTTTATTCTGATGAACATGGTATTTCGAGACACAGGTTGGTTACTAAAAAAATGAAATACCACATGTCAAACAAGAAATAAAATACTACAAACTGGTTCAATTTACTGTCAATACATGTAACCAACTGACACAGGTCATGCATTGGACTAACAGACACTCCAGAGAACTCAGTTTCTAATCCTGATCTGGTTTCCAGAGGTCTCCTCCGAAATCACTACTGGAAAATTCTGGGCTGGTCCCTTCCTACAGGCCACGGCACAATCCTTCTTCAATACCTGGTCTGTGGCGTTGTGTGTTACTGTCTAATAACGACACCTACAATTTCATTTCTTTATGGATACTACTACTCTCTAGTCACTATCAAATAACTGCCACATTTTATTTAAATTTAGCACAAAAAAATCAAATCCAAAAGTAATAGTTTTCAAGCAAATATAATTAAAGTACAACAATAAGAATAAACCGTTTCATGGCAATCCCATTCAAAATACAGTCAAACCTTAATGCATACCTAAAGGAACCATGATTTTAGCACTTTGTAATAATGAGATTTCTATTAACCAAACTATTGCAAGATTACCTAGGGTAAATCACAAATTTTTTAACTTTATAAAGAAAATTCCAATAACATAGTAATTTTTTTTTTTTTTAAATTACTACATGCAGACCACAAATAAAAAATAATTAGAATGTGCTCTAAGAAAACGTGCACATAATTTCATTCAGTACCAAATGTACTTCATTTTTTAGGGATAATAAGAAACTATTTTAGGTACAGCTTGTGGGCTACTTTGTACTAATGAAATTTTTGTATCAACCATGGTTTTTATTAATGAGGTTTCACTGCATTACCAATTGCTTGAAGTTATACACTTACAACATATGCAATACACTACAAAATATAATAACCATGAGTACACACTGGTGCATTTAGAGCCTGATATTTTACTTCACAGATCACAGATTCATAAATGATTTTTAATCATAAAAATTTTTGAATTTAAAAATTGAAACCAAATAAGATTCTGAGGTAGTACGTACTATGACTAAACTTATACAAATTTCTTACAGTTTAAATGCTGCAAATTTGTTTCTTGTTAAACAAAAGAGCAATTAAAACAAGCAAAACAACATGAATTTAGGGTATGACTGCACAAAGTGTGCCTAAGTATAATATGTTTTTATTTCAAGCAATTAACTTTTTGAAAATCCAATTTGCTTAATGGAAATTTGTTAGGTAGTATTGGATATAAAAATGCTGAGCTTGTCGGCATTAAAATGTCAAAAATATATAACTGAATCTCTTCATCAATTATGATGGTATTTTAAATTGATTTAAACAATGACAATGATTCTTGCAATGAAAAAGATTTATGTAACATAACATCTTAGACATACACATTTGCTGGCAATGACATATGTTCAAGATATTATGTTAAATAACATGCATGTTACATTAATTTCACTCAAAGGGCAATTATAACAGTAAAAGTAAACATCAAGTAAGTGGCAAGCTTGCAAGCAATAAAATAATATAAGACAATTGTGAAAATATACACATTATACACACAACTAAAAAACTTTTTGGCATCACAGGAACAGTCAAAAATTTTTGAACTGCACTTAAAAAAACTTTTTCATAAGATGCCACCACTGCTAGACTAGTTTCAAATTTCTGCAAGCACTTTCAAAACTATTATAAAAAATTATAAAACATAGTAAATGCGGTGAGGTTAGGAACATTATGTGCGTGTTACTTGATGTGAGTTACACAAACTTGCAGATAGCTGACAAAGTACAACACACGTCAACATAATACATGGTAAAACCTTTACCTACATTTAAATTAAGAGGCATGTTTTATTTATTAGTTCTCTTGTAAGCTTTAACAATAAAAGGTCTTTAATCCAGTATTACATAAATTCTGTAATACAGCATCAATCAAGCAAGACACATACATTCATATTTTTTCAGGTGCATTCTGGCTGTTGAACTTGATCGCCAGGTAGGTTTGGCTTAAGAAAACCAAAAATGTTTAAACCATGGTTTAAACCAAGTGGTTTTTATTTAAAAAAAAATCATATTATTTTAAATAATGTATTTTTAAATAGAATATCTTAATTTTTTTTTAATGAAAGGTCTAATTTCACTCAAATAACAATTAAAGTTTGCACATTAAAGTATCTTTTGATTTACAGGAACAAAATATTATATTCTAATAAAGATATTATTATTATTTTAATTATCTGAATAAGTTGTAAATTATACCCAGTTAAATATTTCTCTAAAATTAAAAATATGAAATAGTTAATTTTTATTGTGGGAAATCCTGACTCTATTGTAAATCCCTATTCTGTGGGAAACATCCATTTTACGGAGAATCCTCCTCCTGTGGGAAAATACCCCTTCTGTGGTTAAGTCCCAGTCAGATGTGCCGATTTGCTGGACTTCAGTTCTTTGATGTTATAACTTTTCTGGTTCAACATGATTGGCAGAAAGTGGGATGTTGTATAGCTTTCATTTGAACATGCTGAGAACCAAAATAACTAACATAATAAAAAAAGCCAGTTTGTACAAAAAAAAACCTAGTTTAAACAAAAAAAAAAACACAGGTTGTTTGGTTTTTAAAATAACCTGTTTTTTCCCCAACCCTGCCACTAGGTTACTTGACTGTGCTGCCAAGGGTTTTGGTTCACTCAAGAGTTTATCTTTACGATTGTTTTTCATTTCAGAACAGTGTTTATGTTTCCTAGCTGGTTATGCCTCACGTTTCGCAAGTACATTTCTGTAATAATTTTTTAAGATCAACAATGCTCATCTGTATTTTTCTTCAGTATTCCAGTTAAAACTTTATTGATGTCCAATAATCAAGAAAAACTGTTAATCCAGCATGGCACTGATCTGAAAAAGTGTAAAGACCATTCACTCTTTGGCCAACTGCCCTGCCGTTCGGCCTCGACTGATGCTGGGTCCGCTAACTTACGAGACTCCCGAGGAAAGCGACAGTTGCAGTCAATTCTCATTAAAGGGGCCTGTCTAATCAGGGTTGTACGTATATTAGTGAGGTTGGATGATAAGCACGACGCTCGCTGGTGCTTCTAACGCGGTATCGCCTCTTAAGCGCAAAGCTTCTCGTCATGCATGGGACAACTCTGAAATTTGAGTGATGACCATAACATTACAGGGCATAGAAATGAAGGTAAAGTTGTAATGCAAGTTCCTTAAGTGCTTTCAAGAATCTGTACCAGTTGTTTTACGCATAAAAATTACTCTGAAAACACGCCTTTTAGTTATTTTACCTCTTCTAAAGATACAGTTTAAATACTTAAACCGAAATCAAAAGTGATTTTCGGCCCTCAGGGAATTTTAAATGCTTATTGTAAATGGACCCCACTCGGATATCTTGAGTAGCTTTGAAATCACATTGTTTATCCTGAAGCTCTGCGCACCGTGTGTGCGCCCGGGCAGACAGGGGCCTTAAACTGCAACTTCTCAACTCGCTTACCGGGTGGTACCAAGTTGACTGGGGAGAATTTGTATGCTTATCAGGCCGAGAGAAGTGGAGAGCCTTGGATATTAGGGTCGCTGGGTTCCAGATAGGCATACAGTTATTAAAACTCTCTACGATCCCAACTAAGCTTCAATTAGACACCAGCTTTGGATGCATTCCGAATTAGTCAATTCTGCAAAGTGGTTAAATCCTATAGCAGCTGTAGTAAATCAAAATGCTGCTATTTGGAATACCGAAATAAATGAAGTTAAAGATGTCCTTTTGCCCAGCTACATTTGGGGTCTTAACTTAGTTGTGGAAATAGAATTAAATTGCTGAGATAGTATTGTTATTTATTTATTTACTCATTTTTGCAGAAGTTATATGACATAAGTTAATAAAACTGGACCATTTATATTAAAATTAAATAAGATCACGTAATACAACTGACTGACTGGATATTATAACAGGATTGACTGAAACAAAACAATGCATAATGCATTACAAAAACCTATTTTTTAAGTTCCTAAGAGTTGGAACAAACTAAGCCATTGTACAATGGTGGCACCCTTATCACATAAATGTTATATTAAAATAAAACAGCTATATTTAAACAAAAAAAATATATATCTATAAACTCTTTGAATACAAGAAAGTAATGACATAAATACATATCAAAAACTTCAGACTTGTATAACACTTGCAAAGCATGAATAGACAAACTAACTTTATCAAACTAAAGCTCTCTCCCTCTTCCAATCCTTTTCATCTTACGTATCTTCAATAACAATATTTCTCTTGTGAAGAGCAAAAGCAAAGTGTACTCTTGACATGTTCTACTTCCCTCTTACTAAAGCTAGTCCGCTCCTGAGCAAAAGCATGTATATAAAATTAAACAAATGTTACATAGGCATTAAGGACAAGATTTTATGGTTTTATTTGTAGGCCAATTTCATTTATAGAACAACAGATTTCGGTGTTTATGTTTTCTATTTTTTATAATCATTTAAATCATAAAGATATTGAATTATTCAATAAATATGACACTGAAACATTTCTTAGTACTAATAGTGTAGTTTTGACTGTGATGTATTTGTACAAAAATTAATTTTAATATGTATGTCAAGAGTAGAATTAGTCTGAACAATGAAAATAAATTGGCAAGAATTTGTGCGTTTGAAAAATGTACGAAAGTAAGATAAAAATGAGCTGATAATAGATACCAGATAAAACAATGTTAAATTAATTTTTCTTTCCTATTCGTTTTATTCATACATTTTGGTATAAACTCATGCTGAATAAATTGAAATTAATTGAATTCAGTACATTAAAAGTTTATATATTTTTTATTTGATCTAAATTATGTAGGTTAAAATGCTGTTTAAAGTCATGATTTTAGTTGTATTTCAGTGGTTTATGCGGTATTAACCTGCATTCCGGTGTTATATGTATGGTGTATTGACATTGTTTTAGGTGTTATTTTGGTTTTATCGCAACTCGCCATAAAATCTTGTCCCTAGTAAGCATACATTAAAATATACACATGCAACTATAGCAGTGGCAGGTGTTCCCTTGATATATTTAATATGTGGCAAAAACAGAAGTTCTAGGATAACACTAGTTTTTTAAAAAACATATACTCCCTTAAAGGAAAAAAAAAAGCGAGCAAAAACTTATCCTTCTGAAAAGTCACGTAACAGTTACTCTACATCAGGATTGTGTGTTTTAACATACAGTTGTGTCTCAAACGAGCTTCGATAAACTGAGTTTCCATTTTATCATAGCCAAACTAAAGTGCCATTCTTGACAGTCTATTGAAAAATCTGCTTGAGGACCTAGAAAATTATCTAACCATTGTGGAAAGCCTCAATACAGTTAACCTAAATGATGCAATTTACTGGTTAAGCGACATGACAGAATCTACACGGAAGAAAAGATGTTACCCCGAAAAATTATACCACTGGGCCAAATGAAAGCTACGACGATTTTAGAGTTAGTATATCCATGTTATCTGAGAGTTTGCTTATCCGAGGTTACCGCTGTTCACATTAACTCAGTTAATCATGACTCTACTGAACTTGAATTTTAATTTGCCATGGATATTATAGAAAGCAAGGCAGTAACTAAAACATTTTAATTTCAATTTTTTTAACTTCATCCGAAAGAAAATTGATAATTTTTTTTATAGAGTAATGAGGCTACAAAGTTATTTTCGCTGTTGTCCCAATGAATCTTTATTAGTTCACATGATCATTAGCCATTCTAAATTGCATACTCTACTGGAATTTCAACAAAAATATGTCTAATGCAGGTGCTAACAAAGCATGAAACATGTTTTCAATCTATCTGTATGAACTGTGAAAAGTTTAATAACACACAGTAGTATTTAATACCACATCATTAAAGAAAAAGTAAGTTTGATAAAAATTTAATTTAAAAATCCATGTTCAGCAACTTATGTAAGTACTTATTTGTACTGCTAAAAACTACATTGGAATGTAATTGACAAAAAGTATTTAAGACTGCAAATTTAAATTCACCAGTATTTTAATATATTGCTGAAAAATAGATAACTTGTTTATTTCATAGAATCCAAAATAATTTCTCATATATTGTTTTGCACCTGAGTCAGTCAACAGCTATAGTTAAATAATTTAGATGCCAAAACTGAAAATAAATTAAAACCTCAATTATTTACTAACTCATCAAATAGTCTTAAAGAAACCCAATGATATGATACTGGTAAAACTAATGGCAAGATCAATTTTTTTAAGCAAGGAATTTAATAAAAGTAAGAAAAAAAATAACAGTACTAAACCTTTTAGCTAGATATGAACATTTTGTTTAAAATACAATACTCTTTGGTAGCATTATTAATGACAGTAATAAATGTTTGTTTTGTCACTGTAACTGAAATCTAAATACTACTGTACACGTTTGTACGTGGGGCCAATTTAACTGACGGAAAAATACTGAGGCGAAACTATATACACTGGCAAATAATCACAATTTTACAATGGAGAACTCGTACAAGCTTATGAAAGTCTAACTTAGAAAAATGATTTAAGCTTTACACTTTACAGTCTTAATGAGAAACTGCGTAGACGACGCCTACCACTTGCCATCGTTCTAGGCATCTTGTTTTGCTACTGTCACTACTGGAAAACCTGTATCTGCTACCTACTCGAATAAAGTTTCAGAATGTTAGTTTTATTAACGCATATGTTCTGGGTGTCCTTGCAGATTACATACCTGTCATTTCGGTAATTGTTCCTCATTGCACATCCAGTTATATTTTCACATAAAATACTAAAATAAAGAAAGGAATTGGATGTGTTTGTGATGCAAAGCTGTATAATTAATAAAATACATCTGATTTTAAAAAAAATATGTTAAAAACTTTTTTCTGTGTACATTTTTCTGTGTAACATAATTGTATTTTAATGTAAAAAATTAAAACACAGTATTGTATTTTAATGTAAAAAATTAAAACACAGTAGGATGTGTTTGTGATTTTAAAATTTACTTTTACCAAAAAGATTTTAATTTTGAAGATATGCATTATAATGATTTGATATAAACTGGATACGTTTTACAGAACATTGTCCCCAGGATCAATTGTTCCGTGTAACAAATACGATTCTACTTTAAATCACAATTAATTGTTGCTAGTGAGTTTTTGCTGCATTTTCAAAAGCAAGAGAAAAAGATTGTAAAATAGTGCTCTCTTCTGAATAAAGAATAAATAGTATTTAGTATTTTAGTTGGATTACGGGGCCGTAGTAACAGTGCTACAAAATATTTTTACAATCTTTTTGATCAACACATTTTGTGCTACTGTCAGTGTTCCGTCAGAGAAGGGTTTGTTTACAGAGTCGAAAGGGAAAAAAAAAATCAGATTCTATATAATTATGTACACAGAAATTCTTTAATAACAATAGGTATTCATCCACTTAAACAGCTAAAAATAATTATTGTAGTCTGGCCGAAATAATACAAACTTTTGATGTTATGTCATATATTGACAGACATGGAAGCACTATTCATAACGAATGCTTAAACAACACACATTTTTTTTAGAGGCACCTAAGCAAAGCTCAATGTACTCAATTTCACACACAAGACTGCAATGCATACACACATTTCCACAATATTAATTTTCATTATCTTGTCTATTTGCAATATATTAGCTGCACACTGCATGACAATCTTATTTTTGTCCTATAGATGAAAGTAAACAACAGTCAATTGCTGCAATACTTTCATTGTTTATAGTGAGTGAAATTTGAGCTTTTAGTCAAGTTTTTTAGTAATATTTGTGCTCAGACTCAATGGAAAAAAAAAAAGTAATTTTAAACAAAATAATGGTTAAAACTAAGATAAACAGGAAGAAATACAAACCAAAGAACGCCACCTTGGACTGAACAGTTTTTAGGAAAAATAATGTAGGGCCACAAACTCTTAAAAATTAATTATAAAAAAAAACTTTTTCGAGATGCACATGTAACCCAACTGGAATCACCACGTAACAAAATTTCTCAGCTCTATGCCTTTCTGTCTCCGCGAATGATATACAGACAGTAAGACAAACTCTCTCTATTACTATATATTATATTACAGATGCAAGCACCATATATTTAACTTGTAAATGCTATGCTTATCTACATTTCACGAAATAGATAAAAAAAAATATATATTTAAGAATTTATAATGCTACAAGAAGATAGTAAAAAAATACATCTATATAAATACTTTCCCTAAATTATCTCTGGTTTTTCAATGTACTCACAAGTTAGCTGTACGAATTCACTCAAGATTCAGCTGGAATGTAGTGAACAAGATTTAAGACAGCAATTTCAGAGTTTCTAATGCCGCACTAGCACAGGTTATATCTAGCAGATGCAAGATAGAAATAAACACCAGTGTTTCCTTCAGTGACAGAACGAGTCTGCAATCACACTGACTAGAAAATTTCTTTGGACGGACGATTATGTACATAGATGCTCCTGAGGGAGACAGGTGGCACAGCCGCAAGCACACAGCTCAAGGGGTTATTTAATAATTTTAATTAAGTCTTTATTACAAATGGAAATCTTTGTTAACTAAAAACAGGAGCTAGCATTTTTTTAAAATTTTTAATGCAATATTCATTGAGAATTAAGAGTTGAAACATTAAAAAAATCTTTAAGCACTACATACTGTAAAAATACGCCAGTTTTAACTGAGATAGCTTAGATATGTTTTGTTTTTGGCCAACATCTGAGCAAGCGACAATTATTCACACAAAAACAATACATAGTATTTAAACAAAATTTCATAATCTTTAAAGTTATCTGAATTCCACGTCCAACAAACTACTTTTAAAATTGAGCTGGGTGAAATAATAATTTTTCAGGAAAAACTGGAAATCTTTCCCAAAAAGTTGGGCAGGACGTTACTTTTCCAGTATCCCTATTTTACTGCGTGGATTATACATGTCGGTGTGCCAACATTTTTGTTTACAAACTACATATTTTCAAAGAAAACATGGACCTTTAACTCAAGCCAACTCATGGACGTAAATGAAATGCACCATTTTCAGCGGTTCAAAATCAAAACTATGATGGCATAAAAACATTCATAAGCATAATTTAAAAGAAGCCATTTATTAAACATTTTATAAAAACCAACTAATAATAACAGCAATTTCACTAACGTTGCAAAATATTAGCAGAACAAATTGCATTCACAACTGAAACACTGACTTTTTTGACATATGGTCCGATGTATAAAAATTAAAAATAAATAATTATTTTGTTAATTTTTCATCTTACATACTGGTATCATGAGGAAAAATAATTTTTCTACACTATGGATGAAAGAAAGAAAGAAAAAGAGGAATTGTTATGCTATGGACAAATAGTGAATATGGTACTTGAAATATTGTATAAATCTTTAGTCACAATCTAGCACCATGTTCACACTTTCACACTAACTGACTGAATTAATCTATGATACTATACATGTAACAAACAAAATTAATAGCTCAAATAAGTGTCAGATTTAAATTTCTTGTAAATGTGTTTGTAATATTGCCGAACTAGGTAATTGGCCACCAAAAATAACTAAAACAGATATATAAATTGGGGTTTAAACTTTAAAGTTTAAATATGAGCTAATATGTTAGCATTTTGCAAATGAGGCATTTTATTTTTTAAATTTCACTGTTGTCATGAAATTGAATGGATTTCACATTATTTCATGGTATTTTTGGAGTTTGTGAACATTTTCTGGCACTATCCATATACTATCTACCACTCAATTAGGGCCTACATTATAAAAGTAATACAATATGTTTTTTTTTTTTTTAAATAATTATAGAATTTTTTTGAGATTGTTAACTTGAAACAATTCCCAACCCTGACCCATTTCCCACGCACCTAAATTTTTATTCCCAGCCAAAAAATTTCTAATCCAATCAAATTCTAATTTATATGTACAATTTCATGCTAAAATGTGTATGTTTGTGTACATAGATAGGCACATTTTCCTCATTCTTATATACAGGCCTTAACTTTGGTACACCTGCCTGAATGCACACACACATAGCATACACATGTACTTGAAGAAAAAAATGAACATGTAAAATCAAACAAACAAACCTTAACACAATATAATAACTTACTCAAAAAAGGTGTTTTATAATAGTAACTGATATATGTAACATACCTACGCTGCATGAAACAGATCACTAAAACATGGTAGCAATATGATTTGAAATATTTTTACAAGTCGTATTTACAGGTATCTGATTTTCACCATGAAATGTTAGTTTTATCTATATTCTACCAGAGACCTTTTCACATCAACCAAATTCTTTGTAGTATATTTATGTACACATAAAATGCTGAAAAACTACTATGTATTTATGTACACTCATACCATAATGTCCATAATATCAAAAAACTTCTTGCTCTCAATGTGCATTGATTATACATTCCCACATAAAAAAGTGATTAGACAGTGCTCTACAATTATAATCATATTTAGATTTAAAGCAGCACACAGTGATCATGGATGCAAAATTTACAAAGACAACTAAGCCCGTAACAAAACGAAAGATGGAGTACCTTTTAGTGCATTTCAAAGCATTCTTAATAATTTCATTTGGAGGAAGAGGAAGAGAGAGAGACAAAAAAAAACCATTACCAGGTCCATCAGTCTTTTTTATCACTTACTTCACAGCAGCTTCACTTTGGTAGTTGAGGTGTCATCAGCGGGATGATAAGATCATCCATATTAGGGTACACAAACTTTTTCTGTATGAATAAAAAATTCAAACAAGCCACATTAGTAAATAATACACCACTCACAAACAACTTCCAGAAACCACTAGACGAACGAGAGATGATGAAATGGGAATGGCGCACTGATGAAATGCATTGGTGGGGGGGGGGAACAGGAGCATCCAGAAGAAACCCATCGGTTAATGGCAACATCCGCCATGTTTCCCACTTGTGAAAAAGTCAGGTTTGACACTGCCAGGATTAAGTGACAACCAGTAACTACTGTAATATTACTCTAAATAATTAATTTTAAAATCTGTGAACTCGTTAAATGAGTTTAATTTTTAATTTTTAATACGTATTAACAACTATGACACAATTTCACTTATAATGTTTATGGTTACTACAATCAAACAATAAAAATAATTTTTTTTTACTAACATTGCTAATGCAAAAATTAAAAAAAAAATGTTATGAACAAACTACAGTTTGAAAATTTGACACTGTTCAAAGAAATAGTGTACTGTTAAAGGAAATAGTGTTCTGTCCAACGGGATGGTAAATGGGAAGATGCTGACTAAGGCTTTTCAGTTTTTACCATGATTCTGGAAGAAAAATACTTGATTGAACCAATATTAACTCAAATCCCACAACCTTACCAAGTACATACAGTCCAGCCAGAGTCCCACTAAGCAATATTTATAATTCAGCAAAAAAATATGGCCTGGCCCATTATTATGTGTAAACAACATTTACTGAATAAAAAAATATGTTTTTATGGGCCTGCCACTAATTCATACAAAATCACACTATGAACACTAAGAAGGAGGAAGGGAGAAGAACAGGGGGAAGTAGAGGGAGAATGACAGTGAGAGAAGATGGTGGGAAAGAGCGAGAGAGAGAGAGAGAGAGAGAGAGAGGAGAGAGTAAGAAAGAATAAGAGACAGACATTCAAGTGCGCAGTGAGCTACCTGAAATTCCAGTAGAAGTTTCTTCTCTATGTAACTGACCAGGTGGCCGATGTTCAACTGACGCTCCCCCAGTTTTGGCTTAGCAGACAGCCACACTCGGGGATTGGTACGGAACCCATACCTACGAGCAAAAAACTTATATAAGGTGAACAATTTAGAGTAATACACATATAATATATTAGTTAACAAGAAACATGGTTACCTGGATTAGTGCGTACAACAAAAATTTATTAAAAGGTAGGTTTCAGCTGATTAGGATGGATTCTTATGTACTAGGGTGGACCAAAAAATAATTTTTTGGAAATTGTATTCTCCACAAGCCTGCCCTTATTTGAAATGGTATAATAGAACTGAGGGGGGAAAAAAAAAGTTTAACTGGATAATAATAAGGGAACGCTATGATTTAACACTTTACAGGTCACAATAGAGTTTTAATTAAAACCAATACGAAAAAAAAAATACTAATTATATAAATGAATACAGAAATATTGTGGAATAATAATTTTACATTATTTACACTGGTCATAATTCAGGTTTCTGAAATGTCAATGTTACATAATATAACACTTTGTTCTTGTTTACTAAGCATTACTAACAACAACTAACAGCATCACCTTTTTGGATGTTGGAAACTGTTTTCTGTGCAATTGAATTAACGGGAAAAGATACTGAATCTGTTCTTAAGTTTTTGTGATAACGGTATTAAAATTTTGAATCAGAGCAATGCCTCTTTCGGCACAATTATTAACTACTTTAATCTGGTGTACTTTCTCTTTAAGATTAATGATGTTGGGATCAAAAGGCCACAATTTAGGATCCTTGCAAAGGAAAGAAGTAGCATTTTTTTCCCCCATTTGTAAGGAGGACATCAAAGAGTTCTGTTGTTCGCTGTGTGAAGTATGTCTCCAGATGACTCTCTTGCTCGAACTATTTACTTTATATAAAGGGCCTTAGCCTTTGGTGGGCACTGAAGGTTTTTAACAATCTCAATTCTGTTGGTGTCACTGACACAGGAATCAAAGAGTCAGCCCAATCAAAATTCAGAAAAGAACCACAGGCAGCGCTGAAAAGCTAAAAAAAGCAGCCTTCTTAAAATTGCAATTGGGATACTAAAAAGGACCCGTTACTACAAAAATCAGATATTTGCAAGGAAAACGTTTGTCTCTGTTTTACCCTTGAGAAATATAAGACCAGAGTTAACGATAGTTGTCATTCTGCAAGCACCTAAAAATGACTTACCACAGCCTGTTGGATGGTGGTGGAGGAATGTTAACTACCATTGTGCCCACCACACCTTTCAGCTCAACAGTCAACATGATCTTCGTGTTGGACACTTCTCTCATCGCTTTCTTCACATACTTATTCTCTGCTACCTGCAATCAAACAATTTCATCACCTTCATTGTACAAGTTACACACATCTCAACTAAAAGGCACACAACTATTGACATAAACCTGATCACCTACAGATTATGAGGCTTTTAAATGTTACATATTAATTAAGCTTGTGTGAATATTCAAATTGTTGAATATCAAAATGAATAGTTTATTATTCATATTCAATTCGATTTTGAATACTGACACTTTGAAAAAACGAATGTTCAGTCATTTACGAATACGGCTGTGCGGGCTCTCGAAAGTCTGGAAAAATTTCAGGATCACAGAAGATTTTCTCGTTGGCACAAAATTTCCACATGATTTTTTTTAATGTTCAAGGGTTATTTATGCTGAGTTTTTTTCCACATCTGGCCAAATTTTGAAAATAATAATATAGTAAAGCCTGATTTAACACTGTAATTCTGAAACATTACTAACACCCATGTTATTAGCTTAGCTAAAGTATTTAGAAGAAGAGAGTCTGGCAGGTTATTAAAAATAGATTAGAACTGACAGCATCCTGATAAGAATAAATAATATCCCCCCTCCTAAAAAAAACTGTGTGAGTGTGAAAATTGACAGTTTTCATATCAGAGGGTAGAAACATGGCATGCCAGCTCTGTGATTAGTTTGTTCAGAAAGATGGGGGGAGGGGGGGGGGGGGAGAGAAGAAAAAAAAATTGGTATGGATCTCATGGAAAACATCTGGTTGCATAATTAACAGAAAAGACTCCTAAAGCCTAACAATCTATGCCAACATTTTTCTGATGGACACTAAACAGTGAACAAAGACCAGATACCTAGTGCAGTGACAGCTTCTCCTGCGTTGGATGAAAAATTGACACTGAATTTTAGAATTTATGTAAATTTTTCACAACAATTTTTTTACACTGCTTTATGTTTTAATACAAATTTTTTGCACCGCTTTTACCTTATTTTAACCTGATTTTGGTAAATTTTATTTACCATTTTCTGGGCTCCCCATTCATCAGTTATTTTTTCATTCGCAACTACCTTAGCTGCCTTAACAAACATCCGTAAACCGTTCTTAAAAAAGTAATCAACTTGAACACTGCCATATCATTAATCAAAAAATGTGATACTATCACAGATATACGTTCAATAGAAAAAAGTGGACACAAAATCTACCACAAAGATGGAATATTAATTTCTCCACTTTCTTTTTTCCTGAAGAGTTAAAGTCAGAACTCTACAAAACATTAATACCGTAATCCTGTTTGAAATTATTTGATCTGAAATACCAATAAGTACCGTTAGCTCTCTATAACTGAAATTATAAGATGAGAAATAGGTTTTAGAGGGGAAAATTAGAAATTGTCTGTGAGACAATTCAACCATCGGTACATGTGAAGGAGGAGAAACAAAACGGAGGGGAGGTGTGGGAAGAGAATTCCATTTATACTACATGTTCTAAAAGCCAAGTAAGTACATAAGCATCAACTTACCGACTGAAAATACTTTGAAGCTGCAATAGTGTTGACTACATTAAGTATCTTACTGCCAGTGCCAGGTTGCCGTCTTTTGGGAGAATCTTCCCTGAAACAACAACAAACCTATAAAAATATACTTCAAAAAATAAAATAACATTTACAAGAACAAAAAGTTTATAAGGAAAATGCTAACAAATCACAACTGCTACTTTCAGATGAAACTGCATTACATGGTGAAAAATCAGTATTTTTTTTTAGCCTTAAGGGAAGACACATTTCTTGGGACACATAAAATGTTCATAAAATATAACATATTAATTTGGATGTGGATAATACACACATTTTATGACATAAGCTTAGTTTCTTCTTTTTTTTGTAATTGAAAACAATTTAAAATACTTTTAAAACATATAAAAAACTAAATAACAGCAGTCTCATTTTTTATAACTAGCAAAATTGGTCCATTAATTTTAAATTGGGAGTTTTAAAACAAATTCAAACTTAAATATTTATGTTGCCAAAGAATTTTTGACATAATGAAAAAACAAATCTACAAATATTTTAACAAAAAAAAAAAAGACTCAACATGGTTTTTCATCAGTATGTACAAATGCTGCCAACTGCACCTGTTGAGTTGTAGATAAAAATATTGTTCACAATATTTACAAACACAATATAACATTTTTTTTTAGTTTGAGCTTTAAAAACACTTATAGTAATTAACATAAAAACTAGCCCTCAGAAGACTTTTTTTTAAATTTAAATTCCATAAAAATGCATGTGCTGCAATATAATATGCCAACACAAAGTGGCAAACTATGATTATGCCACAAACTTCAGAAAACACTAAACCAGCATATATTTACAAATACGTCTTTTGGCCACAGTTTTAAAAATAAGAACAAATTTACATTTGGTTGATTGGTTGCTGATTTATGATAAGGAAAAGAGATACCTAGCTAACTAGGCTTGCAACTTCTGAAAAATATTTTGTTCAACAAAATTATCTCACAATATGTGTTCTTTATAATACAGGAATAAATGCTATCATAGGAACCTATTTATTTGGTTTACACTGACTTTAGGAAGCTTTTAAACATCCAGCATTAACCTATTATAACTTGTGAATCTAATTAATTTTAAATTCTACCTTTTCCCCCTTTCAGTATAAATACAGTACTTACTCTTCATCTGCTGTTGAAGTGTCAGAATCAACATCTGTCGACGATTCTGCAGTATCTTCGAGATCACTATCAAACATAGCTGATCTTCTGAAATGACAAAAGTAAAAATTAATTAACCCTAATACCTGAAAAACTGATCTGACATTTATGAAAGACAGAATACGCACATGTATACATACAATTATAATTATACTCCTTCATACATATTTCCAATTATTTATTGCTGCCGTAAATTTCCAATAATCTAGCACGTTCGGTACTTTGCAGGTGCCGGAAATTATAAAATGCAGGATTTTTGGGCATTATCTCCCACGATCGGTAAACGTTAAGATGTAGAGCTGTTTAGCAGGAACAAAGAATAAACATTTCGACACAAATACAGACTGAAACTAAATTTGCTGTCAATGACATGCCAAACTAAACAAATGATGAAACATAAAGCATGCCGATCACTTCTGAGTAGGACTGTACAGAGCCCTAAAAATTCAGAAAAAGGTTTTGGGATCAGCAAGGTTAAAAAGTAAGGTTACATCAGAAAACTTTGCTTTACCAAATCAAATACTGGTCAAAGAGAAGAAGGCACAAGGCCTAAACAAAATGACTTAAATGATCCGAATCCAAAGACTGCAGATTGACTTGCAAAAATATGAAAAGCATCCGACATGCAGAGTGAAGTCAGAAAAGCCATGCTAAAGATCAGATAACTTACGTCTTATCGACTGACGGCCGTGCGGTTTCTTCAGCCGGAGCCTCTTCTTCCGACTTTGCCTTGCTGGCCCGCTCCTTCAGCTTGATGAGGTTCAGCTTGGTCTCCAGGGTGAGGCAGAAGGAGCCGTTGTACGTGACGTCCAGGTCGATCCACAGCCCGCGCTCATCCAGCGAGGGGCAGGATGCCCGGTGGATCATCGGTACGGAGCTGCCAACCTCCATCTCCGTCACCGCCAGTTCCTCCATGAAGTAAGGCAACTGTAGGGAACCAGTACACCTGCTGTTAGGACCATTCACACGACGCTATTCCCTATAGTGTATCTCATGCTTGGATTGCAGTACAGCACAAATGGTGCCCACATAAGTACTACTTGTCTCGTTAATACCCTCTTTTATCGCATAATCGTCGCACCTATATTTTAGGCTGTCAAAATTGGGATAAAAAAACTTCTCGCGTAAACGTCAAATGATGTTTTTGGTCCCGCCTTTAGATGCCGAGCGCATATTTTCCATATAAAACGATGTATTTTAAAGCAGAAATCTAATATTTATTCGGACATTACAACTCAATTATTTAATTAACGGAAAAACGAAGTAGTCTGACGTGTAAATCTACTTTTAAAGACGGTTTTATACGTTATTTCCTTTATCTGATCATCTGCGTCGCAGCGGTGTACTGGTGTAGGTATCTTTTCCGCATAAAAAAATGTATTTTAAAGTAGAAATCTAATATTTATTCGGACATTACCACTTACTTATTTAATTAACAGAAATACAAAGTTGTCTGACATGTAAATTTTCTTTTAAAGACTTTTTTTAACGTTATTTCCTTTATCTGTTCGTATGCGTCGCCACGGTGTACTGCTTATAAAACTGTAGCCAGCGCTAGTCATGTTTGGTTATGTTGCTTCCCGTATAGAGCGTGCGCGCATAGTCGAATATCGATATCTCGCCGATTGCATGCAACGCGTGCTCTCTGTCGAGTGCCGAGTTAACTACATTTGATAGCCCGCACACTTTCGTGGTGTGTACTACGTTGTTAGTTCACGTCACAGATTCAAGTGGCTTGTGTTCGCGTCACAGATTTTGTTTTTATATTTAAAGTTTTTGTTTAATGAATTATTAATATAAATTGTTTGGTGTGCTCTTGTATACTCCACCTTTTTTTTAAATAAACACTCTTTCCATGAACGGGTTTTGTTTTTATGAATAACTTTAACAGAATTTTTTCCTTGCCGCATAATTGTCGAACCCCTACTTTTCAAACTTGATTTTAGAATAAAATGTGCGACAATTATGCGAGAAAACACGGTACTTTATTTTGTAAACCAACAAAAATGATAAGTTTAATATCTTTTTAAATTTTACTATTAGTCAGGGTTGTCTGATTTAAACCACAATGGTTTAATTTTTTTTAACTGTATTTTTAAATAGAATATCCACTCAGATAATAATAATAATAATAATTTGCTCAATAATGTTTCTTATGATACAGGAACAAATAATTATATACTAATCAAGATCTTATCATTTGAATTATCTGATTCAGTTGTAAATTATACCCAGCTAAATACTCCTTTAAAATAAGATTAATTATTAAATTGTATTATAAAGTGGAAAAAATGAGAAAATAAATAAATTTATTAAATAAAAAATTTCTATTGTGTGGGAAATCCCAGACTGTACTGTAAATCCCCTTTCTGTGGGAAACACCAATTCTATGAAGAATCCTCCTCCTGTGGGGAAATAATCTTTTTGTGGTTAGTCCCAGTCAGATGTGCAGATTTGCTGGACTTCAGTTCTTTGATGTTACTATAACTTTTATGGTTCGACATGAGTGGCAGATAGCGGGATGTTGTCTGGCTTTCATTTGAACATGCTGAGAACTAAAGTAACTAATGTAATAAAAGAAAACATGGTTTAAACCAATAAACTGGTTAGGTTTTTTTTTTTTAAATAAACTTGTTTTTCCCCTAACTGCTATTAGTTGATTTCTTTTACCACCATAAAATAGCATTTTTTAAAAATATTATTATTGTTGTAAGCATTCTAAAAGAAAAAAAAATTAAATAAAAACACCAATTATTATTTCACAGGAGAAACTATTAATTTGTAGCAGTTCGTCACAATTAATAACAAAGCATCTTATTAAAAATGTGCTATGGTCAATCAGGGCCAAAAAATTTCATATTAGGAAATAAATAAATTTTAATGACAAAAACGGTCTCATTCAGTTACGCAATTGAATATTATGATGATTCGCTTGATGAAATACAACAATAAAATGTATATATCCAAATTACTCTTTCCAAATTTTTTTTTAGGAGTTAAAATTATTTTAAGTACATCAAAAAAAAATTTCATTACATTACAAATTTCTGTCAAAAACACTTGTGCTCTTTGAATACGTCTGGCGACAGTGCACACTGATAACAAGAACAGAGCTAAGGACAAAAAATTCATCGCTACTTCCAACGCAGTTGCTGTTCATACAGGGATTTTTTTTTGCGGCATTCACGACCAGCCCTTCATGCCTTTCGTAGACACCTGTAGACACCTGTAGACACCTGTAGACACCCAGGAGAAGGAGACCTGGCTGGTACTGACCTTGATGGTGGACAGCTTCCTCTGGAAGCGGTCCCGCACGCAGTCCACCCACGTCGGGCTGCCCATGACGTCGAACAGCACGCGGCCGACCAGCGCGTTGATCCACATGACGTCGCAGTCCACCTGCCTGTCTGCCTCCTTCTGGAGCTCCGAGTCCGCCTTCTGGTGACGGCCGTCCGACCTGGAGCTCTGCAGGGCAGACGGGAGGCATGCACGGGGCTGGCCCCCAGTGTTCACACGTCGGGATCCATCGGCACTCTGTGGAAGCGTCCGGCTGTTTTATATAGCCTCGTGACACTTGCAAGATCCTGCTGCCTTTCCCAACTTCTGCTAGCATTTGTCAAAGGAATAAACATTATGTTTTGTCTTTCAGAAGTGATCAGCTGCAGTGGCGTGGGGGGTGTTAAGAAGCATGCCCCCCCCTCCCTCCCCCCCTGTATTAAAGCGGGGGGTCCGGGGGTCCTCCCCCGGGAAAATTTGGATTTTAAGGCGTAAAATAGTGCTATTTGAGCAGTTTTCGGTACTTAAATTTAAATATTGCAATGGTAAAATTTTTATTAATTTTAATATGAAATTTGTTTGAGTGATGAATAAGAAATTAATTAAAGATTTGGTGCTGGGGGGGGGGGGGGGGGGGGAAAATTGATCCCTAACACCCCCCCCCCCCCCCCTGGCCCCTGACAGTGACCTAGTTTTGTATTTATATTTCATCATTTGGAGTAGTTTCGTAATTAATCTTGATACTTATTCATTTGTATTTATAAAAGCCTGTTAACTATGTTTTTACCAATCATCACTTGGTTGGCTAGATTATTCATGCAAGTTTGAACTGCAGTGTTTTATTGCATTTAAATATTATTTTAACATTTATAATTTTTTTTTATAGTGTGTTGGTGATGTTTCAAGAACGCAGGACAGTGGTTTCAGAGAAAGAAAGATAGAGGCTCAGCACATTGGTTGCCGAAATGATAGATGATACTTTATCTTATCCTAGGTAAGAGAAAGATACTGGTGACAGAACTGTGGGAAGCCCCCCCCTGAACGGGGGATCAAAGAATAATAGTTGTAAGAAAATGTGTTGTAGCCAATAAGAAGGTGTATTTACTGGGGAAGTCCCCAGCTATGTAATGCTTGAAGGACTTTTAAATTTTTTTTCACTGTGTTTGTCTTTTGTTAGTTGTGGTTTGCAGGCTGGGCCGAGAGGTCATGCTGTTTCGGTGGCTCAGTTATTGTATTTTCCTGAGAAGAATAAATTGCTAAATTAATTTCAAACTCTTTTCTTTAAATTCAACTAGTAACAGTTTTCAAATAATATATACCTGCAACATCGGTGGACAAATTTTCAAGTGTTTATGTATGTGCAAGAAACAATCGTTTGCTTAGCTGGGCACGATTTTGACTTGTCACAACCTCAATTAAGCTAGTAATTAAACTATCAGGAACTAAAGTTTAAACAATATAAAATATTTTATTAATTAATATTGCTAATTGTCTGCATTAAGTGAATGTAATAAATTATTTAATCTGATCATCAAACAGAATACTAAATGCAATAGAGAATAGAACTTGAATAAAAAAAAAAGAAGAAAAATGCTTATGAAATTTTCAGAGGGAAGTAATTAAATAAAAACCAAATGCCAACCATTAATTGCAACGAATTAAAGTTCAAAATTGAGTTTCTCTTGACATGAAAGTGATTAAGTATTTCTAGTTTACTGAAATTTAAGGGTCATACCAATGATTTACCTTTATTAACTCGAACCTAAGATGTCAATGACTTTAATATACATATTCATTTGCTCCTTAAGTTTACCTGAATTAAAAAAAAATTAACCTACAAATATAAAAATACAATTAAAATAAAACATTTGTCTTTAACAGGTAAATGCTAAATATGGCAGATTAGTTTTCTGAGCTGTTTGCTAACTTCACAGCACTGCCCAGCCAGTTTTGTACACAGGCATTTCCGCATTTCCGGATGACCTCTGTACACAAACGTGTACTTGATGAAACTAAGATTTTCCATTTTTAAATTACTCGGAACATTATTCCAGGAATTAATAATAGGGCGCCAGAGGTAATCAAGAATTAACAACAAAATAACACAATAAGACTTATTTTATTGTTTTAACCATAATGAGAAACCTCGAGTCATGGAAATAATAACCAAACAAACAACTATTAAATAAAGTCTATGGGATGTCGTAGATAACCTGACTCTTGAATAAAATAATACAAAATAAATAAAGTTCCTGAAATTGTTCACTGAGTAAAAGTTTTGGGGTTTTGCTCCGGCTTGCTCGAGCATGAAACGCCTCACCTAAAGACTTCTGGACTTGTGTACATATAGTTTGTGCTAATGTGAGTAAATTTGCCGTTAATCGCCGAAAGTCAATGTTCAACTAATTTTATGATAATCCAAAGTTTATACAATTACAGTTCGCATACGTTGACGGTAAAATTTACGTCAATTTTATTATATAGCGATGATGCAGACCATACCTTAACTCTAGATGATTAAGGTCGTTCGTAAAATACTTTGTCACTCACGTGAATTGAATGCGATTCTTCTGCATTCAATTACAGGGCGTCAATTAATATTGCCCAGTATTTTGACGTAATTTCCAGACCCATAACGCCAAAATTAGCATCGCCACGAATAAAATATTCCCAGAGGGAATATACTACCACACGCACTAAATGGCGTCATTTTCCACTCTTTTTCTTCTCTCTTGCCGAAATTAAATTGTTAATTGAAAAGGGCCAATCACGGCCGCGACACGTTAGCGTCCTTTTTAATGAAGCCAATGAAATGTCAATATCAATCAAGCATAGGCTCGTTAAAGCTGTTCCAAACACCGCGCGATTATTTATTTTAGCAGTTGTCATGACGACGCAGCACGAGCTGCGCGCGCCGCCATGCGTGAAACAAAACAAAACACTGCCGAAAGTATTGGGAAGCGGTATTAACCTCGAACGTAAAACAATAACAAACAGTTTCAGTTAGTCTGATAATACCGTAGTATTACACCTCTAATTAATTATTAAGCTGCTTCAACCTTGTGCAAATATTGATGACTTTGCTTGCAAATGTAAAATATCAATGTTTTAAACCCTACCCCATTATATATATATATACACACACACACACACACACACACACACACACACACACACATATACAGGGGCTCGATTTTAGCGCCTGTCCGCCTGCCCGGGACAGGCAAAATCTCGTCCGGGTAGGCAAAATAAAAAAGGCAACTGTCCGGTGGACAGGTGCAACTTGTGACGCCGAGGTTATTCGCACACACTAATGCAGCAGAGGTGATTAGTAACATTTATGCGACCACGACAGCAAATAAAATGTCTTTGACAATATCTATAAATAAACAATAATGGCTGCTCTTTTGTGACGGACGACTCTGGCTATTGTATACCGCGGGAAAAAAAGTAGGTTATGTACAAACCGTGCTGAAATCTTCTGAATCATAATTCTTAAAATCTTACGTTCACGTCATGATTCACGTAACATAGTCGTATTTGTATGCTAGAGATGCTAAACGTCTCACACTGATGATGTTTGTTTTTGTTGCCATGTTTTAATATTAATTTCGTTGCAGTGCAGCCAACAATTACGTAATTTACCGTTGTATACTTTCAAAATATAATTTTTTTAAATTTATTGTCTTTATAAATCGCGACTTTACTAATTCCTTGCTCTACTTTAACATAGTTTGTTAACAGAAAAGCATTTTCGGGTGGTTAACATTTCACGGCGTACTCCAGATACAGCTGTCAGTGGCCGCAGTGACTGCGACTGCTTGAAAATTCGCCTGTCAACTTTTGCATCAAAAAATAAACATTACTTGTTTACAGAGGACACGGTAATCTTTTACAGTTTATCTTGTCACAGCGATTGTTTAAGTATTTAATTAACTGCGTTACACAATGTGGAAATTCATTACTGGTGCTTCAAAACCACCAGAAAAGAAAACAAAAACGGACGAGGCAAGTCAGAATATAATGTTAAATATGACAAAATCGCCCGGTCCCGTAACTTTTTAACGTCTTGGTGTTCCGAGTTTCTTTGGCTTTGTTACGACACAGAAACAAAACAAATGTTTTGCAAAGTCTGCGAAACACATTCAAAATCATCTGGATCAGTTTTTGTTACGGGCTGCTCAAGTCTGTAAAGACTGAAGTCTATAAAGACAGACTGGCGAAACTGTCTAAATGATGATACACTGTCTGCCCTCATGCGTGTTCAAATACAGTCACCTTCTGAAAGTGAGTTTGATCCAGCACCAGCAATAAATCTCTGGTATCATAATGTTCAGAGAAAACGGCAACCCTTTCGGCCTCCTTATCGAAGATGTTCAAGAGAGAATCAGCAAAGTAATTCGTGCAGTGACTCAGACAGAGACTCGTCTGAAAATGATGATTAAATAAGGATGTTAAGTGTGTGATAAAAATATGTGCAAAATATAGCAAAAATCTTTTTTTCTCACTTTTTCAGCGACTTTGAATTTTTTTTTAATTGGGTAAAACAGCTGACAGGCAAATTGGATGGCGGACAGGCAAATTTTCGATTACACCTGTCCGTTGGGCAGGTTAAAATATTCCTTAAAATCTAGCCCTGTATATATATATAAAAAACCTCACTACGAGCATCCAAGAATTGAATAAATTTAGCGAATGTAAGATGCAACTAATTGTTTTGAGCACAAAATGTCAAGTCTTAAAATCAAGTAAATTTGATGTTTGCATAATTTACTAAATTTTAATCAATACACAACAAGTAAATACATAGATATACACTTATAAATTAATTTTACCAGAGTAACAAAATTATAAATACTAAATAAATAATTAAACAACGTATGGGAGTTTTAAACTAATATGTGGGAAACATCCACCACGTTAAGTGGCTTTA
This sequence comes from Bacillus rossius redtenbacheri, assembly GCF_032445375.1. NCBI lineage: Eukaryota > Metazoa > Arthropoda > Insecta > Phasmatodea > Bacillidae > Bacillus > Bacillus rossius. The sequence continues at coordinate 25,158,254 of NC_086339.1, forward strand.
GTGTGAACTGGTCGAGTGGTCGGTGCCCATCATCCCAGAAATGTGATGTGAAATACAAACAAGTGACAAAGAATATAATACAATCACCATACTGACTGAGAAATGAAAACAAAAACCTCCAACAAAAATTTAGATAAACACGTAAAGAAGAGAAAAAAATAGATGGAAAAGGGTAAGTTATTAGCATTAAACTTGTGATACGCTTAGTGTAACTATACTAACGGGTGCAATAATGTTTTTTTTTTTTTTAAACATATTTGCAATATATTTTCACAGCCCCTAAATAAAAAGTATTGCTACAAAAAAGCTAGCTAGTACATACCAAGTCTTGTGTCTGGTCCCTTGAAGACTGGGTATGTCCTGGATACCGGAAGTAAGCAAGCACATTGCTGGGATGCAGCTAACCAATGAGAAAGTGTTAACAGCAGGCAACATGCAGCATAGTCAAAGTTCAGTTTCCTAATATTCACTTTCATTACAAACATGCATTAAGCCACAAACAAGACTAACAAATATTCATCTGTTTTCATTCCACTGAATATAATAACCAAATTACCATCATGTATAGATTGTATGTTCATTAGAATGCTAGGAAATAATTTTTTTGTAATTAGCTGTTCAATCATTTTTAATAATTTTTTTCCTCCCTTCCGAAGCACTACTTCATGAGTGTGCGTGGTGTCATGAAGGGATATAGCATAATATAAAAATAAATAAACATGTTCATAACATGTAGGCTCTAGTATTTTTAATAAAAAAAAAACAAAAAAACATAAGATTATAAATGGAAAATAAGTTTTACAATTGACCTCTAGCACATTTTAGGCCAAACACCGAGGCCCACCGGAAATTTTCTGCACTAGTGTGGGGAATAACTATCCACAACAACAGGAAAGCACTTATTGTCTGGTCAGCTAAATACATTTTTATTTAAGTTTTCTAAATTATACTTTTCAATTTCTGAAGATGGGAGTTGATCAGTTGCTTATACCATCATACACGTTACAAACTGACTGGCTAGATTTTTAAATGTTTGTACTTGGGCCTTGTTATTTAATCGTTGGCTACCATAACTCCAGCACTGTTCAGAACATGCCAGAAACTACAATCTTTTAAGGAATCATAGCATTGAATACCTTAAACAATATGATGGTCTCAGTTATGACATTTCGATGACATTAAGTACCATTAAAAGGAGTTGAATTAAATGAAAATTGGATGTGATTTGAAACAAAATTATATGTGAGGAAAAGCCGTAAGATCACAAAGGAATTACTCTTAGCACAGCATTGTTCGTAATATACCCGATGAAAAAGAGGAAGGGTAGGAAGAAGACAGAGAGTCTAGCCGAAAGGGTGATTCTAGAAGTAGAAATTTACTGCCAGGGTAGCCACCCAAATCATGCTAGGATAATCACCGCCACACCCAGTTTCAACCCAACAACTTTGGGCAGATGGGAGGCACTGCCCCATTTGCTACACACCAAAACACATTCAGTTAGTTATTTGAAAATGGCGTGCAGTAAATCCAAGTTGAATAATGTTAGGATGCAATGAAGGCAAAGTAAGCATCAAGACCCTCTACAAAGGTACAGTCTGTCCCACGAATGAGTGAACTTTCAGGTTTTACTTTCAATGTTTGTAGTTTGTAGTCAGAAAAATAATGGTTAATGTTAGCTAGCCTAGATCTTTGAAAAACAAAGTACATGCTTTAACTAATTTAATGGAATTATTTGTGTAGAACCAAAGCTTAACGCCTCACATAAAAATGTCAAAAAAAGTGTACTCGTTCATGGGATTCACCAAATGCATTTTCCTACAATGGCAGAACTTAATTAACAAGCATTTACATAGTTTAAACTGAGCTGCCACATTTTCTACACAATGTAAGAAGCCTTTTGAGATGTTATAATTTTTAAACAGTGCTAGCAAACTGTATGCATAGCCAAGGCATGTTATATTTATGCATCAAACACAAAGTAGATTACCTAGTAATGAAAATTAAAAGCAAAAACAAAAAAATCATAACTAAAATAAAATACTCAAAGCATCCTAAGCTGATTAAATAACACAATATAAAATTTTAATAAAAAAATAAATAAAGCAAGAGATGGCCTAGACATGAGATAAGATAGCTGCTGTAAACATTATTGAAACATATTTGTTTATTATTTAAATACTTTCATCCTAAATTTTTTCTCATACAAGATCATTTTCGAGATACAAACAAACAAAAAAGTTTCAAACGTAGATCCTTTGGAAGCAGCACAAATTTTAATCTTGGGCTTCAGTAAATTTAACAATGTTCAGTTAACTCACTTTTACACTTATTTTCTGCCGCATAATATGAAAAATTATATGCAAGATCCAGTACCAACTCAAACCTATCATCTTTCTGTTAGGGCACAATGGGCAAAAAAATCTCTCTCTCACACAGCAAGTTTATAACTATTGCTTTAAAAAAAAGTTAAAATGACTAAATAAACAACTAGTACATTGTTGAAAATTATTAAATATCTGAACTGTGAGATCTAATACCACATTTGATTTCTTTCAATAATCCGCTAATTTATGAAAAATATCTTGAATGAGGCTTTGTTGATAAAAATGATAAAATAAAAATGTACGACAATGAACAAAAGAGATTTTAATTTTTTAGTCTGCGATGCTATTTTGATTAGCCAAGTATTTTGACAGCAGCACCCGGCCAAAGTCTCATGATCGACAGCCATCCCCTGCGCAGGAAACAAACCAAACAAAACGAAGGAACGCACCGAGTGGCCACTACCGGGGGAAGCGACAGCACGACCGTCCACTACGGAGCGCAGCAAGGCCCGGGCCCTACAGGCCGTGTATCTCTGCACCTGCAGGTGGAAGCGCGACATGAACCGCAGGTAGTCCAGCTCCCCGCCCCACGCCGACGGGGCGACGTAGTCCCCGAGCGGCCCGCCCGCCTGGTGCCGGGGCTCGGGCGGGACCGCGGGGGAGTCGGGGGGCGAGTCCCCCGGGAGCGACCGTGTCCGCGCGGGCGTGCCCTTGCGCGCCGCCGTCGCCAGCTTCCGGTACCTGCCGGCCACGTCAGCATCTCGCATCTGACACCTGCTCTGCTCAGGGTGGGGGAGGGGAATAATAACATTTTTTAAACCAACTTCACATATCAGAGCAAAATATTTGAATTGCAACAGCAAAAACGAAATTTACCTACATTCCTTAAAATTTCAGATGTAGGGTTATTTCATTATCCTTCCCCTTCCCTGGCTCTGCCCATATATCTCTGTTACTCTTCACATGGATTTTAAATGTTTTTTTTTCTAATTTCTTTCATTGCTCAAAGGTTTGTTTTAGAAAAATAAACAACAGAGCTTCTAGTAACAAATTAATTTATATCAGTAACTTAAAAAAATTGGTGCGTGGCCACCATGCGTCAGGAGCGAAATTTCACACTTTAATACTCCACTTGAACAATAAAACCAACACTTTAATAGTTCACTTGAATGACAAAACCATACTCAATCATTCACTTGAACTATAAAACAAAACAATAAATTTCATAACAATATACTAAATACCAGCATATCTACAAAATGTGCTGCTGGGAGAGGCTGTGTCCACGAGGAGTGGTGTCCGCACCACGAGTGTCACAGAGGAATTTTACAAATATGTTTCGTTAAGTGTTAAAGAAGCTGTTTCAACAGAAAAACTATCATTTAAAATTTTGTGCATCTTAATTTGACAATTGTTTCATTCCAAAGAAAGTAAAAACATAATAAAAAACACAGTAATACTATTGAAAATGTCTATTACAAATTATTTAAAATTCTAATTGAATTTAATTCAACATAGCACTGAAGCATTGTTTATCTAATGCTTACCCCAGAGTGAGGAGCTCATAATTTTCTATTCCACCTCTCCGTCATTGAGCACCCCACTCCTGAGCGCTGTGTTTTTTATTACATTACTCTATGATGAGTCATTGCCTTGACTTATCCTACAGAATTGAACATATGTATTTAATTGAGTAAAATGCCACATAAATACATCAAAAAAACAAGCACTCACCACTCCTCCTTCTGGTGGTCTGTCCTGGCAAACAGGAAGATGCAAGTTTCTTCAAGCGCCGTCTTGTCGATGTGGCAGAACGTGTCCTCGTCTACGTCGTCCGTGTCCGAGAGGTCGTGGAACTCCTCGCTGCCAGACGCTCTGTCCTCCCTCGACTTGTCGGCAGCACGGCTGCCTGAAGCTACCACCCAACGTGGAAGACAGCGGAAGGACGGAACCACCCAAACCCATCCTACCGTGCGAGGTGGCACGACGATTTCAGTTTTCTGAGGTTTCTCGCAATCACTCCAGGCAAATTCTTGGATGGTTCCTTACTATCGCATGTCTCCTATTGCAGTGTTCAAAATGGGCATTTACTCTTTCTTTCCAAAGCACATCTGCTATTAGCGCTGTCCTGTTTCAGTGTGCTCTTATTGCCAGATATAGGCCATAGCGCACAAAAGGTTCAGACTCAAATTTATAATGTAAGAAATATTTTTTGGCAAGTTTATCTGAAAAACATTGTATTTTGTAAAGAAAAATTTGGAATGAGAATTTTGTAAATAGATTTACTTATTGTACTTCATCAAGAGCATCATCTGATAATATTCCATTTTTAGTTCTAAGCAGACGTTAACTGAAAAATGCCATTGTGGATTCAACGGTTTTTGTCAACAAATGTTTTATATAAGATAATATTAAAATTTTTTTGGCTCTGTTCGAGCATAGCATGTAATTTAATGAACTGAATTGTTATTAATAGTGACCAGCTGCTAAAAAATGTTCTCCTATGAAATAATAATTGGTGTTTAACTTTGATTTCTTCTTTTATTTTCTTTTAGAATGACTATAACTGTAATAATACTATCTGTATAAACTAATTTATGGTCTTAGAAAGTCTAAAAAAATATGTTAAAACTTATGATGATTAATGATGGTATACAAAACATTAATTTTTTAATGTTAACAATTCGGGTAGTACCAATTTGGCAACAGTACTCTGTACTGCAATCTAAACATGAGCCAGACTATGTTGCAGAAAAGGTATAAAACTTGCAGTCTGCAAATAGTTTTAATATGTACTGCATAAAACATTCGTTTCTCATATTTGTACCTGCATAAACAATACATTTTACCAGGTGCCGGGGGAATAAGGGAGTGTAATGTAACTTTACTTTAGAATACTTAATTTTCACATCCTTTTCTGAATTTTTATCTATAATTTTTTTTATGGTTATGCATGTTACTATGAGACTATCAGATCATTGCTAGCTGGGGACGTCCGACATGTTACAATAAAATATTAACTTAAGATTGTAAGTGATTACGCAACACTGTAAGCCTCTGATCTACACAAAGTACCTACACATACCAATTAACTTAGGTGAGATCCTTAGTTTGAAACAAAACAAATACAAAGAAAAGAAACTTTCTAACATAAAATACCAATCTATAATTTTCGTACCCAAAATCTAGCTGCTAGCAGTATTTAAAAATGTTAGTATAAATGAAATTAAATGCTGAATGTACGTATAAGATAACAGTTTATAGCTTTATTTATAACATTGTATACAATAATTTTCTTGCCTGTTAAGTAACTGATTGTTAACATTATGCTTCCCAGTGTCCACAAAACCATGGATAGATGTCTTAACAGTTAACAGAGGGTGCAATATTTTATATGGTTGAATAGCTACCACACTTGCCAATACGTTGCATACCCACATACCTGGAGGTTTGTCTTCTAGAAGATCAGAGAAGTTGGTCAAATCATTTTCACTACTTGTTCTCTTTACTTCTGTTGCCTCAACTTCCTGAGAGAGCTCATCTTTGGGTTCTTTAGTCTTTTCAACATCAACTTTGTATATACATTTCTTGCGGAAAATAATACAGATAGGGTACTTCTTGCTCCATAGCCTAATAAAAAAAAAGGAATTATTGAGTAACAAAAACACACTGTCTTTATTTGTTTTTCATATGCGTGGGTAAAATATTCATGTAGCAGTTTGTTTGTTTTGGAGTTTCATGTCGCGTTGCTAGAGGCTCAAGGCGGCTGGCGACTGGACCTCCAAGATTATAGTGGGTTCCGAAGCTGCTTGGCACAGACAAGGTGCTCAAAAATCTAAGTCATGCCAAGGCGCTAGTACCAAAACCATGACACATGAGCATGACATGTTAGCAAACAATCATTAAAGACCCATCTACAAAATGGACTAACAAATTAAGTAACAGCAGCACAGCAACATGTAAACTTCTGGATAAAGCATTTTGTATTCAGGGATCCCATACTTTACTCTCGACCAGTGATTGGTCGCATCCCGCCCGTGACATTGTTTCATATGGCCCGCTTAAAGAATCTGCCAACAAATAAATAAACTGCTGTGTGCATGTAGAATAAACTGTCAACAGACACTGTTATGAAGCCATGATAATCTACCATAATTATAGAAAAATCATATATATATTGGTACTCTTTATATTGTTTCATGGCAATTCTTCTTTGATGTAAAGATTTTTATTTTTTAAATTTAGTTAAATACTATTTTTAAAATAAATATTTTTCATTTATTTATTGGTACATACATACATACATACATACATACATACATACACACACACACACACACACACACACAAACACAGGGTGGCAAAAAAATACTTGCCTATACCTGCCACACAAATGTGCAGTGAGACTTTTCTCACCATCTGACAACATTGTGACTTGTACAAGAGTCTCTACTCCACAAAAATGTAGGGAAACATGTGTTTCTCCACAAAAATTAATTTAAATTATACTTGTGATGTGAAAGCCTTTGTTATTTAAATATAAATAATCAAAATATCGGAAAAAAATTTTAATTTTGAATTCTAATAATTTTCAAATTCTGTTTAAATTGTATCACTAAGCAAACACATACATGTGTCGTAAGTGATGTGATAAACAAATTTTTTTAAGGGATTCCAATCATCTCATTCTTATTATTCAAATTCAATATTTGTATTCAACAATTTAGTATCTGTATTCAAATTTGAACTAAAAAAAACTGATATTTGCACAGGCCTAATGATAACAGATTTGTGATAAAACAGACTAGTTTTAAGACATTAAAATAAACACACTAATATTAAAAGAATTACTAATCCAGGAACAATAATAAACACTTTTGTTTTCCAGGTTTACCTGAGCTGTCCTTGTTTTCAAAATGTTTTCCAGCCTGTAAGAACCCTGCAAGCGGGAAAAGGGAAACGAGCCCTCACCTCTTGGCGGTCAGCCCTTCCGGCAACAGCAGCACCTGGCAGTGGGAGATGTCGTAGATGCGCTGGTGGTCGAACTTCACGTGGCTGTGGTCTCGCTCGTTCCACATCGCTCGCCTGGGTATCTTGGCACGAGTCTCCGAGACGCGGAGCACGCTGCCTTCCAAGCGCACGTAAACCGCTCGCGTGTCCTTCACTGAATACTCTTGGGGCTCGTAATGGAACGGGTACTCGTTCATCCAACCCTACAGTTGTTTAAAAAAAATATACACCAATAATTTTAACCAAAGTGACTTACAATTACAGTAAAAAGTTATTAATCCGGCACACTCGACACCCTCTGCCAAATTAACAATTTTGTTGGATTATTGTACACAGTATAGTTTTAATGTGAATACCAAAGAAAAATTAATATAAAGTAAAATGGTGTTTAAAACAAGTTGTAATAAACTTCTCTACAGAAAGAAAAATTCAGATGAGAATTAAAAATGAAAATCGACATGTGGTTTCCTGATTGAGGCAGGTTCTACCTCTACATGGATGGAACGGGGCTGAAACTCACAGGAGCCGGCTGCCCTACCCGAGGGACAGACCTGTCGTTCTGGCCAGCTTAGAGAATGCGCGAGTTGAGATTACATGAGGCATGGAGCAGTGATGGAATGAATTGGCGAGAGAAATGGGAGTACCCTGAGAAAACCCACAGGCCACGACATTGTCCACCATGTTTCCCACTTGCGAAAATTCGGGTTTGACCCGCCGGGAATCAAACCCCGGTTGCCTTGTTGGGAGACAAGTGTTCTAAACACTCTTACACCACGCCTCTTTCAGACGAGAGTAATAGATTTTAAAAAAGTTTTGCATGTGTTACAGATCTCCTCTTCAAAACATAATCATGGCAACGTAACCCGCTATTAAACAGAAAACAAGTTACTGAAAAAAAAACAACGGCAATATGATTAACTCTGAGCAAAAATTAATTCCGGCAATTCAGTAATGCTGGCGGCTAAGATCAACAGCCAGAATCACCTGAAAAAACCTGAATGTGAGTGATTCCATTGGTGTCGGATCGCAGAATGTGCTTTACTGTAGAATGCTGGAAACAACCTTTTATTGTAATTACTGGTAAAAGATTCTAGTTACAAGGCCAAGTAACCTAAAAAATTAAATTTTTAAAATATTTATTGAGCTTTTTGTTTATTTGGTAAAAATAATTAATTAAATGATCAAAAATCATTGTAAATGGTTCCCTAGTAGGTTGACGTAAGAAGAGGCATAATAATTAAGAAATAGCACAGTGATTGTGGAATGTGACAGCATTAATAAAAATAGCATCTGTGAAGTAAATAAAAAAAAAATTACAAAAGTTTAAAGTAAGTCGAAGAACAGTGCAAACTCTGTAAAAATGGAAATCAGAATTACATAATAGCTCTATTTAAACAAGTTAAATTTTTTAAAATACTTACTACATGCAAATAATCAAACATGTTATAAAGTATTTGTGCTTACAAATAAAAATATTTTCCTTGAATAATAAATGTAATACACAACTCACTGCATGTTTATTGATGGCATGATGCTCTTTGACAGCTGGAACTTCCAGAATTGGCAATGCTGCATAATCGGGAATAGCGAACTCTTTGGGGCGGGTACAGTCACCGATACTCGTCATCTTGATGATATAGGAGTACACAATATATGTTGAAAACGTTCCACATAAGAATCCAGAAACATACGTAGGCAGCACAAAGCAAGATGCTAGACATGCTGCTACCAACAACCACTTCTTGAACCTTTGGGCTTGAGTGCGGAGAGAGAATCTACGCAAGGTGGGTGGGGTACTACGGCTACCACCCGGGGTGCTAGAAGGGGGACGAGAACGATAATCAGTAACCGGGATGTCAGCGTTCAGGTCCCCAACGCTCGCTGACGCAGACACGTTTTCCTCGCACGCTTCCACGCCTGCTTCAATGTCCACGTCCTCAAAATCGTTGGAACTGTCGTCAGCATGGCGGGCCAATGACGACATGCTGTAGCTGGTGGCTCCCAGTGACTTGCCAGAGCTCTTCGCTGCCTTACGCCTTCGCAGGTGCGACCAGTACTTTCTCCTGTGAGGAGGCGGAGTTTTACACTTCGACGTCGAAGTAACGGTGGGTGTGTCCGAAACCTCCAGCATGTCGACCAAACTATTGGCCGAGCTGGCATTGCCTAGGCCATTTTTTACATCATTTTCTTCATCGTCACCCTCCTCCTCTTCATCAATTTTTATCTCTTTGTTCGATGGAATTTTTTTCGGGGAGCCATCTGTATCTGCCTCTTGCCCTTTGCCAGAACTCTCCGAAACACTTTCAGAGTCGCTTATGCTCGAATCGTCTTTGCTTCCGCTGCCTCCAGATTTAAATCGCCTAGTTCGCTTCTTGCGCTCGCTCTTAATCTCGCCGAATTTTTCTTCCACCGTCTTGGTGATCTTGCCTTTGAGCTCATGGAAGAGACGCCAGGTATCGCTGCCCGAAGCGAGGGAATTGTCCCCCACGACGCCCGAGTCTATACTAGTCGACCGCTTACCGAGCACCCTGAGGTACTCCTTCATGGGCGAGGGGTCCCTGGAGTGGGCCGTGCTTGATGCCGAGGTGTTGGGAGGCGTCGGCGCCGAGTTTGCATTCTGTGATGCAGCTTCCACTTCCTCATCTGCAACACAGTTAACTAATCTACATGAGGGCATATTAGAGTGACACATGCTTAGAAACAAAAAAAAAATTCATGATTTATTTCCAGATAATTCACTTATGCATTGCACCTTATTTATTTTACCCTGTGAAATCCTGGACATTTTGTCTAGTTGTACTGAAACTGCTGTGAAAGATTTTTAGTTCAGCATGTTCAGGTGGCAGTTTTTACACATTGCAACAAGTTTTTAACTGAAGCTGTTTTCAAATTGCCGGAGAAAACAGATAATTCCCGATTGCTTTCAAAAACTCACTGGTTTCTCACAGAATTCCTACTAACAAAAAAATATTTACACCTCATTCAAGCTTTCTCGGACTTCCCAGTTGGATGGCCCCTCAGTATAATCATGGCGCCACTACTAAAACACATTACGCACAATACACACCTGGCTTCTCTGCTTCATCGTCCGCCTCATCTTCACTTGGGTAGATAGCTTCCAGTTCTTCATCGTCTGCATGAAACCGGATAGTAAACGACGGCACTGATGTTGTGATGGATTTACCTGCGGAAAAAAAATTTCAAAGTTATGAACAATTGATTAAAAAAAAATGAAACAACCTGCATGACACAATCATGCTAGTTTTATACAATACAAATACATGTTTGATACAGTAGAGTCCTGCTAATTTGTAACCGTTTGCTTGGAGAGCCAGTTAATCCAGACTGGAATAATAATAATAATAACAACAACAACAACAACAACAACAACAACAACATAATTAGTACGTTACAAACTTAGGTCTACATGTGCAGTAGTATTAATACTAAAATTTAGCTGTAAGTAAAGCTGTATTTATGAAATAAAAATTTACAAATTTTTATAGTTTTACCCATCTAAAACTTGTATAATGTGTATATTAAAGCAACTTCCATCTAATCTGGACTTTCGGTAATCCGGAAAAGGTCTTGTCCCATCTATTTCAGATTAGCACAACTCTACTATACATAAAATGCTGAATTTAACTTTGAAATAAACTACTATAAAAAAAAACAAGCAAATATGTACGTGAAAGCAGTGTCAACTCAAATAAGTAGCAGTAAGTAATGCAGATATTTTTCAAAGAATTGAAACAACAGTTACTATGATACCAGATTAAATCTTAACCATATTTAATGAATAGGTTGCACCAAAAACATACACAAATAAACACAAAAAAAAAAAAACTTAAGATAGCCAAAATCTAAGAACAGGTAGGTATTACATTTTCATTTTCAAATTAAATAGCAAATAAAAGTTTGATAGTAAACCTGACTCACAATTTATTTTTGGAAGGAACGTGAGATGGAAAAGGTAAAATGATTTGAATCGCTTAAAATAATGTCTTTGCAATTTTGTTGTTGTTTTGCATTGTCAACAGTCTTGTCAGCATGTCTGCGGTACTGCAAAATTACAAGATCTCCTAAGGAGAGTTATGAAGTATCCATCTCATTGGAGTATACAGCACGGGATGCATACTTAGTGACAGTCAGAGGTGTGGGAGTAGAACTGAAACATCCATAGTGTATTCTGCAGGTCAGGCTGCAAGTGGAATACAGTCAAACCTCAATAATACAAATCTGAAGGGACCATCATTTTGTCACATTGCAACACATTTGTATTAAACATCCTTTATTACAAGTAATTGTTTACTTTTCAAACACATACAACTTTGTATTACATATTAACCATAACTCCAATGTCTTTTATAGGGATTTTGAACACACTTGGTATCTGTATCTGGCAAGGCTGTTATTGATTCCAACTAGGAATTGGGAGAAATAATCCATCTGTGAATAATGTGTTATATTTTCAGAGGTTTAGGAGGATGGGGAGGGAAAAAAAAAATGAGGATACACACTTTTCTGGTTACTACGGCAGAAGGGGTCGCTTTTAATGGCCCAAAACATTTTGATGGATGGTTGAGGTTGTAGCATTGCAGTATACATGCCTTTTCTATTAATAATATTGTTTCTAAGAACAGGTTAGGTTGCCAGTATAGTTTTATTCTGAATTTATAATTATTTAATAATCATGTTTCTTCTGTCATCCTTTTAACTTTATTTTGCTATTTAGATTTACTTAATATTATGTGTAATGAGTTTTTTCTATTATTTATTTAAATTTAAATATTGTATTATAATTGTATATTACGTTTTTAATAGATTGCAGATGTTACATAATGATTCTAGAACAAGGGACAGTGTCTGGGATGATGTGTAGAAAGAGAGAGGCATAAGAGGCCTTTAAGAGCAAGTGAGAAAGAAACAGTGAGTCCCCAGTAAGAGAGAGACAAAAGCTGGGATTTCCCACTGGTCGTGGGAACTGTGTGATAACTGCTGTCACATGGGTTGGTAGAGAGAAGGAGAAAGTGAATCCCCTGTTTCTATGCATGAAAATGGTTTTCAATGTGTGTTCTGTTTTCTTATTGGCTTGTGATGTGTAGTGTGAATGAAGCGTGCGTGTGATTGGTCGGTGAGGTCATGTGACTTCTCCTCCCTGCGTGGAGGAAACGGGTTCGTGAGTTCACCAGTCGTCGGGCGATCGCTGCTAGGCGAGGCCGCGTTTCGGCAGCTCTCGGTTTTTCATTGGGTGCGGCCCTGTTTTTGGTCGCACTGATTTCAGTTACGTACAGCTTACAGTGAGGTTTTACTGAAGAACTTAATCGACGTTATTTTTTTTATTAATTCTCCTCGCGCGAGCTGCGAGCATTTCTCGACGGGCGAATGTATGTGGAATGAGTGAGCAACCTATTTTGGAAGTGTTTGGATTCGTCTGTGCATTCTATTTGAAAAATAAAACAACAAAACTAGAATTAGCGCAACATCTTTTTATTTTTGTATGTAACGAACCGTTATAAGGTATTAACAGAGTTGCCACCTGACATGAAACAAACTTCAAGATCAAAGTAACTAAGAGCTGGTCCACCACCTGTTACAGGAGTCAGCTTTCAGTGTACGTGACACCTAAACCTCTGGTAGTGAGTTTTGAGTCCCAACTTCAGACATGGTTTTTTTTAAGAACTACATAGCTGATTTGTAATGTCCTCCACAAAGCCTACTGGCATAACGACTGGGAAGGAGAACAGAGAGAGTGAAACACTGTCAGTATGCTCAAAAAAAACTTAAATACAATTAATCCTCTGTGGCTATGTCTCCAACCCGAAGAAGTATTGGCCTGCATCATTCCTAAACTAAAACAATTACAACTAGGGATGGGCTAACCAAATCCTCCAATACCATCAAATCCTTAGTGTTCGAAGGAGTCAATATTCAAGACAAAAGCATCAAAGAAAAATATTAGAGGAAATACAGTAGTTAAAAAAATTAACACTGATAACCTCTGAAGTTTACTAGGTAATTTTTTTTCTTCATACCTATCCTGTTACCATTAACCAAGATATTGTACTTTTGACATGTAATTATATGAATAAAAATACAATATGCATTGATTCTAAAAACTTAGTTCATGGATTAAAAATTTAAATGGTTAAATGTTTCAACACCATAGTTAATATTTTTCATTTCTTGTACATTATTTTATTTTGGACCCTTGAGACCTAGATTCGGATACAAGAAAATTGGGATCATTAATTACAACAAATAAAAACACCAATACTACACTGAAAAAGAAACCAATGCACTTACCTTTCAACATCCCTAACGTTATTTTAGGAGAGCTACCTTTTTTCCCACTCATCACTGTTACTAACTTAATTATCAGCAGCTGGTAGGTAAAGTTAGTGATACTTATAGAGGCAGGTTCAAGAGTTATAGAAGCAAAAGGTACAGTTCTGAGGAAAATTCATAGGTAACACCTGGAAGAAGTCACAAGACATAAGGGAATGCAAAGTTATAAACAGAAGCAAAATGCTTGAAACATTCACAGAGCAGAGAGGTAGTTGCTTCACAGACAAGAGTAACATGCCCAAGGAACAGAAAAAACTTGAAATGAAAAATTAGAACTGTATACTTGATCAGTTGGTGGATTAAGTTAAAGTTAAGTTAGAGATGAAAACTGTTGAAAGTAGGCCTAACCTACAATAAAATATTTAAAATATATTATAACATACAAGTTAGCCTATTAACCTGTAACAATAAAACAATCTTTGAAACTGGTAATATAAAAATATATTTTAAAAAGTAAAATTATTTATGTCTAACTGTTAAGAAATAAACAAACTGTCTAGATACTAATTTAAAAAAGGTAAAAAATATAGGTTTAGTGGTGCTAACATCTTGGCCACACAACAGAATACAGATATGCCTGTTAAATGGGAAACGTTAGGTTGATTATATTAGAGCCTCCAGTCAATTCTCAGTTAACTGGGGAATTTAGAAAAATAAATATAAGACAAGTCCTTAATATCAAACAAAATATTTTTGTTCCACACGTCGACTCTGTCTCTTCGTTCTGCGAGACTCATAGCATCATCATAAACAGTCCCAGAAAACACATACTCACTGTACAGGACAGATACGATTGTGCTCACCAATCAAAGCAAAATGACAACCTCTATGATGAACTTGATCGTTATGAATATCTCCCGAACGTAAACTTTATTTTCACACTAGTCTATATCGTAAGTCAATAATGACTTGAATTAAGAATTTTATTAGGTGATTCCAATCTGTGTTTGGTTAAACCAATCAAAATAACTGTGATCGAAATCATTGAACGTGGCTGTAATTTGAACCAACACAATTTTTTTAAAAAATGTCTGTATTCTACAGCATAAATGTCATACATATTCATGATCCAACATTTGTACCGAGTATAAAAAAAAAGAAGTGACTAGCACAGTGATTTATTTTTCCTGGAAGAACGTCATACAAGGTGGTGACAAGTCCTCTGTAGAATATGAAGTTTAAAGAAAATATGTGATTGGCTAGATAAAATTAGATTTTATCAAAATAAAAGGCGACTGGAAAATATAACAGACTATGGTGAATCCAGCTTCAAAATCACTTAGGATGTGGACATGAACATTTCATATAAGTCTCGTTCAACAATGACGTGGCAATATAAAAACCTAAATTAATCACGGAAGCGGAACATAATTATGTTTCGCTTTCCATCTGCTGATTTCACAGCCAGTAAAATCACAAAAAAAAAACTATAACCAATGAGACTATTTGAATGTTATGTAACCAACACAAACATAGTAGGTAACGCAGTACAGAATGTGCAGACACTGAAGACACTGAAGCTATAAAAAAAATTCTACAGTATCATGGTTATTATACATAAATATAATGGAAAATTTAGGAAATATAAGAACATAAAATGGTTGGTATTTATTTACACTATAAACAAATGAACATTTACAACATAAACAAATATGGCAACCACCATGGCCAAATACTTAGCTTCTATTGGTCGAACAAATTAATGTAAACAGAAGAAATGAGCATTGCCCATTCAATTTGCAGGCTTGTGTCGGTAATTATAGGACATCGCTGCTTTTTAGAACGGAAGTAATAAATAGGAAAACATGGTTTTCACACACTACACACATTTCTAAATTTACTCTGAAGGGATGGTTTCTTAATTCCAACTAGTTTGTGAAAAATAAAAGTATTAATAGTTTACATTACTATAACAGCATCGGACGTCGCGGCTTCGTGGAACAAAAAGTAAATAAAAATGGAAAATATGTTTTTCAAGTACTAGAGACGTACCTACATTTACCCTGAAAACATAGTTTCTTAATTCCTATTGGTTCGTGAAGAATAAGAGTGTAAAGCTAACATTACAATACGATCAAGCCTTCAGGATCCAGAGATAAACATGGATACATGACACACCAGCCACATCAAACACAGAATATACAACGGCTGAAATCGAAGAATTTCTTGGAAAGACTGAATAATTCAATGTGTCTACTACTTCAGTGCACAGCACGTATTCCTCACAAAAATTGAACAATTCTATTTAAATTTTTCGCTCCCATTAGACTCGTTCATTACAACATGACTTATATGCATTGTAACATGCCCTGTGATACTGAACTTATCAAGGTAAAGAGAGGCCGCAATTTTGATTTTTACCCTCGTGGTGCTGCACTGGTTTTTGGCAAACCTAGTGAACTGTGTATTTTCCCATACTAAATTTTATTTGGACGGAACTTTTATTAGCCTGTTTGGTGAAGAGGCCCATTCGTTTCACACGTTGTTCCAGTGTGGGATTTTTTAAATTGGTCGCCCGTTTGCCTGTAGTTGTAATAAAAGTATAAGTTTGGAAGAAACGAACATTTTGCAATTTGTTTTTGAGACTTTGTCTTCGTAATTTGCATACTTAAAGTTGGCTTTAGCTAATATAATCAGCTTGTGCAGTATTATTAAAAGTATACGATCTGTATGGGACTACATGCGCAGTCTGATGTTGGTTGGTGCGGCCATTCTACGTTTTTATGAAATCATTGGCAAGTTAATAAAGAAGTAAGACTTTGTTTGAAGTAGATGATAAATACTTCTGCGGTAACATAGTTATGTTACGTGAAGAGTTTTTGCTACATTTCCCTTAAAAATAAGATAATTTTTTTTTGATCATCGTTCACGCCTTTGTGAATTCGTACCTATGGCTCGGCGTGGCATTAGACTCTGGAGTTGGTGAGGAAGGTCAGGAAGCCAGCGCACGCCTAGGATATTAACTTTGTTTTTTTGGCAAGTCTTTAGCAACGAACATCAGAAGAAAGACTAAACTGTTGATTGAGAGTTTAAGAACTTTATTTAAATAAATTTTTTGTACTTTAGTTTTATTATTGTAGAATTTTTATATATTTGTATTGATTGTCTTGTTTGATTTTTTGGTATTAGGGCAGTCAGTAAATTTTGATATTTTATAGTGGCCACGCTTCACGCCCTTATATATTTTTATACTTGTTGTTATCAGTATTTATATTTTTATGATGTTTTAAAGGTTATTGTTAGTATCGCAAATGGGGATAAGATGCTGCCATTATTAGTGTCAGCTTTTGTAACTAAGCTTGTATGGTTATGTATAGTAAATACTATTTTTGCAAATTTCTATTTTTTAATAACATACGTCCAAAGTCTTGCCTCTTGTTTGTTTAATGGTTACTCTGCTATTATATCCTTTGAAGTTTTTGGCCTGACCCCTGGGCAGTGGTGTGGGGAATTTATATTGTTTAGCTTTTTATGCCTGGTTTTAATATTTATTTTTTCCCTTCGCGCCCAGAGTGAGTCGGGGACGCAACCCCTCTTCCAATTAAGGAGGAAGAAAGGTTTCAACCAAAACAAACATTTCATAATACAATTACTTATTCTAATAAAATAACAAATATGAAATATAAGCATTAAAAATTTCTTACTATTGCAATACAGTCATTTAAACTAATTTTATTATTACAACACCTAACTTACACTGACTAAAGTTTTCCAAACAAAATTTAAAAAAAAAAACCATACAGGTAAACAATGAATGTCGGCAATTACATGAATGCAAAGGTACTGTAATGTAAACTGTAAACAGTTATTTTTACACAAACCAGTAGGAATTAAGAAACATTCCTTTAAGGGTTTATTCAGGAATGTCTCTAGTACATGGAAAACATATATTCCTATTTATCGCAGGTAAACAATGAATGGTGAAAGCAGCGTAAAAGCACAAGTATTGTAATGTAAGATATAAAATTTCAGTTTTTTCACAAACTATCTGAATTATGAAACCATCCCTTCGCAGTAAATTTAGGTACAAGTGTAGTGTGTGAAAACAATGATTTCCTATTTTTTTCTTTCTGTTCTAAAAAGCTGAGACATATAACAATTACCAATAAACCTGATATATTAGGCCAACTAATTGTGTTTTTCCGTAATGTAAAATACAGAACATAACTTGAAATACAAACTGGACAAATACATGGCTAAAGAAACTTTTTTTTTAGTGATTGCCGAAAATAAAGTACCACGAACCTGACTGCTTTGGTACTGCCATAATGTCAACGGATAAGTCTTCAAACTGCTACACCTGGGAAAAACAAATCATCAAATCAATAACACCTGAAATGTCACCCCCACACATCACAAATAAATAAAATAGTATCATTAGGTACGACTAACCCTAATGTCTAAAGTACATGTCAAGAGACATACATGTAAACTAAACCACAGGTAATGTATTTCAGCCAGGTAACTTATGCACGTTATCTTGCACAGTTACGTCAAATAATAGGTTTCACAATTGATAACAATGCAAAAGGAATCAAAACCATGTGTCGTCACTACTCTTTATTCTATGACTGTACTTGTTTTTATTCAACTTGTTCTATACGACATTATTATTACGTGATTTTGTATAATGTGAAATGTTTTCCCTAAACTCAAATTCCTCAGAACAAACGTGGATTATAAACGGTTACGCAATAAGGTAACCATTGTAAACTATTTGCACAAATTCAAGTTGCAGCGAACGACTGGAAGGAAGACCAAAGTTTGGACAAATATTTCGGACTAACTAAATTAATGGGTAAAAGGTGAGTGCTACGATTTTGCCAACAAAAGTGTGGTGAAACAGTGAATAGCTTATACTCATAGAATAAATAACTCATAGTCTTTTCTAGTGCTTTAAAAGCCATAGTAGTCACCTTAAGTACCAGTCCGCCCTGAAGTCGGCCAGTACCCAAGACCACTATTCCAAGACACAAAAAGAAAAGGGGGTTTAGGTGTTGAATATTCTACACTTGTACCCTAACTGTATTCTTTGTACACGATAGAACATGGCCAGTCTCTTATTGTGAGTGAACAGATATCAGTTTTGTAGTATAGATGAATTAGCAAGTGGGTTTTCCGATGTTGGCGACTCTGAGTCTGGGAAGATGGCGGACATGTGCAGTACATAAAATTGGCGACGAGGTGGTTTTTTTATAATAAGTTCGTGGTTTCTCGGAAGAATGGCTTCGTTTGGACGTATGGACGAGTTCGATGAACGTTCAGATACAATAGGGACGTATTTGAAGAGGTTACGGCACTACTTTGACGCGAATTCGGTGCCAGAGAGGAAACAGGTGGCGGTGTTGTTGTCTGTGATCGGGAAGACGACGTTCGGGGTTTTGTGTGATTTGGTGTCTCCAAGTGAACCGGGAGATAAGTCGTTCGTAGAGCTAGAAGAAATATTGAAAACTCATTATAGCCCAAAGACACTCGTGATTGCAGAACGGTTCAAATTCCATGGGCGTATCCAAAAAGGAAATGAATCGATATCCGAGTTCTCAGTAGCCATTAAGCACTTAGCACAAACATGCAATTTTGGCGCGTTTTTGCCGGAGGCTTTGCGGGACCAATTTGTTAGCGGCCTGCGCAGTTCAAATATCCAACAAAAGTTAATTGAAGCAGAATACACGTTGGACCAGGCCTATGCATTGGCAACGACACTGGAGCAAGCGGAAAAACAACAGCAACTGTTCCATGTTCCTCAAAGTCACAACAACAATTCCGGGCCTCAGGCATCGTCGGAAGAAGTGTATAAAGTGCGGGTGCAACAAAAACATCAGCCGGGGACGGGAGCATTTGGAACTAGTGTTGGTCAACGGGAATGCTATCGGTGTGGTAGTAGGGAGCATATAGCGGTAGCGTGCCCATACTCACAATACAAGTGCCACACCTGTTCAAAGGTAGGACATTTGGCTAAGAAATGTCGCAAGCAGAAGGTGGCCGCAGTGTGGGGGGTGGCAAAACAAGACTCAAGGGTGCCCATTGAGGGGAACAGAGGGGGTGAGGGCCATAGCAAGGAAGTGATGGAGTTGTTTAACGTACAGCACCCGGAGGGGGTGGCTTCAGTGGGGTACCAGGTACTGGTTAGGGTGGAAGGTAAACCACTGGTGATGCAAGTGGATACCGGATCGGCAGTAACGTTGGTGTCAAATGAAACATACTTAGCAAACTGGCCAAACTTGCAGTTAAGTAAATCGAAGGTCAAGCTGCGGACATATTTTGGGGATGACCTACCAGTGAAAGGGGGTGCTCAAGTGGAAGTGGAATATAAGGAACAGAGGAGCAGACTTCAGCTATTAGTGGTGGACTCGGGTCAACAGCGGCTTCCATCACTATTGGGAAGGGATTGGCTCGGTCATATTCAGTTGGACTGGAACAGTATTTGTGCAGTGAGTGTTAGCCAGATACATCTGGGGCGGGTACAGGAGGAAGTGCTAAGGGGGCTTCTGGATAAGTATGCGGGAATATTTAGTGGGGCGTTTGGAGAAATTAAAAATTTTGTGGCTAATTTTACACTCAAGGAGGGGGCCTCACCAGTTTTCCTCAAGGCAAGGACGGTACCATTTGCACTTCGAGACAAGGTGGACAAGGAGCTGCAGAATTTGGAGAAACAGCACATACTGGACAAAGTGGAATACAACAGCTGGGCGAGCCCACTGGTCATTGTCCCAAAGGCGAACGGCGAGGTAAGAATTTGTGCAGATTTTAAGGGGACTGTGAACCCTAGAATTGAACTAACACGCCAGCCACTCCCAGGCATTGATGATGTGTTTGCATCCGTAGCTAATGGTAGGGTGTTTAGTGTACTGGATCTGTCTAATGCATACCAGCAGTTGGTCGTGGGGAAGGAATCACAGGAATTGGTGACAGTGAACACCCATAGGGGCCTGTATAGATACCGTAGGATGCCGTTCGGCTTGTCGAGTGCTCCTGGTATATTTCAAGCGGTGATAGAGCAGATGTTACAGGGTATTCCAGGAGTGGTGGCGTATCTCGATGACATTCTGATTACGGGGGGTTCAGTGGAGGAGGGGTTGGAGCGACTAGAAGCAGTGTTGGCGAGGTTGCAAGAACAGGGTGTACAGGTTAAGAAACAAAAATGCCATTTCTTGAAGGAAGAAGTTCAATTTTTGGGGTATGTTATAAGTAGGGAAGGTATTCGGCCAGCGGGCGATCTACAAGAGGCAATTAAAAAGGCACCGGTACCTACCACGGTGACACAGTTGAAGGCGTATTTAGGCTTAATCAATTTCTATGCCAGATTTGTTCAGGGAATGTCAGGCAAGCTGAAACCGCTGTACAATTTATTGGCAGAAGGAGCAGCATGGACATGGGATGCCAACTGTCAACAAATTTTTGAGGAAAGTAAGGAATGGATACTTCAGGCTCCAGTGTTAGTGCCCTTTGACCCGCAGAAACCACTAATTGTAGCTAGTGATGCCTCACAATATGGAGTGGGTGCAGTATTGTCGCACAGGATGCCAGATGGCACAGAACGGCCCATTTGCTTTGCGTCTAAAACCCTGTCCAAGGCGGAGCAGGGTTATTGCCAATTGCAGAAGGAGGCGTTGAGCATCATCTTTGCAGTACAGAAGTTCCACAAATACTTATACGGTCACCATTTCACGCTGTATACGGATCATCGCCCGTTGACAACGATTTTTGGACCAAAGAAGGCAGTTCCATCTTTGGCCGCAGCCCGGTTACAGAGGTGGGCTCTTCTCCTGACGACCTATAACTATTCCATAGAATACAAAAAAGGAGAAGACATGGGTAATGCGGATGCTTTGTCAAGGTTACCACTGGCCTACGAGCAGTCAGTGGAACAAACAGTTTTCCTGGTACAACGGGACATCCCAATCAAAGCGGAGGAGATTGCGAAGGAAACGGAAAAGGATGAAGTCTTGAAAAGGGTAAAAAACTATACTATGTATGGATGGCCGCAGCATAATGAGGTGGCAAGTATGAAACCTTATGTCACCAGAAGGGATGAATTAGCGATAGAAGATAATTGTATTATGTGGGCGGACAGGGTTGTGGTTCCACAAGTATTGAGAGAAACAGTGTTGCAGATGTTGCACGAGGGTCATCCGGGAGTAGTGCGGATGAAGATGCTGGCTAGGAGTTATGTTTGGTGGCCAGGTATGGATAACGAGATTGATGATACAGTAAAGAAATGCACAGCCTGCCAACTAACTAGGCATAGCATACCACAGAAGTCTTGGGTGCCGTGGCCGGAAGCTTGTCGAGTGGGGGAACGAGTGCATGTGGACTTTGCTGAAAGGGAGGGAAAAAGGTTGTTGATCTTGGTTGATGCCTATTCTAAGTGGGTGGAAGTATGGCCAATGCAGAGCACGGTGGCAGAGAAAACAATTGAAAAGTTGCGAACGGCTTTTGCAGCATATGGCTTGCCGGAAAACCTGGTGGCGGATAATGGGCCTCAGTTTCGCTCAGAGGAATTTCAGCAGTTTTGCAAGGCAAATGCCATCAACCTGCAGTTGACACCACCGTTCCACCCCCAATCCAATGGAGCAGCGGAGAGAACAGTGCAGTCAGTAAAAACAGCCCTTCTGAAGCAAGCAGTGGAGAATGGTCTAACGGGAGGGACACTCTCCCTGCAGCATACATTGGATAAGTGGTTATTTGCATATCGCAACACACCTCACACCACAACGGGGAAGACCCCAGCGGAAATGTTCTTAAAAAGGAAGCCTCGTACACAATTGTTGTTGGTGAAACCAAACTTGCCGGAATATCATAAAAAGCCAAGTAGGCTGAGAGGAGGGCCAGGACTCAGGTTTAGTGTACACGATCTGGTGTGGGTAAAGTGCGTCAGAGGAGAACAGACTCGGTGGATACTGGGAAGGATTGTAGAGGTGGTGAGCATGGTTACATATAGAGTCAAAGTAGGGGAAATAATAAGATTTTGCCATCAGGATCACTTAAGGAGGAGTCACTTGCAAGAGGAGATACAATTCCGAAGCCGAAAGGGGGCAGCAGGGGCAGTGAGTGGTACCGGACCGAGGAAAATCCAAGGGGAGGAGAAATCAGAAGTGGGGGCAGCATCTCCGCCAGGGGGACCAGCGACAACGAGAGCAGCAGAAGGAGCAGTGGAGAACCGGATAGAAGAAGGACCAAGCGAAGCTCCGAGCACAGTAGAAGATAGTGAAGGGGAAGAGTTTAGGGGCTTCGGTGAAGAAATAACTGTTTTACCCACCCCGAAATTGTTGGCACAAAGGTGCAGTGGGAGGGTGAGGCGTCCCCCTAAGCAGTGGCAACAATGGTAGGGGAGGTGCTGAAGTGAACAGAAGTGATAAACAGTGCAGTTGGGGGGGGGGGGGGAAACTAATTTAGTAGGGAGGAGTGTAGTATAGATGAATTAGCAAGTGGTTTTTCCGATGTTGGCGACTCTGAGTCTGGGAAGATGGCGGACATGTGCAGTACATAACAAGTTTCCTATCCGTGACCTGTCTGTTGCCCAAATTCCGTGCACACACAGAGCTCACGTTTTCGTTGATTTCGTCTAGATAGCGGACCTATGTGTGGCACCATTAACTCGTACATATTCAATTTCGTGAACATTAGAATTCCAGCCTTAGAAAGCCAAAAACATGTACTACGATATATATTTCCTTGTAGGTAAAACAGGGATGTTCTATTTACATGTATACCGGAGGTTGTCACTTGACTCATGTCGCTTTGCGGGCGGGTGTGTTCCGACAGCAGGGGCTGCTACTGGCAAAGAAGGACTAGGCTTTCCTGCTATAAGAAGTACAATATTAATCATTCCCCCCCCCCTTTTACAGAAGCTCTGTCTTAACCAACGACTGGCTACCTGCGATGTAGGTTCATCCCTAGGGCCAGCAGATACTCCATGTTGGTGGCACCTGTGGTGGCCAAAACGAATAGGGACTGTACTCTGATACCAAGTCGTCCCTTATCATGTGCCCAGGAGCACCATTGCTGGGCGAGGTCCCCAGGATCCTTCTGTGATGTAGCTGTATGCAGTCCAGGTATCTGGCAGTTGCACTTTGGTCATCCTTGGACAATACTTCAGGTTTTGTCCTGTTGCTCTCTCGAAGGTTCTGTTGCCAATAGTCGCTCGTGATCCTGTGGTGTCAGATAGGGGTCGCAAGTTGTACAGTCTCCTTTAGGGTTCTGGGATGCCTGGTTACATCTCATAGAGGGTCATCCCTTTTTGTGTCGTCCAGAGGACTCCCAGTTACACAGGTGCCAAAGTGCAATGGTCGTCGACAGCTGTGTCTGGACCATCTTTTCGGTTCGCCTTCGGGCTCTTCCACCCTGATGCTAAATATAGAATCTTCGAGGGAGGCTGAGTGACCACAGGCTTCCCACGTAGGGGTTTCTGGTAGTTTCTGCTTTGATTCTGTGGGTTCTGAGATGGCAGGTGTCAATTACATAATGTCAAAGTCATTTGTTTCTGACTCTTTGGAGGACACAGTTTAGTTTATAAGTCTCCGCGCCCATGTGATATACTTCTGCCGCCAACACTGTAGCATGGTCTCCAAGCTGAAGAGGCACTTTCTTTTTTCAGGGATTAAACCATGGCTCATTACTGGGGTATTCATTGATCATGTTTGCTCCTTCGCTGGTTCCTCTCTGCCTTGTTACTCGGGTAGGCTGTCTCTGGGTATGGGGCCAATCTCAGGTCATCTCAGTGGAAGTTCTTCACTTTCCGACCACCCAGGTTCGGTCCAACCATATGTGTATGGTGTATAGTCATTTCTATTGTGGAGCCAAGCCTGCAAAGTAGTTCTATGGTATTGGGGTCAGCAGGTGAACACATGCCGAGAAATCGTCTCCAGACCTCATCAGGGGAGGCTGTCGGATCGTCATTGGTGTTATGAACTGTATATGTGCCTTTTGCTGCTGATGCACCTCTTCGTGCTCTGCCTCGTATCGCTGATTGCATTAGTGGGAGGTTGTGTCCTTGCAACATCTCCGATAACATTCCTTTAGTGGCATTCACACGGCATCGCACGCAGAAGAAAGCATCGACTGTGGGATGGTCCCATTGGGTATGGTCTTTGCCCAATTGGAGACATAGCTGGGTTCAAAATATCAGTATGGCCCTGTAAGTCTTCTGCTTGCTGTTTCCTTGGACGTATGGTTCATTACAACTTCGTCCCAGGACTCCTGCGGATTAACGGCCATCTGATGGCAGCAGCATGCTGATTTTCATGACATGAGCTGTGCATCTAGTACATGTTGGTTTACATGGGTAGCTGTGCTTAGGGTTGTCTCCTCCTCGTCCCATTTCTTGTTATGCACATTCAGGAACACATTGATTCTGTCCCAGTAGTCTATCATGGCATGTAGGTGTGGGGTGGGGGAGGATGTCATCCCATTCCTCAGCATCGATAAGTTATTATCGCCTTTCTGGTTCGCTGAACAACAGGTCGGGCAGCTGATGTTCTGTTCCTGGGATGTATTCGATCATAAAGTCGAAGAACTGGAGGAACATCACTTACTGATGAGTCTTCCTTTGTGTCAATACATGGTATGTTACCACATAAGACAATTTGAAGACAATGCTGGCACTTCTTCATACTACTGCCAGACATTCCTGTTCATTGCTATAAAAGCATTTTTTTTGCAGGTGTGAACTTCGCACTCGGGTAGTCAATGACCTGGCAGTTGCCCTGTGTGTCTACATGAAACAGTATTGCTCGTAGCCCTAAGGTTTGTGCGTCCATAAGGAAATACATGGATTGGCATGTGCCAAAGTATGGCAGTGTGTAAATGCAACCTTAACCAGGTCTGGAATCAAACGCAGGACCATTGACTCACCAGCCAGACATGTTAACCACTAGACCAATTCGGTGAACGGTTTTAGTCATACCATCATTAAATTTGGTAGTTGGTTCGTTTTGAATGATTGAAATATTGACTACGCAGGGTTTTGTTGAACCTTATAAAAAAAAATCATGTCAATTTTTTCTACACTAATTCCGATTTTTTAAAAACTAGTGCAGCTAAGGATAGTGAATAGAACGCACAAAAAAAAAATTCCAAGCTGCAACGTTTAACGACCTTATTGCTCATTGGTAAATGATTTTCAAATATAATGTTCTCTCTTAGTGTTTAAATAATTTGGCGGGCTCGCGGACTAGCGGGTCTTGTACTTGAGAGTAAGTTTGTAATTCCTGATTTTCTGGTTTCAGCTATTTACGCAGTCATGTACTCTTGACCTCAATTCTATCTAGCATGTTGCCTTGACCTCGACATTCACGTGTTGTTGACAAATTCCAGTTGCACCCGTGCATCGCGTCATATGGTTTGTCTAGCCTGTACTTAATAAATTCAGAAATGCAGTTTGCGAAAGCAAAGAATCTAATCTGGCTACATCTTAGACTAAAAATAAATCGTAGTTTGCAATTTAATAGTGTGAAGTTTTTTAGCGAAGCATCTTTTGTGCACTGTTTTAAAAATAGTGGTAGTTTTTCACATCTTTCACCAGGGATGAGAAATCCATCTTATTTCAGCCTTCGTTTTATTTGCACCGAGAAAGAACTTAAAACGGCCAAACTGGTAAGGTTTAATGATTTATACTACTTTTTCCAAAGTTTTACAAAGCCTCTAAGATGGTATTGTGCAAATTAAACTTATTTTGGAAAGACGGTGGGGGTTGAGGATAAAAGATGAGATGCGATGACATGGATATTTAAGAGTGTTGGTTAGAGAAATATGTGTACAAAAAAGTTGTAGTCAGGTGCTAAAACTTAGTAAAGGCGTATCATTGAAAGGTTTATGAGGTAGGTGAGCAGAGGGGTGTAAATATTATTGGTTATCAACTGCAGGGAGATTTGAGGTGATCTGATATGGTGGAAAAAGGGTCAAGGGCTGCTAGAAGAGATTTAAATGATACAGATAGGCTAATGCTGGAGTCTGGGAACCATAGATAGTGACAGAAGTGTTAGGAAAGGTGCAGATGATGGCAGTCACTGGTATTGAGGGCAGAGAGGCGAGAAGGTTGGTACTTACCGAATTAATCATGGTTGGTAACTCAGGGTTGAAGGGGAGCATGTACAGGACGATGAAATAAAAATGTTGGTTAGGCTGTTAGGCATTACATAACCCAAATAGTAACACAGTGAACTGGAACAGCTCACTACCTGTCGTGAAAGCAGTCTTCTCCTTATCCTCTGGGTGCACCTCCACATGCCAATAACCATTCAGGTCCAATGTAGAGAACCATCTGGTGCCAGAGAGTGTATCAAGTGTGTCATCAATATGTGGGAGGGGGTAGCTGTCCTTTTTGGTGATGTCATTCAGCTTCCAGTAGTCCACACAGAACCTCAGTTGGCCATCCTTCTTTGCCACTAAAACACAGGAGGTTGTGCAAGCTATTATAAATAGTTTACAGTGTGAAAATTATTATGGAAGGAGTGACTGTTTGTGGAAATAGACATTTTTAGCACATTAGAGATCTAGGTTAAGACTGTACCTATGTTTTGTATCCACCTTAGTTATTGGATTTAGACACATAACAAAATTGAGGAAATTCACGTAAAGAATTGAAACTTACACCTGTCCCTCTCTTTGAAAAGGTACCATATTTTCAAAGTGATTTTGGGTGGTCATGCTCAAACCACAATTAATACCTTGATTCTCCTTGAATAGTTAGTTTTTATCACTACAATGTTTAGTTGCGTTCAACTGGCAACTTTGCAGGAGTACGTTTTTATTTGTTCACCTTTTTTAGGGTAGGACAGTGTACTCCGGACTGTATTTGCTTGTAGAAGGCGAAGCATGCAGCCACCGAGGCACAGGCCAAGCTGGTCGTCGTGACGCTCTCCGACGGCCAGGACTGCAAGTTCCCGTGGCTGTGGCTGAGAGACAACTGTCAGTGCGCAGCATGCTTCAACTCCTCGTCCTACTCCAGAATCATTAACTGGGAATCGTTTGACACCAAAGTGTTCCCTGTAGACGTATCGGTGAGTGCTTGAGTTGAACTTGTACAAAGAGTTGCACAGGTTAGTAGGAAAAAGTTTGAACGTAAGGAGGTACACATTGAGAATCAGTGGCATAGCCAGGATTTGTGTATGGGGGTTGTTAAGAAGCATGGCTCCCCCGTATTAAAGCGGGGGTCCAGGGCTCCTCCCCCGGGAAAATTTGGATTTTAAGGTGTAAAATAGTGCTATTTTAGCAGTTTTCGGTACTTAAATTTAAATATTGTAATGGTAAAAATTTTATTAATTTCAATATGAAATTTGTTTGAGTGATGAATAAGAAATTAATTAAAGATTTGGTGCTAAGGGGGGGGGGGGGGGGGGTTTAACCCCCCCCCCCCCCCCCCCCCCGGGTACACCCCTGTTGAGAATTAATTATGAATAATTATGCTTAGACAACGTGACTGGTTTTTCATAGCTGTCCCGAAGTACCTGCCCTCTGACATGATGTCATTGTGTCATGTGACACACGGTTAGAGGGGAGGAACTATGGGACACAAAGCATTTGCTGCCTAATGCTGCATATGGCAGCAAGGAAGAATTTCATATTGTTTACATTCAAGCGTTTAAATAATGGTACAATATTGTTAGTCCCTCATACAAGTTCATATTTTATGCCTGAAATAAAATTTCACACCTTTTAAAAAAAGAATGTTTTAAATAATGAAAATTAAATCCTTTCTGTGTTTAGGTCCCAGTCCGATGTGCAGATTTGCTGGACTTCAGTTCAGTGGCGAGGCGTGAGGTTTACATGAGGGGAAGCAATAACTCCGTTCACACCAAAACATGATGAGGTTGGGGGGGGGGGGGTGTCTGGGGGCCCTCCGCCGGGAAAATATGGATTTCAAGGTACAAAATGGTGCTATTTAAGTAGTTTTCTTAACTGAACATTGACTATTCCACAGGTAGAAAAATTGACATTTTTTTTAAATACATTATTTTTGAAAAATAATGATTGACTTACATTATTCTGATAGTAAAATACCTACTCTACATTACTTATATACTAAGTGGGAGTGTAGTATCATCGTACGCCCACAAATCCCCCACGCACTGCCAGCCAACAGCCCACGGGAGAGATGCGCGCGCCCCGAGAGACAACCGCCGACTGAAACGCGACATCGCCACCTGCCGTGCCGAACTGTACCGGACATAGCCGAAGCAGTCGGCGGAAAAATTCCACCGTCTGCTTCGGCCATGTTCGCTCCAGTTCGGCAAGAAAGCGTTACTTTCGTAGCTTCTACCACGTATTTTTCCAGCCAATCCCCTCCCTGAAACTTTGTACCATGCCACCCCCCCTTCCGAAAGGAAACTACTGCGGCAGCCTTCCTGCTGAAAGCGATCCTACCAGCGCTTCTAAACCTAGCAACGCTTCTAAAACAGCATGTTTTTGTGTCAACGAGTTCTTTTTTTATAGCACACAGCGCACAGTATTGGGTCCCAAGAAGGTAGTGTAAAAAATACATACACCTAACTGCACGAGCCAAAGTAAAATACTATTCTGAATAAAATATTTATTTAAAAAATACAATGTCTGGAAACTGCCTGGGCAAGCACTGCTTGCCTTGCTTGCCCTGACGAGATGCCACTGCTTCAGTTATTTGATGTTATAACTTAAATGGCTTAACATGAGTGGCAGAAAGCTGGATGTTGAATGATTTCATTTGTACATGCTGAGAACCAAAATAACCTAGTTTTTTATTCCAACCCTGCTTCTAAGTGAACAAAATTAGAGCAGGTGTAATATTTAAGTTACCTATCATAATTCAATGTGATAGAAGTGAAGAATCAAATACCTACATCCAAGATATGCAAGTTAAAATTACATTCAAATAACCTATGTGAGATGGGAGTTCTTCAAGCTATTAAAATCATTTTGGCTTCCATAATATGTACTTTAGAATAAAATATATATATATATATATATTAGTTTTAAGGATAACTTCATTGTAGACGGCATACAGGTTTTCTGAGATATTTACTGTCAATTTATTTTTGCGGTAAACTATTTTTCTAGTAGATCAGCCAACAGTTTCTGTATAATCAACACATAAACAATGCAACATTTCAACATAAAACGTATATCAAAACTATGTTCCCTGCTTTAACATTTAGAATTTGTGAGGGATTTCAAAACCATTAGGTTTTTCCTCTCCGCGAAAATAATAAATCTGGCCTTATTGTTTTCTTTGCCATGGACAGCAGTAGGCTTTTACAAACATGTCCTTATAGTGTTTCGCTGTCCACACATTGTTATAATACGTAGAAATATGACAGCTCTGTTCTTTCTTTAAGCCTCTTGCTTCCCAAATCCTCAAAAAAAGCTAAATCCTTAAAGCAACTTCAAGTGAATTCAAATTAATAATGATTCTGTCCACAACTCTTTCAACATAGTTAATCCCATTATCAGTGACAGTTTGTTTATATTCTGTATCAGTTGACAATGGCGCTTTAACCGCCTGTTACTTGATCTGCTTGACTCCGCCCCATTTCAAGTCTATTGATTGATATGTTATGCTTGTAATTGGGCTTTCCCTGGTGGAAAGGAGTCCTCCCCTTTCACCCCTACCCACACTCCCCACGCCATAGTATTCTCCTCAGATCCCTTGCATGTCTCGCCGATAGCATTCTTTCCTGCAGTCCATTCCAGTCCCTCCCTGTCCTCTCCACGAAAGCGTTTCTATTTTCTGTTCACCTCCATTCCCTCTGGAGCTTCCACCAGTGATTTCTCCGCCCTTTATACCCACCTCTGTGTACCCTAGTTTCCAGCTGCCCCCAGCTCCCTTTCCCTTTATCACCTTATACTCTCATTAATCATTTCTGTTCGGCTATGTATTTCCCCCTCTTGCCATTTCCTTTCCCTCCACATACCCATCACCCACATCGCTGCTCTACGCTGCACCTTCTCCGACTTCCTTACTTTAGTCACTAGGTAGAGGTCCCAGATCTCAGCCACATACTCCATCACTGGCTTGACCAATGTGGAGTATGCTTTCTTCCTTACCCTTCTCCCTGCTCCCTGAAGCATCCTGCCAATCAGCCCCAGCACCTTCCTACCCTTACTCACCACCCGCTAAATCTGTTTTGCCCATCCCAGGTTATTTTGCAGGGTCACCCCTAGGTACTTATAATAGTCAGCGTCCGTTATCACCTGCCCCTTCCAGCTATACACTTCCCTCATTACCTTCCTCTTCCTTCCTTTGTCTTATCAATATTCAGCAACATCCCATCCTCCTTTGTCCATCATGTCACCTGTCCCCCACCACTTTATACACTGCGCAATCATCCACAAATACTCTCATCCTGGCCTCATTCCCTCTCCAATATCGTTCATCATTATAGTGAATAACAGGGACTCCAACACACTCCACTGTGGCCGGAACCAGGTACTCGAACCTACGTCCTCCGGAATGCAAGTCCAGCGTTACACCACTGTCCCACCATTCTCTGTTAATTTATAGTGAATTATCTTTATTGAAATTAGTATGAATACATTTAAAATTTCAGGAAGGAGTGTGTTTTTAATTCATAAACCAAGCAGATTTTTTATCTAGGGTGTCTAAAAATACTTGGTGAACTAAGTTTGGTACTTCATATACAAGCAGAATAAAACATAATGTGAAAAATATCTACGATTTGCAGGAACGTGGCGATTTAAAATTTAGGAAGCTAAAACTTTTCCAGAGATAATCACCACATGATTCGGGTGGACAGTGTCCAGATATTTATATTTAATGTGTGACTGTAAACTAAAAGTATATTGTAAGATAGCAAAAGACTGTTGAAAATTAAAGTTTGGTGACTTCTAGCAACATGATTCGTAGCGTGGAAGTAAGGGATAAATGTGGGAATTTTAATGTTTTTTTGTTTCCTTGTTGGCAGCAAACACCACTTTTTGCATGCACAGTATTAAAAAGATGTATTTTACTGTCTTACTTCGAACTTATAAAGTAAAAGTAATTAGTGATAAAATTAAAGATTAGTGTTATAAATTTCAGTTAGACACTATCCTTGAGTTAGGCATGTGTTCTGAGGATAATTCTGGACAATACAGTAGGGTCTTATCTGTAAGAATGGAACTAATTAACAATTTTTTTATGTGCATTAAGTATTTAACAATGATATTTTCTTGAGGTATTTTGTGATATTACAAATGGTTTTTTACCTCTTGATGATGGTGAAGGCGATGAAGTGAATGGGTCCTTAAAAACTCGTTGATTGATTGCACAAGAGGGTACGAACCATGAGCACTGTCACAGTTTATTTAAGGAGATTTTAGTGACTTTAGAAATCAGTCCTCCAGTCTCGTTACTTTGCGTGACTTTGGTGACCTGTGGACACCCTATTTGTTTGGTCGCTCTCGCCTGCAGATAGGCGAGGATGCAGTGCGGGTGGCGTGGTCAGACGGCCATGAGAGCGTGTTCTCGCTGGCCTGGCTTCTCGAGAGGAGATTCACCGCCGCTGCGCAGGAAGAGTGGCTCACCAAGACCTACCAGCCCTCAAAAGTTTCCTGGGGGTCTGAACAGTTCCCTCTCATTCTTCGCAGATTTTGCTACAAGGACGTTATCGAAAGGTACTGCAGCATCATTTAGCCAAGATCTTTGTTCATAAAGACGGTATATTTTTAAACTATGGTTTTTAAGTTTAAGGGTGAAGTTTCTTTATTCTGAAAACAAAAAAAAAGTTATTTGTAAATATTGCAGACATTTTGCTCATACAGTAGAGTAGAGTCCCGGACTAGATGAGCCCCTGTCTGGATCACCAAAATTCAATTTAATAGAATTTGCTTTAAAATGCATTTAATACAAGATTTAGATGGGTAAAACTATAAAAATGTTTTATTTTTTATAAATAAAACTTTTCCTACAGCTTAATTTTAGTTTTAATAATACTGCATACATATGCATTAGTTTTTAATCTATGAACTGTTGTGGATTAACAGAAATAAATGTGATAAAATTCAAAATTTAAAATTAATTTTTTAAATCCCATCTGGATTAACCGGATGTACCAACGAGCGGGGCTCTACTGTTGTTTTTTTAAGGTGGGGCTATTAAAGGAATGTTGAATAGTTTGTATTCCATATTTAGAAGAATGTTTAAAATACTAGGTAATTCGCTTTTCGTGCATTTAGTGCTCCTAAATTTAATTTGAGTGCTTATGCGGTAAAATTCAAAAAGTAAACTCCAAGTCTAGTTGTTTTCGTAGTGATGAATGTCTCCTCGAGTGGCTGGAGTCGCTGGCTGTCCATGGAGTAGCGTTCCTGGAGAGAACACCGCACAGAACGGATCAGGTCAGGCAGCTTGCTGACAGAGTGGCGTTCATTAAGAAAACTGTCTATGGGTGAGTTTTATATTCCTAACAACTTTTTGAAGGAAAGAGACATACATTTTTTTTCTTCTGTACTACCTTTAAGTTCCTGGAACATATGTTCCTCAGTCACTAAATTTTTTTCTGTGACGTAATTGTGTTACATACTCCCACCAGGGACCACTGAGGCTTCAGTCATGCTAATCAAAACCCCAGGTGTTTGGATATCTACACACTGTCAGTTTGTTGACAAATATATTTGATTATCTGGTAATGTCTGTTACTGTTCGTACATCTGCATTGCTGCTATTTTTTTTATTTTATTTAATGTTTCTCGATATTCTACCTTAATTTCAGAATATAAGATGACATTGCATGTGAAGACTGTATCACACAATGGAAGGTTTCACACAGGCTTTGCTAGAAGCTTCCAGCAAAACTGCCAGCCAAGCCTCCATGGCAGCAGATATGGATGTTTCTATGGAAGAATCTATGACACGTAATGACACGTAGAACTGTGACGTGTAGGCCTAGCTTGTGCAAAGGTTTTACTATGGTAATTAATACTTTTTAAATTGTATAAACATGCATATTTCTCATAATTGTCGCATCATGCTGTAATTGTTTCAACAGACCACATGTTCACTGCATTTAAAATCGATAATCAAGAAAACTTCAATTGCTCCAAATTAATTATAGATTTTAACACTAAGAGTATACTATAATTTCATTCTGATTGGATAAAATTTCCACTTGCAAAACCTTCCCTAGAAATTTGAACACGACAGATTAAAAAACTCCTGTGAAAACAGCCAGCGGCCAGCGCTCTGCTAATTCTTCCACAGAACCATCTACACCAGCAGCCTATCTTAGATCTTTTTGTTTATCCACATGTGCTCTAAAAATGCTTTACGTTGCATTTTATGAAAAAGTTATGTGAGAATAGAGAGAGTTCAAAAGCGCTGATTTCATCTTGCACACTTTTTGATAAGAATCTAGGACTTAACGAAAGAATGGAGAGGCAAGGTGCCTGGGTTTTCTTGTCACCCAGTAGTTTTACTATAAACAGTAAAGGAAGGATCAGCTTCAACTACAGTCAAAGGTCTATAATTTGGCACATTCTGTAATCCAGCACCAATTGAGTCACTTTTTGGGTGGATTCTGGCCGTCGACCTCGGCGGCCATGTTCTATTGCTGTGCTGCCTGCGATTTTAGTTTGCCCAAAGCTTATCATTAAGGTTGATTTTCATTTCTGTACTCGCCTGTCTTCTAGCGGGTAAAATTTTACATTTCCTATTTCACCGGTAAAATTCCATAATGATATTTCGAAGAAGGGATCTGAATCATGAATAAAACGTGATGTGAGAGACTTTTTTAAAACAGTAAATCTAATCTGTATTTTTTATTGCTATAGACCAGCTTATTTCTACTGGTGTTTAATATCATTGTACTGTATATTAATTTTCGTTCAGCATTTCCATTAAAACATTGATGTTTGATAATACATAGGTACAAGATCATATGGTGAGTTGCGATAAAGCCGAAATAACTCTGAAAAGCATGTCGCTAAACCATATAACTTCTAAATGCAAGTTAATGCACCATAAAGCACCGAAATGCAACAAAAATAATGAAATTAATCAGCATATTTAATTAAAACTCAACTCAGATTTCAAAGTCTTAGTATTATAATATATGAAATTCAATGAATGTAAATTAATTAGCATGGAGTTAGTACCGAAATGTATTTACTAAATAGGTTGGCAAAAATTTGCTTTTATAATAGTGCTTATTGATTATTAGTAACATTGCTGATTAATTTATACCTATTGTCTCCAGTAGTGTTAGACATACTTATTACAAAATTATTATATTGTGAAAGTGCATTATGTATCAGTCAAAATGACACAGTTTTGGTGAAGTATCATTGAACAAGTAAGTGATGTATTTGCTGAAAATTGTGCTATTTTTATAAATAGAGTTCATAAAAAATAAAAACAGTAGCACCGAAATCTCTTGTTTAAAAAACGAAATAGGCATAAAAATAAAGCTGTTAAGTTCTCTTGCAATATGTTTTAACTCGCGGGTCCGACATCACACCATGTTATTCCTGGCAGGCCGTAGCCGTGTTGCCAGATGTACGTCTGCCTTGCACACCGCGTTGATGCCAGTTGTTGTATGTATGGCCATAACACCCCTCCCCACTAGAATGTAACTTAACTTCCACTGATCACTGGTACCGGAGGGGACGTCGAGATATACGCCCATAACTGGTAACTGTAGCTCTTGTAGATTGCATGGGCTGTGGTTGGTGGGGAACCTGGTCAGGTGAACCGCCTCTCCGGAGAGGTAAAGCTGCTGGGCACGACGCTTCCGGAAAGCCCAGAAATGGAGAGTCTGGTGCTGAGCAGGTCGTACAGGTAGCAGCATCGTGGAGGGGAGGTGAAGCTGCTGGTGATGAGTTAGCCACTCTTGCAGATGTAGCACAGTCATTTTCTTGGTTGGATGGTGCAGGTGACAGTGTTGACGTTGTAGACCAGTTTCTTCCTGTGTATCAGGTGATTGTGCCTGATGCCTGTTTTGATGTACGTTACCCAAGGGATAAGCCGGATAAGCCACCCCCAACGTTGATGCAGCATGACTATGTCCTGACATGGGAGCACTACATCCCTCAGAACTTCTCTGGAATAATGGTAATACAGATGGAGGTGCACCTGTATCGACCATCCTCGTGGGGTCATCAACGTCATCTCCAGGTTCTTCAGCAAATCGTCGACGTACATAGTCAGCAGAAACGTTCATGGCCAGCAACCCAGAGTCTAGTCGAATGTCATAGGCTCGAGCTCCAGAATGACCATGTACTATACCTGGTACCCAACTAGATTTGCTTGAACTATGCTTCATCATCCATGCCAGTTCCCCGACTTGGAGTGAGGGCAATGTCACCGGTGTTGGTGCGTCAAACTCGGATGCAGGGTGTAGTTGAGTAAGATGCGTACGAAATGCTCTACCCATGGCTTCCGCAGGGGTTCTACCCGTGGACGATGAGGGGCGTGTTCGCATAGCCCATACAGCGCGAG
Source organism: Bacillus rossius redtenbacheri (assembly GCF_032445375.1). NCBI lineage: Eukaryota > Metazoa > Arthropoda > Insecta > Phasmatodea > Bacillidae > Bacillus > Bacillus rossius. Next base: position 25,194,341 of record NC_086339.1, read on the forward strand.
CCACTCGTGCATGGATATCTACGTCCTCGAACTTCAGCAGTAACTTCTTGACTGTTTGTACTGTGCGTTCCGCTAGCCCATTTGAAGAAGGGTGCCACGGCGGGGTACACAGGTGGCGTATGCCATTTCTGCGAAGGAAGTCATTGAAGGCATCGGATGTAAACTGCCGTCCATTATCCGTTACGATGACCACTGGTTTGCCAAAATCAGCCAGAATGTAGCGTGTGTGTGTAATAAGAACCGAAGCAGTCAAACTTGACACCACTTTGACTATTGGCCATTTCGAAAATGCATCAATTGCAATGAGCAGGTAATGTCCCAGGAATGGTCCTGCATAGTCAAAATGCACTCGTTCCCAAGCGAATGTTGCACGGGGCCATGGAGATACAACTGATCTTGGAGGTGCATTAGCTACTGATTGACAGGCTTGGCAAAGTTTCACCTTGTTCTGAATGTCCGTGTCGATATTGTGCCACCAGACAATACTTGGGGCAATGGCCTTGCTGCAGTTTTCGCCCGGGTGTTTGGAATGAATCACTTTCAATACTGTCTCTTGCAGTGACGATGGAATCACGACCCTGTCATGCCATAAGATGCAATTAGATTGTAGTGATAGCGCTGACCTTTTGATGAAATATGGGCGCAAGCTGTCTTGTACCTTGTCCGGCCAACCTTGATGCATGTAGCGTTTGACTTGCCGTAGAATATCATCATTCTCTGTAGCTTTTACGATATCTCGTGGAGATAAGAGATGTAGGTCCCTAGCCTCCAGGAGGTGCACGCCAACTGGTTCAGGGCACAAATCATCTGCAGATGTAGGCTGAGGCAACCTACTCAAGCAGTCAGCATGACCAACAGATTTTCCAGGTTGGTGGCGTAGCTGATAATCAAATGAACTTAAGATCAGAGTCAATCGTAACATTCTGGGCGACAAATGCAAGGGGGTTGGTTTGTCTGGAGAAAATATGCCAAGCAGAGGCTTGTGATCAGTTACGATCGTAAACGGTCGAAAGGCCAAATAAGGAATAAATTTCTTAACAGCAAAAATAACGGCAAGACCCTCGCGATCAAGTTGTGAATAAGCTCACTCTGTGACTGATAGGGTTCGCGATGCGTAAGCAATAGGTACTTCTGTAACTTTACCTAGCAGATCATCGCTTCGTGTGATGTGTGTAAGAATCGCACCAAAAGTTCTAGCAGTATGTCCCTTTTCTGCATATCAGAAACAAGTTACATTCTTGCTAGGCGTAAAACTAACAGAAGGGGAACCAAATTTGAAATGATTGGTTCCAGTGGTATTAAGTTTGTGAACCTCGTCCATGCCGGAGTTCCTAGCCTCTAAAACATTGGCTTCGGAACGTTCTACCATTTGCACTATTTCTAAAGCCTTTATGCTAGTTAGCTCTGTCTCGGAGAACAACTTTGCCTGTACGTTGGCATTGCGCTGGCCACAAACAAATTGGTACAACACCATGGTCATAGCATTGCCGGCGAAATTACAGGGCGATGCTAGACGCTTTAATTCGGACATGTACACGACGGCTGTCTCACCTGGCATCCGACGTCTGTTGACAAATTTGTTGTAACACACCATCGGGTTTACCTTAGGCGCAATGTTACAGCTCAAAATCTCGATGAGCTCGACAAATGTACAGCCACGCAGAGTTTTCGGCGCTGCCCAGTCCTTTAAGTCGCGAATGGTGTGATCGTCCAGCATCTCAATTAGCAATCCTCGTTTTTGGTCATCAGTCACTTGCCCTTTGGAATCCAGCCAAAACTGAAAACGCTCTAGATGCTCAGCCCAGGCTTCTGGGCAAGCATGGTTGTACTTGGTAAATGATGACGCCATGTTGAACGCGATAGCACTTTCACTGAATGTAAATTAAGTACTTGTAGAAAAACAACGTTTCCAGCACACGAATCGTTACTTCACGCATCCTCGTCGCCATTGTTAAGTTCTCTTGCAATATGTTTTAACTCGCGGATCCGACATCACACCATGTTATTCCTGGCAGGCCGCTGCCGTGTTGCCAGATGTACGTCTGCCTTGCACACCGCGTTGATGCCAGTTGTTGTATGTATGGCCATAACAAAAGCCATAAAATTTTCTCTCAAATAACAGAGCATAATCACTAATACAGCATGCCACTGTCCCGAATCTGCCAGATTATAGACCTTTCACTTTTAAACCCAGCATCATAGAAAAAGACAAACACGATAGATACAGAACAACAGCACTGCTAGCAGTGGTTGCAAGTGTGATTCTTTAAATAATAATAATAATGATAATAATAATAATAATAATACAGCTCGAGTGGTGTCAAAAAATTCTATAAATAGCTCTTCCCCATTCTCTTTTCTTCTTTCTTCATTTTATGCTTATTATTTTACTGTATGCAACAGCCAGGGTGTGCCTAATTCATGCATCATCGACATACATGCTGTTGCACAAGATGTCCTGTCATACAACACAAGTAGCAGTTTTGAGGTATTCATAGTTGTATGAAATAATTTCATTATTCTAATCTCATACTCTGGAAAATACAGTAAATTTATGTTGACAGAATATAAGTGTGATCACCCTTTTTGTTCTCTGCAGCTCAGCCTGCAGTTAAATGTGATCTATCATACATGCAGAGTTGGCGGACAGATGAGGTTTGATGTTGCTTGTGTAATTTTTTTTGTTGACACTTAAGTAGACTGTGCTAAATGAGTTGTCTTTAACTTGCTGATGCACACACTGCTAACTTTTACCATCATGTACTATCAGGGCCGCCGAGAGGGGGGGGCAAAAGGGGCAAATGCCCAGGGGCCCGGTAGCCTTAGGGGCCCGGGCGCCCGGCTGGGAAGTGGAAAATAAATGGCTGGAAAAACATTGTCACCCTGCTGAAGTGTTTTTTTTTTAATTTTCCCTTTTCTTCTGTTATTTTTCAGACAGCTCCAAGGATGAGCGACCAAAATTTCAAAAGGGTGTACCACCGTTGGGTGATCAAAATTTCTATAAGTATTTTCAGAATTACTCTATAGAGTATATTTCCTAAAATGCCAATATCTATAATGTAAAATGTGGTCTAGTTGGGCGCCGTGAAAACTCGATAAAGTACTAGTGCTGTGATTGTGTATGTAGCACAACTACTAACCTCTACAGAATATTAACTAAAATATGTCTTGTTATGTTGATAGTGAAAATAAATTATTCTCAAGTTGTATGTACTGGTGTAGTTTGACTCAGTGTGAATACCAAACAATAAAATGTCGTATAATTCCTTAGCAGTATGTCTCCTTCTCTTTGGTGTAAGTATTCTGACCTTAAAATCAACAAATATAAGTAGTGTGTTTAAAAGCATTAACTTCTCTATGACTGCTGATCTCAGTGTAATAAAAACTAATTATTCTTTCAAGACAATACAAGCTAAATATTTCTGTCTATCTGGTTTAACATACACATGATATGTAAGTATGGTTATCAATCGGAAAAATAAAATATAATGAAAATTTAACTTTTTACTAGGGTCAAAATCATGGTTGTATGGGTGACAATACTCTTTTGCAACATATCCAACTGTAACATGAAAAGTGACAGAGTCAATGATTAGCAAGCAACATACAAATACCTTTGAGACAATTATTCATGTTTAAATAGGTTTTTCATTAAACAAAATTTCAATATCCGTTATACTTAAATGTCGTTCAGAACTAATTACGTTTTACGTAATTGTATCACTGAATAATAGTTTGGTTATCAGTCAATATTTTAAATATTATTGAAACACATTTTAACTGGCAAATTAGTCTTTTCTTTGTTTTTACTAGCTCAGTCTCTTTCGGTAGATCAAACTGTCTCAAGACTTCTGGACCTGGGACTATTCTTTAAACATTCAAGACAATTAATGACTTTAACAGATTTTAACTTTGATATCGTACATATTACTGATCAATGTCAGTTAACCAGGTCCAGTATGTACAAGCTACAAGTCTTTACGTAGTTAAGTAGTATTAAGTTGTTTTAGCGAGTTTCAAATTAGGTCTTGATCGTAAACATCATAGTTTAAGATATCTTGCCATTAAAATAGGACAGGTAACTTCTCGCTGTTCTTGTTAATTCGGGGATGGGGCAAACAAACCTCGTCGCGTCGTTACAATACCAAGAGGCTGTGGAAAACCTCTCCGAACCCCTGTCTCTCCTCCGATGTTGCTGGTTAGATCTCACTCTCCTCCGATGTCGCTGGTTGGGTCTCCGTCTCGATGCACCTCCTCTCGTGCTGCTGGTACTCCAGCAGGACTGGCGTCGGTCACCTGGAGTCGTCTAGAAGGATGATGTCCTCCGGTACACCGTCTACGATGCCGTCTACCGCTGTCGAACTCCTTCCATCTCGAAGATCGATAGTCCTTTTCTTCTTTTCTTCTTAATTCGTCGTTGATCCAGTTATATTTATGCTGTTAGTCAAAACTTATCGTCGTCGTAGATTCTTTAGTAGAGCTTCGAACATCGGTAACTACCTCTTCTTCATGGTGTAGTTCCGGTATTTATTATAAAATCATCAATTTCACGTAGATTCTAGCTATTCAGTCGTCGTACCAATGTTTTACGTGATATTCTTACATTCATTTATGACTAAATCACGGAGCTCTTTCTCTCTAATCCTTCTCCCATGATAGTAGAACAGAAACTCTAGTTCCAATTTGTTTCAAACAGTCAAAGCTTTCTCTATTGAACACTCTCCGAAATCACACTGGAAATACTAAATTCTTTAAATAAAATATATGCGCAGTCGAGCGTCCAATCACATATACTCTTTCCTCAGTAATGACCCAAAAACAATATTAAAAGGTGTAAGCTCATTTCCTATTCGTCGCCGTTTAACAAAGGTTTGCAAAGACATTTCATAAAATTATTACTTAGATAAAACATGAAAATACTTAAAGAGTAAAACCAAATTGACCTGACCATAGAGATACAATACTGGTAAATATAATTCATAACAGGACTAAGACAAAGTCATAGAGGTAAGAAGTAAAATAATAAACATAAAATTCATTTCTATTGAGGGCTTCTCAAATACCTCTATAGAATAGTCCCCTTCAGAAATGTGACTAACGAACTATACTCTGATATAGGTCTTAGGACCATTTCTCATCATACAAACATCTCATCTATATTCTAATTATTTGCAGAAAATTTACATTTCATATTATTGACCTTATTTACATACTTACTTGCAAACATAGAGTATTGTCACCGATATATGTCTTCAAACGGACATATGTGTAACAGTGTATACTATTTTACAGGAGTGTAATATTTCCTCAACTGCGTTATATTATAGTGTCCTATTACTTGTTTCGTTTTTCTTTCGCACACAGAGTATCGCATTCGTGAATGGGCTAGGCGCTCGCTTTATTACATTCCATTCCAACATTAAGTCTAGATATTCTTCAGCCTCTTTCAAATATTTCGCCGGGATGGGATACGACTTTTTATGGAATGGTTCACCGGGTATGACCTGAATACTAGCTGTATATAATTTGTTTAACCCAGGTTTTTCGGAAAATATATTTTGAAAATTTCTTAAGACATGAAGAAGATTATTTCTACCGGTTTCATTTACCATGGTAATTCCCTTTACAGCTTCTATTAAATCAGCTCCGGTCGCCATCAAATTTATGTCACTATTAATACACGAAGTTTCCTTATGAATGATTGCAATGCATTTTTCCGAAACTTCCCAATTTTCAGTAGTTTTCGTATTTTCTGTGTCATCCATAGCAGTTACCATCCAACCTGCAAAATTCAAAATTATTTTATGGCTAGTTAGAAAGTCTACACCGAAAATTACTGGTTTAGCCAATCCTTTTACGATTAATACATTAATGTACTTGGTGCTACCTAAACCTTCTACTTCCAATAAGGTCTGACGATTAATGATGGGACTAGCCCTTGATGTAACCCCTAGAATCTTTAAACTCGGTACTGGCATTCTCGGTAATGATATTCCGGTGCTCTCTATCATGGCTACGCAGTCTTCGCTGATGCAGGATATCTCTGCGCCGCTGTCTAATAGTACAGGCACTTTAACTCCGTTTAAAGTTAACGATATCTCCGGACATAGTGCTTGTTTCGCTTGAACTTCGGTTGCTGTGGGCTCGCTGAGTAAAAATTCACGCTCGTTTTCTTTGAACATAATGGTGTGTATGCTTCGACAATTATTCTTGTCATTTGCGTCGGGATCCAATTTTATACTAGCCCCGTCTAACTTACAATTAGGGACTGACGTGCGGAGCGGGTTTTCGCCATCCCTAATTAGTTTACCGCACTGTCCTTAAATCCTCTAATTTGCTCTTGTGACAAATTAGCAAATCCATTATTTGCATTCGGTGAAATCAAAAATGTGTTATTACCTCCTTGGTTTGTATCTGAGCTTCTGCTAGATTGCATGCGCGGCCATTCCGTGTTGCTTTGCTCGTGACTTGGCGCTATAGAATATGAATTTCTTTCTCCTTGTCGCGCGTCGTGAATGGTGGTGCTAAAGCTGTTCCCTTTTTCAGACGGTACAAACGTTTGTGCATTTATGCTGTACTGACCTCCGGAATGATTATTGTAATTTGCCGATCGTTCTTTCGTTGTTCGATTTTCGCCTGAATTCTCTCTGAAATTAACTGTCCCCTCCTGACGTTTATTCTCCCACTGTGATTCATTTTCGCGTCTGTCTTGTCGCTTCTCGTTTCTACGACGATAGTACTGTGGTTTATAAAATCCGTTACCATATCGCTGACCTCGATATCTATTGTGATACCAATTACTTCCGCAGTTTTCAACGTTCAGTGTGTGAATTTGAGGTTGTTTGTGTCCGCTGTTCTGCCCTTCATTTCGATTGCGCCAGTTATTGTATAACGGTGTCTGTTGGTTCGTGTTCTTGCGCTCGTTAGTTTCTTTGTGCGTTACCGTTTTATCGAGCTTAACGAGTCGTTCATACGTTAACAGTTGTTCCTTGAAATCTACAATATTACTGTATTGCCGTCCACTAAGTTGTAATTGATAATTGAGTGGTAATTGCGAAATTATCATGGCAATAAACTCTTCGTCTTCCATACGGCAATCAAGATATCGAGTTCTCTCGTACATATCGCTGATATGCGCCTCTAAATTTTGAAATTTACGATTTTCGAATTTTTCAGAATGCAACTGTATTCGCAAATTGCTTTGGATACGAGTATTCCAAAATTGGGATATGAAAGCTTTCTGAAACGATTCGTATGCGTGTACCGAATCTTTCGCCAACTCCCACCAATAATATGCCGTGTTTTTCAAGCAGTGGCTAACGCATTTCAATTTTTCTGCGTCTGTTAACTTAAATGTGTGGCAATATTCTCCAAACTGATTTAAGAATCTTCGAGGGTTTTCATTACTTTTCCCTGAATATGTTGGAACGTCATCCAACCATTTCTTAGAAGGGTGGTGTAGTGTAAGTACCGGATCTGCTGACATAATTGCAGTACTAATATTCGCGGGATTTCGCTCGGCTTCTATCGTTATCGATTTGTTTACCGGCGTGTCTTCCTTGTCGGTATTACATTCGCTAGTGTGGTGAGTCGTTAGTTGGGGCGAGAATGTTGCGATGTGTCTGGATTCTCTTTCTATTTCCCCTATTTTCGCCTCTACCATATCTAACCTTCCTGTTAGACGCTCGCTTAAGTGTACTACTTTATCGTCAGTGCGTTTACTGAATATTTCTACACCTTCAATACGAGTGTGTACACTGGAAAACTTCTGTTGCATCTCGTGCTGTGTTTCAGTTAAGTCATGCCTGATTTCTGCTGTTTCATCTGCAATCCTGCCTAAAGTGTTATTTAAGACTTGCACTAAATTGTCTAGTCTTTCGGCGTTTTCTCGCTCCTTTTGTTCCCTTTCTAACTTCTCCTCCTGTTCTATACGCTCCCGTTCTTGTTTCTCCCGTTCCCGTTCTAGTTTCTCCTCCTGTTCTTTACGCTCCCGTTCTTGTTTCTCCCGTTCCCGTTCTAGTTTCTCCTCCTGTTCTTTACGCTCCCGTTCTAATTTCTCCTTATTCATGAACTGGAACAGTGCATCTAGGGTAACAGTTGGTGTCGGCGGCGAATGACCCAACTCCATTTCCTGCTGTGACTCCATACCAGTAGTCTCGATGTGCTGTTCTGGTACTACTTCTCTAGGTTCTCGTTCAGGACTAGAGTCAGAAGTGTCATTGCTACCTCTCAAAAAATATGACTTCCTGCCTGTGTCTGTCATCTTGACAAAATAAAATTACTGTCTGTATTTTTCAAAAAAAAAAAAAAAAATCATAAAATAGTCCCTAACGTTGGCTTACACGTTGTGCGCCAAAAATTCTGAAGTGTTTTTTTTTTAATTTTCCCTTTTCTTCTGTTATTTTTCAGACAGCTCCAAGGATGAGCGACCAAAATTTCAAAAGGGTGTACCACCGTTGGGTGATCAAAATTTCTATAAGTATTTTCAGAATTACTCTATAGAGTATATTTCCTAAAATGCCAATATCTATAATGTAAAATGTGGTCTAGTTGGGCGCCGTGAAAACTCGATAAAGTACTAGTGCTGTGATTGTGTATGTAGCACAACTACTAACCTCTACAGAATATTAACTAAAATATGTCTTGTTATGTTGATAGTGAAAATAAATTATTCTCAAGTTGTATGTACTGGTGTAGTTTGACTCAGTGTGAATACCAAACAATAAAATGTCGTATAATTCCTTAGCAGTATGTCTCCTTCTCTTTGGTGTAAGTATTCTGACCTTAAAATCAACAAATATAAGTAGTGTGTTTAAAAGCATTAACTTCTCTATGACTGCTGATCTCAGTGTAATAAAAACTAATTATTCTTTCAAGACAATACAAGCTAAATATTTCTGTCTATCTGGTTTAACATACACATGATATGTAAGTATGGTTATCAATCGGAAAAATAAAATATAATGAAAATTTAACTTTTTACTAGGGTCAAAATCATGGTTGTATGGGTGACAATACTCTTTTGCAACATATCCAACTGTAACATGAAAAGTGACAGAGTCAATGATTAGCAAGCAACATACAAATACCTTTGAGACAATTATTCATGTTTAAATAGGTTTTTCATTAAACAAAATTTCAATATCCGTTATACTTAAATGTCGTTCAGAACTAATTACGTTTTACGTAATTGTATCACTGAATAATAGTTTGGTTATCAGTCAATATTTTAAATATTATTGAAACACATTTTAACTGGCAAATTAGTCTTTTCTTTGTTTTTACTAGCTCAGTCTCTTTCGGTAGATCAAACTGTCTCAAGACTTCTGGACCTGGGACTATTCTTTAAACATTCAAGACAATTAATGACTTTAACAGATTTTAACTTTGATATCGTACATATTACTGATCAATGTCAGTTAACCAGGTCCAGTATGTACAAGCTACAAGTCTTTACGTAGTTAAGTAGTATTAAGTTGTTTTAGCGAGTTTCAAATTAGGTCTTGATCGTAAACATCATAGTTTAAGATATCTTGCCATTAAAATAGGACAGGTAACTTCTCGCTGTTCTTGTTAATTCGGGGATGGGGCAAACAAACCTCGTCGCGTCGTTACAATACCAAGAGGCTGTGGAAAACCTCTCCGAACCCCTGTCTCTCCTCCGATGTTGCTGGTTAGATCTCACTCTCCTCCGATGTCGCTGGTTGGGTCTCCGTCTCGATGCACCTCCTCTCGTGCTGCTGGTACTCCAGCAGGACTGGCGTCGGTCACCTGGAGTCGTCTAGAAGGATGATGTCCTCCGGTACACCGTCTACGATGCCGTCTACCGCTGTCGAACTCCTTCCATCTCGAAGATCGATAGTCCTTTTCTTCTTTTCTTCTTAATTCGTCGTTGATCCAGTTATATTTATGCTGTTAGTCAAAACTTATCGTCGTCGTAGATTCTTTAGTAGAGCTTCGAACATCGGTAACTACCTCTTCTTCATGGTGTAGTTCCGGTATTTATTATAAAATCATCAATTTCACGTAGATTCTAGCTATTCAGTCGTCGTACCAATGTTTTACGTGATATTCTTACATTCATTTATGACTAAATCACGGAGCTCTTTCTCTCTAATCCTTCTCCCATGATAGTAGAACAGAAACTCTAGTTCCAATTTGTTTCAAACAGTCAAAGCTTTCTCTATTGAACACTCTCCGAAATCACACTGGAAATACTAAATTCTTTAAATAAAATATATGCGCAGTCGAGCGTCCAATCACATATACTCTTTCCTCAGTAATGACCCAAAAACAATATTAAAAGGTGTAAGCTCATTTCCTATTCGTCGCCGTTTAACAAAGGTTTGCAAAGACATTTCATAAAATTATTACTTAGATAAAACATGAAAATACTTAAAGAGTAAAACCAAATTGACCTGACCATAGAGATACAATACTGGTAAATATAATTCATAACAGGACTAAGACAAAGTCATAGAGGTAAGAAGTAAAATAATAAACATAAAATTCATTTCTATTGAGGGCTTCTCAAATACCTCTATACTGCTATTAAAACATCTTGTACACACACACACACACACACACACATATACCTATATAAATTGTTTGTGTGTTCCTAAAACTACAGTCGATAACCAATAACCTAACCGAGCAGAAGGTACTTGTAACATTCAGTTCACACCGAAATACTTGCCTAGTAGCAGAAATGGGAACGTTACAGTGACGTCGGAACAGGGGGGGGGGGGGGGGGCAGCAGGGGTGAGTCGCCCCCGTGCTGTTATGCATGGGGGGGGGGGGGGGGGGGGGGCGAGAGTAGCTTTTCGCCCCCCTCCTTTTCCCAGAATAAATGTTTGGTCGTAGTAGTATTTTTCTCAACCTGTAGTTACAAATGTTGCATTGGTGATCACATTGATTAGAAAATAAAATTTATGATTGTCAATATACTGTAAAATGATTGCAAATTCCTAGATGGTATTTTATTTAAGTTGTACTACGCCTACTGTCAGACTAGTATTTAATACATACTACGTCATCAAATTCTTGGAACGGTATATTTAATATTTTGGTTCGGTAAATCATTAAATAGCACGATTTTGCATCTAAAATTCCAAATTTTTCCGGGGCAGGAACCCCGGACCCCCGCTCTATGACTGAGGTAAGTGTGATACATCTTTCCTCCCCCCCCCCCCCCCCCCCACTAATGAAAACGTTCCGACGTCCCTGGAACGTTATAAATAATTAATATGTATTACAAATGTTTCAATATAATGAACGTGGTTCAGTGTGTTTGATGTTTTCGAAGTAATAAAATTTATTATTACTTTACATTATTTTAATACTATTTACATTCAGAATAAATTATTATAGTTATGTATTTTAAACACTCACATAATAATGCAAATTCTGATTACCAGTTAAGATTTTTTTTTAGCAATATATACATCAAAATTAATCATTATTTGTATTTTGATGGATTAACAATGTAAAAGTGCACTGATATAATACATGCAAATGCTCTCTTTTTTTTTTTTTGCGTAACTAGGAAATCGTTATGTATGTTCAAATGAAGGATGCAATTTTACGATACCATATATATTTATGGTATAGGCCTACGTAGTAGTGGTATGCAAAAAAAAAAAGGAAGGGGGCCTACTACCCCATCTGCCCAGGGGCCCACAAATTCTCTCAGCGGCCCTGTGTACTATTACTAACATTATGTTCGTTGAGACGAAAGACTTCACCTATAACACTTTACAACTGCTTGCACTTTTGATGTGTCAATTTTATGTCAGCAAATCCCAGAATTTTTTCATATAGGCCTACTCGGTGGTTTTAATTTCTCTAAGTGGATCTCAAGCCTATTAATTTTAAGTTTTCAATATGACAGATGTGCTATCTAGTGCACGGACCACATGATTTTCAACTATTTATTAATAAAAAAAATTTGCATTCTGAAATTTAATAATTTTTTTCCTTATAATTTTTTAGTGAGGAGTTTCACCTGAAAGTGCAGCCAGACGCCACAAATGTAGCGTATTTAGCGACGCCACTGCAGATGCATATTGACTTGCCCTATTACCAATACAAACCGGGGGTAAGTGCACATTTTTACTAGGGAAATCTTATGTTTGTGAACTGATGTACAATTGCCACTTGCAAGAGGTACTTCATATTTCCTCTGGTGTTCATTTGTTAGATTGTTGTATTTTTATCTTGGTTTATTACATTATTAGTTATTAACTTAAAATATATTTATTCTTTTCATGACAAACTTAAAAAAAAAAAAAAAAAATATTTAATGAACACTGGCGCAACAACCGCGGGCATTAGCACACACACAACTGTTCAAAGACAGACTGCCAGGTCGGCGCGGCAGACTCACTCCCCTCACCTCAGCAGATGAGCGTAGCAAATTAAAGTAACCTTAGTGCGCAATAAAAATGAAATTTCATGCAGTCTGTGTGGAGTCCCGAAAGTTCCGAAAGAACCAGAGATCAGTTTTAAATTCCCGGTTTGTTTACTATATCAAAAGTGCCGGTAATTCACAGAATTTTGGGCACGGGGATTTCCCGGTTCTGGAACTTAGTGATGTGACGTAGTGTGACGGCTAGCGTGCTGACGTGTACAGCGCAGGGTGTTGTGGTAATGCCAGCTGATCTCCCTCCACTGCCTGGTGCAAGCAGCCGGCGGGGGGGGCCGTGAACCAGCTCACGGACGGCTTGCGCGTGGTCGAGCATCTGAGGGCGTCGCACCCCGGCGCGTACGACGTGCTGGCCGCCACGCCGGTCGAGTGGGCCGACGTCGCCCGCGACGGAGCCCGCGAGTGGTTCCTCGTGCACAGGGCTCCCGTCATACGGTGAGGGAACCACGTGCCTTCACTCTCCTGCAGTGTCCTGGTTCTGCAGCTACAGTGGAATTTGGTTTTTAAGTGTTTTCACAGTCCATATAAGCAGGGGCGCAACAACTAAATTTCCAAAAGGGGGGGCAATATACCTTTTTAAAAAGAATCATCGATCCCCTCTATTGAAGCGGGGGGTCCGGGGGTTCTCCCCCCGGGAAAAATTTATATTTCAAGGTGGAAAATGGTGCTATTTAAGCAGCTTTATTATCTAAAAATAGATTACACAGCACTTTCTTTGCACCCGTTTGCCCCCACTTCAAGGTTTCCGAGGGGGGGGGGGGGGGGCAAAATACCCTTGCCCCCCCCCCCTGTTGTTGCACCCCTGCATATAAGTTACATAGCAGTTATAATGCTAAGGATTTTGTTTAGTACAAAATATGATTATTATTCAATTTTATTTATTTATTTGTAGTTGTAACATGCCTAAGAATTACCATTACAAACATTAAAAAATGTGTGAAATCAAACAATGTAAAGTTTCAACTACAATAATACCGATGCCATCACCTAGGTTGAGTGTAGGTTGGGGTAAACATTTATAAGAAAGTAGATATTCATACAATTTGATGTACGCCCCTTTGATTGTAATTTTGTGAGACTTCTGGTTAAGAGTAATAATATGGTTTATTGTCCCTTAAAAAGTACTTTTTGGTACTGTATAATATTAAATACAAATTATATTATAACTAGGGACCGGAAAAATTCGCGGGTTCAATGACCTGTAGGATGAACTCCATAGTTCTACGTACACTCTGTCAAATGTCACCCACTCATTGGTTGCTGTCTTGTGAGACGTCCCAACGTAGCATCCTGTGATTCGATAAAGCTTTGGTTGGGTGTTTCTCATTGGCCCAGAGTCATCCAGGTTAGTTGTGAGCCAATAGCAGAGGCAGCATTGAGGTATAACTATTTGTATTGTAGCCTATCGCGAAATGAATTCACGAATTTTTCCGGTCTCTACTTATAACACATTGTACATTTTTAGTTTTTTTTCAATGTATTAGCTGAAAAAAAATTATATACCTATAATAATTATATACCTAGGGGCTTTCCCTTGTCTATCTCTCTTTCCAATTCTGATGATACACTTGTCCTTGAGTTCGTACGCTAAGCGGGGAACTACCGTTTCTGTCTCTCTCACACTCTAACACTGATGTAATTTATTGTCACATTGGAATTGTCATGCTTTCAGACAAAGAATAATTACAAAACAAGTAAAAAAATGACAACACCTGAAAACTTAACCAACGAGCTCAATAGGTAATAATGACTTTCAGCATTTTTAAAAGTTTAAAATAAATACATTTACAGCTATACTTAAAAATATGATCTAATGAAAATAAGAGTAAAACAACACACTGCTAACATATGACTACCTCTGAAACATTCAATCATCCATTATTTATACTGAAACAGAAAATCTAACCAAGTACTGAAAATGATCAAAAAACATTATAAAATTATTTATGGTAGTGTTTTAAATGTTGCAAGGGTAAGGGCCTGCAATGTTATATACTGTGTATTGTCAGTTTAGTAAAAATTAGGGTACATATCAAACCTATTGGTGTGCCAAATTAAACTTTTTTGATAGTGAAACTACACTGGAATATATTTGGTAAATTAAAATAGTCATAATAAAATGTAATCCCAAGTTTGAAAATATGTTAGAAAACTGTCATTACACTGTTGATAATACACAGTATCCTTCCTAAATTCAAATTGTCCCAAGAGTTTAGTGATAGAATATGTGTTTGTTAACCTGAAGGAGGTAGTTCAAATCTCATCTGTGGGAAATTTTTATTTTACACTTTTTAATAAAATTATAATGTTATATTATATAATAATTTCAAATCAGCTCAATAAGGTTAAGGTTTGTTTGTAGGAAGTATTTACAAACATATACTTAGTGTTATAATATGTGTTTTTAATTTTTTCCAGTTAATATTTTAGTAATTCCATAGAAGTATAACTTCTAACATGTGTAGAAACTTTTTAGTATTAACGGTTTAGTGAATTTTAACAAGGTGGGCACTATTTTTATAAAATTCCTTGTTGAAAATCAAGTCGAAAGCAGATCCATTGGACTGCTACTTATAGTTATAAACATACCTGAGAGATAGCGCAACGTTTTGCAGTGCTTTAGAGAACCAACAAAATATATTTGACATGTTCATCCCAGCTTAATTTTCCTGGCTAAAAAAATTATCTGTATTTTAAAGTTGCTATGATATTTTTTTTATGGTTTTTTCCTAAAATGAATACTTTTCTTATATTTATCATACTCGGCATTATTTTTAAGAATTCTACATTAAATTTGGTGTCCCGAGTTTTTTATTATAAGTTTATTTGCATCATGAGAACACATGAATTTACTTTTTACAGAAGCAAAAAGTTTACGCATCACTGATGAGTAATGAAAAAATCGCTCAGATTTTTTTTTTTCCAGTGTGTGATGCCGGCGGAGACAGGTGACGTGTTGGATACGATTCACTCTGAAGTTGAGACAGTTGTCCATGTAGTGCTAGAACTATTTTGTTTGATAAAAAAATTAAGACATAGTATGTACTGTATATGTTGTACATTAAAAGTGTTTTGTTTCAGTGAAGACTGTGTGGGCCAGTTTGCAAGCATCAACTACAGCCAGCAGCAGAGAGATTCTCACTTCTCTGTGCCGCTGGAGTCTGTGAACAAGTGGTACGAAGCCTGCGCCACCCTTACACAAGTGATTCATCATCCTGACAACACGGTTTTCTTGAAGATCAAGCCAGGTTAGTTGTGCTGATGAACAAGAGTTTTATTTTAAAAAAAAAAGCAGATTTTGAACTTGACAGTTTTGTTGCTAGTTTTTATCCTCCGTTTCTCGTAGGACGCAGAACAATTTCATTTCACACTTTGGATTATGGTTGCTTTTATATGAAACTTTGGCTGCCTCAAAGAATGTTTTTCTCTATTGTGTGCTATTTATTGCGAGGGATGAATGTTCAATTGTTCTAATGGTGAAGAATGAAGACTGTTGAAAATTCCCCTCAGATGTGCATACTTGCCATTGTTTCCTCCAAAGCAAAGCAAAGTACATACATAGCAAGTTAGCAGTGTTCCTGATTACTTTATACCAGAATAATCACACCCCCCCCCCCCCCCCCCCCCCTGAGTTTCTTTGTTGACAGATCTTCAAATCATCCAAAATGATCATTAAATGTTTATTTTTAATTTAACCATGAAAATGGAAAATCTAACCCAGAAGTCATTATTTATTTAAGGTATTATTAGGCATTCAAGTGTAATACGAGTGAATTAGTTAATATTTTGTAAATTATTAAACTCTGAACTAAAGTCCGATCGCAAGGTACACCATTTGGGTTTTACATTCCAGGAGAGATACTGACATTCGACAATTTTCGCTTGCTGCACGGGCGAAGTGGCTATGACAACACGCCGGGCCAGGAGCGACATCTTGTTGGAGCGTACCTTGACTGGGACCATGCATACTCTTGCATCAGAGTGCTGCGTAGAGACGGAAGTAGCCGTGGCGATTCTTGATCTCACCTCTGGACCCTAATCCTTTGTTTTCATGCACTGCGATGCGAGTTGAAGTAATTGTGCTGCAGTGTACCTGTAACCTTTCCCAGGTCCTTTTTTTTCTAATTTATTTATAAGGATCATTGTGCCTGCCAACAGTTCACACGTGATAAAGCAGGGTGTCTACAGGTACCAAAAGTCACGAAAAAGTAATGAAACTGAATAACTGGTCACGAAAATCCCAAAAAAAGTCCCGAAACGAACAGTAACAGTATTAAAAGTCACGCAACTTTAATTTTCAGCAGCAGTTAGCTAACTTGAGTTTTGTTTTTGACACATTCCTTAATTTTATAGCTTCACATTAAATATAAATAATTGGTAACTATCCACTTAAATCATGCATTGCTGCCAAGTTTGAAGGATTTTCTACAATAATTACTGTTTTAGTATCCAGTTAAGAGAATTTCGGAGAGATATTTATTAATAATAGAAACATAGAAACTTACGGACGTCAGAAATATCGTGTTTATCTGCATTTTGTGCGATAATTTTGGCTCATGTGGCACTGGCTTCATATATTTCACAGTAATTGTGGTATTTCCTGTGCTCGCAGCACCATAATTTTGGTGATATGTGTAGGTAATGTTTTGGTGGTAATAGCCAACAACGGAACTAACTATAGTTTTGTCATCTTTCTCATCATTAATAAATTATGTGAGATGTTAATAAGAAGTATGCTGTTGTTTGGTATTCCTCAGACTATAAAAAAGTTGCATAAGTGATAGCTATCCAAAAATGTGGGTGTGTCTCGTTCCATCTAAACTGTCGGAAATATAATTTTTATTTCGTCCATGACTGCCGATGTATATCAACTTATTTAGTTTGATATTTTTGGCTACGAATGTATAACTACATAACGCTGTTTTGTCTGGAGTATAACATTTAATTTGATATTTACAACTATGAAGCATTTAGTTGAAGAGTTATGGTTTGATACTTTATAAAACGGTCAAAAAGAATGCATATTTACAAATGTCTGCTTGAGCTAAATTTATTGCAAATCCAATCAAAAAATAAATTGCATCTATTCTGAGGCAATTTTGGGCTTAGCTAATAGGATTGCTATGAAAAATGTAACCGCAAGGAGATTCATGAATCCAAGCTTTAAAAAAATCATGCACTTGCAATATGAAATGATAATGCGGTTAACGTTTTGTAAAGTATTTTATATAAATAAATTATTTTAGCTTTTTAAAAATTATATGGTTTTCAAATATGTATAATTTTTGAAACATTTAATTTACTGCATGGGAGTTAGTGTTAATTCTTTTATAGTGTAGTATTTGGCATAAGCTTTATTGTACTTGCTTTGTAAAGGTTTTAACTTTTTAACTCAGCAATTGGCATGTTCCTGCAAATTGTAGATTTATTTAGTTTTTTTTTTTTTTAGTTTTGCTTATTGTAGTTGAAATATTACCCAATGACATAAAAATGTTGGAGACACCCTGTAAAGGCATGTGTATAAATATCAGAACTGTGATAAAATAAATAATACTTTTGAGAGGAGAAAAAAAAATTCTGAAAATGTTAACGTTGAAATCAACAACCCAAAAAGAGGTTGATTTGGTTTGATCGTACCTAGATGCATAGTCTTTGGGTTTTCACAACCTGGCTAATGATCTGTGCGAGATTGCGACTCCAAAATACCAGCCTGTAAGAGCCTGAGTCGTGCGCATGACTTTGGTAGATGGTAATAACCAGTAAAATTATTTAAAATTTTAATTTTGTGACATGCCCACTGACAGTCGTAAGGCTTTGTAGTGGGCATGACACATAAGGACAAATACAAGGATATCACATAAAATATATGGACTCCCACCCTTGACAGCACCATAGCAGAGAAGACAACCATGTATGATCAACATACAAGTAATATACCACATACTTGCAGTGATAACCACAGATAAAGACAAATACAAACAGATACTACACTGAAAATACAAACAAAACCACACAATAATTATAAAAAACAGGAAATAAAAATTAATGTAATCAAAACTCATAGGAAGGTTGCCGTCGTCCGGGGTCTCGGGCTCGAGTCCCGGTGTGGCTCCTAGTGGGGAAAGGCGGCTCTTGATACGTATTGTCCGGGTGGGCGCCAGACTAGCTCGGCTCTAGTCGTGAATTTGGGGTCGTGGATGTATGTGCCCCTGCGTGGCCCACTAGGGCCGGCGGCGGTGTTGCGTGAGATGATGTTTAAATAAGAGACGTGGAGTTGAGGTGGCGGTGTCGTACCTTTTATTCATAGGAGTGAGTCGTACACAATACAACACTCTACAGAGGTCCCCGGGGGGGGGGGGGGGGGGGGGGTTTACTCGTTATTCCGTGGCGCCGTATTGTTTGTGTTCCGCGTTGCGCGGGCCTCGGACGCTGTTACGTCTCATACGTCTCACTGGGTGCGCGGGTAACGTAATTTCGTAACACAAAGGCG
Organism: Bacillus rossius redtenbacheri; assembly: GCF_032445375.1. NCBI lineage: Eukaryota > Metazoa > Arthropoda > Insecta > Phasmatodea > Bacillidae > Bacillus > Bacillus rossius. Next base: position 25,213,255 of record NC_086339.1, read on the forward strand.
GGACACAAAAGTACACTGAATTAAGGGGGTGCGCACAAGTTACGTGGCACTCGTTACTCGGGTAACGTAAGTTAGTAATACAAAATGCGGGACACAAAAACACACTGAATTAAGGGGGTGCGCACAAGTTACGTGGCACTCGTTACTCGGGTAACGTAAGTTAGTAATACAAAATACGGGACACAAAAATACACTGAATTAAGGGGGCGCGCACAAGTTACGTGGCACTCGTTACTCGGGTAACGTAAGTTAGTAATACGAAATCCGGGAAACAAAATACACTGAATTAAGGGGTGGACGGTTGGAGACGGCCAATCCCGTATACGAATGTCTCTGCGCGGGTGTTGTGCCCACTGTGGTGAAACACGCACCGCAATTAAGTTTGTCCAAGCTCCCTTGCGGGTTTGTGGTCAGCGCCGTGCGCGTGACCTTAAGTAAAGTTCTGTGAGTTGCGGGAGGCGGCCCGTGCCGTATACTGAAGATCAACCCCGCTGACCAAGTGTGGTGCGGGGTGTCTTTAAACTGATGCGGTCGGACTAGGTCCTGGACCGAAAAGGGGGACCGGGTACTCACGGAGAGGTTAAGTAAAAAAAAAGGGGTTCTGTTAATTAGTGACTATATTTACCGGACGTTACTTTCGATGAAGACAAAGGCTGTTGCCCCTCCGTGGGACGTAGGTCCGCCCCGGTCCGTGAGCTGTGCTGAACTGCCGAACTGGCATGGCGTCCGAGGGAGGCTCGGCCTCTCTTGCGCCAGGTTTGACCTCATTACGCTAGACTCTAAATGGGTGTGTCTGGAAGAGACTTTATTGTCGCTAAAATCCTAATTTAATGTTCCAGGAGGAATGGGTACGGTTCTTCTCTTGTCTACTCAGGTTTTCGCGGGTTTGCCTTTAATCGCTGTTCGGCTCGCCTGACTCGGGTGGGTCATGGCCAGGGGTGTGTTCCGTTAGCGGGAGCGTATACTGGCGGGTGCAGGTCGGGCTCTGGGGGGGTCGTCGGCCGGACGACGTCAAGGTATTTCCTTGTAAAGGAAATTAATTTAGTTTTATTTTTGTTAAGCATTACCAAACTGTTACAGCACCAGTAATGAACTAGATTAATGTCAAGTTGTAATGATAGGGGGTCTTGTTAGATGTAATTTTATAAATTTTAAGTACTTCTGCAAAGTGAGCTGTAGTAAATTTAAGAACACTAACAATATTATTGATAAAAATGTAGAAGAGCAAAGATGATAAAGTACAACCTTGAGCAACATCAGAGAATGCACAAAAAGAGGGGTTTTGATTTTTTATGACAAACTTATTTTAGTCAGATAACTAGAGAACCAATTTACATAATTGGTGCAAAGACCAAAGATGGATATTTTACCTAAAAGAAGAGAATGATTGACTGTATCGAAGGCCTTAACTAGGTCAAAGTTACAAGCATCTGCTTGTTCCTTGTTAGAAACTATGTTATAAATTGGGTTAAAAAAAGTAAGTTAATTAGTTGTAGACATACATTTTCTGAATCCATGTTGGTTGCAAGTCAAACTATTGCCAATTTGGAAATCTTACAATTTAAAAATAATTTTTTTGAAAATTTTAGTAAAGCCATTAAGTAATGATATTGGTCGATAATTTGCTATATTTTATTTTAAACCATTTGTATGTATTGGAATTAGTTGTGCAATTGTCCATTTATTGGGATACATCTGCGATTTCAAACTTGTATTACAAATATGAGACAATAGAGGAACTAATATATGGAAACAACCTTTAAGAATGAAATTGGGTATCCCATCAGGACCAGAGGTTTTTAGATTTTAAGAAATTGAGGGAACAGGAATGGATTCAGGGGATATATTAGTATAAGCTAATGGTAGGTTATTGGATGACACATGAACACTGGGAAAATATTCTGCAAAGACATTATATATCACTACAGGGTCTGAAGATATTTCATAGCTTACTTTTAGAGAGTATTTTTCATAATAACCATTTTTCATAAGCTTGATATAATGCCAAAATTTTTTTAGGTTTACTCTTGATGTTTTTGTTAACCGTAACCATTGATTTTTATCTCACTTGAAAGTTTACACTAGTTTCCGGAAATATGATAAATAATGCTAACAAAGTATATTATTGTTTCTTATATATAATTTATGTTTATATATATATATATATATATATATATATATATATATATATATATATATATATATATATATATATATATATATATATATATATAAGGGCTTGGATTAGGTTTTGTGAAAACTGGAGAGTAATTTTGGTCTTTTGTATGTTGAAGTTGGAATAAAACAATAAAAGTATTAATTTTTTCAGTAAATATGCTAGTTAACTTGTCTGGAAGGTAGTTAACATAATTAGAAATATAAAAATGTGACCAATCATGGTTTTTTATGGAGTTATGGAGGGCAAGAAAGTTACCATCTTTGTAATTTCCAAATACAAACCTGTGGTGGTTATTTAATTGAGAAATGTCAATTATAAAATGGATATTTAATGGAGGATGATGGAGGTCTTCTTTGATAAGGATGTCGACAGCATGTGAAACTGAACATTGATTTAAGTTAGTTAAACAAAGATCTGAAAGTTTATTTGACGGCTGTGTAGAATTGAATTGAGAATGAGAAAGTTCAAGACTACAGGTAAAGTTAATAAAATGATGTTCTTTAGATTTTACATGAGGATGTGAAACATACCATAGTGATTATTAGTTCAATCACCAAGGATTAATACATCTTCTTGCCTGGCTATAAGTTTTTCTTTGAGAGATTCCATGTAATCTTGATAAACAATAGGGGATATGTCTGGAGGTAGGTAAATGTTGCTGAGAATTAGTAAAGTTGTAGATGGTGTTTTTATCAACAGCCAAACTGCCTCAATACCAAGGAAATCAAAACAGTTTAATAGTTGAACCAATTGAAATATATAAATTTTTTTTTACACCTGATAGAACACCACCACCTCCTGCCCTCCTGGCACCAAAGTAACCCAATTAAATTTTATCACAGTTTTATTATGGTAATTACTAATATTTACATTACTAATAAATAATTGTACTTAAATATGTCTGATCACCAATCACTTGCACTTAAAAATGTTTACTCGCAAGTCACTAAATGTTTGTCAAGTTCCACAGTTCGCACTCTTCAGTGGAGCTAGGCTCGACAGTGGTTCGCCCCTTACCTCGTACCTGTCCTCACACACACACACAGTCTCGCGCCATTCAGTCGCACTCTCACAGTCCCATCGCTCCTCGTCGCGCTGCTCTCGATGGGGTCTCTCTCCCGCTTTGCCGATGTCTCATTTCTCCATTTCTCTTCACTCTCGGAACTGCCGCAGAGGCCGCCGTCGCTCATATCCCCACGGCATCTTCCTCGAAGGGACGACAGCGGCTGTGATGTGTTGCATCGTCCCGGGCCTACCTGATAATGCCTGAGAAGTCCAGAAAAGTGGCGTTTATTCGTGCTACTCCACGTGGCGGCCTCAGGAAACCCGCAGAATTCCCAGGCCACTTAAAGTGTCTGAGAACAGTCCGAGGCGGGACGGTTAGCCAGACCCTTGTAATCCGGCCGGGCACACTGGCCAGACTCCCTGGAAGGCCCTCTCAGGTACCTGGCACGCGTCACAGCCTTGCCTTCCAGCATGCATGTAACATTACCATTGCAGCTATATAGTGGGTTGATTTCATGGCGGTAAAGGTTATGCATTATTACTATTTTTATTTATGTCATTTCTTTGCTCTCAAAAAAAAGCAAGCTAGTCTCCTCAACTAACACTTGCACTAAAAATTTAGCAAAAAAAGGACTTGCACATTGGGGATTAGGTTAAATCTATTTTAAAAAAGAAAATAAATTATTAAAAATCAAAACCATCACTCAAATTTACTTTGAAATTATGTACTGTACATTATTAACAAAAATTTAAACATATATAACCATAATACACAAATATTAACTACATCTATAATTATAGCAAACAAAAATTTCCCATTTGAATTAAGTATTACCACAAAAAAAATTACACTTGGGAGTATAATAATTGAAAAACCAATTGTTATGTTCTATTCACACAAGTTTCTGTAACACACACAACCAACAATGAATGGATAGCACACAGACTTTTTGGTAACAATTGGTGTAAATAAATATTTCCGATCACACAAAGAAATTAAAAACAAGAAATAATAACCATTAATTTGCTTAGTGTTTGACAAAAAAGGTACTAAGAAATTCAATCATTTAACAATGCTACACAATACATAGTTTCTTTGGGGAAAATTGTGAAATTCGACAAATAAAGCTAAACATTGATTTCAGATACATAATGTTTCAAAGGAACCAACAGCACAAACACTGAAAACTGGGAGGAATTGGTTATGTAAGAATTCAGTCCTCCTTTTAGCTTAGTGACCAAAAAGTTAAAGTAGTTCTTTTGAAGTTACGTGGACAACTTCAGCATACTCGTACAAAGAGTATGGCAGACTTAGCAAATCTTAGATTATGTCATTTTATTTTTATTCTGTATCATATACATTTATAAAAATATATGTACTTTTATTTGTATACACATCTATATAATTTATTTTATTAATATATACTATACTATAAAAATTTTGTAAAAAATGTATGTCATACATTATGACTTATGAACACACTACATTAATTTTATTTATCCTCAAACAGGTAATAAATTTAATATGTTCATAAAATACACAAATTTATGAAAATAAAAGTTATCAAACCAACATTTACATTTGGTAAAGTCAAATTTTATCAACCTGCCTTTGCATTTAGGAAACAAAACTTTTGTTTTAAAATACACGTACAAATAAGGGCTTCTTTTCATGTTTACAACCTTTTTTCTTTTATGAATAACACAATCAGAAATGAAATTAACTGATTGTACAGTGCATCTAATTTATTACCTATAAGGATTTCATACTATCTACAGAACTCAATTTTGTGGATGAAATTATCACAGGTATTGCTGTAACCCAACAGAGATAGGTAAAATATAAGTACTATTGTTATTTTTTTACCATACAAATTGCAATAATACCAGAGGTAGTTTTAAATGCTAAGTTTCGACAATATACAGCAGTGAAAATATCAATATCACAAAATGTTTAACATTCATTATTGATAAATTCTCTTCATTAAAGTCAATGAAACAAAATGATTGACTGAACTGAATAATTAAGTGCCTACAAAACATTAATTTAGTCTATATGAAATTATTGTATTAGTTGAAAGTGAATTAAGTTTTTTCACTAAGAAAAAGCTGAACATACAATCCTTTTGGAATTCTTTAAGTGTGCATCACATCCATTGTTACATAAGATAACGTTGAATATGATTTCCCTGAGTTAAGATTCCCTAAAATTTAAGGTGCCATCAAATGTAGTGTGACATTGACTATTAGAAGACTTTAAAAGTAAGAAAACTTTAAAGATAAGAGGAAAAACCTGGAGTACAAGGGGGATCTCGACTATATGGTGAACTCTGTTATATGATGACCTTCAAGGTAATACAAACTCATAAGTGAGGGAGACTTAAAAACAAAGGTCTTGAATAAGATGACTTTAGAAATATGACAACCTTAAAGGTGAGAGTCCTGAAATAAATGGCGGCTCTTGATTAGAAGACAACCTTAAATGTGAGGGTAACCTAGAATAAGAAATGGATCTGGAATAAAAGGCAACATTCAAGGTAAGACATACTAAAATGTGAAGGACATCTGAAATAAAAGCGAAGATATTGAATACAAGACAACTTTGAATGTGAGGAAGACTAGGAATGAAAGAGGGATCTTAAATACAAAAGACCTTTGACTTAATACAACCTTAAATGTGAATAAATGAAATAAAAGGGGCACTTTAAAGATATGATGACCTTCAATATAAGAAAACAAAATATAAAGCAATCTCAACTGTAAGAAAAAAGTTTTAGATGTTTAGAGTAGGTACAGAATTTTTGATGTACAAGTCTAGCTTGAAATTGCCATTGAAATTTTTTTTTCCCACCATTAACATGGTAAAATTGCCAGAAAAGGCTTTGATTTAGCACAGTTGCAAATGACTGTATTGTCATGTGTGTAATTCAACATACAACACATTTAAATAGTATTGGTAGTCTTTGGCAGAAAAAGAATATGTTTCAAATCAGAATTACGCAGATTTTCCTTGTATTTTAATTTTGAACAAGCCGTACAGAATAGCAGCATGACACACATGAAGGGCTGCACTGCTGAAACTTGTAGATGGAAACACATTCCAACAGAATTCAATGACACCAAGAATACAAAGACGCACTGGTGTCGAAAATGACGTGCACCACAACAAATATGGCAGCGTATGGAAGTACCACACGTAAAATTGGTAGTGCAGAGATCTGCTGCAAGCAATTCCAATGAAATTTGCTATAAAGAGAGGCAGAAGCAACAATTGTGAAGATGTAGACATATCAACGGTTTCCTTTTTCTTCATCATTTGGGTTTTTGCACTGGTTTCAATTTCTTTCAATGTTGCATAGCTACGTAAGTATGTCATGGACAGTCTGTAAAAACAAACCAATAAAATAAAGTGGCACAATAAAAGAAACATGTGAAAATAGAAATTTGTGAAAACATTTTCTTGAAGGAACCTCCAATTTACTGTCCATTCATACAAAAATACTCTCCCTAAGTTAAAAGCTCCTTGAATATATGACAATGGGTTTGTTAAAAGGAATGGAAGACCTAGAACCAGTTGTAATAACGCACATACTGTGAGCTGTTTAACAGTTCCCTTCACACCAAGTGATGTTAGGTACACCAACAACAGTGCAGGTGAAAAGAGTAGAATGTTCATCTTCACTGAAACAGCCAAACTGAAAAGTAAACTCCCAGGTGTCCATTTACCATCCATAAACATGTTTATTGCTGCGTAGCATAACAACATTGCAACTGGATCATTGAAAAGCCTTAGTACAAAAATTGAATGTATTCTGTAGGATGTACAACATGCAAGAATGACTACATATGGCGGTACTTTCTTACTCCTACAGTACAACCGCAAAACCAAGCTCAACATAACAATGTAAAAAACACAAAATATGTACTGAGCGAGTCTGATATTTCTTCCTTGGTTCGTAATGTAATACAATATCCCAAATATGTAAACGAATCCAGCAGGATACACTAGAGGTCCTGTGTCACCCTTTAGATGTTTGTAATCGAGCGTACCATTCAATACGCCTTCAACTTCTTGCATGTAAGCCATCCAGTCTATCTCAGTATACTTCACGCGGTGAATCACTAAGACGTTCAAAACTATCTCCACTAATATCAGACATAAGGAGACCAACGGAAGCCGGTTAGGATCGAAAATAAGAGACCAGAAGAAATCCTTCCTCGGTAATTTTCCTGAAATTTTTTTCCAGTATTTACGAATGTTAAAATGAGTTTCAGTTTTGCCTTTAACTTTTGGAGCCATATCGATATTTTCCCAGCCAGCAGTCTCTATATTCTAAAAATAACTGGCACACCACCAACAAAACTATTAGCAGACGTTTACATTCTCCTTTACGTTTACAGTTTACGTTGGTTGGCGCACGTTGCATCTATTATCTCAAAGATTAAATAAAGTAAATACAGTAGATATCAATACCGAACACAATATTTTTCAGGTATGAATTGATAGAAACACTTTCGTGGCAGGCGTTAAATTTAGCAGCAAATATTTTTATGTTCCAAAATGGGTACAACCGCCGTTACTTAAACTTACCACTCCTTAGCGAACGAAGTTTGCAATACAATCCATGTTGGGGATTCGTATTTCTTTGCTAGCGAGAGTTTAAAAGGTAAATTTATAACTTTAAATGTATAACTATAAATGTATAACTTTTTTTTTGCATTATAGTGGACTAGTAGTGTTTTACAAATTTACCAAGTAACTATTTTATTTATATAAAATTTTGCTGAAAACAAAATGGTAAAAAACAATTATTTTTTATAACAAATAATTGAACAATACAGGTATAGTTAAAATTGTTCTTTTTAAACAATTAAACAATCCGTGTTATAGCTATCGATCGTAGTTTTCTTGCTAATTACTAAAAATAATTTATTAGTGTAATTACATCAATTCCATAGAGTAAAAAGGAACAGCTGATCTGCTCAGTCGTACTGCTCATAGAGTAAATAAAGTACCACTGCTGTTTTCATTAATTGTTTACATGTCTTGATTTTTTTATCTTCTTGTGCTTGTGCTTGGGTAAATAATATATGACTTTTTCTTTAATAATTTTAATTAATAACTAGTAAAATGAAAGCAATTAGTGACAATAAAAATTAATTTATTTTAGAAATAAAATATTTTTACAAAGATTTTAAGTATTATAAATCAATGTAAATAACCTAACCTAATCTGTTGAGCTATTGTTCATCTTATTTCCCGGAAGACGCCACCTCAAAAAATTTCCACAAAATTAGCTAACCTTATTTATTGGTATATCACAGGCTAACCTCATTGCTAATGTAACGTTCTAACGTATCTCACTCAAATGGTCATAGTGGCCATGATTGCTGAGATCAAGCTTATGTAGGATAATTCGAGGGCTCAATCCTACTTTCGCTCATCAATTCTTTTTCCCCATTCTACTTGTTTTGTATTTGTGTGTATCATGTTTCCGACAGGTACACCTCGAGCACGAACGATGGCGTGTGCAGCAAGCAGACAGGCGCTGCTCAGCATCTTGTCGGCTCCACCCACGGCCAAGTTCCACTGCTGCGCGGTGAGGGCTGCGTGGGCCGGGGCCAACGAGCCCAAGAAGTGGCCCAAGTACAACGAGAAGATATTCCCACCGCAGCAGCCGGACGAAGAGAGGCGGCCAGCGGTACGCACTTTGTTCAGCACCCACACTTAAATAACTAACTGCTTTGTGTAAATTGTATTACTTGTGAGTGAGGGCCTCCCTCATCCAAGACTAAAGAACTACTAAGAAGCAGTTAAATGAGTACATGGTGTCTACATTGTTACGCCTCTCCTTAGTGCACTAATTACTATTAAGTAATTTCTTAGAGAAACTTCTAAAATACAAAAATTTGGAAACGTACTGGAAAGATAAACTTATAATAAAAAGATATGTCAATAATACTTCAGAGGGGCACTAAGGAGGGTGAACAAGTATTTATTTATTACCACCCCTGTGGGCTTACAGATGGCGGAGAGGATCGTAAGGCTTATAAAAGAGAAGCAGAGGTTTGGTTGGCAAGCTATTCGATTTATTCTGATTAAAAATATGTTTTCTATTTTATTTTGACAGTGCTTTCATAATTTTTATATGGTTTGCATATTACAAATTTAAGACAACATTATTAAAAAAGTTGAAAAACAATTGACCATCGGTCCAGGCCTCAACAGGGTTACTTATGAAGGTTAACATATAATTACACAAAATTGTTTCGTTGCATTGGCTAGCACTTGAAATTATAAATTTACAGTTCTGAAATATGAAATAAAACAACAAAATAAAAAAAATAAAAATGTCTATAATCTGGCACGGGTGGTAGGTAGACTTGATATGTGTTGGCGGTCAAGCATAGTGAGCCGCAGACGACGAGAAGAGGGAGATAGCAAAATGACGAAGGCGTTCCACTGAGTGTTGTGAAGCTGTTGGGCCAAAATCTTGATGTTGGAGGTTCTAGGACGAACTGGGTTCCACACATTGTGGGGAGAATTCAGCTGCCTGGCAGCCGCCTTGTAGACCGACGCTGCAGCTCACAGTTGGCTTTGGAAACCATGATGGATATGAAGAAAGTTGGAAGAAGAAAAAAAAATTTAACTTGCAACTACTTAAGGCAAACTAAAAGCTAAAAATAGTAAATCGGCACTTGAGGCCTTAACTGTAGTAGACTACATTCCAATTGATTGATCGGCGGTCTTCTAATTCTCGCATGTCAGGAGAGTCGCTGACCGGAGACGTTCGCGGTTGGCTGCCCTAAGAAAAGTGACCTCAGGGCGCGGTTGGGGCATTAAATTAAAAGGCCAAGTCTCCCTTGAAAAAGGGTGGGGGGGAGCCTTCGGTAATCATCGGCGCTCGTCGCCATAGGCACTCGAAGTTGGCATCCTTGGCCAGCGTGCTCTGGATGGAGAAGTGGGGAACTCAACTCGCCTGGCGAGCGGTCAGGTCGAGGGTCGATTCAATTTGAACATTGTTCTTATGGGCACGACAGTGCTGCCCTCAGGTGGACAGCCAGGATGGTAGGGAGGGGTTAGTGTCTCTCGCTTCCGCTAGATGGATCGCGGATACGTCTTTTAGCAGTCCGGCGCATCTTAATTCCTCTCGTCGCTGGCAGGGTGTGCGGACGAGAGTGTGAGAGCGGCTGTGGGTTATGACCTCCATGGACCAGAGAGGAGGGGGGAGGTTATGACCGGTGACTGACCCGGCCTGGGTTCTGGACGGGGGGACTGGCGAGTGCAGGGGAAATTCTGCAAAGTTCGTGAGAACCGAGGCGACGAAACACCGCGACGTGTCTGCCGCACCGAGAATTTGACCAGGCTGGTTGTCCAAGCTTGCTGATTGCGAGACTTCGGGGAAGTCACCAGGGGCTGAATGTCTGCTTGCCCCTGCAAGTCTGGTAACGAAATGGCTTCGTGTAATGAGACTTAGTACATGACAGCAAGCAGGGGTTATGGGACCGGGGCGCTTCAAGCAGCACTCCAAGTCGCAACGTAGCATTGGCGAAGCTGTGAACTGGCAGGTGGGAAGGGGGGAGAAAAAAAAACATGCTGAAAATGAATTGGCCCGGCCGTTCACTGGGCTGAATAAAATGGCAGGCAGCAAAGAATTTAAGTAAAAAAAAAAAACTCAATTATTTTAAAATTAAAAAAAAAAGGTGTCTATAATGCACATGATTGGCACAACATTCTGGAAAGTCAAGAAAGTTTGGATTGGTCAGGGAAAGTAAAGGAATTTATTTGAAATCCTGGAAAAGTCACTGGAATTTGAAGGAAAAAAGTCACCTACCAGTCTGCCATCACTAAGACTATGAAAGCATTTTTTTTTTCTCAGATGGTGCTTTAGTGCATAGTCATGTACACTGTAAAATGTCTTAGGCAAGGTTCTGTTTGAACTAGTGCAGCTATAGGGGTGGTGGAGGCTGGATTGTCTTTATTATTTTTTTTTTTCTGAAAATTTCAAAATAGGTTAATTATGAGAAAAAAAATAGCCAGGGAAATTTTATGGACACCCTGGAGTAGGAGTTAATTTAAAAGTTATGTTTATAGAACAATAGATTTTCAAGTTTTCAAATACCAAAAAAAATTATGTTTTTAAATATAATTACAACATTCAATATTTTTAAGGGGAATACAAAAGAAAATATAATATATGTATCAATGATATTTAAAACAATAATTCAGATGCTCTATGGTAAAAAAAAATACACTGTCATTTCTGCTTAAAATAAGTCTTTGATATTACACTTGAGGGCCTTCCGGTGTTGCGTTTTATACTGATTGCGGAAATAGTGGGCACCACCACGTGAGTGGGCACGTGGACCTGACTGGAAACTCTTACTCAGGGCGTCACGTGGCCCGTGTGAGGCGAGATATTGGCCCTCCTGACTCCGGCGTTGGCACCTGTACCTGTACATAGCCCGCTCTCAGCGTCGGGCATGCTCCTACCTAATCACAGTGGGCTCTTAGGGCGTCCCACACGCCGCTGACTGGAGGAAGGACCCACGTGGCCCCCAAACACAAAAACACGTGACGTTTAAGTTGATTTTATTTATACTTTTCACGCTCTCTTACAGTCCTCCCTTTACACGGTTGAAACGCCCGAGGCACGAATTGGTATAAATTGAGGAGGTGGACCACACACGTGGCCGCCTCAAGCTTTTACTTAGAGAGAATGCTAAAAACTCCAGGGAGTATAAAAACTATTTAAGATACAGCCCCCACCGACCGAGAGAGGCCCCGAGGATAAGAATAAAGCGGTTTGGATTAATTAAATTTACAGAGCTACCTATCGCTATCGGTGATGCAACGGTGATGTCCTCGGGGTGTCTGCAGAGACGTCCGCTCTCGGCCGCCTGAAGAAGGAGATGGGGACGAGCCAAGGCTCGTGGCGGAAAACATGGCGTCCTTCGCGCCGAACACAATTACCGTTATCATTTGTAAGACTGCGTGGCCCGGGTTATTAGAAAGAATAACATGAACCTCTTACAAAATTAATACATACATACCCACGACCAGACATTCTGTAATAATTACTTGTACATGGAAAACAGTTTAAATAAAGTTTCATATTAGTTCCGTTGTCTCCCGCTAGGGAGCGTCATTGGCCGTGCTTGCACTTGCTTTACTAAAATTATCTAATTAAGAAACAAAAGAACACTCACTCTGCTGACCTGTCGTAACATTATTTAGGGGTTAAAAGAAAAAGGCTTACAATATTAATTTAGGTGTTTTAGTGGTTCGAAGCATTGAAGCTAAGTGCCCTCTTGCGGCAGTTCGTGGTGCGCTGACGTCACACTGCATGTGTGAATCAGCTCTTTCAAATGCTCGAATATATATAAAAAAAATCAGTACACTGTACTGATCCTAGAAATGCCAGATTAACGAGTGCTAATTGTATTGTGATAGTAGCTGCTTTCTACTCTGTCCAACTCTTCTTCCTGAACCATCCCTCTGTTTCCTGTAACCAACCTACTTGCATAAATGCATTAAATTTTGCATCCTGAATGAAAGTGCCCAGGGTTTATCGTGTGTCTATGCAGGTTTTACCTGGGCCCAACTTATCTAGTTTTAGTCCAAATCATAAAAAAAAATGTATCATTCCTACAAACAAAAGAAACATTTGAAAGCAAACAGCAAGCAAAGAGAGTGGTTTTATCCCCTCCTTCCCCTCCCCGAAACGAAGTTCTGCATATGCTCGTGCTCATGAGGGTTGCAGGTGTTCAATACCAAAACCTGGACACGATTAAAATTCAACTACATGAGCAGTCATGTTGTTACACAAGTAATTTGAAACCTTGAAACATACTTTAGTTTTGGAGGTCTTGTTGCCTTAAACATCAGCAAAACCATATGATATTAAACCCACATCATTGTTCTTGCAGACAGAAAAAATCTGGAAAATAGGGTAAACTTAGGTTTTTGAAAATATATCTTAAAAAACATGGAAAATACAGTGAGATTGACAATATTGTCACGCTGTAAAATTTTACGTGTAGGGTTTATTGAACTTGGTTTTGCGCACGTAGGGCTTTGTGAGCCCGCGTGAGTTCCTGACACTTGATTGCGACACTCGGGCATTGACTTGTTTTCCGGGCGCGGTAGATTGCTAACGCTCTCTGTTTTTCTGGGATGGTGGCGTGATTCGCAGCCCGAGGGCCTGGCCAGCTACGCGGGCGGTTGCGACATCCTGGCCTGGAATCTCCGGGAGCGTTGGCCGCCCTGGTTGGTTTCGCTGCGTTGCTGTTCTCGCGCAGGCGCGCGCCTGACGCGCTGGTGTTTGTGTCGCAACCTGGTGGAAGAAGTGCGAATCTGGCATGACCGGTGGAGAGGGGATAGCGTCGGTTGGCGGCATGGCGGTTGTGTTGTGAAATCGCGGCCGGGACTTTTGCTTTCGCATGGAGTGTTCTCGACGTGATGACGATGTGAGGTGAAATTAATAAAGGGGGCCACCCTGGGTGCGCCCGGTGTGGTTCTTCTCGGTGAGGTGTTGGAGGTCTGTCGGAGTTGTAAGTAATGGCGAACTCGTAATTCTCTTTCACCTCGTGTAACGTCTGTGGGCGTATTTTCAAATTGTGTTAGGATGACTTAACGTTTTGATTCTTTTCAGGAGTGCAGGCAGTTTGAGGTATCCAGTAATGTAAAATTTCTTTCGTTAATTTTTGCTTAAGGATGGGTCGAGGTGTGCGTTAAGAATAATCATGTTATTTTAAAAAAAGTAATACTCGTGCTAAGAAGAGGATAAATTATTGTTTATTTATTTCAGAGGATTATTTATTTATTTTTTGTTCACAGAGTAGCTTGACCTTATTTACAATTATTTATTTAATTAATTATTTATTTATTCATGTTTTGGTCATAGTTTAACGGAAATAAACCTGAAACGATGTGGGATGAATAATACTTTTTTTCTTCAGTCAACACCCTACATCCCCTGTCCTAAGGAGGTTAGACAATCCCTGTACCAGCTCTACTGCTACCACCCCCTCCCTAATGTTTATTTTGAAATCCTAAGATGTTATTTTATTATTTTTATTTTGAGTGACATCTTGTAGATCTTGACGGAGACCGAGGGCCTCCGCGACAATATCTTAGTTATAAAACAGTATTAGTAATTTTTGTATTATTTAGTATCTTAATGTCTTAAAATAAGTTTGTATTTTAAACATAAATTCATGTTTCGGTGATAATCCCTATCTGATTTTTACTACATGAGTGATAGATACCATTATGCATTTATTTGAAACACAGTCATAGATCTATACTATTTCAAAATTTGATATGTGTTTTTATTTTTTTTTTAATACTGGCAGTTTTAATTATGCATTGTTATTGGAAATGATAATTGCAAACTGTATGAAGTGCATCATTTTAAAGTCAATTCTGGATGTTAGGTATGTTTGTTGAAATTCTATTGGTAGCTAATAATGTGTATTGTTGTGTATCTGTTATCTTGCCAAGTAGATTGATTAGACAGGGAGGTATTTTTAGGTTAGACAGGTGTTGGGATGTTAAGGAACCTTCACATTTAAACAGATTATTCATAATCAACTATTATAAGTGGCAATCACAAAAAATACTATGCTGATGTTTAGAACTTGAAGTATGCTGCTTCTTCCTTCCCCAGCAGTCGACAGCAAGCCTACACATACAAAACACTAAATTAAACATACATGGGAAATTATGCATTTAACAAGAATCAACCCAGACTTTAAAAGTGAACATTAGTCTCAAGTCTGTTTCAAGCAATCTATTGCATGCAATCGTTATGCCAAGTTGTTCTGAAGTATCAAAGATTTTTAAAAACTCTTTTATTATCTTCATTAATTGTTGTCTTTGGCAAGACCGACTTATCAAGTCTGACGGGCGAGTATTCAAAACCATTTAATCTTCAAGCTGTCTACTGCTGTTGGTACTCGCCTCGTATCTTCGTGTTCACTAGAGAGTGTGTCATTTATCTCCAGCTGGTGGGATGGGATGAGTCTCCAACTCGCTCTGGTACCGGCATCACTCGTCAATCGGGTCAGCACCCGATCGACGACGGCAGCAAGTCTACTGCTCACCCAGTGGTTCCTTAGCACCCAGCGAATCCCCTGCTTGCTCAGTGGTATCGCCCCAGCGAGTAGCCTTCCGAATCAGTATATGGTCGGGTAGAGCTTCTGCTCGCTCGTTTCTTGTCGCTGTTGCACTTGTCCACGAGGTTCTGACCACCCGCGGGTCCGGTGTTGGTCTTCCCTGTCACTGTCAGCTCGTCTGGTTTGTATTCCCGCGGAGCTGCTCTGACAAGCTTTTGTTCGCTACTTGTCGTTGCATCCCAGCCTACTGTTGGTGTCTGGGACGACTTTCACTAGGAACCACTTATTCCGACTATGCACCTGAACTAACCCATGTTTCGGGCTCATTGCAGCACAAGATTAGGGGAAAAATTGTTACGGCTGAACACACCCTAACACAGGGGAAAGAGAGAAATCTTAAGGGAGATTGCCAGAAGTAAAGCTAATCTACCTTTACATTTAATTTTATTTCATAACTTTATTAAAAGTATTTTACTTGCATGAAATTAGTGCATACCAAAATACACATATGCCCTTGAGCAATTAACAAACAACGTTCAAGTAGGTATAGTTTTATATTACAGAAAAAATTGAAGTAAAATATGCCTACGGAACTATAAACAGGTGAACAGAAAATAAGGGTGACACCTGAATGGATGAAAGGATACCTTTTTCACATGGATAGTTTTTTTTAAGTATTTGTTGGAAAGAGCATCGCTTCGTGAAAATATTTCTTCCATCAAAGCTTGCCACTGTACAAATGAGATATTCAGTACAAGGCTATTCCTAGTTGATGTTTCTTTCCTGCAGTACGTTTGCCACATGAAGACAAACATCAAGTACAGTCCGTGGAAGATGTGGTACATCGCGTGCTTCGTGCGCGGCATGACGGTGGATGAGGCGCTCAAACAGCTCAGCTTCTTGACGTTGAAAGGCGCGGCGGCCGTGAAGGAAACGATACTGGAGGCCCAGGCGCTGGCCGTGAAGGAACACAACGTGGAGTTCAAGAGCAATCTGTGGGTTTGTGAGTACTGCTTTCTTCTTTCAGTGGGGAGTGCAATCACTGCTCTGCAGGTTATCGAATTCACTAACAAGGTTTTAAATTTTGGGCGGGCAATGTGTGGCAAATGTAAAAAAAAAATATTACAAAGTTTTATTTTTAATCAAAGTATGTAAAAAATTCTCTCTTTAAGGTAGATGTACCAGTAGTCGTCATGCTAAGAAGAGTTTTATAAAAAAAAAATTGTGTACATAACCTTGTAGGTGTATTACTGCCCCTACATGTTTGTTTTTAACCTCAAACTTTACTCTACAATGCTATCCAACACTCTTCGATAAACACAAATTATTTTTGTAGATTTATTATTTTGAAAAAAGTGTGATTTCGAGCCAGTAGTCGTCATGCAAATTTTCGTGTTTGCCAGTGTTCGTCACATGTTTGTGCCAGTAGTCGTCATGTGCGATTTCGGCTGCATTAGTTTTAATTCATGGATCCAGAATGATAGTATTGTACTATTTGGGCTTCAAATTTTATTTGGTACTATATTTTAAACATCAAAATGGCATTTCATAAAGATCGTTCAGTAATATAATGAATAATCCTCATTAAATTTTGAATTTACTTACAGCACTCACGGAATAAAGAGGGACAGCACATAGAGCTGTAGCAAACCGAATGTATTCGTTACTGAGTAACGGGTGTGCCGTCTAGTAATGAGTAACGAAACGTTACACACGGCTGCATTTTGTTACTCGCATTTCTCGTATATTTTACGCATGCGCGCGCATATTCAATGAATTTACGATACAAAGAACGATGTTTGTTTATTAATAAAGTATAATTTGGAAATTCCTCGTCTAAGTTTTTTTACTGTTTATTAAAGGTATTATGTGTGTAGACAAAGTTTGAGATTGGAACAGAAACAACGTAACAAAGTATTTTTTTACAAATTAGAAATATGTATGTTTTTGTTTTTCACTATCGCGTATTTTCACTTTTTTTTGTTCTTATCTTAAAAGAGATATAATATAGCCGCTCTAATGAGATTTAATTGTTTCTTGGTTAACAAAAACTGTTTAATTATCAAATATTGTTAATTGTTTATATTCTATTTATTATTATTTACGCGACGTCATACTGTACGCGTACGCAATACGACTCAATTCGTTGCTGCAACATAACATAGCATGTTATGCGGTATCACAAGTAAAATATAAAAATGAATCAGGGCCCGCCCATCTTCCTACCCAAGGGCGATTTGCCTTTGTGTTTATCGGACAATGTGTTCCTTGGCACACTATTTTTTTCCGCTGCTCATTTTATACTCATACCATTCGCTACATCTTTAAGAGCAGCTTCCATGGCTGACTCTTCATACAACAGTATTTTCCGTTTTGGCATTTTGCCCTGTAATTAAAGAACGAGACACATTACAATGTTTAGTTTACTTATTAATGTCAAAATATATATCGAATGACCCCTAAATTAATGTAAACAACAATGCCTACACAATTTTTGCAATCAATAAAGTAAAGTAATTTCCGACCCAGAAGTCGTCATACACATGCATCGGAAGTCGTCATAGGTGACGACTACTGGATCTGATCGTAATAACGTACTTTGTCTATTAACAACAAAGAACCAATATTATTTAAGAACTTTAGGGTGTAACTTAGCACAACTTTAAATAAAATATTAAATGTACCAGTGCTCGTCAGGTATGACGAACACTAGCAATACAAGGTTTTTATTGATCCAGTTTTCGTCACCCTAACTAAATCATACAAAGAAAACAAATTTTTTTAAATAAACACTTTCACCTCTTCAAGAACATTTAACTAACACATTCAGCACAAAACATCACGAATAAACATGAAAAATTACAGAAATAGAAGTAAAAATGTGCACTAACGTCCTTAGTGTTTTAGTATAGGAATTCCCCTATTTATCTTCACTGCTCTACGAACTTTTGATGCACGGACTTTTTTTGATTGAAAATAGTGTTTGTTCCGAAAACTATTGTGGTAATTTCAGCTAGAACGTCGACCAAATTTTTGTCAATATTTAAGTTGGCGATATATTGAGCTACTTCACTATTATTTACATTTGAAGTTGCTAGTGACGACCATTGGAGCAGTGACGAGTACCGGGGCACTTACCTTACCTGTGTTTTTATAAAACGTTCCTTTGATTACTCTCTTCGGCAAAGAGAGTTCTTATACATAGTTTGATTCATTTCAGCTGTTTTTCACCATAATATTTCTTAATTTCCCATATTCTTCAAGATTAGACCTGCCATCTTGGATTTTTCAAATATTTAGCCAGAGCTTGCAGATCTGATTCTGTATTTAACTTTATGGCTCTACAGGGTTTTGCGCCTAGTTTTAGTAATTTGTAGTTAGTACTCACTGATTATAAATTATCATTCATGAAATTTGTAGTTGCCTACCTGAAATTATCATCCATTTCCTCATGCCATTTGCAGGCTAGAATTTGGTAATGAAATAAAAATCAGACTGCATGAACATTAAAAGCTTAGGAATCCACTTTTGCCCTTTCATGGGGGAAAAAAACTTGAATTGATACAAAATAATTAAGGATAAATTCTATCTATATTGTGAGATTTGATTCCAGTGCTTATTTCACAACTTTTATTTTTTACAGCTCAGTTCCTCCATAGTCACACTTCAGAACCATACTTTTCAATAATTGGATAATCCGATAGTGTTCGTAAATTTTTATAGTGAAATTTTAATGTTATCTGATTCTGTTTTTCTTAATTTGATTTTTTTATACAGTCTACCAGCACCTAATCTTAAAACTTACTTGCTGTTGAAAGTCCCAGGTCGCCTTACTGCAGGCCTTTTTGAGTTTGCTTAGACTTTATTGTTATTGTCTGTGTTCATTTCAGTACAGTGTTTCCTATTTTTTTTGAGTGGTTTACTCAACACATTTTGCGGATACATTTCCGTAGTGATTATTTATTGTTATTATTATTTACAAGCATTTTTTCTGTCTAAAGAACAGCTTATTTCAACTTAACTAACACTGTACTGTATATTGGATAATTATTTATTAGTATTCCCGTTTAAACTTGAGGATGTCCACACACTGTAAACTCAGGGAAGGTCAAGGAATTTCCTTTAAAATCTGGAAAAGTCACAGAAATTCCTCAGTGATATTATTTTTAGGGGGGGGGGGGGGGGGATGGTCATGCTCCGATATGCGATCACCCAGACTTTGAACAATTTTTTTCCTTCCCCAGATGGGATTTTAGTGTTGGGTCATACACACTGTAAAATGGCTTATGTAAGGTTCTGTTTGAACTAGTACAGCTATAGGAATGGTGGAGCCGAGATCGTCTTTATTTCTTTTAAAAAATTGCAAAACAAAAATTATTTTAAAAACATTTATCAGGGAATTTTGTAATTTTGGTCATGGAAAGTCGTTGAAAATTGTTCTACAGATTTGTGTGGGCACCCTGTAATATTGACTTTCAATAGCATGGCCATGGTCTTGTACGTGCTGGACTGTAACTTCAAACGTTAACAGGGTGGCCAGCCAACCGGGAAATCGGGAAATGCGGGAAATAGCCAGGATTTCTTAAAAAACCAGGAATACCTGGAATCAACCAGGAATTTTTATTAGAACCGGGAATTTTTTTTATGAAGTAACGATCGCAATAACATCAGGGTGTCCACAAGGAAAAAAATATTTTGTACCAACTTAGGCGAGAAAAAAGTACTAGATTTGAAAAAAAAAGTACTAAATTATAATTTTTTATGGTTTTAACAATTTATGAAGTTATTATGACATTGCAATGCTCGAACTAATATCACACCACACACACATACATTCAATGGTTTTCAAAAATAATTTCGCTTAATAATAAAACATATTGGAGTTACCGTAATATTATTATATTAAAGAAAAAAAGTACTAGATCTGAGCGTAAATCTACTAGACCACTAAAAAAATTATAAAATTACTAGATCTAGTAGGAAAGTACTAACTGTGGACACCCTGAATAACATACTGCTGTTAAAAGCCTATGATGGAGAAACTTGAACGTGAGCACGTTCACCACCCGTCAAAGCACGACAGTATGCTCGTGAGCTATATTTTGTGAAAGTTAATTTGTTCATATTGCATTTAAAAACTGTTGTAGTACGTAAGAAACCGTTAACAATTCAGACTTCCATACTTATTATGTTTCTGTATTCAAAAGCAACAGCATTTTGGCTGAAAATGTTGTTGTAGGGTGGTAGTAATTTCTCGCACGGCATGTTGGTAGCACTAGTTTTGTATATATATATATTTACTTTGCGCTCAAGATGTTGCGTCACGGTATCATGGATACTTTTCTCGAGTTTTTTTAAAAGTTACGTTGTGCGGGACATTGTTTTGAAATTTTTAATCTAACATGTAATTTGCACAGACTATCAAAATGTCAAAGAGTTCGGTCTCCATATACAATGACAAATATACGGAAGAGTTTGAATGGGTGGAGAAAGATCCAAAGTGCAGGACAAATGCCATTTGCAATTTGTGTAATGTTAAAATCAATATCGGTAGCATGGGAAGAACAGCATTAGCCAGCCACGCAAGAGGGGCAAAACACGTGCGTTTGGTGTCAAGTAATTTTGTTGACGTGAGATTATAAATTTTTTTGTTGGTAGGTTTTGTTTTAAGCAAGTTCATTGATATAATTTTTAAGCCTATAGTTAAGTTGTCTATTGTTTAACGCCAATAAAACATCATATTGTGTGTGCTTTGTGTAACAAAAATGCAAATTGTATGCAAATATTGATAAAAACCACCCTTAAAAGAACCTGGAAAAAACCAGGAATTTTATTATCCCAGAAGAGTGGCCCACCCTGGTTAAAGAGCGTCGGTGTTCCACAGCCGAGTCGTTCGTCGGGAAAGGTATGGTCATCAAGGGAGCACGCCGGCACGCGAGGGGGCGAGTGGGGAAGGTAGAGTACTTCCACTGCCACTACTTCGTCAACCTGGAGGAGGGATCCCCCCCGGAACACTACTACCACTACAGGAAGCCAAAAACTGGCCCGGAGATGCTGGAGGAGTGGCTCGCTAAGATGAGGACCAGGAAGATTACACATTCCTTGTAAATACATCTTGGCATCTTAAAATAAAAACAAAAAGTTGTAGGCATCTTTATTTATGGTCAATTATGTCACATAGTGTGTTAACTGTTAACCCAATAAACATTTTTATTTCAATCTAGGTTGGCCATTTTTAAATTAATATTCCTATTCTTTGTCAGTCTTCCTCACCAATTCCATGAATCATGTTGCATTGTTCTACCCAGCATGACTCAAGGGATTGGAGAGACGGATTCAACCAAGAATTGGAACAAGAAATCAAAAATATTGAACCTGGTTCCAAATATGATTTAAAAGGTTTAAGCATTAAGAATGGAAGTATAATTACAACTTGAACAGCTACAGAAAAGAAACTACACAACTGATATTCATGCCGAAGCTTCAAACCCTATTGCTGTCCTTTTATCCGCCCTCTCCAGGATCCTTCCAGACTTGCAAGATGGTAATTCATTTTTGACCCTGGTATGTGACTTGGCATGAGTCAAAGACACCTTTTTCCACTCCCCCCTTCAATATTTGGCAACTGTGATAAAAAAAAAAATGGATATCTTCAAAAATGATGCATCATAGTGCTCTTCCTTAGAAAATATTTGTTGTTTTTTTATGAAACGGTAAAGATGTAAAGGTCACTATCAGCATAGGTATTTATATTATACATTCTTACCCTGTGCTTAAAATTGTTTAATTTTCTCTCAAGAACTTCACATAGTGTGGATTCCACTTTTTGTGGATCTTTAAAAAAAATATGAAACACTAGTATTTAAAATTGTTTAGTTAATACCTTGTAAATGTAGATAAAGTAATAATAATGTAGGTAACATACAGAAACAAGATAGCAAATAGTTAAAGCATTCAGTGCTTGATGGCACAGTATTTTGCTGTGTGAGAAAACATTTAGTAATAAAATTTTGAGGTAACAAGTGTGCATGTTTCTGTTCATTCACTCACCTCCAAAACTTTGGGATCTTGTTAACGTACTTTTGTACAAAAGTAAGCCTCTATTTTTTTTCACCTTTTCTTCGTTTAAAAAGGACTTCTTCAGGCTTTTACATCCCGCTAAGCCAGCTCTATGTATCACCCGCCTTACTGTATCAGTGCTGACGTACTTACCCATTGCAGCTTCTATTTCAGATCAAAGCATAGAACTAGAAACATGAGTATTTCGATCCACCGATTCCACAATGCTTCTCTCTTCTCAGTGTGGCAATCAAACTTTATTTAGGATGTATTTCTTAGTCTACATGAGATTCTCTTTCTTATGTATAAAAATTTACACTAATGTAATTCCTGTTTTTGTCTCACCAATAAGTATTACATCATTGAAACAATAACAAACCACTGGCTAGAAATAAGAAAGTATTAACATTTTTTATTAATATGGACGGATAATGTTTTACACAGCTATGTACACCTCCACATATCAACTAGTAATTTGTATTAAAATAACACATTCACTCAAACCTTTTATGTTTATTTCCGAACTGCATTACTATATATTTGAAACTGATAGTAAAAAGATTTTTAATTTAATTGCATTATTAAAAAAACTGAATGCATTGTATCCCTTGTACCAAAACCAATAATAATATTCATCTGACTATACAGTATTTTGGTTTACAATAAATACAGATGTAATGAAAATAATATATTTTAACTGTACATTTTCAATCATATTATATCTGGTACCACTCTGAACAAGTCGCTTACAATTACGCGACCATACCAATAAGTGTTAAGAAATGTCCAATGATGTGACGGCACGAGTTCACGATAACCTCACGTTCACCGCCTCGTCTCTTTTGCGAACAGTGTCTTAACACGTCACAGCTCCGTGGTAGGAATGCTTTTGTTGCTGGCGAAATTCGTGTTGTTGTGGTCGTGTATGCCACTGTCGCTGTCTTCGTTCTGCTTCGTCGTCGGGTCTGCGGAATACAGGTGGTTGAAGCTGTTCCTCCTCTCGTCCATTCCCGGCATGAAGCTTGCCCGCCTGTCCTGGCCAGCTAGTGCGTGAGGGTTGAACTGGGGATTGTCTTCTATGCCTATGAGATCTGAATCTCCACTGCCAATACTGAAAAGAGGGAGAAAAAAAATATATATCACCACATAATGCATCAGTCTAGTCAGATTAAGTCATAACTGGCCGGTGAATGTGAAAAGGGTCATTTATTTCTATTATGGCTGGTAGTGCTTCAGAATTGATTACATATTTAAAAAAAAATCAGGCTTATTGGAGCCACTAAAAGTAAATTACAATTGCTCTATTTAATGGCCTGAAACTGGTTCACTAAGCATTTATAGACACCCTTATTTATCTTCCAAATGCTTTTTAAATCAAATGATCAGATTTGTCGATTTCAATAGTGCACAGAGTTCCTATCTTTTGGCATGGTTATTGTTTCTTTTAATGGTCGTGGTCGTATAAGCTGGTTTATAAAAAAAACCTCGGATGGTTCTGCTTCTCACCTGGCTGTGTCAAGGTTATTGGCAGTGATTTCTTCATTCCTCCACACAGGATTTGAACCATCCACAGCATGCTGGTTAGTACCTGGCATTGCCATGCC
This sequence comes from Bacillus rossius redtenbacheri, assembly GCF_032445375.1. Classification (NCBI taxonomy): domain Eukaryota; kingdom Metazoa; phylum Arthropoda; class Insecta; order Phasmatodea; family Bacillidae; genus Bacillus; species Bacillus rossius. The sequence continues at coordinate 25,237,222 of NC_086339.1, forward strand.
TATACGATTCAGGCCTGAGTCCTTGGATCCGAACTTTGTCTCTGAAAGTGCTTCAAGGCGACGAGTTAGGCTGCAAGAGGAAATTACAGGTTTTAATACAGGAGAACCCTGTTATAATGTTTTTAAAGGGAGCACAAGGAAGAAAAAAAAACATAAGAGGAAAACGTTATAAGCAGGAAACAACTTAGCACTTGTCAGTGTCTGAACTTTTTACCAATGGACTCATCAAGCTGTGTAAACAAATTTTATGTTAAAACCACAGATGGGTACACTTGATGATCGAGTTCTTAACCAAGCCTACAATTTTTCAAATTTGTCATGCTTCCAGCTTCTATCTTATTTTGTCTTTAAAGACACACCCACACATTTCTGTAAAATTGTCTCACGATTCGTGACGGTGACGTTTAGAGTGGGAATGCATATTTCCAATTTCTTTGCCTTGAAAACGTGTAATTTTGAGATTCCAACCTACAAATAAAATAAATTAAACTCTATCAGCACTAGAAATTTTTTTTTTCCATTGTAGAATAGTTGGCAAACTAAAATATTGTAGAACTATGTACGTACATCTGAAAACAATAGAACGGCAAGGAACTGGAGGATTTGTTAAAATTTTTTTCAAGACAAGGATGCCAACCGACACACAACTGCAAACATTATGTACCTTCAATATATAGAATACATAGCGTTAGCCAGCACTTAAAAAGTGTATCACTAGTGTTCTGGCATACTTACATTTTGTTTTTACATGCAATCCTATTTGAACAATGTACATATATGGTATAACAGTGATTATTGTAAACAAAAATGTACGCAAAGTTTAAAATAAACTTTTTAACATGTTAAACTTCGCAGATGGGTTAAGTGTTGGAATAGTAAGGTTAAATTTTTTTTTTGCATTTATTGAATTTTACAAAGCAAACTTTATAAGTGTGAAATGTTATATGCAGGAAATAAATACATTGCCCTTATGGGGGAAATGTAGGGACTTAAAGAAGTGTAATAAATATAAAGTAAATCTGAAACTCTAATAAATAAATATCACAGTGAACAATATTAAGTTTAATGATTTATAAGTACTTGTGTACATGGTCGTCAATATTAATTTACATTTACAAGTGAAATTTAAGTTTTATAGTTTTTTTTTGGCAGCATTGAAATGGAAAAATATACTGACAGACATGCTGGGTGTTCTGAATCACTTGGCTAATCACGAACAAACGGATAGCATATGGACGAGAAGGATCACAGAGTCCATCCTAAGTGGCAACAGCATTTAAGAATATTGGTAAATGATAAGCTAGTGGACAGTCTGAACATGTTCAGCCTTCGTCAGTTATGAAGTTGTCTGTAACAACATTAGTGCATAAAAGTTGTGTGTACATGTGTATGTAAAAGTAGCAAGTGCACCATACTTATGCATATTCAAAGTTCTGGGAGTATTAGTTTTGCCCTCAAACATCTGTTTGTCTTGCCCTAGTGAGTGGTCCTCTTATGAATTTTACTTTTGTTAAATTTCTGTAAATAGAACAGTTCATCCATCTGATATACCAAAGTACCATTTTTTTGAAAAATACATAAAATTATGTTGGGCGTATTTAAACAACTCATTTTCCACAAGCACTATTTACTATTACTATCAATATTCATTCAGTTAATGAGAAAATATATTTCTAAAGTTTACAGTCATATTAAACTTTTCAGTATTTTCAGGAATTTTGTCTTAAAATGTCTATGATATTTCTAAACTAAATACTGAGAATTTACATGAGTACTTAAGTATTATGATGAACAGACTTATAATACTGAACCTTTCCGTTAAACACAATTATTATAAAGTAGCTTGGCTTCTGGGTTGTAGCTGCGTCCTTGGTGAATAATCCACGACTACAACTCAGAAGCCAAGCTACTTCAGCAATGGCTGTGAAAGCCTGCGAACACAATTATTATAACTTCTTAACTGAGAGTAGCCACGTTGTTACTTACTATCGTGTCCTGTAGAAGAACGCCACAAACAGTACGACCACCATGGTCCCTAGCACCACGGAAACCACTATAAGAACAATCTGCAGCACTTGCTCCATGTTGCCCGAGGCTACTGACTTGGCAGTGTCTTCAAACGAGTTGAACTCCAGGCTGTAGGTGAGGAAGTCATTGTGCAGCGTGCTTATCACTGACCGCACATTCAGCTGGCTGTGGAAAACAAAATGTCGATGAGGTTAGCACAGTGACTGTAGCATTTTAACAACTATTATAAAAAAATTTTGTGCAAAATAATAAATTAAAAAAAAATTACAACATCATGCTACATTTATATGGCATGTATATGGTAACTCGACATCACCAGGACATCTCAGGACACAAATGTTACTATGCACAAGTAACTTTATTTTTAGATGAGTATTAAATAAAATACAACCAATTAGAAAATGACCACGGAGTACTTTTTTTTATTATGGTTATGATATTATTCAGTCACTTCAAAATATAGAATTCTAGCTTCAATAGAATATAATGGCAATGGTAGCATTCACTAGACAGAAATAAATTCTGACAAGCTAGAAGAAGTATAGCTTAAAATAGCTAAGCATGCATATATGTATTAACAAATTATATTTCTCATCAAATGTAATTTTCAATGCGGGACATGTTAATCTGCATCATACTTAGCTCAGCTAGCACAAATGTTCACTTGAAGCGAGAAAAGTTTAACTCCGTTTCATTAACCTGCAGAATTTCAGCTTGGATTTATTTAACCTGACCTTGCAAGTGAGCCCTAGTCTTTCATCACAAATCACAATCAGGCACAAAAATAAAAAATTAATCACAAATTATAACTGTTATATATACAAATATAAAATTATACGCAGCAACTTTATATAATAGTTAAAAACTACATCGGAACCCAAGTTTAACACTGCCAACTCAACTCAAAACTGTGTTGCGTGTTTTCTGTGCTGTGACGGAAAAGGAACAAGGCTATTCACTGAAAAAAGATAATATTTATCAAAGTAGTGATAACATGCAGTGTCACCTGTGAAAAATAACACACAGCTGGCCAAGGGTAAAACGAACCTTTCCTCATATATCATAAACTTGGCCTTCTTGTGACAGAAAAAGTATTTTTCCTCAAAGTTAAAAAAAAATGGCCGTAGTGATAAAAAGGAACTGGCAAAGTTCAACTGGGTTTCTTCATGACATTTACTGCTAGCAATGAATGTAAAGGCTATGTGGCAAAAAAAAATCTTATTTTTTATGCTTTCATCAGTTATTCAATGTACTTACTTTTGATTTGTATGTTGGAAGTGATTCACAGGTTCAAAAACAGAATTGCCCTTAACTTTTATAGGCCTTAGGCGGATATAACAAGGTGTTTTAGAGGATAAAAATAAATTGGCCAAAACCGTAGCTGTAACCACGGGTAACTAATGTTAAATTTAAGAACTAATTTAGATTCTGTTTAGTATCGCTTAAATTCCTTTTTCAGTTATTCTTTCTTCTGATCTCCCGTCCTGCTGTTTACAAATATAGTAGAATGAATATAGAAGTATTTCACTAACGAGGCTATGCATTATGCAAGTTTTGTGGCTAACATCTACCATGCCTACGAACACGTTACACAGCCGTTGACTAATCAGTATCAAGTAATCTTGCTTCCCTACACTAAGGAGCATCTTGGAAAATCTTATCCAGGAGAAGATGGTGAGCAATTAATGGTAATGTTTGACAGGCAAATTAACTATCTTAGTAACTGATTTGTAAATCACTGGAGGTGATTTTTAAATGCAGTTTATACTATTGCAATAAGTATATCAACATGATGTGTTCATGTCTAACATTAATATTATTCTATATTTAAACTCTGTGTGGTATTTATTACACATGTTACAATTTTATTTATTATTTATTTATTTATTTGATTTGTTACATGCCACACCAACAGCACAAGGCTCCAACGGTGGGCACAACATGTAAGACATGTAAACAAACAAATACAGTAACAGAACAAAAATAAGAACAAAACAATAAATTATAAGAACAACAAATAGTAGGACAAAAACAAAGACAAGACAACATAACATACAAATATCTATATGAGTGCTTAACTTCTAAAAAGTACTTAAAATAACAAAAATGTTTCATGAGAGTAATAAATGTATAAGTACAGAACATATAATATTATGTGGATAAATACAGTTAGTATCCTTAGATTAATACATCTGATATTAAATAATTTAGGTAATAACATTAGAGCATAAAGATAATTAATCTTTGGATGCCGAAAGAATAATTTTTTTAACAAGTTTTTTCTCTCTGTGTAAGTGATTAACATAGATATTAAAATTGTTAACAAGTCTATATATAATATCATTTGTATTTAAAAGTGTGCACAAAAAAGGTGGGTTACGGCTATTAAAAGAAGGAATTTTAATGCCAGTAACATCAAATATATGAGGACATATAAGATTACCATAATAACAATGGAAGACAAAAATGGCATCTAAGATCTTTCTTCTAGTTGATAATGAACCAAGGAGGGAATTTAAATCTATGTTATTGATGGTATTTAATTTTTTGTTAATATAGTCGGATACTTTAGATTGAATCCTGTCAAGCTTTTCAATATCAGTGTTATTGATGCTATTCCATATAATAGAACCATATTCAAGTTTTGATCTTATTAGAGCTGTATAGAGGGAGAGAATAGAGTCAATATTGGAGGTGTTAAAGGTGATAAATTTAATTAGACCAAGTATTTTGTTAGATACCGAGATAATGTTTTCAATGTGAAGATGAAAAAATAGTTTTTGATCCAGTAAAATTCCTAGGTCTTTGACATGTTGAGATTTTTTAATAGGTGAGTTATCAAGTTTGTATTCATATTGCAATGGGTAGGTTTTTCTAGAGAAGGTAATGATAGCAGTTTTTTCCATGTTTAGATTGACCAAATTATTTGTGCACCAATTTGCAATTTCTGTAATATCACATAGTAGTAGATAGCTGTCATGATATGAAGAGATTTTTCTATATATCTTTAAGTCATCAGCAAAAAGAGTGCCAACTGAGTTCTTTAATCCAGATATTATATCATCAATGTAGATATTGAAAAGTAAAGGAGATAGTGTGCCACCTTGCGGGACGCCAGAAGGAGTTGGTTGGAGATCTGAACTTATATTCTGTACTGAAACATAAAAGTTTCTGTTATTTAAATAGCTTGTTAACCATGATAAATATTTATCACTTAGCCCAATTTTGGAACATTTGCTTAGTAGTATTTGATGATTAACAGTGTCAAAAGCTTTAGCTAAATCAAAGTAACAAACATCTACTTGACCACGTGTGATGACTTCTGAATAAATAGGATTAAGAAAGGAGACTAAGTTTGTCATGGTTGTTTTACCTGTTCTGAACCCATGCTGTGAATCAGACAATCTATTATTTATGTTAAACGCTAAGTGTTTAAATATTATTTTGTCAAAAATTTTGGCAAATCCATTTAACAGGGATATAGGCCTATAATTTGAAGCAATAGAAGTTTTGCCCTTTTTGTGTACAGGAATAACCTTGGCAATTTTCCATTTATCAGGGTAGATGCTATTTAGAATACTGAAATTATATATATGCTGTAAGAGAGGAGCAAAGATTAAGGAGCAACCTTTGATGATAAAATTTGGTATGTTATCAGGTCCTGTGGACAATGTAGATTTTATGGTTTTTATACTCCATAGGACTAAACTAATCGAGATATTAGACATTGGAATATTGTATGAACAACAAGGAGATATGTTTTGGTTATTTATGTTATTTGTAGTAACATAGACACTTGAAAAGTATTCAGCAAAGGAATTCGCAATTAAATAATTATTATCCGTAATTGAGTTATTAATTTTAATGAGGGATGCTGACTATAACCCTTTCTCATTATTTTAACATAATTCCAAAATTTTTTAGGGTTTTGCTTAATTTTATTGTTAATATTACAAAGCCAGTTTGTTTTATTCCTACACATAAGTGATTTAGTTTCCTTACGGTAATCTGAGAATAATAAATAGTAAAAAGGATTCAGATTTCGTTTCTATAATTTATGATAGTGCGATTTCTTCTTAAGAGATTTTATTAGTTGGTTGGAATACCATAGGGGATATTTTTTAGCCTTTTTAATAGTAGTAGGTACAAATAAATCTATAAGATCATTCATTGTACACGTTAAGTAGTCAACCATGGTATTTATATTTTTAGAATTGTATAAAATTGACCAGTCATGGTCCCTAAGAGCCGAGATAGTCACCAATCTTATAGTTTTTATATGAAGACGATGTATTATCATTTATTGACATATCAAATTGGAAGTTTATCTCTAATGCAGGATGAAAGCTATCTTCTTTAACTAGTGGTTCCAGAGCTTTGCTAACCAGACATGATTCAATATTAGTGAGACATAAGTCCAAGAGTTGGGCCGAAGGTTGAGTTTGATTAAGCTGAATTAAACCTCTTGCTGATACAAAGTTGATTAATGATCTGGCTTTCGACTTAATATTTGAATGAACTATATTTTGGGTATGCAATTGAGGCCAGTCAATGCCTGGAACATTAAAATCACCAATTATTAATAAAGAGACATCAGAATTCACAAACTTATCTTCAAGGGCTTCAAAGTATGAAGTGTAAGCTGAAGGAGTTGTTTGAGGGGGAATATATATATTCCCAATGATTAAAGGTTTATCATGTGTTTTTATATTTATCCAGACAGCTTCTATTCCTGGATAGTCATATTCATGCGTAGATGTTACATTTTTGAATGTATGTTTATTAACAGAAGTCAGGACACCACCACCTCTACTCTTCAAAGTTAATACAGGGTCCCTATCAGATCTGTAAATAAGGTAATTATTGTTGAAATAATGAGAATTCAGACTATTATCGGTGAACCAAGTTTCAGTTAGACATACTAAATCATTATCACTACGCGAGATGTTTCCAAAAAATTCAATTGCTTTGGTTCTCAAGCCTCTTACATTCTGATAAAATAAAATAAACTCCTCATTTTTAAGTTTCACACTGAACTAGTGAGAAGCCCCTCCAGGCGCTAAGGCAGAAGTAGGAGCAGATGTAGGCTTAGAAATAGCAGTAGAATTAGTTGCGATGTTGCAGGTAGAGGTGTTTAGTTCCTCGGTAGTGGATGAGTTGCTCAAGATTTGTTCTGGGTGTAATTTACCATAGAAGGGGCCTATTAGGCAGCCGCTGGGCCAAAACACAATGTTATTAATTCGACTGAAGTCCTCTTCTAAAACCTGAACATGGAAGGAGGCATATGAATTGAATTTAGTTTTCATCTTCGTTACTTTAATATGATCTAAGTTCAGTTCACTTGAAATGTATTCTACAATTTCTTGTTCTTGTACACTTGGGTCGAAACGAGTCACAAAAAGAGCTTTCATTCTTTTGGGTGCTGGTTTGGGTAACATTTTAAGTGTGGAAATGTTACGAATCCCAATTTTCATAGGAGTTTTCTTCATTTCCGTTGAACGTTTAATGTCGCTGGTATCTCTTGTGTTGGACTTGCGCCTGTGTTCCACTAACGTGAATGGTGTACTGTCGACATGTTCTTTGTCATCGTGTCTCATGACGCATCGGGATTCCTGCTGACTGGTAAGTAGGTCACGCGGCTGGCTGCGGTTTACCGTGTCCCGTTGAGAAATTACACGTTCCGCTGTCTTGTGAGTGGAAGAATTCTTAATTACTTGACTATAAGTTGTATTATGGTCTTTACCTGATGATAAATGTTCCTTTATTTGTATCATTTCTTGCTTAATTTTGACAGTTTCTTCTCTGGAATCAAGGAGTAGCATTTTTAACACGAGGTTCTCACTTTTTAGTTCATCAACTTTGACACTTAGAGAATTCACTAGATTATATAGAGCTTCCATATTTATTTGATCTGACTTTAATGGTTCGATACGCAGCTCATACATAGGTTTATCACATGATCCCGTCGCATTAGTAGGAGTTTTTTTCGTGGGTGATCGAAACATACTCGGATGAGTTAGATCGTGATTAGAAGTACACGCATCATTTAGGGTTGAGGGGAACCCCAAGAAGTCAGACTGATTAAGTAGCGAATTATTAATACTGATTTTGTCACAAAACAACAGATATACACGGAGCGCGATCGCACACACACGACCGTCCGCTTTGAACACACGGCGGATACTGATCTTTAACCTGATACATTCCCCCCCCCCCCTCCCCCCCCCCCCCCGTTTTATTTGTTAATTTCATTGGACCAAAAGGTAGATAAGCTGTTTCTGAAGGAATCATCACTGATACACCTATGCTGGGGCTTGGTCACGCTACTTAATAAATCAATGGATTGGTGTCCGGGTCTTGCTAATAGGACCATCCATTAACTGAACTCCAGCCTATGGCTGGAAATCTGTATTTTAATTTGATTTGATGAGCCGAAGAGCTACACATTTTCTCCAATTATAATTACATACTGAAAGAGTGTCACGGGATGCAAAGCACTAGCATTTGTAATGCTATCCAAGCCAGTGACAGTGATACTCTTAATCATAGTCTTATTTTTATGCTAATTTATAGTGTGCACAGGGATAGTGATTAAAAAAAAATGGGGACAGATAGGGAGTAATTCTTGGAGATATATATATATATATATATATATATATATATATATATATATATATATATATATATATATATATATACATTAAAAAAAAAATTCTGTACTGTAACAATTGTAAACATTTTAGCTGCTGTTTGAAACTAATTATTAATTTCTCAAATGGACCTTACATTTTGATCTGCGTTGCTTCAATGGGCAAGTCTTTATCCAAGTCGACAAAGTGTGTTCTGACGTTTGTGTAGCTGCTGCTAGTCTCGGCGGCAGCTTTGCCTTCACTCATATCATCAATCGAACATTGCCACCCAAAAACTTTTGTGAAAACATTCACCACCTGTGGAAGAAAAATAAAGAAAAACCATTTGCCACAATATCATTTTAAAGCATTAACAATTTTTGATTGATAAAACACATCATATCGTTACACACTTAATGAGTGGTTGCCTAGCTAGGGATAAATGTGCTAATTCCTAATAAGAGCTACATTTTTGTCAAATTTCATTCACATCTGTTCAGTAGTAATGATGCAACTGAGGAAAAAGCATCTAGACATCCCTACTCACACATTTGTAATATCAATATGTAGAGACAAGAAGAAATGGTGTTATTGGAACTACTAAACTTACATTACTTTTTAAGGAATGGAAAAAAAATAACTTTTGATTGAACATGTGATTTCAGTTTATTTTTAGTGTCAGCATATTTTCACATTTAAATTTTACTTTTTGTCACAATCTTATTATTTCAATACTATTAAAATGAATCAAAAATTAACATGCATTGTAAAAACTCAAAATCGTTACACATTACTTTGTGATATTATGCTGTAGATCTTTAACGATTTCTCTATGTTATCAGCTAAAAACTGTTTTTGACTTGGAAAAAACCACACAAAGAAACTAAATAAATTTTTTACTTACAACATATTATTTTGCAATTTTAAATAAAAGCATAAACTATAGATTTATAAAGTAAATTATATATTTTAATAGACAAAATGAGGTAATTGAGGTTAATTTCACTGCATTTAGGTGTTACAAAGTGTAATGACTTCCATTATGGTTTTTTTTGGATGTGTACCAACTTCAAATTCACTGTTATTTCAGTTTTATCCCTATTCACCAATAAATGTCTAAAAGAATAATACAGAAAACTGTTAAAACAATAGCTTTCCACAATTAAGTAGCGAGTAGCCACTTGCTATAATTTTACTGATTGTATATAACTAGGTGTTATGTGTGTAATACTGATATGTACTTACATCATCTTTCTTCTGCTGTACCTCTGTAATTGGATTGTTGAACTGGAAGGTAATAAGATTGGCGTCGGACACAATGTATATTTTTCCTGGTACAACATTAGAGTTGTTGCCTGTTAAACATAGAAATTAAGTTACTATCCATAAAAAATTACTAGTATAAATACTTAAGAGCACTCAAGATTATGCCCTCTTGCCATCTTACTTCCAGTATACCTTCCATGTGGTACATTATGAGTCAGAATTCTACCGACAAACTTCAGCTAACAGGTTCAAATAAGTCGCAAACATTTAATTGACTTGTGATCTTAAGTTTTTTTCCAAGGCTGGTACACACCTTTAAAGTAATTTTTGAACAGCTATACCTGTGTTACCTCCAATTGTACTGGGCATTTAAATGACGGTACAGCTGTATCAGCCAGTCACAAGATAAACACAGCAGAAGAGAAATAAAAGTTCATTTTAATAAAAAAATATTCTAATTCTAATGATAATTTAAGGCTTATGATAGTATTATATTATGTATTCTGTTATTATTTACCAAGGTCTGTTCCCCTAATATCGAACTTGAAAAATCCTTGTATGCTGGAATAAACCATATCAACAGTCAGCGTCACCACTCCAGAATATCTGTCCACTGTGAACGGGTTGTCGCTCATCACACTTCTCAACTGATCATTTGATGCAACAGAATTTTCAATGCTGAAAGATGTAGTGTCATTTAGATCTTCATCAGTGGCCTGAGTTAGAAAGAAAAAAAAAAAAAAGAAAAAAAAAGTACAGAGAAAAATTAGGTATATGTACATGCATTTTTTTTTGGTGTTTTTATAAACACGTGTATCTTTTTTTTATTCAAGATTAGAGACTAGCAAACTTATTTCCCTAAACATAGCTAAATTCCTGAAACTTATAATGCTAATGAACAAATAACAGCTCAATGTTTCATAGATTTCAGGGTCAGTAGGCAGATGGGAGGATCAAGATGAGAATCAAGCACAGGAGTAAACAGAGGAAACCCGTCTCACCTAGCAAATTTTTCCGTGTTTCCTACTTGCCGAAAATAGTGGTTTCACCCAGATAGGAATTGAACCTGGATTTACCCTTGGTGGGAGGTGAGTGATTTGAACACTTAACCATGGTGGCTTCCATGTAAATATAATTTGCATGCTGGTTTAAAATATTTTTAAATAGTTATTTACACTCACCGTCACAGTGAAGACAATCTTCCCCCTCAAGTCGCCATTTTTGATACCTCCTGTGTATATCGATACTGGGAATACAGGTGGTGTGTCGTATACATCCAGCACCTATACGAACAAACATCAAAAGGCAGTTAATTACCTGTAAATAGAGTAAATCTTAATGCCAAACTTGTGTTTTTCCAAATAATTCACGCAACACCCAACACTCTCATCCTTTAAGGGGCCAGTCTAGTCGGGGTGTATGTGTGTTAGTGAGGCGGGATGATAAGTACGATGCTTGCTGGTGCTTCTAGCGCAGTGTTGCCTCTAAGTGCAAGGCTGTGAACTGGCACGCAGTCTTTTTGCTATCCATAGAACAACTATGACATTTGAGCGGTGACCGTAACATTATATGGCATAGAAATGAAGGCAAAGGTGTAATGCAAGTCCCTTAAGCACTTGCAAGAAACTGTACCGGTTGTTTTACGCCTAAAAAATATTCTGAAAAAATGCTATTTAGCCATTTTAACTATTATAAAGATAATACGTATTTAAAATCTTAATCCGGAATCAAATTACTTTTCGGCTCTCAGCAAATTCTTAAACACTTTTCACAAACAGAATCCACTCGGATATTTCAAGTAGTTTTGAAATCACGTTTTTCCTGAAACTCTGCACAACGTATGTGTACCTAGGCAGACAGTGCTCTTATATATTGAAATTTTTATACAAGAAATATTTTTTTGTTTATTTTTACAAGCGATATGCATTGTTAAATAGGTACTGAAATTTACCATATCACACCCCAGATCACCTCAGCTAGCTTAAAATTCGATCTGAAGTAGACATATATAAAAACTTGCAAAACAAATTATTTGGGCGCTGACAGTTATTGAAGTTCCAGAAGAAATGTTATTATCGTTGATTTGTGTAATGGATAATGTCTTTCAGACACCAAACTGATTTTACCGTATTTTTATTGATACTTGAAAAAAATCAGTCATTGTGGCTGCCATCTTGAGATCACAAAATCCAGTACATTTAGAGCATACAACGTTTGCACCTAACCTCGTCCCAGACTTCCACACAACATAGGCGTTGACTGTGTGCAGGTACCAAAGAATAATTATTACTTTAAAAGACAGTTCTCACTAATGTCCCGTGGTTACACACGAACTCACGGAACGAAGCCGCAGGACTACGCCCTCGGAACAAAGCAGCGATCACTCGAGCTATATTTTGGGGGTGATTACCGATAACTGTGGTTGAAAATTCTGATTGCAAAGTCCAAATTATAAAAACAGGTTGATCATACACTAAATGGACCACAGCTGCGAAATGCTCTCAACTACATAACTTTACACTTTTTGAGTCACTGCCTAACACGTGGCCTATTGGTACCTCGTCCAGACAATGACTGACAAAACTCAGCACATCACCAAGCTTACACAAAAATCTTCTTAGCTTGGGACTTCCCCGAAAAACTGCCTTACCATTGGCTACAACATTTATTCTTCCAATAACTATTTAGTACCTCCCCTCTTTGTGGACTTACTCTCGCTCAGTCACATGTCTCTATCCTTCTCTCACACCTTCCATCTATTTTTAATTTCACACCAAATTCCGGGATTCCCGTCAGATATTCCTACACAACCTATACATGCATGTCCCTCCAACGACGAGGCAACTTACGAAACTATTGCATCAGCCAACAGCTTGCCCTCGCACAAAGAACTGGCCATGCTACAAAATTGACAATGGAAAATTACGTTATTGCACATTTTACGAACAAAGACAAATAAAAACAGTACTGAAGAATTATATGAAAGCATCTAAAAACTAAAATAAGTATGCCAAACTAATTGAAAATCCAGTACCTACAACAACTTTTTCATAATTAAATTAACTATCAGAAACATTAAAAAAGCATGAAACCATATAAATTCTGATTGCAAAACAATTGGTAAAATGATTCTTAGAAAGAATAACAAGCTGTTTCTTAAACTATATAAAAGAGAACTAACCTTAGCATCTACTATAAAATAACATAATAAATTGTAAATTAAACTGATTATTACGTGGGAAGGGCAGTAACCTGGGTTGCTACAATCATACAAGATGTTTCTCATCCCAATATGCCCAAGACCAGAAGCAGAAAAATTTTTTTACAGTACTGTTTGTTGGAACAAAAAATATAGTACATATAAAAATAGTTTTTATATAGCTAGGACAATAAACTGAAAATGTTAAATTCTCATACAACTAACTACATAGTTTCTAGGACATTCAAGAGTCCTCTTTTAATCCTTAGAGTTTCTTTAGAAAAAAACATTTACCTACGATGAAATTCAATTGAAGTACACCTATTAGTTTATAAAACATGAATGATAGTGAGGGCTGATCGCGCATTGCCGGTGATTTCGAGATGTTAACTACGGGCGCCACCACGTGGAAGGGCACGTGGACCCGGCGGAGTCTCTCACTCAGGGCGTGACGTAGCCCAAGTGGGGACGAGTTACCAGCCCTTTCTATCCTAGCTACCCAGACCTGGCCCGCTCTAGGCGTCGGGCACGCCACACTCCTAGACTCACTCACCACGTGATTAAATAAGTACTCACTTTATATTTATTCTCCAGATTTAATTTCACTAACACGTCTCTCTACACGCCCGTTACACGTTACACATTACACGGTTAAAAAAGCCTGAGGCACGAATCGGTTTAGGTGAAGGCATGGTCCACACACGTGGCCATGCTGCAAAGTTTACTTATTACACGGTGATGAAAGAAACTCGACTGAGACAATTAATTAATTAAACAGTCCGCTGACCGAGAGCTGCCCCGAGGATGACGAGCGAAAGAGATTCAGAAATACTTAACGAGACAGAATTACTTGGTCAGTGCAGAACAAAGGTTGAAGTCCCCGGGGTGCTGGCGCGTCTGCTCTCGGTCAGTGATGAAGATCGACTGGGCTGAGCTCATCGCTCGCAGGTGGCAACATGGCGCCCTTCGCGCCAACACAATTACCGTTACTATATTCTACGATTCCGTGCCCCGGCGAAAGTTGAGTAAATTACAGATAAACATTAAAAATATATAAAAATTACTGACAATGGAAAGTTCGTTACTATTTACTTATTTAATGACAATTTATGTAAAAGCATTCCTACCCTCGTCCAAGTCCGTGCCTGTTCGGGTCCGCCCGGGCAACGTCTATAGTTATTTAAGGTAACCTATTTAAATTAAAGAAAACACAAGTAAATTACACAGCACTGGGGCGAAGATGGATGAAAACAACAAAAAGGCTTACAATTAATATTAACATAGCAATTTTAGGGATCGCCGCACTGCTTCTAAGCGCCCTCTTGTGGTAGTTCGTGGCGCGCAATTCAAACACACGACTACGTACATGGCGGTACAAATGCCGGGGAAGGGGAGAGGAATGTTGAGGAAACGGAGACTGACTAGGCTCATGGGGCGTAGCCCCGGCTGACGTCAATTGCCCCCCCCTCGAATAGCCGGTCATGTCGACGTTTCCGCTGGGTCGCCTGTGGGCGTGGTCGCCCCCTTATCAACAACAGCTGTGCTTCCTCGCGATCCCTCGGGGTCGTAGCGTGTATCGCGGAGCCGGAACTGGGTCTTGTGACGCCCGGTCTCCCCTCTCTTCCCGCGGTGTTTCGTCTTCCTGCGGTTCGGTTACTGTCACCCTGAACGTGGAGTCTGCCAACGAGTAATGCAGCGGCCATAATGGCTCGTCCGGCGAACCCGGCCTACTCTCTACTTCCTCCGGCCACCTTATCAGTGGTTGGGATGTCGACTGGCCCTCCGTCACTCCGGGCGTGTCCCTGAGAAATCCCCTGAAAGGCGAGGCGTCACTCCCCGAGTCTTCGAACAGCCGCCTCGGCCGGACATCTGTGACTGCGAGGGGCGTCGCCTGTCCCGCCCCCAGGTCCGGGAAGCCTCTGAACCCGCCCCCGTCTGTTGGGGTGGACGTGACCAGCTGTGCGGCCGCCCTCCCGTCTGTCTCGTCCGCCGCCTCCGTCTCTCTCTGCCGCGTCCCTGCTCCGTCACGTCTCGTTCCCGTCTCTTCCTGTGCCAAGCGCACATCGTCCCGGTGATATTTCGCGGCCCGGCCTGAGGGTAACTTTATCACGACCGCCGTGGGCCCCGCCTTGACCACCGCCACCGGGCCAAACCACTTTGGCGCCAGGCCGGCGCAGAAGTTGCGTCGGCCGGAGGAGAGGGGGTGGAGCCTCGCGTAAACCAGCTGGCCTGGTTTCAGTTCAGGGGGCGGGCGGGTCGTCTCGGGTGTGCGTTGTGCTTGGTAAGCTGCCTGGTTACGTCGCGCCCTATCGTGCGTCTCGGCCAATCGCCTCAGGCGTCCTTCGGGGCTCTCTACGTCCGGGTCCGTTTGTTGTTGCCGCACGTGATATTCCCCGGGGAGGGTGAGGTTCCGCCCCTGGACCATGGTGGCTGGTGTTTCGCCGGTTGCCGCGTTCACCCGTCGCCGGATGCAGTACAGAACGTCCGGGATGTGCGTGTCCCATTGGGCGTGGTCATCCGCGAGCCTCAACCGCAGTTGAACCTTCACCTCTTGGTTGCGTCGTTCCGTGGGGTTCGCGCGGGGGTGGTACACGGGGGTGGTGTGTAGGATTACCCGCCATTTTCTCCCCAGCTGCGCCCACCGGCGCCCGACAAATTGGGTGGCATTGTCCGACAACAGGACCCGGGGGTACCCCCACCTAGGAAAAAACTCCGTTTCCAGGCTGCGTGCAATGGTGCCGGCGCGGATGTTCGCCAGGGGGTAGGCCTCCACCCAACGCGTGTAGCAGTCTGTCACCACCAACAAAAATCTTTTCCCTCGGGGCGTGCGGGGATATGGTCCCATTAGGTCTATGGCGACTGTATGGAATGGCTCGGTGGGCTGCCTGGGTACCTGCTGGGCTGTCCCGTCGGTGCGGCGCGCCTTGTGCCTCTGGCAATGTTTACATCTCCTCACGCAGTCCCGTACAAACTTGTTTACCCCTGGCCAGTAGAACTGTTCCCGCAGATCGCGTCGCGTCTGGTCTGCGCCGGGGTGTCCGGCTAGCCTGTTCACGTGATACATGTCAAACACCTCCCGGCGGGTGGCGGCTGGCGCGAACGTCCGCCATTGGCCAGCTGTCCCCTTAGGTCGCGCCTGCAGTGTCCCGTCCAATACACGGTAGCCTTCACATTCTCCGCTCCCGCAACGGCGCACGATCTCCTGTGTGTCTGTGTCCGTGAGTTGGGCCGCTCGCACGTAGGCGTCTAAGTCATCAAGCTCCGCGCCTGGCGGTAATGTCGGTGTGACGTTAAGGTTTAGGGCACACAATGCGGCTTGGGTTGTCGGGGTGCGCGGGGTCCTGGGTATGCGCCCGCTGGGTGGTGGCAAAAGCTCCTCCCACTCCGCATCGTCACAGGCTGTGACGGTGACGTCCGGATCTCGCGACAGCTCGTCCGCTAGTTCGTTCTGTTTTCCCGGTACATGCTCGACTTCGAAATCTAAGGCCTGTAGAAGCATGGCCCAACGCGTCAGCTTCGAACGTCGCCCCTGCATCGTGGCCAGCCATTTGAGACATTGGCTGTCAGTTCTCAGTACGAATTTCTGCCCCTCCAGGTGTGGGCGGTAGCGTCTGAGGGCCCAAACTACGCCTAGACACTCACGCTCGTTCACGCTATACCGCTGCTCGACGTCGCCGAACTTGGCGCTTGCATATTCAATCACCCGGGGCTCGCCGTCGTCGCCGAGTTGTAACAGGATGGCCCCGATGCCCTTCTCGCTCGCGTCTGTTTGTACGATCAGGGGTCTGCCTGGGTCCAGCCGCGCGAGTAAGTGGCACTGTTGAAATCTGCGTTTTAGCTCGTCAAAAGCGTTCTGGGCTTCCACGGTCCACCTGAACGGACGTTTGGGTGACAGCTGTTCTGTCATCGGCGCCGCTACTACCGAGAACTCTGGGACGAAGGCTCGCAGCCAGTTAGCTAGCCCCAAGAACTTTTGCAGTTGCTTGCGCGTGCGTGGGGGCTCCTTGTTGATAATTACACTCAGCTGTTTTTCCGTGGGTCGGTTTCCGTCCGCGTTAACCACTAAGCCCAGGAAATCTAGTTCTGTGGTCCCCAGGTGGCATTTTTCGCGATTGCATGTCAGACCATGGCTCGCCAGGCGTTCCAAGACTAATGCTAAATGATGCGCATGTTCTTCCCACGTCTGAGACCAAACAATTATGTCGTCCAGATACGCGGCCGCAAACTTGCCCGAGTAGTTGTCTAAGACCCGTGTCATCATCCCTTGGAAGGTAGCGGGGGCGTCCTGTAGGCCGAATGGCATCGCGCAAAACTGAAATCTCCGCCCGTCTGGGGCTGTGAACGCCGTCTTGGGTCGGTCCGCCGGACGTATCGGCACCTGCCAATACCCAGATTTTAGGTCGAGGGAAGAAAATATCTTGGCGTTACCCAGGCCTGAAAGTGTGTCGGCCATGTTCAGCAGGGGGGGTGGGGCATTAATTGTCACTCTATTGATAGGTTTGAAATTGACACAGAAGCGTAGTTTCCCGTCTTTTTTTTCTGCCAACACGACCTGGAAATTATACGGACTTTCGCTAGGCTCAATTATCCCGTCATGCAACATGTCCTGAACCTGGTCTAGGATGGTCTGTTTACCAACGTGGCCGTAGCTACCGGGTGGGATAAACATTGGCTCGTGAGGATGGGTCGGGATGGCATGCTCAGCTATGGTGGTACGTTTCAGCGGGTCCGCGGACGCAAACACATTACACTGATGATCGAGGACCTGCTGGATGGTAGCACGAAACTCGGGGGGAACTCCGTGCTGGAACTCGTCGAGACTGACCTGGTTTACTGCTGGTGGAGTAGGCTTACCCAGCCCGTGGATGGTCCGCCGCCCCTGGGTGCCGACGTGGACGCAGCCGGCCCGGATGTCGATGGCTGCGTGCTGCTCGTAGAGCCAGGGTAGCCCCAGAATGACGTCATCACGTAACTGCTCCACCACCAGCGCCGTCGTGACGGACCGTTGGTCCCGCACGTCCACCTCCAGCGTCGCGACGCCCTGGGTGTAGCAGGCGTCCCCCGTGGTAGCCAGCTGGAGTTGGCCCGGGTGGTACTCGAAGTTGTCACGGCCAATCACGCGTGCCGCCACACAGTTGTGGCTGGCGGCGGTGTCAACAAGCGCGTGGACTGCGCGCCCGTTGACAACCACCGGAATGCGCAACAGGTCGGCCTCCGCCGCTCCCACGTGACCCAGGAGAGGCCCCGCCGCCGTAGGTCTGTTGTTGTTAGGTGAGGCGGGGGAGGTGGGCTGTCTTAGCGCGCCGCCCCCTTGCCGTCCGTTTCCCGACGGCTGCTGCGCCGCGAAGTCAGGCCGGAACTTGTTCCTCACCGGGCAGTTCTCGTGCCAATGGAACGTGCCTGGTGGACACGTGTGGCACTGAGGTGGTGGGCTGCCGCCGGTAGTCCGTCTCCGCCATGTCAGCTGCGCGTGGCCGCTCGGTCCGGGTTCGTCGCGCCTAGCTTGGTCTCGGGTGGGCGCCGTGTAGGGCACCAGCGCCTTGGTGTCGGCGGGCGTCGTGTCTTCCTGCTTGGTGCTCAGGGTGGCGTGGATCCTGGTCGGTCTGACAGCTCGTAGGTCCTGCTCTAAGACGCGCGCCTGTTGGACGAACTCCTCTGCCGGACGCCGCGTCATCGGGCGTAAATACGGGCGAAATTCCGGGCGCATCAGCTCAACTACCCGCTCCAGCACTCCGGTAGGTTCTTCTCCGGGAAACAGCCGCTTGTACAGACGTATTTTTTTCATGATAAACGCCTCCGCCGCCTCCGTCGCGCCTTGCTCGAGACAATACAGCTCCGTCCGCACTCTCATCTCTGTCTTCACGTCCGCGAATCTGGCCTCGAACAATCTCGCGAACTCGGCCCACGGCATGTCATACTCCTGGACGATCTGCCACCACGTCTTGGCGTCGCCTTTGAGCGCGGTGCTCACCCTGTTCGCCCACTCACACTCCGGCACTCCGTAGCGATTCAGGCGTTCCCGACACGCGTGTACAAATCTCCGCGGATCGTCGCTGGTTCTGCCCGCAAATTCCGGTAGCTCCACGTGTCCTATGAGAGGTACCCTGCTCCGTGGTGTGTCGGCGGCGTCTCTCACCGGGCTGCGGCCTGACGGGCCCGCTATTCTCACGTGGTGGCACCACTGGCACGTGTACCACCCGTCTTGAAAGGAGATTATTTCGGACTTCGCGAAACACGCCGTGTGCTTGAACGCGCGACAGTTCCGGCACCAGCCTCCCTCCCGCGTCTTGCCCTCACACTCCGCATCCGTGCACTTCCCGTGTCCCGCCTCAAACTGATCCGCCCGTTCTGCCTGCTCGTGGTTCGGCTGCGCTTCATACTGTCCTACGCACACGCACGTGTCCGTCCACGAAGAAATCGCCGTCCCGCTCACCTGGCGCGGTCGCGCGCACATAACACAATATAAGCTATTCTTTTGAAACAACTCACTTGCCTTAATCGCGCCCGGATTTTTGTCAAGTCCGTGGTTGTCCGACATGGTCGTGTGGTGGTGAGGCCGGTCGATTGCCCCTCTTCCCTTCGCTACGCGACGCGACGCGGATGGCGGTACACACACACACTGACCTGGCCCGGCTGCTGTTGTCGCGAGGAATGCGGCCACCTGGCTGCTCGCAGCGAATTCCTGGAAGCGCGCGCCCGGCTGGTCACGTGGCCGGCGCGCCAGAGTCCCGCTATACGCTCCGCGCGAACAATAGTTCCAGCGCGAACTTTAGTTCCGCGCGCTCCGCGTAACAACCGCCTATCTCACACGCTCGTACAGGTCTGGTTTTCGCGGAAGATGTAACTCGCCCCACGCTCTTGGGCGCCATTTGAGGGCTGATCGCGCATTGCCGGTGATTTCGAGATGTTAACTACGGGCGCCACCACGTGGAAGGGCACGTGGACCCGGCGGAGTCTCTCACTCAGGGCGTGACGTAGCCCAAGTGGGGACGAGTTACCAGCCCTTTCTATCCTAGCTACCCAGACCTGGCCCGCTCTAGGCGTCGGGCACGCCACACTCCTAGACTCACTCACCACGTGATTAAATAAGTACTCACTTTATATTTATTCTCCAGATTTAATTTCACTAACACGTCTCTCTACACGCCCGTTACACGTTACACATTACACGGTTAAAAAAGCCTGAGGCACGAATCGGTTTAGGTGAAGGCATGGTCCACACACGTGGCCATGCTGCAAAGTTTACTTATTACACGGTGATGAAAGAAACTCGACTGAGACAATTAATTAATTAAACAGTCCGCTGACCGAGAGCTGCCCCGAGGATGACGAGCGAAAGAGATTCAGAAATACTTAACGAGACAGAATTACTTGGTCAGTGCAGAACAAAGGTTGAAGTCCCCGGGGTGCTGGCGCGTCTGCTCTCGGTCAGTGATGAAGATCGACTGGGCTGAGCTCATCGCTCGCAGGTGGCAACATGGCGCCCTTCGCGCCAACACAATTACCGTTACTATATTCTACGATTCCGTGCCCCGGCGAAAGTTGAGTAAATTACAGATAAACATTAAAAATATATAAAAATTACTGACAATGGAAAGTTCGTTACTATTTACTTATTTAATGACAATTTATGTAAAAGCATTCCTACCCTCGTCCAAGTCCGTGCCTGTTCGGGTCCGCCCGGGCAACGTCTATAGTTATTTAAGGTAACCTATTTAAATTAAAGAAAACACAAGTAAATTACACAGCACTGGGGCGAAGATGGATGAAAACAACAAAAAGGCTTACAATTAATATTAACATAGCAATTTTAGGGATCGCCGCACTGCTTCTAAGCGCCCTCTTGTGGTAGTTCGTGGCGCGCAATTCAAACACACGACTACGTACATGGCGGTACAAATGCCGGGGAAGGGGAGAGGAATGTTGAGGAAACGGAGACTGACTAGGCTCATGGGGCGTAGCCCCGGCTGACGTCAATAGTACTGAAAGATGCACCACATTTTCTAACCTTAAAAGGTGCATACCTAATAAAATTGAATAAATTATCTCATGCCAAGAAAATAACCACTATAAGAAAAAAAACAAGAAAACAAAGCCTGCATAATGTGCATTTCAATAAGAAATTATTTACTCTCTCTTGCCATTGCATGATTTCTGCCATACTTCTGTCCTTATTGTGATTGGCTCTGTTATCACAGAAACGCAACAGAGCACAAAATTTAGGCCACAACTTTGTAAGGTAACGGAAATGTTTTAACATGTCAGCGAAACATTGTATTATGTAAATTAAAATTTGGAATGATGCCATCTTGTTTACAGGTGTTTTTGTCATTTTATTGTTTTATAACTTTTAATATTAAATTTGTTTTGCTCTTTTTGATCATAGAATATAATTTAATTGAATGCCTTATTATTGAGCTACAAAGTTTCACCTGTGAAATAATAATTGGTGTTGAGTATTTATTAGTTTTTTTTCTTTCAGAATTACTACAACTGTAATAATTTTTTCAATAACCACAATATTTTTTTTTTGAAAAACTAAGAAATAGATAAATAAAAAATATTGAAATTTATAATTAACAATGGTATACAAAATTTGTAATGTTGACAAGCCGGGTAGTAACAATCAGGCAACACTGGGTTGCCATTAACTCCGTACTGCAAGCTAAGCGTGAGACACTAAAGGAAGCTATTTTCTCACCTTTATGTCAACCCGCAGCACACTCTTCTGCGACTGAATCGTCACTGGCTGGGTGGAGTACTTGCTGACAAGGATGTACAGCGTGTAGTTGTCTATCTTCTCTCTGTCGAGCATGTACTTCAGAGTAAGGTTTCCGGTCTCACTGTCAACTTGAAAATGCTCCATTCCATCCCATGTGCTGTCTGCCGGTACAACATCAAGCATTTGTGTGAGGCAACTACACAGCACAACCATAAAACCTTTATGTCCACGGAGAGACGTGTCATTTGAATAAGGTTCAGAAAAGAACGTTGAGTTGTACAATGTAATCCTTCTAAATAAATATGAAACAACTAAAATATTTATTTGTATTAAACCTGAAAAACTTAAAAAGAAAAATTATACACAGAAAATTGACAACTAAAAATTATAAATATTTAGTACACCGTAAAACTTCTTAAATATTTTAAAAATATTTCTTCACCCTCCGTGTTAGGTAATTCCATTTTCATGTTATCATTTTTATTATTATTCAATATTTAACCATGTGTCATTAATACATATTTATAATAAAAAATTTATTGGACTAAAATGTTTGTGGTCACTCAAAAGTTCATTCTCTATGTTTCCATCGCTGGATCAAGCATACAACTTAATTTCAATAATAGTTCCAATTTTTTAAATATATAATTTTTTTTTTTCATAAAGATACAGATTTAGCTAAAAACCAAAACTCCAACATGATGGTTGAAGGCTAGCATTGAGAGGGTTTTACTATTTATCTAGGCCTTCAACTTCATTTCACACTTACATAGTTTTTCCTCTGTCAAAAGGATAGTAAAGAAAAGGGAACAGAGCAGTGGGTAAGTACAGAAGGTACTGCTGTCAGCCAATGAAGGATGCTAACACTTAAAAAAACAAAAAAGAAAACTGCACAGCATTTGTGATACAGCATACAAAAAGCTTACAAAATAAATATACAGCCAAATAATTAAATTTCACTGCCCGTAACTCACCATGATTCTCACGGGTGGGGAGGGGAGGGATGGTCGAGTGGTCGGATCACATGCCTCCCACCAAGGTGATTCAGATTAGATTTCCGGCAGGGTCAAACGTGGGAAATGCGGTGGATGTTGCTGTGAGCCGGTAGGTAGGTTTACTTGTGGTAACCCTTTTTCCCCACCCATTCAATCCAGCAATGTTCAATGAGTATCTCATAGCCATAAACCATCTATAACGACTTCAATGTCAACGAGATGTTAATCTCACAATCCAAACCAACTCTTGTCACATGAGAAGGTGTGACAACAATATGCATCCTGTGGATCTAATTAGTTGTCATCAGGGCCAGATCCAGATTTTTGTTTTGGGAGGGGCTGACACCCCAAGTTAGAAGTGGGTCCAGGAAGTCCCTCCCCTGGGAAAATACTGATTTGAAGGTGCAACATGGTGCTAGTTAAGCTATTATTTGTTCCAGTTGAAAATTATCACACTGCCAAATGTAGTTAAAAACTAAAAGTTTACAATACTGACCATAGTCATCTAGGTATATAATGACTAAATACAATGTAAAAATTTAATACTTTTATAATGCAATTGAATAATTAATTTTGCTTCCATTAAATTCATAAATATTCTCCCTATTCTTTTTAACTGACAATCAAGTGTACACTCCTTGAGAAAAAAAAAAAGACCACATGTTGTAAGCCAATGGATTTTCTCTGATTTTTCCTGTTGTCCCTACCACTGCATTCCATCTTGGCTCATTGGATGGGATAGAATTTACATGTCAGTTCCTCTGAAAGGCCGGCAGCTCACCCCGCTTGGGAAAACCGACTGGGGACGAGAATTATCAGTTTCCGACAAGACTACGTGTGTTTCATACACTTGCGAGTCTGTGAGTCCAGGAATGCTTTTGTAAATAAATATAATATGTCTTAATTTCTAATATACTTACTCAACAAATAATAGTAAATAGGATCTGACATGTTGTAAAGCGTCATTGACAAGTTGTAGTCTGGGTCAATAGGTGGAGTCAGGAGTACAAATTCTGACATGCCGGTGATATTTTCTGCAAAGAAAATATAGCAATAATTATGGTACACTACAACTGGAAAAAATAAGTAAAATTTTAATTTATGCAGAACAATAAAAAAAAACATGCAGTGTGGAATTATTACATATGGATAGTGAGACTGAAATTATTTACAAAAGTATAAATTACACAAGTATCCACTTCAAAAAATAAATTAATTTCATAACACAAACACTGGCAGTACAGCTTGAAAAAGCTTAAAAAAAATGTGTGCATAGAGTTCACACATGACAGAAGTGAATCATCTTGCTTACTGATTATAGACAGAGATAAATTACTAATATTTTTTAATAGAGCAAGAGATAATAATTGAGAATAGTAAGGACGCGGGTATGATATCAAATGAAATAACTCTTTACCACATAAATAATAAATTGTAGATTCTTTGAATAAAAAAAATTCTACTAAATTTTTTTTTCTTACATTTAAAACAAACTTTGAGTTTAAATAATTCCGATATGAAATAATGCCGATAATTAGGTAGTTTATGCAGCTTAACTAATTGTCCAAATGGACGTGTGGAGTCTGAGGTAGGTATCTGGCATGTGACAGTGACAACATGGCTTATGAATATGACCTAGCTCAATGCGACTTTGTTGAGCCACAGTCATCCATAGCTACACTCCGATCAAGAAATATTCATGCCTTCTAGTTGAACTTAACATATTTCCACATTCATGGGCTCGTGACTATAATACAATGTGTGATTTAGTTGATCAAATAATAATTCATGACAAAGCATTATACCAGCAGAAATATTTAGTTACACAGCTAAAACAATACTCACCTAACACTGTTTAAAAATACTGATTTACACAAGTAATAAAATTAATAATACATACATGAAAAAACAATATATTCTTTCGTACTGACACATAACTATGTAGCATATACCTATTTTAATACTTATCATTGCTGAGTACACTAAGTATGCGATTAAATAAATGCAATATAAATACAAAGTTGCATAGCATAAAAACATTAAGCTTTTGGTAAAGAGGGTAACAGTTTTGTCACACAAATGATTCAGTCATATTTCTTATCAAATGCTAATCAAAAACCAATTGGTACACTGATGATGAAAGATAAAGTGTATCGTAACCAAACTGCAGAGGTTACCTGTGAATTGAGCCTTCATTACTGGATCAGAATACACCGGCTCTCTGGCCTCCTGAGACACCACTAGAATCCTTAGCTCCGTTTCCGTGCGTCGCGGGGTTTGGCCGTGGTCGTAGGCTTCTAGTTGGAGCTACAATCAAATTCATGTAAAAATCAACGCACATTTCTGGATTACAGTACTTTTCCTCAACAATGAAATGTTAAAAATTACCTTCAGTAATTTTAATGTCTTTCTAAAGCAAGCTTACTTTATCACTGTCATTTATCTGTAGCAAAGTGGTTATGTTAACTGCAGCACATTACAAAACTAAAACCACTATTATCAAAAACCTTTTTTTAAGAGCTAAAATTTTTTTTTTGGCAAATATTTCAATAGCATTATTTAAACTAATCAAATATTGACAAAAGATATACAAAAAAAAGTTTCATGACTTTTAAAAGTAAAATTATTGAGGCAAAAAAGTTTTTTTTATTACCGTAGACACAGTGCAGGGATGTGTGCATTTGTACAAAATTAGGTAAAATGCTGGTAAATCTAATTTTTTTTGTAGTAATTTGTGATTATCTGAGATTTTCAGGTAAAATGTTACCAAGGGATTCAAAGCTATGGCATAAAATGCAGGAAGAATACCAATTTTATCACTGAACATACACACTGTTCAGAAACTCCCTTTTTTCATTATAAATGCTACACATGACACAGAACCAAGTGTAAAATCCAAATGGTAACATGGCTGGCAAGGCGACAGTTTGATTCCTCGCTGAAACTGACGTCATACCTCCTATGGCAGCAAGCCTGGTCCCCATCCGCTGTGCTCTCATTGGCGTAGCTGTGTTCATAAAGTTGGGGGGGAAAAATAATGATTTTGATGTCATGTGAACCCATTCCCCTCTTACTAAGACGGGGGGTCCGGGGGTCCTCCACCGGAAAATTTTGATTTTAAAAGTGCAAAATAGCACTTTTTAAGCAGTTTTTGTATCTAACCATTGGATACATCGATGTTAAAATTATTATTGTTTCCTTAAGATAAAATTTGATGAGTGAAGAAATTACAAATAAAGTTGGGCAGAATAATATTATAAAATAAAAATATCACGGTCTAGAAAGTTGGGGGGGACAGTCCCCTCCACCCAAAAAGTTCAGGGGGACACGTCCCCCCTGTCCCCCCCCCCCGCCCGGTTCCTACAGCCCTGGTTGGCGCGCAATGCACCGGCCTGCGAGACTAACCGAGCCAAGTGCAAAACCCAGTGTGTACATGCAAACTGCATACACCAGGATTTGTGCGACCAACCCTCTATAGCCAGCCCTCAAATATCACCTTGCACATCCAGTGTTTCAATATCGTCACAGTTTTACTCACGAGGTAATGTGCGTTGTAGGACACTTGTGTTGGCCCCAAAAGGGTTCAATGAACCTTGCGGCCATCGATCCTAATTAAATCACAGTGTCAATCACATCACAAATATATTATATAATCAAGTGTCCACAGATGGAGCAAATGCAAAATTAACAGTCTTCCACTTGTTCCATGTTTTGAACTAATTATATTATTTTAATTCTTATAATAACATAATTTAGCTAATTATCATATAAGTATTTAATGAAGTGTGATGTTTATACTTTTTAACATTAACATAAATTTCATTTTAAAGTTTTTTCTAATATAGTTTTGGCATGGGAATGACGCTAATGGCAATCTAGCGCAGGCCGCAGTCCGGGGCAGACACACTGTTTTGTGCGGAAACGTCAATTTTGTTTTATCAATTCTTCGTTCTGGTAATTATAGCCACTCCCTAAAACCCTTTACTTAAATTCTTTCTCCACGTGTCCCTAGGCCGATTTTCCTTTGTAGGGCCAACCCCAACAGTGTAAATTTAACTGTGCCATATCAACGTGCCGCGGAGTCTCCATTCACGGGACTGGCCAACCTCAGGATGGACAGGTTTAATCTAATTCTCCCACGCATACGTCTCCCGGGGTTAGTAATGCCACTTTAGCAGTTACTAATGTTGAGTCACGGCAGCGACACATTGTGCCCGATCATTTAGTTAACTTTAAGAGCATACGGTACTATCAGACCCCAGCAACATAACTACTTACAAAGAGACTGTCACTAGTGTATATATGAGTAGGTGCAAATAGAAATTATTGCTAATAAGCGCCTAACATGTCACGTGTAACGCTGATGTAAAGTGTGTTCATTATAATAAAACCACATGTTGGTAAATTAGTGAGTGTTTCTTCAAAGTCTTCCCCTACCAATATCATTTACGAACCAGTCGTCTTCATTGATAAGGGAGTGCAACAATGCAACAGCTACATTCTTGTACGTAATTTCAGCCACCAGACTTAGTGGATCACGCTTGGGCTGATGGATCTGATGGATGAGTCACGATTACAAATCAGTGGTCAGACATCTAGAGTTAGCCTGGCACCAGCATCCACTAGGCCCACCCCGGGATCCGAAACACAATCCGCAGGTGATGACGAGTCAAACCGAGATTTTTCAATTTCAAAGTCGGTAAAGTGGCAGTTGTTGCTTTCAGCCAATGGGTCTTCTCATTATACTCCAGTTTCCTTCCATCGTTCATTATGTCAATGCTTCATCATCATCTCATCACCCTCATCATCTTTAATGACCCTGATGCTGATGAGACATTAACATAAATTTATTAATTCAAATTTATAGATAAAAAGTATTTAGGCTTAAAGTAATTGTATTTGTTACATAGTATAAGCCTACATGATGCAGAGAAATATATATTTTTTTAATGTTTAAACAAAACCAAAAATGTAAAGTTGAAATTATGAATTTATTAGTACTTTTGAAATAGTCACGGATGAAGTAGGTCAGACACTCTATATTTTGAGACTGCAAAAGCATAACACTAACTGTGCGATATTTGTCAGATATGAGCCAAAACAAGAGCTTACCGTGAAAACTGAAGGTGATTCACTATCAAACGGTAATGCCATCAAGAGCGTAGCAGAATTATCATCACTATCAGGTGACATCTTCAAGTACTTCAATGCGTTGTCTATAACAGAGCAACCCAAATTAGTTAATTAATCATTTCCATTTTTTTTTTAAAACAAACCTTCACAAAATTAGTGGTTCAGTCAAGACCTACCATCTCCAAGCACTTCGAAACTCACACGTCCGTTATCACCTTCATCCTCGTCTGTGGCCGTAATGTAAGGAAAGCACTTTCCATCACTCATAATGGCACACGAGTCAGGTTTTTGCTGCTCCTATAAAACAAGCATCACACAGATGTAAGTATAACTTGATTAGTATGTGTGCAACAAAGCTGTGATTCTTGATAGACAATAAAATGACCAAGAACCTATTAAGCAATTATAGGAACTATCAGGTCTGCTACGTTGCAGAGGCGTAGTTTTGGGGAAACCTCTCTGCACCTCCCTAAAATACCAAACTAAATTGAAAACTAGGAGTCCATTCTGCATCAAAGCTAGCACAATGTATATTTATTTATAACATCTAACATTCACTAAACCACATTTTTTACATACAGAGTGTATCATGACATAACTCAAACTCAAGGCGAGAACAGCTGATAGGCCAATTATTCATAGTTCTGAATAAAAAAAGATCAAAATTCAAAACGATTGTAGTTCGAGATAGACATAGTTCAAACATTTTTTAATCTCCCCCTGCACCAAATTATTAAATACTGGACTAAACATTTTTGCTACACAATCATAATTACCACCATTCTATTGATAACAATTCAAAATAAAATCAAACATGCTATATTTTGATGAAAAACATTCTTTGCACAACTTTTGCGGGAACAATTTTTAATCTCAATTTTGACTATTCACACTGTAAAAAAAATATTTGCTAACTCAGCAAGTTATTTTCTTTAATTAGCCATCTTTTCAAATAACTTGCTAAATTAGCAAAGTATTTTTTTTTATAGTATGACAGGTAAATTTCCAGATTAAAATTTTTTTGCCACATATGTTTTTCATATAACTTTTTTCCTTAAAAGTATAGCATGTTTAGTTTTAATCTGATTTATTACAAGTAGTTGGGTAACTTATGATTGCGTAGCAAACATTTTTAGTCACAGTATCTAATTATTTGGATCAGAGTGAGGATTAAAAATTTTTCTGAAAAATGCCTATAACTCGAAAGCTACCTATAGACACTTTTTGATTCTTGTTTTTTTTTTTATCAGAACCTAATTTACTGGCCTATCTAAGGACAAAACTCCCTTACTAGGTTAACTATAAAATCTATGACAATTGATTGTAAATCTTTTAAAAATTATCTAAAATTTTGGTCTGATACAATTTTCGATAAGACAAACCATTACTGCAAGGAGTTGAAAATACCAGGGGTTGAATAAGAATTTAAATAAAATTTTCATACCATGTACACTACTGAATCCATTTTTTTATTTATTTTAACTTCCTAAATTTGTCTAAAGTAAATTTTAAGTAACCATTACTGCAAGGGTTGAAAATAAAAAGGGGCTGAATGACAAAAAACAATCACAACTTTTTTAGTAGGTTTACTATCAAATCCGTTATAATTTATTTTAAAATCCTGAAATTTTTTTTGATGAGACAAACTATGACAGTAAAAACAGGGGAGGGGTTGTAAAAAAAAAATTGAAACTTCCTTACTGTTAAATTTGATCGAATTTATTTTAAACCATGTTAATATTATCCTAAGCCTTGGTCCAAAGAAACTTTATATATGCCCACGCATTAGTGCAAGGGTTAAAAAATAGTGTTAAAAGAAAAATATTCACTGCTATCTTAGTAGGCATAATAGCTATTCAATGCTGGATGAATTGAGATTAAAACATTCAAAAAATTTTCGCTGCATAGAATATGAAGAAGGTTTATCAATCTTTTTGGAATATTGGAGAACATGTAGGAAATTTTGTACATTAAGTTCATAAAATGTTCCTGAAGTTAACAGAAGTTTCCAGAACATTTCCAGAATAAGTAGGTACTTCAAAATTTACCTACTCCTGTTGGCTGTGCCGAAAGAGATTTTTATATGATGTGTCTTTTGCTTCAAGTTCTTGTTTTACCCATCACTTGTTTGGAAAACCTTGGAAAATTTACTTCTAACATTTACTAGATATCATTTGCGGTCAGTGTGCAGTGTGTGTTTGCTCGTAAACTGTCAACACAGCACATTCAATTACCACTACTTACTCTCTTCAACTTCACATATTTCATACTAGCATCAGGGTAGGTGAAAACAGGATCGTGATCATTTAAACCTTCAATGCGAACAGGGTAGCTCTTGGTGTCGTTAAGAGGTGGTTCGCCTTCATCTTGTGCCTGGTGACAACAAACACAAGTACACAAGGGTGAAATATAATTGTTACTGTAGAATGCACAGTAAGAACAATATTTCTACACCTACAACGGACAGACCTTTGGCATACAGTGACAAGGTAAGCGTGAATAAAGCTACACTAACCAGTGATAACCAGTGACCCCTAGGTAAATAAATTAAAAATTCATAATGTGTTTAATTGAGTCTCAATGTTTGGGGGAGGGATAGGAAGAGAGAGACATATTGGTTTCAAAAGTTTTTAAGCCATGACAATTTTTTAATGTTTAATATTTTGAATTTTTGAATTTTCTTTCGTTAAGGCAGATACCATACACTAAGAGATTTTTAAAGACCATAATACAGGATCTACTCACTGTATTAATAAAGTTGTAGTCATACTCAAAAATGAATTCAATACTAAACGCCAATGACTTCACCAAGGGAAACTATTTGTAGCAGCTTTTACTATTAACTTCAGGCATTCCAATACATTACATACTATGCTTTAAAGAAGTCGAATGAAAGGATAGAAAATCATAATTACCTAAAAAAATGTTAAAACTAAGAAGATATTTTCGGTTCCTATCTCTTCCCCTTAAAGTCATCCTTAAGAAAATGAACTAAGTCATAAATAGTCAGGAAACAAACTCAGATGCAATGTTCACTGTGGCACTGGATTCTTCCAACTTCAACACAATTTTCAAGTACTACTTTCCAAGAACAACGCCCAAAGCAGAGTTTCTCAAACCAAATACGTACTCTGAATGGCTAAATACAGAGGACACTCAATGGCATGACTGCATGGCTGAGGCACTTGATGACCACCCTATTACCGTGTCAGAAAGCTGTCTGGTCTGACCCTTCGGTCGCCCACCACCTCAGCTGAAACATTTGTCACACTTTAAACCTGAGGGGAATGCGTGACTGCTGCTTCACGTCTCTAGACACCATCTTGTTTGTTCGACATGCCGTTATGCCACTTTCTGCCCGGCAAGTGACATGGCTGGCTGGAATTCGGCTGGTGGAAGGGCCAGCAAAAGAATAAAAAAAAAAAAACTACGCCAGAAATCGAGTGTGCATGGTTTGCATGCTCTTATCTTGAGCAGTGTTTAGCTAACTTTCCCTCTTCGGGTATTGTAAATGACCATGAACAAGCAACGTATGTGAAGGCAATCTTGCACGTGTCTATCAGGGCAGGTTTTACGAATACCAACAATATCGTTTCTCGTGCTATTCATTTCCCATGCTTGTAATTGCAACATTTCATGATGAACACTCTAGCCACGGCTCCGCAAGGTGCACACGTGTTACTGCATCCATTTTGAATTATGGAAACTTTCCTGTGCTCGGTCTGTGAAAAGTATGCCTCGGAGAATCGGTTGTATTAAAATGCTACTTCTGTATTCATCCAGCCTGGCACAAGTTTCTCTGCGTGCTATTTTCATGAAAGGACGAGGATCTGAGAGAAATAACAACTTGCAGCCGAGGAGAAGAAATATTAAATACAAGAAAAGGAGGGGAGGAATGTGTGACTGCCACCTCTCCAGCAGACGGAGAAAGCATGGCGACACAGTGCCACCATATTGCTTACATCCCACTAAACTGAGACAAATATACGGTGCGACCCAAATTCGAGGGCGGCCCTTACCGAGAAACGGATTATCAGATTTTTTTTTTTATAGGATTTCAACTATCCAGGCATCGATACATCCCAATTAACACAGATAATTGGGAGTTTACCATAGTTCAATTTAAACAGTGATAAATGTGACTTACATAGAAAGTTATGCTGTAGGTGCCCCACCAATTCGAAAGGTTCCTCCCAATGGTAATAGTAGCAGTCTTGTTGTCATCATTGTTGTGTATACTGAACAAGTCTTGAGGAGCCGTGCTTTGCTTGCCACTGATTACGCTGATGTTCAGTATCCTGTACTTCACCCAAGAGTTTGGACCAGGCTCATCCAAATCTGGTGCTTTTAAATCATCCAGCACATTTTTTCCCTGCAAAATAACACAACAAACAGTTAGAACATGATGAGATCATAAGTGTTATGCAGAAAAAAAAACCCCAGTAAAATGACTTAAAGAAAATTAAACTAAGAAAACTTAAATATGTACATGCTACTTAGAGATCAGGAAGAGAAGAGAGCAAGGATAGTCAGAGAATGATGAGCAGGGTCAAGTTTGAATGCTGAATTGCAATAAAACCAAAAATATCACTGAAAAGCATGTCAATAAACCACATACCTCCGAAATGCAAGTTAATTCAACATATAGCACTGAAATGCAAGTTAATAAAACATGTAGCACCAAAATGCAAGTTAAATCGTAAAAATTAGCTGCGTTTAGACTAAACTTCCAACCAAATCACCAAAATTTTATCTTTTAACATTTTAAATGAAATAT
Organism: Bacillus rossius redtenbacheri; assembly: GCF_032445375.1. Lineage (NCBI taxonomy): Eukaryota > Metazoa > Arthropoda > Insecta > Phasmatodea > Bacillidae > Bacillus > Bacillus rossius. The sequence goes on from NC_086339.1 coordinate 25,269,971, forward strand.
ATATTATTATTTTAGCACATTTATTGCACAAAGGTAAATAGATCAGAAAAAATAATTTACTTTGTTTGATCCTACATCTCTTAGTGAATCTATTTTTAAACTATGGATATTTGTACATTTTTCAAACGGAAATTCTTGCTGATTTGTTGTTATTGTTGTTCGGAATGAGTGCTTGGATAAGTTTACCACAAAAATTATTATTGTAAGAATGTAGCATGTTAACTTTTAACTATCTCATACCAGTACAGTAATCCCATTAGCAGCACCTACTCTCTACCTCCCTCGAGGGTTTGGTACATTTCCAGAGCCCCGTCTGCTCGAAATGGCATAACTAGAACACCATTATTCTTGAAGCTTTGAGTGTTAAGTCGGGGATTCTGATGCGACACATTGAAGGGCTACGAAACCTTTCCAGGGCAGGACTGAGAGGAATATAAACACGGCGTATGACCTACGAAGGCAGTGAAGTGAAGAGGGTGAGTGACTTCTTGGCGAAGCGACAGCAGGCGACAGCGACAAGCTTCAAGCGCGAAGATTAGATCATCGAGGACCAGAGCATCTGGTACCGTGTTGAGTGTGCAGCGGATGACTTAACAAACTTTTTACAGTTCCTCAGAAAGGGTGTCATTCATTATAGGAAGGTGGATGTAATCAATGGAGTCATACAAATGGGAGTTTACTTTATAAAGTATGCTCCAGTTAATCTGAACATTCTGGAATTAATTGCAGACAGTCATATCTTCAAAAAAACTGCACAAAAAATATACTATACCTACCTTGTTTTATACCCATTACAATTAACGACTTATTAGAACCAGTATTTTGATATTTTAATGGCTTACTGATAAAAAGAAAATCAGTAAAAATTAAAACAATGTACAGATTATTTTGAATGCAGCATGATTTTACTTTCCTTACCTGAATATCATGAGTTGTGCAGCTGAAGAGGTAAGCCTGGCCCTCCGGCAGTTCAGCAAACGTTGGGGCATTGTTGTTCACATCGTCAATGTGCACGGTGATCATGGAGCGGACAGAGTTGCTGATTGTGGGGTCTGCACGCAAGAACCATTCAACTGCTTACATGGCCCACATTATAATATTTTTTTTTTTTTACATTTTATACATATACGTTTCTCTAGAAATACTTTCTAAAAAATTTTTTTTTTAAATTGGTTGTCTGTAAAGTCGGTTTACGAATGATAGTTTAACGCGACGTCATAACAAAACATTGATGAAATGATTGCATACTTTATGAATAAAATTGAATCATTTTTATTTTAATAATAAAAGAGTAAATACTTAAAATTATACTAGTAATATGATTTTTAAAATGCTGAAATTGTTGTTGTAATAAGCAATGAAAACCACATTAACTTTTCACTTCACTTTATAAACAGTCGAGTGGAAGAGAGATAGATGCGGTGCAAGCGTACAATGAGCGTAATGGGACACAGCGTAACGGAACAATGTGCGTAAGGGGACACGGCGTAACGGAAAAATGTGCGTAACGGGACACTTTTACATGCATGCAGCCGGCATTCATCGATTTATTAGACGTCACGTCAAAAAAGTAATGTAACATAAATACTTACCAACTTATGCTCTACCAACCCATCCAAACACTATTTTTCATCCCTTGCACTGGTCGTATAAAAAAATTTTTCATATAGGTTTAAGGTAATATACAAATGTTTATTAATAAATTCTGAAAAATTAGATACTAAGGAAGTTACATTTTTTAAAAATCTCAACCCGTTTTAGAGCCAAAAGATTCAGTTAAATTAGGAGTTTTACGATAAATTATTATAGATTTAATAGTATATCTATTAAAGAAGTAATGACTTTTATTATCTTGTTATTTAACTTTTTAAATATTGTTATTTCCACCCCTTGCAGTAACGATGTGTTACATAAAATTTACTTTGAATAAAAGAGTTCAACAATATTTAAAAAGTTAAAAATAAACATTAATTCAATAGAGTACATGGTAGAGAAGTTTTATTTATTTTCTTATTTCAAGCCCAGGTTTTTTCAACCTCTTGCAGTAATGGTTTGTATTATCAAAAATTGTTTCAGACAAACATTTTATATAAAAATTATAATATTTACAAACTATTTGAACAAATTTGATGAGGTTCCTACGAGGGAGTTACAAATTTTTTTTGTTATTCAACCCCTGTTTATTCCACCCCTTGCAGTAATATTTGGTCATTTAAAAAAATATTTCTGACGAAATTTATAGATAATACTTTAAGGTTTTACAATATAACAGAACAGATTTAATAGTGTACATGGTACGGAATATATTAAATTTTTTTTTAAATTATATCCTTTATTTATTTATTTAACCCTGTACAGCAATGGCTCGTCTTATTGAAAATTCTTTCAATTTTTATATAAAAATTATAATAGTAGCAAACAATTAGAACGGATTCAATAGTGTTCCTAAGGAAGTTATGATTTTTTTTTTTTAAGTTTTACTCCTCTATATAAAAAATTTTGAGTTGACTATGGTTTTGGGCTCTATGAATCGTGAAATAAAAAACTATAAAAAAATTTCGGACGTCGCACCATGGTAACGGCTACAATAGGTAGTATTTCTTTGAAATCTACCTAAAAAAGGTCTCAAATAAATTTATTTTATTTTCAAAAAATTTTTTTTATTTCATTAGAAAATCACCATATGCCTTGTGCGGTTGTTTTGTACTTTTTCCACTCAAACAACAAATTCTTCCAACCGCTTCCAGCTACGGGAAGAGCTTAGATGAAAAACTACATGCCCCTACACTGCGTCATTTATGCCAATTTGGACTGGTTCCTGAACCTGCATGGGTGTGATAGAAGAGACAAGATAACACTTTGGAATGCGTGAGGGGAGTGAGAGAGAGTGGTGTACACGAAATAGAATTTCTGTTAAGTTCTGCAATAGATAATGATTCAATTTTTTTTGGTGTGAATACATTTTTAAAATTGCTTTTATAGTGGGAGGCAATTCAAAAAATGAATGATAACAAAATCGGGGGATACAGTTTGGTGTTGCAGCTACATATCTATCATCTCCAGCCAAAATTTAATTACACCATTGGATAGCTAAAGGATCAGAGAATTCGTCACGCTAAGTGAGGACTGTGACTCATCGCGCGCGGTGGAGGGGGAAGTGCCGCCATTTTGAGGTAATTTTGCTGCATTTCGAGATTTCCATTTAGTATAACTTTTGACTCTGAGAAGCTACGACGTTCGTTTGAGCTTCAATCGTCAGCTCTCGACAAAAGATATTCCAATTGCATATATAAAACATTTGTGTAAAATACTTAGGGTGATAATATATGGTGTTAGAATAAAAAATACATAACCATAAATATATAATGTCAGCTTATACACGTCAAAAAGCAAAATCCAAATCCAAAGATCGTATAAGGTTGGAAAGGGCTTCCCAAAAGCAATCGAATGATACCAATAAAATACCACATGACCAAGTGAAGCAGTGCCAGGAACGTAGAAGAATGAATGCGGCCAAGCGGATCAATAATGGTGCCAGTACATCTGTGGTTGAAATTATGCAATTGGATGATGAAATCGCTTCTATATCGACGCCAGACTGTGTAGGCATCGATTTTGTACGATCGTCGATTATGAAGACACATTGGGCAGCAGCTACTTCACGTTTCACTACGTTTGTCAACAATCCATTCGGACATAAGTGTGATGTGTGTGATCATATGTACAAAACACTGCCGTGTCCATGACACAGGCACAACCCATTTTTTTTTTAATTGGAAGTTATCAAATTAAAAGGCACATAAAATAAAATAACCTCTCTTTTGTTGTCAAATTTATAAAAAAAATAACCCCATTTCTAAAAAAAACCTCCTTCTTTCAGGTCCCTACTCATTTATAACTTTTAAATGAAATCAAGGAGTATTTTAATGAACCCATATACAGGTTGTTATCAAAATTGTATAGTAATTGTGCTAAATTAATCAAAGTTCAAGCAGAATACTTGTTCTCTGCTTAAAACTATTCTCAGGCCAATATTCTAAGACACAAAAATAATGGTTTAGATGTTGAAATGCTACACCTCTACCCTGACTGTATTCCTAGTGCACAATAGGACACGGCCAGTCCCTTATTTTAGGAAATGGATTTTGGTACCCTAACTGTTGCAGTTCTGTTGTCAAAACTCCGCGCGTGCACAGAGCTCACTTTTTCGTTGATTTTGTCCAGTTGGCGGACCCACATCTAGCACCATTATCTCATATGTAGTCATTTTTGTGATCATCGTGCGACGTGCCATGCATGTTGGTGTGCCAAATGAAACTTTATGATAGCTTAACTATCCTGGAATACATTTTGTACACTTTACAGTCATAACAAGAAATAATTGCAACTTAGAAAGTACTTTAGAAAAATAGAAACAGTTCAATTTTTGTGTGACTGAGCCGTAACAATTGTGTCAATAGCTGCAAAAAATCCGCTAGAATGCGTCGACACCAGTTTCTACCCTCGTGCTGAGCACCGTTTATTAAAACATTTGCCCATTTATTTGCTTACTAGAAAACGTTGTCCCAACAAGGTGGTGCTTATTCGCTACCTTACCCGAATGACTTGAATTACAGGTGCAGTGCTTGTGAAGTTACTAAGTTAAATAAGTGCTACTATAAACCTTTGGCAGACAATGCTACTACCCCCTACCCATCTCATCACAAAAAAAAAATCACGGTTCCACACTCTTACCTCAGCTCATTTCCCTAAGTTATCTAATTTTTTTTCCCTTGCTTATCAGTCTATCTGGAAAAATAACAGATATACTACAATACAAATTACTATAAAAACTCATTAACACAAACATACTTGACATGCAAAATTGACTATAAAATGTTTCCTGCACAATATACACTGTTATGCATAGTTATAATTTCCATAAACACTACGTAACCAACACTACCAAACTCAAAAAGAAAATTAATCTGTTTTGTCAATTTTTAAAATAATACAGTACTGTGGAAAAGATTAAATCGTGATTAAAAATAACACCAAAAAGCATGTCATATACCATATAACCGAATTGTAGATTAATGTACCATAAAGCATCAAAATGCAACAAATTTTCATGAAATTAATCAGCATATTGAATCAAAACTCAACTAAGATTACAACTATGTAATCTTTAAATATATTAAATTCAATTATTGTAAATTATTTAGCATAAAATTAGAACTAAAATGTATGTACTAAATAGGTTAGAAATTTTTTTTTTTTTAATATGGCAACTGTTATTAGTAACTAATAGTAATAATAGTACATTTTTCAAACACATATACTTGCTGTTTTATGTGTATTATTCCCAGTAGCTTGACATGTTTATTACAAATTATTATATTGTAAAAGTGATCATGTGTCAGTCAAAATGACATTGGTAAAATATGTATCACTGAACAAGTTAGTTTCATATTTGTTGAAAATGGTGGTATCTTTAAGAATAAAACAGAGTTAACTAAAAATAAAACCCATAAAATCTTGTCTCTAAGCATTACCAATTATTGATTGTGATCTGTTTAAGGAACTATAGATATCTGATTCTGCCTAATATTAATACACAGTTGCTTGTATCCCTACGTTTAATTAATGTTCAGTAAAAACAGTACTAACATCACTTTAATTTATGATAAAATTACATGCTGTTCTAATAAATTGAGATATTCCACAGTACGTAAAATTACTGTCACTGTTTTATAATTGTATATTCTCAATTTCCCAGTATTTTCCTGGTTTATAAAACACCTATTTGATTCCTTGAGTTTTCTCTGTTATCCAGATACCCTGAAAGTCATGGCTGTGTCTCCGTACCAGTCTGCCTATCCGCGAAGTTGTCCCGCACCATCAGTGGTATGAGGTAGCTCAGTGTCTTCGTCTTCACCAGGTTTAGCGGCTCCCCGCCGTCCAGATTCACGATCAGTTGGCCGGTGTTGATGTCTACGCTGAAGAACTTGCGCACTTGCCCCGTTGCGTCGGCCGTATACTCTATCAAGTAGTAGCACGTGTGGAACGGAACTGAAAAACAAGTGTTTTTAAAAGAAGAATAAGTTAAGCATAACTTCATCAAGTGTCTTAATAATTACTGGCATCTCTGTCTTGGTGCCTGTTGGAACAGGTGCTAATTAGGCTTTGATGTTTACTCTAAAAATCTCTTAATATTGAGGGGCCCACCTAGCCAGGAGCGTATTTGTGTTAGTGGGCGGGATGGTGAGTATGACGCTTGCTGGTGCTTCTGGTGTGGTATTGCCTCTAAGAGCAAGGCTCTCAGGGAATATTCTAAGTTTTTAGTTTATTATATCATAAGCTTTCAATGTCGATTCCGACATACTCCTCGCTTGCCGACTGGAACAAATCAGTTTTAACTACAAGTGTTTTAAATGCTATTCTAATCAGTATAAAGATCCACTCTCTTGGCAATTTTCGGGTCTAACAATTCTCTGTTGCCCAGGACCGGCGCGTCCATATAGGCGAACTAGGCAACCGCCTAGAGCGCCAAGTAGCTGTGAGCGGCGCAGCACAACACATAACAGCTGATATAATATGTTTAACGATTATTGAAACTAGATGAAAATGGATTTTTGTAACAGTTTGGAATGTTTATATTGATATTAAGTAATTATTTAAAGTCCACGGTGATCTGTTTATGATTTGTAATCTTAAGCTTACGTGGTGTATTTTGAGGCAAGGAAAATTTTTTTAGGGATGTCCGGCCGGGGGGGGGGGGGGGGGGGGGGGGGGGCATTGAGGTTTTTCGCCTATGGCGCCAATTTACCTTGCACTGGCCCTGCTTTTGCCTCCTCATCCTGGATGTTACATACAAACAACATGGCAACAGTAAAAAGCCATTAAATTGCATCATTTATCACTAAATCTTAGCTATTTATATACACTCTGCACTTGCAAAATGGTTATATACTAAAAAAAACATGAAAAAACATAAATTATTTATAATACTGTGTTCGCAAATGAAAGAAACATCTTGTCTTTGTTTTACCTGAAACAACGGAAATTTAGAATGAAGTTTCTTGCTGAGCGCCGATAAATTATTCTAAGAGTCTACATGTGTACATTTAAGTTAGAGGAAATTGGTTTTCGTTATACGAAAAATCTTGTGCAGTTTACACAATGAACATCTTGCTAAATTAAATGTAACACAATGACATTATTTTTTTTTAAAATCTGAATGGTATTAAAGTTCAACAGTGTTTTTTTTTTTTGCGGCTTCTAGGCAAATTTGTACATTAAACATTGAAACACTTAAAGATTTAGATTTTGAAAGTTTAAAAAAAAAAATACCGACAAACTAAAAACAAATACACGCTTATTCTCAAGTCTACTCTGCATTTTATATAAATATATGTTATAGTACATAGTTAAAAAATTAACATTGGTTGATTTAGCTCAGTGGTTCTGTGACTGCATCACACGTTGAACTGCTGCGTGAGATTGTTTTGGGTTCGGTTCTCCAGCACGGTGAAATTTTTTGATAATTTAAAATTATTAAGTATTCATTTTCATTTACAAAAATAAAAACAAAAAAATAAAAAAAAATTAGGTGGCTTTTTATTACACTTGAATATAGCATTACTTTATCAGAGCAATCTCTGGTAATCACTCTTAACAAGATAAACCCTTTCAACATTTCAACTTAATTGTTTTAATAAATTTGAAGTCTTTTGAGCATAGTTTAAAACAAGATATACATAATTTTTTTTAAAAATTTAATTATCTACTAACTAAAATGTTAAATACAAAAATAATAACACTAAACAATATCTGAGTAGGCAAAACAAAGTTAAAAAAATTTTTTTTTACATACATTAAATCATTTTTAAGTCTTTATTTTATTTAAAAAAAAAAAAATCTACTTAATTCTGAAACAAACAAAAACATGGTTTAAGGAGAGACTTGAACTCACCAAATATTTTCATTGTGATTACAATTCCATGACCTAACCCACTCTGCCATTTTTTCCTTGAACAAATACATTAGTAAACTATCTAATGTAATTAGTCTTATATACTGAAATAATAGGTAGTATAACAGAAATCCATAAACGTATTGAAACTTATTTAAAGAATAATGTAAGTAGTGAGTAAACAATGAATCAGTGGATATCCATTTTGTACATTACTACTGTCACTACACTTCCACACTGGCAAGTGAGTTGCAGATTGTGTTGTCAGGGCAATGGCTCAGTGTATTATTTTTTTTATGTACAGTTAGTTTTTTTTCGTGCTCCGTTGTACGAAATATAGTGTGATTTTTACATAAATAAATAAAACAGGTAATACATAGAACATAGTGTATAAATTTCTTCTTTCTTCGTGACCTGCAACCTGTATGTTCCACTAATCACCAAATTTGAGCTAGCCGGAGGTGGTGAGTGGTGACAAAATGAAGATAAAAGTGTACTGGAAGTCCCTTGAGGTTTTGAAGAACCTGTATAAGATGTTTAATGCCTATATATTATTCCAGAAACAAAGGCATTAACCATTTTCACTTTTATAAAACTAAAGTTTAAAAAAAAATTCTAAAATGATTTTGTAAACAGACACAACTTTGATATCTTAAGCAGTTATCAAATTGCGTGATTTTCATGAAGCTCCGCCCATTGTATGTCGTATTTGTGCTTAGGTAAGTGGGGGCCTTTAACTAGATTGCACTATTACCTAGGTACAAGACACCCAGAGATAGGTATTCTCTATGATAGTTCTTACCACTGAAGTCAATATCGTGGCTTTCCACAAGAACCACATCCGTTCCATTGGGAGACAGCTCCTTGATGTGCACGTCGGGAAGTGAATTGTTGATGAGTGGAAAGTTGTCATTCTTGTCTATGACAGTTAGGTTCATCTGTAACAACGTAAAGATTAAAAAAGAAAATTAATTCAAAGTGGCACATAGATGTAACCAAGAATTAAATTTTACTGCCTTGTAGATGCAGAGACAACAATCAAGTTTAGAAAAGTTGTGAAATTTTCTGGCAAAATAAGAGGGGGGGAAAAAAAGAGTGCCTCTTGTAAAACATACAATGACAAAAAACCCAACAAGTTATTAAAATGACGGTGGGCAGTGACAGGTGACACAATTTATATTACTTTCATTTATGTTTCAAAAAACATACAAGGCCACAAAAAAAAGTTAATTTCTGTTAGGTATTAGGAAGTAGGACGTGCTACAAAATACAGATACATACATGCATAACAATGTATGTGAACAAAACGTGCTCTATTAAGACGCAATAAAAAATCGGAACAAGTCCACAAGACAGTTACAAATATAACATGAACCGTTATGATTGGTACCTCAATAAACGCAGCATGAAAACAAGTACTGGGAGTATACAATATGTTTCAGTAAAATAGAAGATTTTAAAAATACAGCAGTAATAAAGGAGTATAAAACCCCAGCGGGCTGCGCAGGCCATATACAAAATGATTCAAACAAACAAAACAATTTAGACTGAATGTAGTGACCGTAAATTAAATGTTAAAAATAACATGAGACCTGTAAGCAATTATCAAATAAAACATTTCTACTGTATATGCATGAAGACAAAACACAGCTATCTGGGGGGGAATAAACCCTAAATATTAAGGTTAAACTAAACTTCTGAATTGGCATGCATACTATACCATTACAACGGTGACAAAAACGTTGTCTGTGGCAGTGACATTGTATATGAAATACTGGTAAACTTCGCAGTCAATATTGAAATCTCCCGTGTATATTTTGCCACTGGTTTTGTCAATCTTCACAAATTCTGGCTGTTCTGTAGCAGTCTTATTCAAGGATGTAGAAACAAGCCTAGTGTAGAAAAAAAATCATGAGTACATTTCAGCAAAGTGATAAATTAAAAATCTCAGAATTATTTCAATTTTGAAGCACTCTAAACAAGTGATGGCCAACTTCACTATTTTCGAGGGCCAGGTATCATTTTTGAAACTTATCTGAGTGCCAGACAATATAAAGAAATACTAAATTTCTTACTACATATTTTTAATACCATGTTATTCTGTAAAATGAACATTTAAATATAATATGTGGCATGTGAAGAAGAAGAAGAAGAAGAAGAAGAAGAATAAGAAGAAGAAGAAGAAGAAGAAGAAGAAGAAGAAAGGGAGGAGGAAAGAAAAAAAAAAACTTTTCAAAAATAGTATTTGAAAATGTCAAAATAAATCTTTATTTTTAAGAAGTGCTGTGAAACAATGTATGGATTATGGTTCAAAACAGTGTTTGCTGAGAAATTATTCGACATGTGTAAACAAAGATGGCTTGTACACGTTTACAATTCAAGAATGGCAATTCCAATACCAAATTAATGTGTGCGACTGCAAGGGAAACAGTAAAAATAATCCACTTTATGTGAAGCCTTACATTATTGCATTATTTTATTTAAATTACATTTGAAAACCTTGAAGTGAGTTAAGATATAAATTGATTCTGTCACAATATTACAAACTTTATTTGAAGTGACAACAATGCTCTAAATAAATCAAGTTTTTGTTCCTATCTAACTTTACCCTGTTGGTGAGATATTTATTAATGATGTTTTGATGTATTAAAGTCAAAAATTTTTTTAAAACACAGGATTTTTAAGTTTATATGTATGGCTGGCACACATAGCCAAGAAATTATGAGAGTTCAAAGTACGTAGTGATATGAAAAGTTAAAAGGGTACTCATGGATTTTTAGGGATATGGCAGACACTTTAATTTTTTCAGTAATATTGGCCGAAATTGAATTGCGTATTGTGAATTGGCAGAAACGCAGATTCAAATACCGGCAAAATTAGCTTCTGCATATTTATATAGATACAGCTCTAATTAGTATATTTCAAAACTATATGCAAATAAATTTTTAGTATAGCTTTGAAATTATTGTTTATTTTATTAATACTTACTCAAGGCTGTACGTAACGTCATTATTGCCTGGGCCATCTGCATCTGTTGCAGTAACAGATGTAATGAGCGTGTCTGGATCCGTATTTTCAGCTACACTTGCACTGTACTCTTCCTGCTCGAATATTGGAGGATTGTCGTTCACATCGAGTATCACCACGGTCAGCAGTGCTAAAACATTCCACATTTCACTTTTTAAATACCTCAGGGAACAATTAATTTATTTCAGCTAACGCTTCTACTAAAGTAAGTTGCAATAGGCCCAAATAATTTTTTATTCTTAATGTATTTAAGGAATTAGTGAATTAATTATAAATGTCTTAGTTAACTGATTCATGTTAAATAGTCAGTATTTAAAACTCTGCGCTACAGCCTGGGGGAATGGCGCACTTACAAAGAGGCAGTGGCGGGATTAGTATCCACTATCATGGAACATCCTGCTGGGCTGCACTAGAGTGCTGTAGCGGCCAGCCACACCAGAGCTAGCAGTCCCAGCTAGAGTGACTAACCCGTCTCTTTCCTCTGGCCAATAAGGAAGCTGCATTTCAAGGATGAGCAAATATTCAATTTACAACTACCGTACATATTTTCCAAAATACATATAAAATTATTGATCCTGATTCGAGAACTACATATATCAGTGTATAAATGTAAAATATATAAAAATTAAAAAAGTTGACTGTAAAACTCTGCCCTCAAAAATGAAATTTGGCTGCAGATGTGGGACTTGGGATTTTCAATGAGTGTTGGTTGATGGACCAGGAGAGCCTTGGGTCAATGAACAGGCTTCCTCGAGGGGGAAAATGTGTGAAGAGAAGACGGAAGTCTCTAAACTGCCACGAATGGGTACTGACTTGTCCGACCTTCAAAGGGTTGGCACTGTAATGTGTATTTGATTCGGTTCTGGGACCATGAGCGTTAATGCCGACCCCAAGAATTTGTCTCTGCCTTTGGAGAACATGGGGTTTGAATCTGAATCATAAGTCTGTCCGTTATATTCTGTAGAATCCAAAAAGTAAATTATTATCACGTTACATTAATTATGAATTGGACCTCCCACAGCCAAGTTTAACGAGGGGCCATTTTTAATTAAATTATTGTTTCATTTGTCTGATCCCACAATCAAAGTCTTGTGATTTTTACCCTGAGTCTATCCGGAACAAGGACGTGAACAGTTAAAAGAACGTAATTGACGTCATTCATCAGTAGGGTGGGTTAAAAATAGTGTACTAATGATAGTGCCTGAAATTGTAAACCTCTAAGGTTACGGTTCGTGAGTGACTGAAAAACCAAGGGCCATTCTTCTGCAACTGAGGGTCAAGACGCTGAAGAAGATGCCGTCGACTGGTACCCAAGAATCAACATCCACGAAACGCCTCTTTCGGTGGCCAGAAGGTCGCCGGCTAGAGTTCAGCAGCTGCAGTCCATTAGAAAAATGACCTCAGAAATGGCCAGGTGACAGAGAGACATCCAGCCCAGCAAATAAGTAAGCCAGTTTTAGTAAATTTCAATGGCAGCCAGCATTTAGGATGTAGCAGTGAGCAGAAGAGGATAGTTTTCAGGCGTACAGGTAGAGCATGCCACTACATGGAAAAAAAATTAGTATGTATACTTACTCCCAACCATTCTATTGTAAAAGACAGCAGAGCTTCTTTGGAAACGTCTGATAAATCCCAGTTCGGAAATAGCACTCAACACGAAAAGGTAATTGCAGCAGACAATGTAAAAATGAACGCAGCAATGTGACTGAGAGAGTTAAAATAAAGGTCTAGAAAAACCAGTTACTAACTGAAGATCGGAAACATTACATGCGGTTTACAAAGAACACGGAAGACAAGATTCACTATCGTTAGACTATGATATAAGTATGGTTTTATTATTTTATACAAATTACTCTTTGCAAATTTGATTTCTATCTCTATGATTTTATTAAAATAAGCTACATTCAACCAAATATTGTAGAAGAACAATATAGGAAAGCGACACTGCCTTACTTGATCTGTTCTGATTCTGCAGGAACTTGAACTCCGTGGTGTTATCGGTGACTTTGACACTCAGGAACACGGTGTCAAACTTGCCCCAGTCCATGTTCTTGGAGGGGAAGATGTGGCGCTCCTTGACACGCACGATGCCACTCACGTTTCGCTGAGACGCGTCGTTCGACACAGTGTCGATGTAGAAGCAGCTGCACACATCACACCCAATAAAACAAGTTTTCAGCCATCTTCCCCTTTCAGGCCATGGGCTGTACAAAATTTTCAGTTTAATGTGTTGGCTTGTGTGATGAATCTCGAAAAGTCAATACCAAAACTATCAAAACTGAACTGTGATGCATAGTTCGAACTATGTTACATAATGGTGTGTTCGAGTCTTCAATACCAATCTAGTTTAGATGGCATGAAACTAGGAAAAAATGAGAGAAGCATAATGCATATTCCGTAGTATGGTTAACTATAAAATAAAGTGTAACTATATTTGTGAACACAGGTTTCCATCGATTTGCAGCAAGACAAAAAAGAATGCAACCTTTTAATATCATTAGCCATACATGCTGTATTGCATTAACATATTCATAAAACAAGAATGTAAATTAATGTAGAAAATTCTGTAAGTATGAAATATAATACTGTATTGCTTGATACATGTGAGCTTTATAATTCAAATCTAAAAAAAATTAACATCACCCCCCCCCCCCCAAGAGGGGAGAGAACCTGTTATGTATTGAGACTGTTAGTTTTAAGTAGAGTACATATTTAGTTAGTCTTAAGTTGGTAGCTAGGGTGTGCATATGTGGCAATATTGTGAACAACCTTTGTGATGTCTTCCCTTGGGAGGACAATATGTGGACAATGAATATGTAAAGACGGTGACTACGATAAATTTGAATTGGAACAATCATGAGCGTGGTTAGGGGCAGTATACAACAGAAAGCATTAAAGATTATTCCTCTTTTAAAATAAACATTTAACTGACCAGATTTGAAAGCTCGTAAGTTGCATGTGTTGTCACTAACTTTTGGAAATCTTTTGAAACAACTACAATTAACTAACTTCATCATTTTTCAAACCTTAATTTATTAAAAGCAATGGAAAAATAAAAGATAACTGTTTATTACTTAATGGTTAAATGTTTTTTTCTATTGTATAGGATTTACGAAATGTAGATGCTCAGGTATAAGCAGCATTAAAAACTTTTATTGGGTTGTTTCTTTTTTGAATGGTTTTCTAAAGGCCCGTCTACAAGTTGTATCCGACACACTGGTCACTGACTGGTCCAAGTGATAATGTGGACAGTAATCCGAATACATTGGTTAACATGAACTTTCTGACCCAGTATGGTCCCAATATGTTTCCCTTGGTAGTACAGAAGAAGAACACTCATAATCGTTTCGGTTCTTGGTTTGCATTTCAAAAATGTGCTCTTAAACAGTAAAGAATGGGCAAAGTGATAAGGAAGCCAAGAAGACCAAGACAATTTTTGATAAGTGCATGATAAATGCGAGAAAGCAATATAAACCATACATAGAGAATCACTTATTTTGGCACTCTTTATTTACTGCGCATTAACCTCTTAAGAAATCAGTAGATTCAGACGTCGCACTTTCAGACAGGGCAGTTTTCCATGCGACAATGTGATGTCATTCACGTTAGGATGACAAGGACTGCCCACAGGCTTGGGTTGTTGTAGACATGCCCACAAGCTCTCACTGCTAAACCTATTTGCCTGATGCATCCAATTCACTTTAAACCTAGAGTGAATCATACTTACGAAAGAGAGCAGCTCATTGGTAATGCTAAAATCAATGCAAAATAAAAAATAAAAATTCTCCAAGAACTCACTCCTCGTAATACTTGGAATCATCGCCTCTGAGAGCCACGCCCAGCTTTGACGCATATGTCTTGTCCCAGTCGATGCTGAAGAAGAGCTCGGCGCCGGTGTCCGGGTCGGTGGCGGTCAAGGTCACCACGGTCGTGTTGCTGGTGGCGTTCTCCGCCACCTGCGGCTGGCTGCCGTCGTCAGGCTGCAACGAAAGCGACGTGGGCTTGCATTTGCACCGACACACTTTGAAGCACAGCCGGTTGGCTCGTTCCTTACACTCTGCAGCTGTGCATCAGGGATGTAGTCTTGGGGGGAGTGGGGGGCCATGGGGTGCAGACCCCACCCTTCCTGATTTACTAGAAAAAACAATCAAAGACAGAATAACAACCTAGATACATAAGGTTGCAGAGATGTTATTAGGGAAGGACTATTGTAATTCTTAGTGTGCTACAATAATGTATTTCTTCCCAATTATAGTCCGACATGCTTCACGTACACAACCAGACGTTTTTTTTTCTCTTCTTTTTTTTAAGTAGTCTATGTTTAATGCCTGTTTGCACTCATGTTTCTTTAAGTATGTCTCTCAAAAAAAAATTGACGTGTTTCATGTATTTAATAACATTATGAATAACTTGTTTCAACGTTCTCAAGAAATAATTTACTTAAAAACCAAGTTGTTAAAAGAATGAAAAAAATTGGTTGTCTGTAAAGTCGGTTTACGGATGATAGTTTAACGTGACAACGTCATAACAAAACATTGATGAAATTATTGATTCAGAAGAAAAGGAAATATCATATTCAGCCTGAGACTGAGCCGTAATAGGTTTTTGCAACCAAACCATTTAGGCATTAAAAATATTATATTCTTTGAGGAAGAAATTTTTTTTAATTTTTCTATCTTTTGTGTGATAAAATCTACCTCTGCATACTTTTATGAATAAAATTGAATCAATTTTATTGAATTATCACTATTTTGTATGGATACAAAGGAGTGAAATGAAATGTACAATTTAATTAATAAATTTACTTTTATTTGCATTCAATAATTCAAATATATTTATTACTTTTGAAATGTTGCGTGCAACGTATTTATTTTTACAAGTACAAAAAAAAATTCACAGCTGCCGAGATTCGATCCGATAACCTTTGGATCAGAAGTCATCCACGCTAACCACACGGCCACGAGTCCATCTTGAGAATAATTGTTTCAGATGGTCTAAATTAATAATATTCCAGGCACAATATTTGTTTGAATTTCTTTTAACTAGCATATTCTCTGTTGGACTCAAAATATTTACACGCTCGTGGGCTCATAACTATAATACGGTGTGTGATTTAGTTGATCAAATAATAACTCATGACAAATAATTACCAATTTCAAACTAAAGCGTGAAAAGTATCATACCAGCAATAAATATTCAGTTACACAGCTAAAACAATACTCATACAACACTGTTTAAATATACTGATTTACACTAGTAATTAAAATAATACGTATTTGTAAGAACGCCATTTCCTTGTGAATATACTCCCGCGGCGCGGTGCACAACAATAACCTCGAACCAGTACGCCGCCACGTGCCGGCAGAGTTCTCTGTACCGTCCGCAACATACCAGAGAAATGCCACGCATGTAGTGGGACATCCGTAGTGGGTCATCCGTAGTGGGACATCCGTAGTGGAACAATTTTGTGCGTGCAGCCAGCGTTCATCGATTTATTAGACGTTGTCACGTCAAAAAAAAAAAACGACAAAATATAAAATATATAATTTTTTACTCAGGCCAAATAACTACTAAGATTTCTGTGTGTAAACATACTGGTTCTAAAAGTTCACTATTCCTTGTGATTTAAGTGTGTCAATCAATTTTCTTTTAAAAATCTATTATAAAGAAAACTTACTCATAAAAAAAATAATATAATGGTTATACTGACCCCTCCTCCACAGAATCCTGGCCACGGCCCTGTGTTCATCCTGCGTGTGTATCAGAACAGGACTTGGGATTCATGCATTGAGGGTGCAGAACTGTGAAACTGCTCGAAACTTAAATAGGCTGCCATTGTGTAAGACCTTTTACAGCACCAATAGAGCCGTTTGTGTTCAATATTTCTGGGTGGATTCGGGCTGTTAACCTTCGTTGCCAGGTCCCATTAATACAGTGGTTCTCAAAGTGTGCACGAGGATGCGCCCTGTGGCATTCCAGACAAACATGTGTCCAGATATAAATAAAAATAAATATAGTTTCTCTATTATACCATTTCATTATGGATATACTGCTCTTTTTGTTAACACATCATTATTATACGTTCTTTGATTGACTCTATTAGCTCATATTTCTCATGAACACAAAGAAGAAATAAACTTATGTTTCACTGTACTATTTTTTTTATCGCATAACTTTTCTCTGCAATATATATGTGACTTAATATTTATAACAACATACTTCTCAGAAATTTGTATGAAGTGCACCTAGAATTACTGCAGAGATTTTTTAAACACTAATGCTCATCTGTAATTTTTCTTTCAATAGAGCAGCTCGTTACAACTTGCTTTGAATACCATTGTACTGTATGTATTAACTAATTTTTCTTCGGTATTCCAGTTAAAACTGTTCAAGCACCGTTTTTGCAATGTTTTTTGGGCATTGCAATATGGCAATGACACGGAAAAAAAAAGTGACTTCAACTACGTCACAGCATGCAGCCTTGTGACGATTCCTAACTCTGTGAATATTTTATAATCCGCAAAAATGCCGGGTCAAATATGTCTCACTGCATCCTGCGACGCGACTAAACTCGAAACCAAGAAATTTTTTTTTGCACGTGACTAGGTATCAAAGCAGAAAAAACACTGCAGCGGAAGCCACGCACCAGGGATATGACGGGGGGCTCGTTGTTCACGTCTTCGATGTGGATGGTGAGCTGGGCGTAGGTGCGGTGCGGCTCGGGCGTGTTGGAGTCCGCCGCCAGCACCTGCAAGAACACCTCCTGCTGCTGCTGGTAGTTGTAGGGGTTCTCCATCGCGACGGTGACGTTCCCGGACACGGGGTCTATCGCCAGCGCCTTCTGCGACAGTGGCAGGAGCGTGTGCCTTCGCCCAGTCGAGAGGCCAGGTTAGAGTCAACGATCCGAGTTCGTGGTAGCAACACTTTTTTAATGGTGATCACAACATGCACAATGCAAATAATTAAAAATGCAAAAATAAAACAAAAAAAAACATGTACTGCACCTAAAAATAGGTGCCTTGAGCCAAATGTGGAGAAGAGAGAGAGAGAGAGAGAATGAGAGAAAGAAGGCGAGAGCGAAGGAGAGAGAGAGAGAGGAAGAAAGGTGAGAACGAATGGAGAGAGGAGAAAAAGGCAGGAGAAGAGAAAGAATGAGAAAGAACAGAGAGAGAAATGAGAAGAGAGAAAATACATACTAGCTCAACTAACCATTCAAAGTATGTATATTGACTTACTGGACCACTAGAACACAATAAGAATTCCTTATTTTGCATGTATGTTAACTACAAAAATAGTTAAAAAACAGCAAATATAAATTAAATTTTTCCACAACTGATTATCTTAAGATTAAGTTCATCTAATGAGTTTAAGGCTTACAAAAATATTGGAAAATTAAAACACCAGAACGGTATTAACTTGTCACAAGCAGGTGTGTTAATATTAAGGTCAGTTTGAGTGAACTTAGTTTATCACATCTTTGAAAATCCCCAAAGATATATTTTTTGCAAGGGAAAATTCTAGTGCTAGGTGTATTTTTAAATACTTTGGCAGAACACACAAGTGCAATAAGAGTGTTATCGCAACTGCTTTGAAAATGAAGAAAATTCTTATTCTATGCTGTCTCTTAAGCCAATATTCATAGATGCTCATTGCAGTATAAAAACTTAAACAAAGCAACATGAATCAAATTACTAATTATTCATCCAGTTATTATCTTAGAGACCTTCTAGTCTTTCATCAGACATATTATCTACAATATGTAAGCAGACATTAATTACGTACATTAGAATTTTTTCTGCACTAAAATTTGCAGGTATACAGTGATAGCATGAATGTACAATTGTAGTTTATCAAATATATTATAAATATTAAAATTTTTCTACACGCTATCTACAAGATGTAAATAAATAGTTTTGTGTATCAGAATCGATCCAAAACTAATATATGTATATGTATAGTACATATGAGATAACAATGGTTTTGGGATCTAGAGCTCATAAAAAAACTAGTGGAATTTTTCCATAAGTTACACCATGGTAAAGACTGCAACAGGTAGTCTTTCTTTGATATTTACCTTAAAAACAACTTAGTGTACTTAGATACTTAGTAAGCTAGAGCATGCAGGAGAGAACTTACGTCACAGGATCCGTATAGTTGAAGTCCGCATCGGTAGCGTGACAAGTGATGACAAAATCCCCAACTTCTGCATCTTCCCTCAACGTCGTGTTGTACTCGTTTTTATCAAACACCGGGTATTCGTCGTTGATGTCGTTCAGATGTATGATCACTCTGGTGTGGTTTACGTGGGTTGGATCAAAACTTTCAGTTGCTACTATCTGCAAAGTACCACAATAACTGACCACACGATTCTCAATATCACACACTGCAATGTAAATTATGATGAAAAAGTTGCTTTGCTTTAAGTGAGGTGTTATTTTGAATGGCTATAATTTTTATTTGTTTTTGAAACTGCCATTTTGTCACATTGGTAAAGGTGATTAAATAGTTACCTGTAGGTCTACTCAAAGCTAAATACATACACAACAATAAATATTTACTTTATAGTATTGATGTCTAGTTAAAAGTACATCTTTGACAAATGTAATTATTCATCATTAACTTGGGCGCCACCACATGGCAAAAAAATTTTTATTCAAATGTTCTGAAAAAAGTGTTGAAATTGGTTCACCAGGTATTTGTAGCTTTTCTGTTACAGATCAAAACTCACTAACCAAATTAAATTTCTGTCTGAGCTGTGTTTACTGTGCAAATGCTATAATTTGCTTATGAACGACAAGTTATTTCAAGCCCAAGACAATTCTAAAGCTGCCATCAGTAATCATATTAATGCATTAACAATAAAACACTTGGAAAGCAAATGTAATAAAAATTACGCCAAATAGAAAATGTTAAATTAATTATTAAAAATCATATAGTGATGAGCAAATCCATTCATTAAAAAGTTTAAACATTACAAACATAAAAAATAAAAACAACTTAATATTAAAAAATAAATAAGTAGCAGGATTTATATTTATGTTAAGTACTTCGAAAGGCCTGCATTCTAATTGTCATTTGATAATGCAAGAATTGCATGTTGGAATTCTTAAATCTCCTTGGAGGCCAATTTGTTTTTATTGCACACTTAATAAGCTAAAATGGATACAACCAAACTGGATGATACCAAAACTAACGTACCATATTTGCAGCCACAGACAACCGGCTATATGTGTGAGATTTTATTGCACAAAATGCTGATAAGAGACATGATATTTCTGGAGAGTCATTCATTTTCTGTTTCTGCGAGAAACAAATTAATCGCCATAATTCCGTAAATGGACGTCTCGATCAGTAATAATCACGGTAAATCCTCAGCACCTGGCAGCACGGCAATTCCACGCGAGAAGCAGCAAGTACAACTCACCTGCATGAACATGTCCCTCCAGTCAGGATCTTCGTAGTCCAGTTTCGTGCCGTTCCTGATGGCCAGCGTGAGCTCGACCGTCTGGTAGCCGCTCGTGGGGACGATGAGGAAGTTGTGGCTCCACCCCACGGCGCTGCTGTTGTCCGGGTCGTTTTCGAGGGTGAGGCTGAACGTTCCATTCAGACCCTTGTTCAAACGTGACAGCATGCTTTAGTGTTTGGTGCACAACTTTGCGATGTTACCAACACAACTGAATCCGCCCATGCAGAAAGGGATTAAGTCCATAATTTAGCAATATTGAGTTTGCTCTTGAAACACACTCAAATATATAATATACACAGTGTGTCCGTAAAGTCATGGTGCACTATCAACCGGTCACAGGAAAGCAACGAAGATAGATAGATGTAAATGTGAAATCTTTGCCAAATTAAAGGTAAACTTTCCAAGAGTAAACCCTCCAAGGTAAACTCCAAGGTAAAATATATATACGTACATGCATATACACTGAGGGGAATGTTAACAGATATCCAATGGTAATAATCCCATGTGAATAAAAAATATTTTTTTAATAGGTTTGTTTAAAATATGACCTTGAGAATATTTTTTCAATATTAAAAATTTAGTGACTGTAGACTTTTTAACATTAACTAAATCAAAACATTTTAATTTCTTAGTTTCAACAAGTAATAAAAAAGTTAAAGATTCGTTATCAAAGAACATCTCATTGTCATGTGAACAGTAAAGCACTGTCTTGATATGTTGATGTGTACTTATGGACTCTGATCATAATAATAGGTACTGCTGATTCATGCACCTACTTTATGCAACAAAGACACAAAGCACATAAAACTTACCTAAAACTATGCTTGTACACACACACAAAAATGAGTAATCAACTATACAACATACAATTACATTGAAGTAACAAATATCATAAAGGTAATAATTCAGGAGCATAATTTAAGTTTAATCTCAAAAAAAATCTTTAAATTTTAATACTTACAAGATCTGGATCCCTCACGGTGATGGTGTCATTCAGCTGAAGTGTCGTGCTTCTCTCGTCAATGTAGATCTCCAAGCGTTTCTCCTCGTCGGCACCGATGGTGAAGTTCGGTGTGTGGTCATCAATGTCCAGTACCATAACGGTCATGGTGAGACTTACGTTGTATTCTGGGAACTCTTTCTTGTAGGCCAACACACTGAAGCTGAAGTAGTCGCTGGCCAGAATGTCCCTATCAATGTAGTGAATTGTCAGCAGGCCGGTGCTTTTGTCGATGCTAAAGTACTGTTCTTCTTCTGTGGAAAGAAAACAAAAAATTACCATTGAAACCCTTTTCTTCCATTTCCCAAGGGAAGTAGAAATATGAATGAGCATTGAGCTAGTACCCAAGTGGTTTGAACCCCACTATGTTTATGATTACTTGTTTATTCTCGTTGGATTCCCACCAACAGTTGGGGAAATTTTGAGGCATACACATAAAGATACGGAGTACAGTGTAATCACTGCAAGTAGACTCTCAGGTAGGCATTAGAAGCAGAAAGGAACCACCTGTAGGGTGTTTTATTTCTTTATTATTTACTATTGGTTACAAGACATAATAACACGTTCCAGTTATGATCTATTAGAGGTCCGCCATTACTTGAATACTGCTCGCCTTCATGTCTGCCAACTTCCAATCACAACACCATCCCCTAACGAATAACGCACTGTCACAGCGTTTGACAAACTAGTCTCTCAATCTTGCAGGCATTCTGATTTCCCGGCCACTCTTTGTGTGCACCGGACACTCCACAATTGCTCCCTTGTTCTCACGCTCACTCACAGCAGCCTCTCCCTGCTGGCTGACGTTTTCTTGTCCTCCACTCGACGGCTCCACAGCAGCATCTCCCTGCTGGCTGACTTTTCCTTGTCCTCCGGTCGACTGCTCTTCTCCCTGGCCCCTTGCTACTTCTTCTGGTGTAAACCCTCTGAAGTTGAAGTCTAGGCTGGACCGTCTACCATGCTTCTCCACAGGCAAAGCCGATGGTCTCAGATGTACAGAGTTTCTTCTGACCTGCCAACCCTCTTGATCCCTGACCACATACGATCTTGGTGTCCCCGCTTCTCGCACTACTTCTGCAGGTTCCCACTGTCTCTCTCTATATAGCAACACTCGGTCCTGCTGGTTGATCCCTCTTTTCATTTTCGCCCTTTTATCGTGCCACTGCTTGCTTTTATCTTGCCTGTCTTGTAACGCCTGAGTTACTTTGGTGTGTACTTGAGGTTTTAACAGTTTCTTGCTGACTGGCAACTTGGTCCGCACACACCGGCTCATGAGTAGCTGTGCTGGTGACACTCCCACTCCCGACAGGGGAGTATTTCTATACTCAAGTAGCATGACTGACAAGTCAGTTTTCAGATCCAGGCATCTTCTGAGCATGTTCTTTGCAACTTGCACCGCCCGCTCTGCTTGCCCATTAGACCTCGGGTAACCTGGGCTTGTCACAACTTCAAAATCCCAACATGCTGCAAATTTTTTGTACTTGTATGAATTAAACGGCATGTTGTCAGACACAATCACTTTTCGGACACCGTGTGTTGCAAACACGGTCAACAGTGCTGTCGTTACACCCCCAACTTGTTTGTTTTCAACTAGTACTGTCGTCCCCAGGCCGTGGCTCCTTCCCGGTCCCCGACGTGCGACTATGAATTTAGGTTGGAATTATTGTTGCCGACTAACTCAGTGAGAGGTGGGGGTTCGTGCCTACTGTGGCCGGGACCGGGAGCTGGGGAGAGGGGGAGGTGATGAACAGGGCAGGAGTATGGGAGTGGAGATCGAACCAGGAAACGTCCGCTGTTAGTCTACAAGATGTTTTATTTAGCCCTTTTCCCTGAGCGCGCCTGACCCACAACGATGTTACGGGACACGTCCCCCGCCGCGCCGGGAGCGAACGCAAATTGCAGGTCAACCACGAAGGTGCACTACTCCGCGACTGAGGATGTCGAACGTGGGAGCTAACCGAAACGACGGTAGCGACGCTAGCAACGCGCGTGGCAGAGGGCCTGCGGACTCGAAGAAGCAGCGATACAGGACCTCCCTCGACGGCAGCCAAGCGGCGACTGACGACTCCCCGCCCCGCGCGGCCGCTTCGCCGCGCGAGAGGAGGAGGGGGGAAGGGGGAAAAGCGGCACGGAGGGTCGCGTGTCCACTGCGGGCCAGGCGCAGCCCCTGTACAAAGCTACACGATTCAAACAAAACACATAACTACCCTATTTGCATACATAATTACAAGTTCAGTTATTACAAATAATTATACAAAGATGTCCGTCCTTGAGCGGTCCAGAAGCGAAGTTAGGGCGCACGCGGGTGCGTCCCTAGCACGGAGCACTCACTGCACTGCACAGAGGGGTTAGGGGGAAATAGCCCCCCTCAGGTACCCGGCGGTGGGCAGAAACGGCCTCTAAGTCTATGAGGGCACGACGACTGTCGTCAGTACCACTTCCATCCACTTGGAAAAGTAGTCCAACAAGACCAAATAACTCTTCCCTCCAAAGTCACACAAATCAACACCAAATTTTTCACATGGTAGAGTTGGGACCTCTCTCTCCTATCTCTCTCTCTCCTCTCTCTCTCCTCTCTCTCTCTCTCTCTCTCTCTCTCTCTCTATATATATATATATATATATATATATACACACACACACACACACACACACACACACATATATATATATTATATATAAAAACCAGAGCGACTCGATTGATTTGTGCCGGACTACAAAATGTGCTGAACAATGGAATTCCGGATTAAACACCTTCCACTGTACGTATTACATTTGAACATCTCTTGCTTGAAGGTGGGAAGCAAATTCCAACCATCAGAGAAGTGTTTTATGAAAAAGAAAAAAGAAAAAAAAAGTTGCAGGAAATTTATTCAAGCAGCAACCAAGAGAGAGTTTTTATCAGCTAGGTTTCTTGTAAAAAAAAAAAAAGGTAACTACATACACAGATCAAACATAAGAAAGATACCATACCATTTAGGCCGTATGCTATTTCATCATTCAATCCAGTGTCCCCATCTATTGCTTTAAATGCAACAGTCTGAAAAACAAAATTATAAAATAATTACTCTGGTGGAAATAATGACATACAGATATAAAAATTTAAGTAAATTTGTACTAGAAAAAAAGTACATACATATTTCACAGGAAAGAATTGAAGATATGACAAATTGTAAACTGTAAATTCTAATAAATGTTTTTAAAAATTTTGAAGCACAAAGTTAAGGGATGTCATGAAGATAAGGGATGTAGCCATAAATTCTGTTTATTGTTTGAAGAGGGCTCTAAAAAATGAAAAAAATATGAACTTAGATATTGAAGCTCAATGACATTATGTCTTTTTTTCATATAAAAATGAGTTGAGAAATAGTTTGCAGATGATAATGTATAGGAGAATAAAAAGTTGTATTCTATAAAAGCATGCTCTACTATTAAACAACCAGTTAAGGCCATAAAAAAAAATAGAGTAAATTTAATAAAATACAATTGTTTTCTTCAATATAATGTAGAGTTGGATCAAAGTAAAGAGAATATAAAGAAGAGCAGACTAGCAGGGGATTAAATAGTATTTCTAAAAACAAATTTCTAAGTAATAATATAAATTTAAGAACTATAAACTCTTCTTAAAAAAATGTATAGTGAACTGGAAAAAAAAAAGAAAAAACAAAAAACAAAAGGACTATTTGGAAGGAAAAAAAAATACTGAAGCTTATAATGTGGTGTAAAACATGGACTACAACATTTCAGACTTGCAGACAGACAGAGAGACAGTGTTAGTCCCAATCAAAATGACACAGCATTGTCACATGCCAAGAATTTCTGTTTACAATGATAACCGAAATAGCACTTCCAAATTAACACGACAGAGAGCAATTATTCACCTATTTAATTCCAAGTGTTCTTCAATAACTATTGTCTTTGAAATTGTTTGTGGTTAGTTTCAACATGAAATTGGTGTTTATATTATTTTAAATCATGCAGAGAAACCTGTAGCATACCAATGCTCTCCACACATTTTACTGCACTTAAGTCATAGAATTAAAAAAAAAAAATTGTTAACTCTAACATTGAAAAATGTTCATACAAACAGCACTTAACTTGCTACTAAACTGCTTTTTAAAAATTTTTTTGTAGCATGCCAAATGGTGATTAAACTACAACCACTCCTTCTTCTTCTTCTTATTCTTCCATTATCTTAGGACCAACCAGTAGCAGATCCAGGAAGGGCGGGGGAAGTGCAGGGGCTGAAGGCCCCTACCCCCCCCCTCCACCACAAAAACCATCCATTTTGATAGGGCTAAGTTAAAAAAATTAATTCGTCATCAAAATAAGCAATAAACTAATAAAGAATTAATTTATACAAGTAACGCGAGATGAGTGCAGATATCATTTTTATGTCTTATTCACCTTATGTTTCTGTGGGAAAGCAAATTCTTTTATTTCCAGCCTGGACGTGTGTTATAACATTGTAGCATTATCTGTATTTCATGGTTGGCTGGGTTTATTTCAGGTGCGTGTCTACTCTCAGTAAAACCAATGATCAATTAAGCTTGGCCATTCAGTGCTGAAGTAAACGTATTCTAACTGACATGACCAAATAGAGCTTTTTATTGCAGCTGGCTGCCAATTACAAAGGGAACAATCACTAGCGTGCGCATACCTTATCACAGTCTAATGAGCGATAAAAAAAAATTTCTTCTGAAAAGTACATACCTCCTAATAATGAGAATGTACAAGATACTGCAAGGCTGGGAAAAAGTTAGTGGTGATGTTTTGGAGAAAAAATATATAAGTTTGGCAAAACACATTCTACAGCATTTATGACTGTTAACTTTTATGTTCTTTGAATGTTTCTTGCAAAGGGGAAAATTTATTTAAAACTTTTTATGGGCATACGCCATTGCTGGTTTTCAGTTTATGTCATACAGAAGCCATAAGAATAGGCAAGAAATATGAATACACAAACACACAGAAAGAAACAATCCAAAATCAGTCTGTTTGCACCTGATCATGGAAACAGATGTCAGTTCCCAAAACGTTTCAACCGTTTTGTCTTAGAAACCCTATTGTGTTTGTCTACATTGTCTTCGCTGTGTTTCCCAGAATATTTTTTTAGTTTCATCGCTGGGTTCGTCTGTGCATCGCTATTAGCTGTTGTGTTGTTCAGTCCTGTTTTGTATCAATTTTTGGTTTGTCTGTTTGTCGTTGCGTTGTCCAAGATTGTTGATCTTCCATTTTTTTTTCTGTTCTTATTACAACTTTCTCGTCATTGCAAGCCCAATGTGTTCATCTGTGCTGTATCTTCATTTTAAATTTGACATCGGTTGATTACACATACAGTTTAGAGGGAACTCAAGGTCAGTGAGAAAATTGTATGTCTGCCATCTTCAAAATGAATGAAGGAAATAATGAACAAAAATTAAATTATTATCTAATAATTGTAAAAAATCTGCACTCGTCTATAATTCTTATGGAATTTTTAATTCATAAAATAAAATATTCTTCCTAAGATTATGGTTTTAAGTACTTACCATATCTTTTCTGCTATGTTACGTTGTTAAAAAAAACACCCTTACAAGTTACATTTAAGTGTTGAATATTTAAAACTTACATGCTCTGTCTTTTCTTCTCCTTGGAACACCCCTGGACTTGTCACCCATTTTGGATTTCTTTGTCGTACATTGTCAACATATACGAGATATGTAAGGGTATCTGTAAACAACGTGTCCTGCAAGAAACAAACATCACATGAAACTCAGTATCATGAAGTATATTTAAAATATGAGATTATACAAAATAATTCTTTTGCGTTCTACCCCAAGATTCATGAACTTCATCAATTTGCCATTTACAAATTATGTACCTAACATAACATTGCATAATCACAAACTAAAATCAACCATACTATAACTGGACTAGTATGTTAGACTCTAAGGTGATATTTATATTTGATAATTGTGATTTATGCAGTATCAGGCATAATCATAAGAGTAATTTGGTTAGGTTAAGCTAATGTTTATTTTTTTCACTTATTATTGATATGAGCATTGAAACTCTAAATAAGTTTGGAAAGTGAGAATATTTCTGGCACTAGAATATCATTAGGAAATTTCGCATGTACACAGTGGCGCAGTTGTAACATTGTCTGGGGCCAAGATTTTTATTGTAAGTGGCATGCATTTTGAAGAGTTTGTTAGCAGGAAAACCCAGCACATTTGTGCGTGCCTGCACAGCATTGTGAAAGAATACCGAACATCATGGAACATTTGTTGTATTTGTTAATCTGAGGAAGCTGACCTTGGTTAAATACTTTCTTAGAGGGTAAGGCCTATTGCCATATAAAGTCATGTTTGTTGTGAATGGTTAGTTGGCCCAGGGGGCTGCCTCAATCTGTTTCACCCTTGTTAAAGAAGGCAGCTGCGTTGTCCAACCAGTTTTCGTTAGATTTTCGCCACGTACAGTTGCATCGTCGGCAACTTACAGAAAAAAAGCGAGATGAATAAACATGTAACAGGATAAGAATGCCTGTTGATCAGATCCAGGCCAAAGATGAAACATTTTTTCCTCCCTTTCTGACTTTATGTCAACTTATAAATCCATCACAGGCATCGGCAACGACCCAGTGCGAAATTAATCACCCACGAAGACGTTTCTCAGAAATACTTCATACTTGAGTTAAAATTTTATTGAAAGGTTTAATTAATGTATTTTTTTATATTTTATTCTCGCGATTGAGAGACAAGCAACAGTTGATATGTGTGGAAAATCATGAGGACTTGATATGTAAATTGGCTGCCCTGTTATTATTTGCTTGTTTTTGGTGAACAACAATAATAAAAGGCATAATTTAAAAAAAAACTTTTTTTTTCTTTAATGCAAACAATTACACATCCTAAATCTAGAGTGAAATCAAGATCAAAAAATTAAAAAAAAAAATCTGCTTTTATTCTAACTGCTATGTTCATTCTTTCTCCTAAGTATTTAATGAATGTGTCTGTAAGGTTGCCTAGCCGAACACACCAAAACATCTACAAAGTTAAATGTGATAATAAAGTGAAATAAAATCATAGATTAACACAATAACTTACATTTGCGACCAGCACCAAGGAGTGAATGGTAGTCAACTCGTAGTCCAGAGGTTTAATGACTTCCAACTGGTAAATCCATGTGTATGTGTCTGGATGACTGATACTCAGTACATCAAAGTATGAAGACACTTCACCCTAATAAACAACATAGTAGTAAGTAAAACAGCACTTTTATTACATTTATAAACAACAAATTAAAATCTTTACTAAATAAAACATAACCAGTACATAGAGAAAAATCTGTAACAGGTACATATATAAAAATATGGGTGACTCAAAAGATATAATACATCCATTACGTCTAAGAACATATAACTTTGTACGTACAATATTCAAAAGATAATTGTTGTGTATAGATAATGTTAGTTTTAAGTAGATTATTTATCTAGTCATAAACTGGTAGCAAGAATGTACATATGTGGCAACATTGTGAATGATCTTTGTGATGGTATGTTCGGATGGAAAACAATAATAAATGGTAACGACATATACCACGATAAATTGGAATTGGAACAATCATGAGCGTGGTTAGGGACAGAATAATATTACAGCACAGAATTTTGGTAAAAATGTGCTTTTCTTGTGCCATGTCTATTTTTGTGTAAAGTGTTCTCGGTTCAATAAATATTTTTAACAGAGAAACAACTAACTTGAAGATTCATTATAAAAAATTGATATTTAATTTTCCAAACAAATGCAATTTATTTACAGAAAAGAGCAAGATGATCTGTTTGATTTTAATACAAACTGATTTATTTCAATAATTTTTAGTAGTTATACAATATTTTTTTGTATTATTTGTAAATAGATTCAAACAAATCCTGATTCTCCACACACCTTGATCTAGACAGACCAACATATAGTTGCCCATGAGATCATTTTTTTTCTCAGATCAACAATATCATATTTGTATGTTTGACCCTGAAATTTGTTGACAGTGATTGCCAATGAAATTTTAACTTGTCATCACCTACAGTCTCGTGGCTGTTGCCCGGGGTGAACCTAGTGGGTTTTAGGTGTTGAACTGTTGAAATCCATCCGGGAGGGTGCCAGGCTAGCTTGCAAACTAACATCTGTTGTTGCGTGGGTCGTCGGCCCCAGCGTGGTCCAATAGACTCTCAGGCTGTTGGTTGGTATTGGGTAAAAAAAACTAACCATGAACCAGCATAGGTTACTGATCCCTGACTGGTTAGATTGCAAACTAGGAAATGAAAGCAAGCCGTTGAGGAACATAGTTTTTATTCACACATAGCATTGGCAAGAATTACATTGTTGGTACTGACAAATTTCACTTACACTGAAACCCTGATCACTTTATGTTAGTTATGACGTAAAAAAATCAGGCCTAACGGCAGTCCTGCTGGACAGGCGCTCTGCGATTGGAGGCAGACAATCCCATAAGTTTATTGTTTAAACTGCAACTCTATTGTGGCTACAAGATCCGTGAATCTACAGTAGAATCAACTAAAACCGTTTGTGAGTCCGGCAGACGTATGCGCGGTTTTCTTAATATACCCTCGAATCTGCCAACCCCGTACAAAGTGGTCATGTGGCGGAGTGAAGTTTAAGGCGGGCAGGAAAATGACCCAGGGACCCGTGGGGAGCTACTAAAAAAATGTTTCGGTTGTAAAATCATATTTACCCAGAATTATGAATCAGTGTTGCAAAGTTGAAGGCTCCCCACAGAATGGAGAGTCCGCCCCGGGCCGCGAACTGATTAAGACTACCGGAAAGGGGTAGCGCGTGGGAGTGAGACAGTGTCACCTTGCGCCAAAAACCACAAAAATAATAGTAAATTGAATGGGCAAAAAAATTACTCAGTATTCTGTGGCACATCCGCCTTAATGAAATATTGCTAATTTTATGTTACGTTTTGAGTCCTTATAATTACTTAAGTTTGTAATTGCATTTCACACAAGGGTTCAAGTTGATGACTGTACAGAGGGTTACTTATCAGCGTCATGGTCGCAGACCGGTGCGTGCGTTCCGCAGGCAGGGGACAGGGCTTCAGGCCTCACGAGAGGTAACACGTCAAACTGGAAATTGTAGTCGCTTGAATTGAAAAAGTAAGTTTGTAGGGAGCATGGGAAAGCGAAGAATGAGTGCCATTCGCCCAGCTGCTGGCCCTGTGAGGATGATGGTTTTAATTAAGTTGTTCCTGAGTGTTTTAACTTGCAATCTTGTCCCGTTGCACAGTTTTGGAGGGTGTAGGTTACGCATCAAAATAATTGGAATACCAACTTTTATTTTTGGCAGTGAGATGAAAGACCTCATGGGTGATGTTACTTAGTGATTCGATATTAAATTACATTCACAATGATAATGCATGGTGAGACTGGCTACAATAGCAATTGCAATAGCGAGTAGCATACTGCCAATGTTTAAAGTTTCAATACAATTTTTGTTTGCATTATTGCCAACATTTTATAACTACATTATGTCTGTAACTTTTTACTCAGTGTAAGCTTACAGAACTCTTGTTTTAGTTACAAATAATGCTACATCTTACGGAACCATAATTTTTTTTTGAACATCTACAATGAAACACAGTTTATGTCTATTTGCCTCCATGGAAAGATTAGTACAAATAAAAAAGTTAACAAAAATAAGTTAAATATAGTAAATAAACTCTCCATTTATATTTGCAATTCCATATATCATTAGTGTAACTTCATTTCTTTCTAATATGCATGTCTTTAAGATATAGGTACATATGTTAATGGCATATTTGTTCACTGTTATTTTTAAGTATTAATTATTAATTTTAATCATTAAAAAACAAAATTAAAAACAGCCTATGTTCATCTGAAATTCTTGAAATCGGTACTGTAGTGTTTGAGTTGACTTCAAACAAACTCACAATCTTTCTTTATAATATTAGTATAGAAGTATAGTTGGGGGCGCATCAGTGAATTAAACAGAAGCATGCTGATCCATGTGCTTCATTGATTGCTGTAATTGACAACAATTTCTGTAATGTAACAAATAAATAAAAAAATGATTTAAGGATACTTACATCCTCGTAAACTGTGATAGTTTCTGTATTCAGCTCACCATCTGCATCTGTCAGTTTGAAGAGGCATGTGACATCGCATTTATCTTTAATGCAGCTCTCCTGTATAACATTAAGTACAATAATGTATGTGATATATTAAGGACATATTGCATTGCATTACATTACATCTGTTAGTCATAAAAAAACCAAGACTGATATATAGGTAATATGTGATAGTACAAAAATAGAAAACAAGCCCAAGATTAGCTAGTGTCAAAAGGAAACTAGTAAACATTAGTGTGATTTTGGAGGAGACTGGATTAATTCAAAATAAAACCACACAAGACAACACAAGAAAAACTGAACAAAAGCACAGTACAAATGAAGAGACAAGACAATTAAGACAACAAAGAAGAACACTGTAAGCTTTAAACTGTGAAACAGTTGCAACATTTGCTGTATGCCTGATGATGGAAACAGATTCCAGTTCCCGAAACATCTAAGAGAACATACAGCAGTCAATTATTGCAGTGCATACTATGCTAATTGCTTACCGGTATCCGGCACGATGAGTTCAATGATCGGATTACTGGTGGATTATCATTAACGTTGATAACTTGAAGGTTTATTTGAGCATAATCTTTGTTGTTCTCTTTTAAGAATATAGAAAACCTGTACGTGTGATCGGAAGGTCCTTCTGGGTCCTCGTAATCCAGTTCCTTCGTTAAAATTACGTTGTTTGCATTTGAAATGTTTATGGCCAGCTGTGTCGCTCCATTTGTGGGACTGAGGTACGTAACCGTTCTCATGGAGTCCGTGCCTATGGGGAAAAAAATAAAATACATCACCTGAAAAGTGCAAAGTGTAGAACAATGAAAGACAACATTATTTCTGAGTACATATTGTATTCCTACCTATAAGTGTCTTCCCTATTTGAGTTGTCCAGTTATTTGTAAAACTTCTGACTACCAGGACAGTGGTTTAAATGTGTGTGGGGTATAGCACCAGCATGACATTTTGAAATTGTGGATGCATAATGATAAAAGTTGTTGATAAAATTAGGGTCTATGGATCCTTTCCTCTAGTGAAACGTTCCAATTTGAAATTTAGATTTTTTTTTTTTTACTTGTGAGTTTAAATATTGTAGTAGGACAATAAGGAAACTTAGGACTTTCAACATGGCAAACGCTGGAGACACCCACCAACTGCAGAGATCCTAGCGGCTTAGCCTGAAAAACACCCGCAAAATTCAAATTCCAAAGTATTACAATGGGTGATCACGTTATATGAAATCTTACTATCGTAGAGGAATGAATTTACACTCTATACA
Source organism: Bacillus rossius redtenbacheri (assembly GCF_032445375.1). NCBI lineage: Eukaryota > Metazoa > Arthropoda > Insecta > Phasmatodea > Bacillidae > Bacillus > Bacillus rossius. Next base: position 25,302,830 of record NC_086339.1, read on the forward strand.
TTTGTATTAAAAAATTCTTAATTGAAACAAGTTTTCACAATATACAAAAATACCTATACCTATTTACTTTAAGAACATGACAAATGACCTACCTTTAAACATTGCAACAAAAGGACACAGATTATACAACTTTTAACAATGAAACATACTTAACTTCATAACTGATTTTTTGTAATTCATTAATTTTGAAAAAAGATGCAATGAAAAATTTGAAATTTTCATTTCCTAAGATGGGTGCTTACCTTTTAAAAAAAAAAAAAACCTCCGAAAATGGTATTTTTGAGTACTACTTGTCCTGAAAAGCACGTTCAGTACTTTTAATGTTGTTAAATTACACCAATCAACCATTTGGAGTGATTTTAATTATTGTTGCTGCATGTATATGCAAAAATTTTAATAAATTTGTGCAAAATTCCAAGAATTTTTTTTTTGCATACTTCAAATTGAAGCTTTAAGAATACTGGTGTATGGGAGAGTTTGAAAAGTTTAACACAAACCTTCGATGCTGGCTTCCGCCAGAATTACCGGAGGCTGTTCGTTCTCTTCCAGTGACATAGTCTGTATTTTGAATGGCTGGCTGGTATAGCTAACATACAGCAAACTGTTATTTTGATTTGAAGGCTTTACAAAAGGTGGATCTTCAAAACCTAAAATCAAATAAAAAAATAACACAGTAAAAAATAGGGTAACTGTAGGGTTTAACGTTGCACGGCTGTGCAAAGAGGTTTAAGGCTATTTCTTACACATTAAGTTGGTCATTTCAGCTCCTTGTCCCTGTTTACTTTTGTTTGGGCTGAACAACTCATCGACAGTTAGGTTATTAGATGTAATAACAAACACAACACATACTACGAATAATGCTAAATAAGCTGGCCTTGGTCTATTGTAAGGAAACATCCCATATGTGCTTTTCCTGCTATTATTATTTAGAGAAACAATGGGAAAATGGTTTCAGGATGACCAGCCTGGAATTGTCCTCCAGACTGTGAGTCCAGTGTCTTACCACTACGCCCCCTATCTCCATCACAGCAACTTTCAATTGACCAAATCAAACAGAAATTAATCATTGAAGTGACGTAAAAATCTACGCTGTATTTCTCCATGGTTGGAGACTAGGTCTCAACATACAAATGACTACTGTTAGGAACAAATCTGCTTTGGGTCCTATTATGATAAATATATTACTTAAATAAAATACCCAGGTAAAAAATTAGGTGACATATGATTCCGGAATTACATATAGGTAAATAGTGTTTTTATATACAGAATTACTTTTCCTGTCTGCTGGTGGCCAAAATATCTGGTTGCTATGTAGTCATTTATAATGTAATTACAATAAGTTAATGTAAAAAATATAAATATGCACCTAACTCAGGGGCGCAACAACTAAATTTCCATAGGGGGGGCAATATACCTTTCTTATAAAGAATCATCGATCCCCCCTATTGAAGCGGGGGGTCCGGGGGTCCTCCCCCGGGAAAATTTGTATTTCAAGGTGGAAAATGGTGCTATTTAAGCAGTTTTATTATCTAAAAATTGATTACACAGCACTTTCTTTGCCCCCGTTTGCCCCCACTTCAAGGTTTCAGAGGGGGGGCAAAATACCCTTGCCCCCCCCCCCCCCCCCCTGTTGTTGCGCCCCTGACCCAACTACACTCTAAACAACAGACATGGAAACCTGAAACCAAGTATTTTTCACATTAAACCCACAAAATTATTACCTGAACACTTTTATTGAACAGGCATTTAAAATATAGTAACGCCCAGCTTTGCTGTTTAATTGAAAACTTTTTGCTGTTTCTATACAACAAATGACTATGTCCGTACTTCCAAAAAAAGAGAAGCTTAAGTTTTATATAAGTTACATATTTCATTAAATTTAAAATTATCGTATTTGAAAACATATCTAAACATAAAAAAAAAAAAATTGAAAATTAACCCATTATTTTTCTCTGCTGATCGATACAAACTGATATTTTAAAGGCTGTCTGACCCATATCTAGTTCCATGGGTGTATATCCTGGGGTGGCCGGACCCCCCTGGAATTAAGAAGCACTCACTTAGGAGGCACTTGCACCTGCAAAATCGTGACTGTGAAACTATGTTTTATGGAAAACTTTCTGTACATTTTATAATGGTCTGCATATTGTATTCATATAGTCCAACATACACACACTCTATCCAGTAATGATTTGTGTTGGTTGAAATCCATTTACAAAACTCTCGGGCAGCCCTAGATGCTAGATGTGAAACTGCATCCCAGCCTCCCTCACACAGGGGTGTGGCCAGTGAAGGCATCAGCGAGATTCAAGGGCTGCAGCACTGAATCTCCACTGAATCATGAGCACACACTGCTACGCTATAGGAGAGAGCACGTGGCCAGTGGGGCTTCACAGGATGGTGACTTCTCTGTTTGCAAGAAAAACGTGTTGCAATATCACACGGCCAAACAACCATCCCAATACACATAGTTAAGATTGGCGGTTGCAGCGTCACTATACCTACAGGCTATCTAACTGAACCTATAGGGTCGTTTCTCAAAATCCAGCATCATTAAAGTATATAACTATACTCAGGCCATGAAAATCCGGTATAAATCTTCAAATGCTATTTTGAGTGGGAATATGCAGTGTTGAATTATCTACTATTATTATTTTTTAACAGAAAAGCAGTAACTTTAAAAATATGTTGGGGGGTTGGTGGGGGGGGGGGGGGGTAAGTACCCCACAGGTCAGACCATGGCCCCCACAAGGGTGAGGCTGGGTGGACCCCTGGGTCCAGGGCCCGGGCCCAGCCCTGTTTAATTTTAAATGTTTAACTATTATAATTTTTTTACAAACTAGAAAAACCTATTGAGTATATTATAAATAAAGCTTAGTTTGGACTTATAAAATAGTAACCATAATTATACCCTGAACTTTCAGGTTAGATAACATTCTAAAAAGAGTATAAGAAAAAACCATGCAATTATAATGTAGCACGTGACTGTAAAATATGGGGGGGGGGGGGGGGGGTCTTTGATCCTGGGTCCAGGGCCCGTAATCAAATGTGGGGGCAATGGGTCAGACTCCACAGTCCATATCATCAAACGAATGTCATACCTGTAAATGGCTGTTGGTTCGTGTGTCATTTCAACTGTAATGCCTGTGATTTGATACCCAAAACTATACTTGCCTTCAAATCTCTAACAGGTTTACATGTACTTTAATTGAATCCTTATCCAGGTATATACACGCAACTCACTAAATTAAATAACCTAGTCATGTCAAGTTCCTACCGAATCATTCTCATGTTGCGAGTAGCTGTAGACGGCAATAATTTATCCGTTCACTAATGTTTATTCATTGTTACATTGTTACGTTTTTAATAATTTGGTATTTAAAAATACAAGTATAAATATAAGAACTAATGATTTTATACTTATAAATATGGAAGGTTCTTCCCCATCAGCGACTACTCAACTATGTCATAATATAATACAGTGATAGTAAACATTGATACGAAACTTAAGTTGACAAATGTAACTGTCTATAGCGCTTCGCGTGGGAAAAGTAAAACTAAGATAGCTTAGTGTATTAAAGGAAAATTAATAATATTATCATAACAACATTAGCAAGGGTTTACTTAATATTAACCTTTATTGTAGAACAACGTATAGGTATTTGTAAATTTTCTTAAAGCATAAAGTATTAAAGAACCGTTGTTAATCAGTTGTCAATAAATTGGCCTTTTTATTTAACTGTAAAACTATATTCTTCAGATGTGTTTAGGGCCGATATTATGACCTCCGGCTAAATTTTCAGGTTAGCTAGCCTCCAGGTAAGGCTAGCCTCCAGTTAACGAACGAGGGGTGTATTATGACCCAAACTTAGCCTGCGGTTGGCTAACCGGAACCTGACCAAGCGTGTGGTGTAATAATGGTTGTGTTGGTAATGAAATAAAACAGAATTTGGTAACTTTTGTTGCAAGACAGTTATTTTTTCTGGTAGAATGTTAGTCAGCTGTTTGTTTGTATTGTGATTCGGAATGTTTACAGCTGCAGTAAAGAAATATGCCGCGAACTTTATCTTGCAACAGATATAATTAAATTAACCAAAAATTACTTTGACGTCAAACCTGCTTTGTATTAAACCATAAAATTACAATTTACGATTCAAAACCGTGTGTTTTCAACTTTACTCTTGTATTGAAACACATGATTTTGTTAGGTTATATATTAAGCCAAAACTAACGAAGTAATTCTATACCAACAAATAAATAGGGATGACATTTTTGCTAGAGAACACTTATTTCTTTAATAAATTTATTTCATAATCAAATAATATAGACCCCGTTTCGGGAAAATACTTGTCGATTTTCATTTCACTGGTGTAGGTTTCATTTTTGTACTAATAGTTTCGTATCACATATCCAAATTAATCCGATCCTGATGGAATTAGTTTGTGGTATAGGATGCTTGCTGTTTTAATTTAGTAGGTCAAGAGATCCTAGATATATTCACTGGGGAAATAATTATTGTAAAATGTATACGAATGAAATATATTTTTACAAGACCTGACATAATTTGTTTGCATCGTGATATGTTAGGTATGTTGTGTTATGTACAGGATTTTTCAACATTCTAAATTAAAACAGCAAGTATAATGTAAAACAAGACCAACATATACAGGGTCATGCCGATAGGATCAAGGGATAAACTTGGATACGGTAAACAGAATAATTCCAGTGCTGTTTTCGTTTTGCACTTGCGTGGCAGGTAGATAATAAGTACCTAATGGTTTGTAAGATAGGGAAGGGATAATTGGGTAACATTTATTTTCACATTCAATTGTATTCATTGAATTAGAACCACGTCTGAAGTCGTATGAAGTGCATTTCATTCCCGGCATATGTCCACTGTATTACGAATAAAAATTCACAGATACAACTTCCACGAAAACACGCATTTTATAGGTAATAATAACCCTCGTTTTGCAATTTTAAAATTCACTTATTTACACATATTCTTAAGCAGGAACATTTAAGTTTATATACATAGCATACGTTTATGTACTTCGTGATCAATTAAAGTCAAATAATAATACACGACTCGACGAAAATAGAAAAGCGTTACTACACTTTCATGCCATGTAATTTTTAATAAAACTTTGACGAATACGGCGAAGCATTTTACATTTAGTAATAAATTATTCCATCGCATCCTGTAAATATTCAATAGAATTCCTCAAATAGTCATCATCACTATCAACAACTAACCTCGCCTGATACATCGCCATTTTATTTTCTGTTGCTTTTAGCCTCCGGTTAAGCAGCTAGCGGCCGGTTCATCCACCCGCTAGGTTAGCCGGAACTTTAGCTGGAAGGTAGACGTTAACAGGGAGTCATAAAACCGAAATAAGAGCTAGCCTGCGGTTAAATTTTAGCCGGAACTTTAGCCGGAGGTCATAAAACCGGCCCTTACATGCATTGAAAAAAAAAAGTTTTGGCCATTTTCACCCACTTATAAATATAGCCATAGTAAGAGAATAGGATTAGGTAATCCTTAAGGTCGAAACTCAAAAAATTGGTTTTCAACATCGTAATATCCACTTATGTTGGTAGAGATTAGGAAAGGATACAGATGGGGCATTGGCCGTCAGATATGACACTGTTTTTCCCCCATTTTTTTTTCTGATTTTCACATACCAATTAGGCAGATGTTTGTACATATCTGTATCGCTGTTCTTGCCTACTTTTATTAAAGACCGCAGTTAAGCTTTACGGAATATAATTTTACTATAATATTATTGGTTGATATGTTTATACATACAGAGGGCTCTCAGTTGATTTGCCATTTAGCGATGCTCGCATAGTTATAATCACATGACCAAATACAGCATGTCATGCTGAGATACGGCTCCAGGAGTATACATGTCACAAGATAAGCAGCTCCATAAACGAGAATCGTATGCAATAAAAGCGATTTCACGAGATACATAGTTGTTATAATTAAGTAACTAGCAACCTCCAATAGTGCAGCGTCCCTGATGGCTATAACGTCCAGGAGTATTTCTGCCGGGTCAACACCTGCTGTTTGCCGGCTATGTGGCGACATCACACACCGAGTATTCAGAGTCTCAACCATACTATGAACTAGCATACATGATCTGCTTTGATTTGCTAGTTGGCACCAGGCAATCAATCAAAATAATAACCTGTGGCAGAAGGCGGCTGATTGTCAGTGCCTGAAATTCAAAATTGGTATATTTCTAATGGTGTTTTTCATTACTCGATTGATTTATTTTCATACAATTAAAATATAATTTCGAGTGTTTTGTTTTAAAAAAGATAATTTCGGTAAAAACACTTCGACCACTATTTTGGCGTAACAGTGACTTTAGTAGATTCTATGGATGCCTCTAATTTCGACGCATTGTTTTGAGTATACTATATTATATTCTACCAAATTAAAAAAAAAAAGCGAATACTCACCATCACACTGCGCAATGAGTGTTATGCAACAATGGTCATACATTAAAAATGGTAGTTAAAAAAGTACATTAGAAACATAGTTTACTTTACCTGCAGTCGCGAAGGCAACGAGGCAGGTCACGACCAAGCACACCGATAAAACTTTAGCTGCCATGTCACCTGCGAACACAATAAATAACATCACAATAACTCACCCGAACATCAAGAGTAGGAACATGACGCCGCCCGTCGGTGTTCCCTCTGATCTCACAGGCCATTATGTGTCCTCAACACCTGATCAGGACGAGTGCAACGAACACGCCCGCGCGTGCCAAGAAGGGTGAGTTAGGGCAGTGCGCCGAACGGCGTGACACTAGTCACGGCCGGCTGTGTTATGCGACGCACCCAGCCAGGTGTGGCACTGCGCCATCCAAACATAGTGCACATGTAATTTTAAATGAGAGAAAAACTAAAACTTTTTATTTCCTTAAAAACTCTAACTAATTAATTCATGTTGATCCAGGTGATTTTGTGTTACAACGCTTGCCGTCACCATCTTCCCGCGCTCCGTAACTTTCTGCGCAGGGAGCGGAGTTAGTCGCAGTCAAGCACTCATCAGGGCCGGCAGCCCTGCGCACGTGGAGCCTTCACCTTCGCGCCAAAACCAGCATGTAGTGTTCAATAGGTAAAGTTTCTAAATCCGTTTTCATCCGTTCCACGGCCGGCCCTAGCCGACTGTGCGAGTTTTCGCGCGGTCCTGAACTAGTTGATTTTGGCTCACCCATGAGCATTTTTCGCATTCTACATAATTTCCCTTTGTAAGGGTACCACGCCGATGGACCCGCGCTTCACGCCTTAACAGAACTGCTAGGAGTTTGGACTTTGCCCATGCGGGGCTGCTCTATATCTAAACGCGTTCACCGACATTTTAACAACGACGGAGTTTCTGGGCTGTCTAGCAGCCGCGTGCGAGTTTTCCGTGGCATCGATACCGCCGCATCCACGCCCAGCACTCGTGCCCGCTACACCACAGCGAGGACGGAACTGTGGTAATTATTTTGAATCCAACCTGACCTCTACATTTTAACGGATTCATTTTGCTCCTCAGAGCACTTCCCGGTCGGGAGTAGTCATACAGTGGTAATCCTAGGGCTAGTTTCGGCTATCCGCCACACGTGGTGTCTGCCTGTGTCAAGGGCGTGCTAGTGCGGGAACGTCCACCACGTGCAGGGGCGTAGCCAGGGGGGGGGTTTAGGGGTTAACCCCCCCCCTTAGCACCAAATCTTTAATTAATTTCTTATTCATCACTCAAACAAATTTAATATTAAAATTAATAAAAATTTTACCATTACAATATTTAAATTTAAGTACTGAAAAGTACTAAAATAGCACTATTTTATACCTTAAAATCCAAATTTTCCCAGGGGAGGACCCCAGGATCCTCCGCTTTAATACGGGGGGGGGGGATGCTTCTAACACCCCCCATACACAAATCCTGGCTACGCCACTGACCACGTGTACATGTAACTTCTCAATTCTTTTGGGTAATTTACAATCAGTTTAATTATTTAGTCTTTTATCTCAGCTGCTCCGCCATCTGGCGAGCTCTTAACATTATTTCCCCGACACATCACACGCCGCCAACTCACGTACCACCAATCTCAGGATAGCCTGCAGTACCCAGGTTGGGTATTTCGCTGTTTCCAGAAGACGCTAACCAGTGCCGCCATTCGAGAGCTGCGTGCGCGGAGATGTAAAGGTAGACGATGATACGGCCAGTGGCGTGACTGCGCCATTTACCAGGTGATGTGTTAAAAAATTCAGTTGGATTCAAGTGTTTCCTTTTAATCGTTATGGCGTCCTGGGTGGCCTAAACAGCCCGGGGAGTCCTTTGTCGACGCATCCCTGCCTGCAGCCACGAGGCAAAGAACCCCGCCCTCGAGTTAAAATTCTAAATTCATTAATTCAGAAATCAGGCAGCAGGGACGGCATCAAACAAAATAGCAAGTTTTATTATAGTTATTGATTATGACAGAACCCTATGCTATTCTTTTACTTCAGTTAACAGGTCAAGTAAGCCAAACTAAAATTGTGAACTTAGATTGTTTGTTCAACTGCAAATCCTTGCGTAGTAGGATCGGTGTAATATTGTTACGATTTACCACGGGTTCGTAAAGGATAGCCCAATTAAAGATTTTATTACACTACACAGTTTTATTTATTGCCACTACTTATGTCACAAATAATCTTCTAAGATGGCAGATAATTAATTACGCTTAAAGAAATGTCTATACCCAGTCACTCATTCCACACACCTCGTTGGGCCGCACCTCTGGCGCAACTCTCGCCGCAGCACCCCTCGTGGATCTCCGCCGCGGGACTCCGTCGCCACACTCCGCCGCCGCCGACGCACTTGCCTTCGCCGAGGATCCGCTCGACGCCTCGCTCGCAACTTCGCTCGGGACTCCACCGCACCCGCGACACTATCACCCAGAAACTTCGCCGCGGGAAAACTCCCGACTCCACTCACTCACTCACTCCCTGCCCTGGAACCTTCGTCCAGGAACTTCACCACTCTATCGCCCGGAAACTACGCTGCGGGAAGGCTACCGCCTGAACACTCTCTCTCTGAACTCTACTAAACTCTCTCGAGGCCGCCATCCTCGTTTTATCTATCAGCCGCAATTTCCAGAACTTGCGAGCGCGGCCGGGGCCTGTCGCGTCATTCCGCGCCGACCCGGCGGCAGAAATCTCTCGAAACACGTGTCGGCGGCTCGCGTAACTCCATAGCTGTCAGGTTTCAGTTACGTGTCAAAGGCAGGGCGCCGTGCAGGGAGTGGTGGAAAGGAGGGGGGTAAGTGACAATCCTTGTTATCTTCCAGGCGCGCGCGGCGCACATCATGTTGCGGCAGCCGCCAGCCAACTCTGCACCTGCACGTGTCCCGACCTTGCTCTCGTTCGTAACAATATCTATACTTCCCAAAACTTGTTGTCCCGCCAATTCTTTTTTTAAATGTAGAGCTTTTGCAATAATAGAACTTACGATTATTAATTGATTCCGTTCGCGATTTCTGTACTGTTAGTGGTAATCTCCATCTAACTATAACCAAGTACATATGCTTCATCTAAACTAACTTGTCAGGTAATCGAAGACACTTATTACAATCGAAAAGTTGATATGCTATCTCTAAGTACCTGAGGTTGGCCAATAATCCTATCAAACATATTTTAGCCATTAATGTCGATCTTAATGAGAATAGGCCTATAATTTTCTTATAACTTTGAACATAAAAATTCAACCAAACCTATTGTGAACTGTCGTGATACTACGACCCTACTTGAGACTAAACTTTAATACCTATCACAACTGACATAAGTGAAGGATATCCGTTTTCTGTAGTAAAATTAAGTTGTACATTCAAAAAATAATAAATATGATGGATATATGAACAGATGGTCAAGTAAATGTCTGGGGTGATTACATACAGCAAATTTTACATGAACGCATTTACTATTAAATGTCACACATTAAATGCAACACGAGGTAAAATAAAACAATAGCAAAATGAGAGATTATGTTCTTGCACTATGAAGCATTTAATTTTTATTGTAGGACAAACATAATTTTAATATTACAAGCTAATGCTTTATTTAATATAGCAATCGTGTCGAAATCATTAAAATTATAACTGTATTAAAAATTGCTCTTTGTGCAACACAGACTTGATAATAAATTAGAAGTATCAGCTATAGAAGTATTTGTGGTGGCTGATTACTGCAATGAAATAACTAAAAAATGTTTATCAGTGTGGATGATAAGAGATCCCCTTCAACACTCACGGCAGCTCAGGGTTTTGTTTAAGCGCCGAGAATGTACACACTGGACAACTAGCACGTCTCTGAAACTGGCGGGATGGCGAGGTTTCACGGATGAAACTACGTACACACGGACGAATCTCAGGAACGCAGTCGACGACGTCTGCTGCTGATTCTCCGGGAAGCTGGAAGTATTGGGTTTGTTTTGGTCGAAGTCTCTTTTGACCTCTGAACTCTCGGGGCGCCCTGGAGCGTTTTTACTTGCCGGAAACTGTATGGCGGATGGCCGTTTCACTCGAGGGAGCGAGATGCTCTCAGGTCGCTCGGGTCACGCCCTCGATACTGATCCTCTCGGGGAAGGGTTGCGAGGGCAAGGTGCCTGCTGGTTGTTTCGGCGCGATCATCCACTTCTGTGTCGTTCGTAATGTTCCAGTGTTTTTGTGATTTTTAGGAAGATGAAATGATTATGTTCCCCGTCACCAGGGGCGCAACAACAGGAGGGGGGCAAGGGTATTTGCCCCCCCTCTGAAACCTAGAAGTGGGGGCAAACGTCGGGGCAAATAAAGTGCTGTGTAATCAATTTTTAGATAATAAAACTGCTTAAATAGCACCATTTTCCACCTTGAAATACAAATTTTTTCCCAGGGGAGGACCCCCGGACCACCCGCTTCAATAGGGGGGGATCGATGATTCTTTATAAAAAGGTATATTGCCCCCCGCCCTTTGGAAATTTAGTTGTTACGCCCCTGCCCGTCACAAATGACAATGATGATCGTTTATTTATATTTCATGATAATTTGAATAAAGCATTTTTGTTAACATGTGCTTATTTGATTTCTACCGGTTATACGGAGTATATTCGTATTGACGATCTTACGTTAGAACACATACAACATAATTGGATTAAACTTCCATCATTTGTGGCACGATATTAGGCATTTTACAAGCAGTTTCACCTTCAGACGAATCTTAATTCGCAATTGTATTTTTTTCAAGATGTCTGCTTTTGTGCCACGTAGAAAAAAGAACACAATAAAATAAACCTCAAGTCTTTCTCTTCTTCTTTATGTGAGTTACCAAATATTTTTGACCTAGGATCATTTGTTCCTGACTCTTATAACTCCTAGGGTGTAAAGAAGACGGCGAATCAAAAAAAAAAAACTTATTAGTATTGGCAAAAATCTCTACTCCGGGTCTTGAAAACCATACGAAGTCTTATCGACCGACGTATCGTAGTTACTCCCTGGCTCTGCACTAAGAAAAGTCAGAAAGCATGATTGCACTACGTTTGCATCTGAACAGAAAATATCGCGGTAGACAATTTTTTATTTTTTTTTTTTTTTTTTTTACTGCTGTGCTAGAGCCCAAAGGACTCGTAATGAAGACATCTTCATCGATGCGATGCTCTAATATTAAAGCTTAATTATTGTAAAAGTCTACGTTTTAAAATGGCTTTAAATCCAAGGAGAAGCAAAAGCTAAGAAAAATAGTTCAAATAAACCATTACTGCTTGGGATTTCTATATATGACGAAAATTAACTATTAAAAAGCTCTATTTTTACTGTAATGACTTAAAATGTAATGTCTGAAAAATAAAACCATTTCATTTAAAACAATGCTGCAAATATAAAGAATATTATGGGTTTCTTACATGCTATATGCTATAAATGCTTACATGGAATCATTATGAATAAGTAATGATGACAATGATACATATAAGCTTGTAAACAAGTCTTAATATTTGCACTATCTTTTTAATGTATTACAGTGTAATGAATAACCGAGAATCTGAATTCTTCTCATCTCCGGTTAGAGTTAAATTAATATTTTGGTTGATATGTGTGTACTTTAATGTGCACTATCTCATTGTAACAGAGTTTCTTTGTTCTCAAATTCTAGGTGATGCATAGATTCACTTTTGGGTTTGCCTAAGTCTGGCACAAAATTAGCAATTACTAGGCATGAATTATTATTATTATTATTATTTTACTAACTCCTTTATTACTTAAACTTTTACATAAGAACTTAATTAATTTGAGAATGATATTACGTAAGAATGTCACGAATATGCCTTATCACATGTAATATATATGTAAGAACTTTAAAATGAAAATAAAAACCTGAGTTCCTCTTCAAAACAATTCTTAAATCATCGTATACATCATTAACTTTAGAAATAGGTAGTAATATATTTTTCCAGTTTTTTGTTTATTTTTCGAAAACATTAAACATAAGACTAAAAAAAAACCTTTTAACATACCTATTCCTATTACATTAATTTTATCTATTCAGGGTGAGAAAATTGTTCCTGCTCTACAACTTTTGTTACATTTAAGGGGATACAAATTTCAATTTGCTAAATGCCACTTTGTTGCAGTGCCTACAGTGTTGTAGTATTCTCTACAACTTTTAACGTTTACATTATTTATTTAGTTAACAAACTCTGAGTCGTATAGTTAAATTGAAAGCTAAAGACTGTGAGAAATGAACATTTTGCTGATACAACAAGATAGACTTTTAAATATGTGAGGAACGTCGATGAAACAAATTATTTTCAGCTTCAGGCACAGTAAACTTATAATTACGCACATAATTTATAAATGGATGTAAAATTAAAAATGAACTGTTTTTTTATTACAAAATGAGCTAAGTTTATATTTAAAAAAAAAATCCTTTCGGAAAGCCTGGAGGCGTAGATAGATTTCGAAGTACGTACATATTTCTTCTGGAAATTTTTTAAAATTTCTACAAACTCCTGGAACATTTAGAGTACATAATGTACATAACAACCTATATGTTCGCCAATATTTTAAAAGATCGATTTAACATTTTCTTATATTCCATTGAGCGAAAGTATTTTGATTGATTTTAACTTAATGCATCCAGCATTGAATGCCTTAACGAATTTCATATTATGCCTACTAATGTAGTTATGCAATTATTTTTGACCTGAAAACACTATTTTTCATTCCTTGCACTAATACGTGGTCGTATAAATTTTTTGGACAAAGGTTTAAGGTAATATTAAGATTAGTTATAAATAAATTCGGACGAATTTGATACTAAAAGAGTTTTTTTTTTTTTTTAATTTCAACCCCTGTTTTTACGGTAATAGTTCGTTTCATCAAAAATTGTTCCAGCCAAAGGTTTTAGATAACGTTTAGGCGTCTTAAAATAATTTGTAATGGAAATGAAAGTTAAAGAAAAGTAATGATGTTTTGCTTTTCTACCCTTGTTATGCCCACCCCTTGCAGGATTAGTTTGTATTATTAAAAATAGTTTCAAAAAAAAGTTTTATATAAAAATTATGACATATTCAAACAATTTGAAAGGATTTGATAGTGTACCAATAAAGGGAGTTATGAATTTTTTTTCAAACCATCCCTTATTTTTTCAACTCACTGCTCCGAGTACATTGGTCAACTTGAACGTTTTTTCCCCCTATCTGTGTCTTTTGATACCATAGAAGAATGAACACTGTTGCTGTTTCCTGTTCCCGATTCAAAAGGTAAACAGAAAATAACGGACTTTTATTAGAGTTAGCTTTTGACTTACAGGATAAATGAATATTATTGACCTCCCACAAATTTCACAAGTTAACTAAATATTCAAAACTTAGCTGCGTACACATTTACAGCGCACGAAAATAGTAAACACCACCAATAAAAAGAACAATTATTTTGGCGCTCTATATTTACTGCGCTTTGGTGACTATTTTATTAATCAGTAGATTCGGACATTAGACATCGCAATTGTAGACAGGGTGGTTTTTCGTGTAACAGTGTGACGTCATTTATATTAGGGTAAGGATACGGACGGAGTATTGTAGACAGGCCTTAACAGACACATGGTCTCATTTTTTATTTTTTTTTTAATGTTTTGTAATTGGATTTGCGTCACATTGACAGTGGAGATCATCAGAGACGGAAACATACAACTAACACAATGCAGGGAAACTAGAAAAGGAATCGGCCATGGATATTTTGGGGAACCATAGGAAATTCGAAAACATGGTAGCTCAGTATTTCAGAAGTGGAAAGTCAGAGTTTTGAAACTGCACTTACTCGCGTGTGGTTGACAATTCTTCAGTGTTGTCAGTAGCTAAGGCCAGTAGCTACTGCGAACCATGTCCTCACGGAGTTACGATTAAGTTTTGCGACACACAGTGCGCTTCTGCTGCACATGGAGAACTCGAAAGACTTCACTTACGGCTGCGGAATTTTCACCAGGTCACCGCCTCGATGCCGCTTTCAACCTTACACTGGTTGTTCATAGCTTATAATGTGTGTTTTCTTTTTTTGGAATATCATGGGAATCTTCTCTCTGTGCGTCCGGTGCACCAGAGATAACATCTGCTATCTAGAACGCGTTAGCAAAAAAACACGAGCTTATCTAAAGTCGTATGAACGTTTTCACGAAGAGTTTTTTTATGTGGTGTTTAGTGATTCAGTTACTAAGGTGGTTTCCGAAAGTGGCTGTGCTCACCACGTCTGTACGTTTCGATACCTCTGTGAGAACCCTGTGTGACTCACCGAGTAGAGTGATAGATCATTATCTCTCTAATCCGAGGTTCACTTGTAGGACATACGAATAAGAGTCGCAATGTGTGTGAGTCTTTACCATCGTCGGTTTGTCCTTTGATGCAAGAACTTGAAGATGGAGGATACATAAGCTGACCATAGAGGATACATAAAATTACCATAGAGGACACATAACCTAACCACAGAGGACGCATAACATTTGCAAAGAGGACACATAACCTAGCCATATAGGACTCATAAGTTGACTATAGAGGACACATTTTCCGACTGGAACTTAATTTTTGTAATATGAGATAAGAAGAACGCTTGATCACTAACATTAGCACCAAACTTTATTGGCGCATGCATTATATAATTGGCAGATGCAGAAGCTCGTGAAGGAGGGAGCTTATGCTCAAAAACCAATGTTTTTCTAAATACTCCCTCCGCCCTTCTTCAAAACGTCTTGTGTCTGTTTTAAGTTGGGATCAGACGGGGTCAGCCCCTCAAGGGATACGCCACTCCGCTCTATAGTTTCTTATTCACATTATTCACCATAGGAATGGAAGCAGAGTGGTCTCCTACTTTGCGAACATGCTAAATTTCTTACTTCATTCCAGTCGTACAATCTATACTATTGACAAGCTTTATCTTATTTTATCGCCATCATGTCCACATATTTTCACTTCTTTATCTGTTAACATGAAAGTGATAACGTTTCTGTGCGTCCACTAAAGTAGATACCAGATAGGGTGAGTAAGGTATGCGTAGCTTAAGTGATTGTTTCGTAAGAAAATGGTGAACGTAAGTTCATTACTACATCTCGAGAAAATTGAAAAAATAAAACAAAAAAACTACAGTGGCTCCAATAACACAGCACATTCCATAATGGTTTTTGTTTTGTTTTCTGAATCATTCCTCTCGTTGACAAAACACTCACGCTCACAAAGAGAGGGTGTGTGTGTGTGAAAGTGTGAGCGGGGTCATCGAGAGAGACTAGAGACCGGGGTCAAATAATTGTGTCCAGCTGAAAATACAGACTGAGCATATCGTTGGGAAAATGAGGCGTTCCAATGTCCGACTCCGGGGGAACAGGATGTCTTCGGGGACGTCGCATAGCTGACGTGACTCGCTCTGGAGAACGACGGTTAGCGCCTCTGAACACGATCCCGTGGACATGGCGACTGAAGACGACGCGACGCCCAATTCATCGGTCGAATCGACGCGATGCGTGACTGTTGGCGAGCAGCAAACGAAAAGATGCAAAGCGTTCGTTTATTCTAAACTAACCCCGACTGATCGATTTTTGCAACGTTTGTGATCGACTTACGATATCTGTCTCACGTTGAAGTATAATTAGGCACGCGGTCAATGTCTCGCTATCATTTCAATTCAGTACGCTTAACGTAACTGTCCACCGTTGACGTTTCGCGTTAAAAGAACTGCCGTTCACCACGACGCAGTGCCAATTTTTTTTTTCTCGTCTTAAGGGTCACGCCTACTCGGGCACACATGCGGTGTGCAGAACTTCAGGAAAAAAAACACGCATGTTAGAGTGGTGTCTGTTTAAGGAAAGCATTTAAGTGTAGGTTGAAAGTGGATGAGTAGTTATGTTTTCGTTTTTCGTTTTTATATTGCATCTTTAGAAGACTGAAAATGGCTAAAAACAATATGTGTTTGCAGAATAATACCATTTAGGCATGAAACATCCATTACAGACTCTTGAAAGCACCCAAGGGTCTTACATTACACCTTTGTCTTCATTTCTCCGCCATATAATATTATGCTTACCGCTCAAGTCTCATAGCTGTCTTACGCACGACGAGAATACTGCGCGACAGATCAGAGGCGATCCCGCGCTATAAAGTCCAGCGAGCGTCGCACTTATCATCCCGTCTCACCAAAACAGATAAACTATGCGGGCCCCTTAAGCTATGATCGGTTCAGATCATTATAAAGCCTAACATTTTCAGACATTAGTGCAGTAACAAAACTTCACCTTCTAATTTTACCAACACATTCATTAGAACTAATATTAGAACTAAAGCTGGATCTCAAGTACTCTCCGATGTTTTAAATAGAAGGGTTTTCAACCTTTGGCTTGAAGTGTTTGTTCCTCTTCCTTGAAACTAGGTAGTGATATTCCTTACATCATGATGTGTTTAGCCCGGGTCACGCCGGGTACTTCCGATAGTATCATTATAATCCAGAGTTTTGTCTGTTTACGAAAACGGATGTTTTTCTTAGAAACTAAGCAACTGTAGCCCATGCCATGTTTTGCTAATATGACAATATAAATAAAGATTAACACAGAAATCCATAACTATTATATATATAAAAAGTCACAATACATATAATTAATTATATTCACACATTTGCTTATACACTAATAACTAGTTACAACTGGTCTTGAACATATTGCTGTAATTAATTTTACTCACCATGCAGCTCTTAATATTTTACCTTCCTTCAGTTTTCGGATAGAATTCAGTAACAGCTTTTCGATGCACAGTAACTGGTAATCCCAAGTAACACTACGTTACACCGGTAGATGTCTTCAAACTGTCACCCAAGCGCGAGAATTTCGCTTTTATCACTCATGTGCTTGATAACGATAACAGTGATTGATTATAGTTAGCAATTGTTCAACGATTTCTGTAAACAGCGTGGGTTAACTTACACAATGTTATTTCCTCCACTTTATTTGTCCTTTCACTAAATATCTTGAAATAATGTTCAGTAATTAAGAATAGAACAAATTAATTATTGGAGTTAAAGTAAACTCTTCCTAGATCACGCTACTGACACTCATGTATTATTATCACTTTAATACTCCTACTTGTAATTTAAAATGTTTGATTATGTGAATATCGTATTTATTATATTTTGTGTTCAGTTTTTCTCTTCTGATTTCATTCTAATGGAGCTGAAAAAAGAGAAACGTGTGTTTTTGAAAAATGCTTTGATATTAATTATGCAGTAATACACTTTTAGGTGCACAAACAATAAATTAAAAACTTGCATTACTTTAACGTTTTAATTTTAAAATGTACAATATTTTATAATTTTTCAACCAATTGTAAAATTTTAACCTTTTTAATCTGTTATCTTTTAAGGCATAAGCAAGAGTTGTCCTAAATCTTTCGAGTAGGCTGCTTCATTGTTTTGTGGCTCGGCATTCAATGAGGAATATTAGACTATTATAGAGTAATGAACAGCGGCTTTTTTTTTTGTACTTTGTGTAGCAAATTATGCCGTTTAAATTGTTATTTTGGCATGAATAAAAAATAGAGAATTGACTCAGAGTGGAATATATACACAAGGAGCGGTGATGGAATAGGATGAGAATACTCGATTAATGAGCTTATTTTCCTTAATGCGAAGTGGTGTGCACAGAATGTTAAAACACACTTTGTAGATTTTATGCACATACTTTACTGAATCTATTTAATAGCAATATATATTAGTAGTAGCAATGTTTTTACAATGGTGGATTTTAACAATAAAAGTCAGAAGTAAAAATAAGCTCAAATGGGGGTCGAAGAACCAGTTTACGTCTAAAACCACCCACAGCCTCCTATTCCCTCCCCTCTAAGAGAGGCAGGGCCAGAGAGTTGCTGCTGACTGCTAGTTGGTTGTTTTACTTCACTCGCTCGCTCACTATTCTCTGTTTATAGTGCGGGCCAAACGTCTTGAGAGCTGGGCTCCATAGTTCGATGGAAACTCGTTTGCTTGGAACGGACCGGTAGAGCCAAATATTGTAGGCAGAGCCCTATGGAACCAAATGGAGCAAACTGGACACAGTCCAGTTAAACATCAACTGTTCTAAAAACATCGATCGTCGTAATTACGTTGGTGCGTGTATCTACGCGTCGCTAATCAAGCACCATATGGTCAACCTGTTTTTGAATGGGTATAGAACTCGAAAAAAAATAAAAATAAAAATTGTCAGGTTTCATAGCTGCGCTCCATTGAATCTGTGTAGTTTCTCCTACTTCCCCTCCCGTCGCGCTTACGAAAAGCTCCTCATTCTCTCGCTGACAGTTCGCATGACCTTTGGCCCCCAGCACTATAAGTACCTACTCTTTGTTGAAGCAATAAAAGTACTGGACAACAATGGTGTCTTGTAGAGAGCTCAAAACTTAACTTTTGATCTTTTTTTTATTGTTTCCTCAAAGGATTTTCCAATTCTGGGTGTTTTGTGGTATGTACATACTTTGATTGTGCAGTCAGGCAAGGGAAGCACAGCACATATTCACAGCCAGCCCAGCAGGCTGATATTCCGTATTAGCTATTCATAGATTGTCGCTGCAATGCTGCTACCATCCCTTCATAGAGGTGCTGTTCCCTCCCTGAAAGACTGCCAGCTGATATCTTTAACAGCGAAAAGAAGGAACTACTGCCCACACATTGCACTGTTCACACTAGAAGGCAATGGTTTTCCAATATAACATAAGGAGGGGGATGGGGGGGGACGACACGGGCCCGGGGGGTGGGGGTGGGGGGCAGTAGCACCTTTCCAGCAGGGGGGGGGGGAATTAAAAATAAAATAAGGAGTAAGGACATATTTAAAAAAGAGCTTATAAAATATTGTTTTAAATTATTTTAATAGATAAGTTTTTGTTATTGTTAGTATTGTATGGTACCCTACATGAAAAGTTGCAATTCCGAAAAATGTTCCTGTTCTGTTTCGAACTGGATACACCCTTACTATAAGGCATGAATCCGAGCCATGAAGGCTCTTGAAAGTTCTCACCAACCAGGCTAAGTAGACTAGTTATTTTAGCAGCATAGACTATGGCGATATCTTGAATAAGTTACTGTTCATGTTTTAAGCAGAAAATATTCAAACTTTAGCCTGTACCAATCTAAATTTTAGTTACTTGATGACGTGAGTAGTATGTATTTTGATTTATAATGCTACTCAGATAATTTACTTTTTGTTTTAGAAAACTGCTCTGAGTGCACCCCGATAACTATAAATTTGCTAGTGTCAAGTGCTGGTCATAACAAATGCAACACGGCATCGCACCATCAAGCGAAACACAATGCATGCAAAATTTGGGCTTACGGATTAAATATTTAAGTTTTATAAGTTAAAACATTCTCATTTTAACGAAAGAGGGAAAAAATGCATTGGTGCTTAATACATGGCTCTGGGCCAGTGAAATCAATGTAGTTGCAAGGAATCTTGCTGGAATTTGTTATCCCTACAAATATTATAAATGCGAAAGTGTGTTTATCTATTTGTCCTTCTTTCACGCAGCAACGGAGCAACAGATTAACATGATTTTTTGCAAACAGATAGTTTATGGGTCGGAGAGTGACATAGACTACATATAATAATGAAAGTCCATCTCTAATGGACTGAAAAAGGGGTAATTTCAGTTTTATAATAGAAAATCATAGGAGGAAGACATAAACACACAAACGGTGAGTTTGTGTCATTTCTCTTTATCCGCCACACGGTCATATATTAAGATCTGGAAACTTCCTGTACTTCTCCTTGGTGAAAACCATCCGCTAAGTGAAGCTCGCGGCTGCTAGCGAACTAAAGGTGCTAAAAACAGTTTAGTTTAGAACTTCGTCAATATATGGCGTTGCCTTGAATTTGTAATGTGCTATCACTATCTGTCTTCCCACAAAATGAAGCTGAAGATTGGCTTCCCAGTTTTGCTGATGCGTAGCCTTGATGCACCGAGATTTGGCAATCAATGGGACTTAAAAATAAAAATTTCCCATTTTTTAAGTGTATGTCTTACAAATTTGAAACTCGGTAGTGTTCCTTATATTATGATGTGTTTAGCCCGGGGAATGCAGGGTACTTCACCTAGTATGTTTATATTTGGTAAAGTCAACACAGTTTTTTTATAATGCATGTAACCAAAAGTTTTGTTAGTGCTTAACTATCTGTCACATTGATGGCATACCTTCTGGTTGTACTGGAAGCACGGTCTCAGTGGCGAAACACATCTGCTCTTTTATTATTGACGTGACAACATCTAATAAATCGATGAACGCCGGATGCACGCACGAAAAAGTGTCCCGTAACGCACATTGTCCCGTTACGCTTTGTCCCGTTATGCTCATTGTACGCTTGCGCCGCATCTATCTCTCTTCCACTCGATTGGAACAACCATCGATTTGACTTTTTCGAGGCACATTAAACTTGAAAAACACTCCCATTCGTTTCCTACTTTTCCTATCATCGTCCTATCCTTAACAGAATAACACAGATTGGAAGAAGTTAAATAGCAAACATGTGTAAAAGTTATAGTTAAAATAATCTCTTCGTTAAAGTAATAAACATATTTGAATTAATGAGTGCAAATAAAAGTAAATTTATCAATTAAATTGTAGCTTTCATTTCACTCCTTCTTTGTATCCATACAAAATAGTGATAATTCAATAAAAATGATTCAATTTTATTCATAAAAGTATGCAATCATTTCATCAATGTTTTGTTATGACGTTGTCACGTTAAACTATCGTCCTTAAACCGACTTTACAGACAACAAACTTTTTTTAAATCATTGAACTTTAATTAATAACATATTTGGGCTTTTAGCTAATTATCATAAAAAAAACCTTGTTTTATTTAATGAAAGTGTAATGTGTTTAAAAATTTTAACATTAATGTAATTTTATTTGTGTTTAGTTTTAGAACTGTTTCGGTGCAAGGATGGTGCTATCCCCACCCCCACACCAGCTCCCGCCGGTAGTCTTATTCAGGCCGCGATCCTGGGTGGGTACCCTGTCCCGAGGGGAACATGGACTTTTGTAATCAACGATCCTACATTCTAGTAATTATATTGCATCGATCTTAAAACCTTTTATTAACAACTCCCCACATGTACCCGGGTAATTTTACGGTGCAGTGCTTAACCCAGATGCTTTAACTTCTCTCCACCATGAAACCGTGCCGTGGATTATTCAGTGTATGGTACTGGCTGGCACCAGGAAAGCAACAACAAAAACTGCCGATAGGCCGTAACTTCAGGGGTCATATTCGCTGACCACTAACAGCTGTACGAGTGACGTGCCAACAAATCCAAGTATGACTTGCAATTATTACCATTTCATTTCGAAGCCCCTGTAGCATACAATATAGAAATCAATGTTCTATACAGTGTAGTTTTTTACCACCGCACTTGGACGTGGAAAAAAGGGATCGGATTGATGTGGGTTAGTCGTACATGGAGTAATAATGCTATAAATGGGTACCAAGTGGTGGATTAGGTCAAAAGCGGTGCACCCCCTCACCGCATAGCACGATGAAAAGATCTCAGGGATGGGTACTTCCGACGTGGTGACAAGGGGCCTTGTATGGCGGGCACACACAGGAATCTGGCACAAGTCCAGACTGCTGACTCTCGGAACAATTAACACTATGCAGGACACAATTTCCTGGCTGTAAGTCACCAGGAATGCCACAATTGAACAAACACTAAAGGTCCAAATGCTGTTTATTGTCAACCACAAACATGCCCTACACCCGACACGATTCCCGATAAACCTAAGTCTAAATTAATGTATAAATATACATTGTCATCATGAAGCCTTGTAACCTCATGCATTCGGTAAATTTACGAAAATGGTAAGTAGCTGGTTATTATGACGGAGAAATCTCTTGCACGCTGATCTTGTACGAAAAATGCCCACAGATGCTGAAGATATGAGTACGTTAATTCAGATAAGTCAATTAACCATTAAATTCATCACTCTAGTTACTTAAGGTCTATGCATCGTGTTTAGTGAATCGTTTTACTTTACAGTACAGGGTTCCTAGTAAACAATAACAACAAAGTATAGCAAAACCTTTAGTTTAAATTATTTTGAACAGGTGCACATCAGGTCAGACATTGTGGTAGACATTCAAAATGGTCATGTAGTGATTATTATATACAGCAAAATAGTTATATGAGATTGTTTTATGAAATAGTTATATATATATATATATATATATATATATATATATATATATATATATGAAATTTGAATCAAAAAGTCTTAAAGGAAAAGGAGAAGATATCGGCCGGCTGGTACTCAATGTACGTAGTATTTTAACATGCATCATAATCTGATAAGTTTTTGATTTGGTGACTTTGCTTAGTCGTTATTTTTAATTAATACTGTTACGATTTCCCTGCGGGTTCGTAAAGGATAGCCCAATTAAAGATTTTTATCACACACACAGTTTTATTATTACCACTACTTGTCACTTACAAATAATCTTCTAAATTGGCAAATAATTAATTTCACTTAAAGAAATGTCAATTCCCCAGTCACTCGTTCCGCACACCTCGCTGGGCCGCACCTCTGGCGCAACTCTCGCCACAGCACCCCTCGTGGGTCTCCGCCACGGGACTCCGTCGTCGCACTCCGCCGCCGCCATCACACCCTTCGCCGAGATCCCACTCAATGCCTCGCTCGGAACTTCACTCGGGACTCCGCCACGCCCGCGACTCTATCGCCCGGAAACTCCGCCGCGGGAAGACTCCCGACTCCACTGAACTCACTCACTCCCTGCCCTGGAACCTTCGTCCAAGGACTTCGCTACTCTGCCGAACCCGCGGCACTCGCTCGGAAACTCCACCGCGGGAGAACTCCCGACTTCACTCCGAACTCCACTCAGTCTCAGACTGACTCCGACTGGCGTCCTCGGGCATATATATAGGCCCCAGCAATTCCAGAACTCACGAGAGCGGCCGGGGCCTGTCACGTCATCGCGAGCCATCCCGACGGCAGAAATCTCTCGAAAACACGTGTCGGCGGCTCGCGAACTCCTTGCTGTCCGGTGTCAGTTACGTGTCAAAGGCAGGGCGCCGCGCGGGGAGTGCGGAGGGCTGGTGGGATATAAAGCGGCTACCCAGATGCGCACGGCACATCTCATGTTACGGCGTGCACCTGCGCGTGACGTGGCCTTGGTAACGTTTTTAACATTGCCCCCTCCATAAACCTGTTCGTCCCGAACAGGTAATGCATCTCTTCCTGGAGGTCCCCATGCTAATCGAAGTTTAGGCCTCCTGCCTTTCCTCCATCGCGGGCTGTACAGTCTCACCAGATAACCCTCTCTCGCCACCCAGTGACACTTCTGCGTTGCTGATGCCCAATGTCGTTCAGTCAGCCGCCCGAGCCAGGCCGACCATTGTCTTGGACGGGCCCGATACTCGTGAGAGTCTTGCTCATTGCCTTCCAATGGTTCCCTTGTCTCTTACCTTTTTCTCTCTTTTTCTTCTCTCGTAGCTACTCGTTCACACAGCATTTCTTCCCAGCTCTTTTTCGTCTCTTCTTGGTTCCTCTTTCCCTCTTTGTTCTTCTGAATATCGTCTGGTCTGCACTCAGTTACTCCTTGCATTTTCTTCACTCCTTGTGGTCTCATTGTCTCTTCTCGGTCTTTCTTCCCCTGTTCTTGGTCCATCTTCACCTTATCTTGGTCTTCCTGCGTCTCTTCTTGGTCTTTCTTCATTTCTTCTTTGCACTTCTCTATCTCTTCTTGACCCATCCTTTCTAGGCTTTTCTTGAGCTCTTCTTGGCATTTTCCCCTCTCTCTTTGGTTTATCTTCATTACTTCTCTCCTCTCCTTGTCTAATGTTCTCTTCG
The DNA here is from genome assembly GCF_032445375.1 of Bacillus rossius redtenbacheri. Classification (NCBI taxonomy): domain Eukaryota; kingdom Metazoa; phylum Arthropoda; class Insecta; order Phasmatodea; family Bacillidae; genus Bacillus; species Bacillus rossius. The sequence continues at coordinate 25,327,219 of NC_086339.1, forward strand.
CTGTGTTCTTCGCTGTTCTCTTCACTGTTCTCTTGACTGTTTTCCTCTTCGCTGGTCTTTTCTTCGCTGGTCTTCTCTTCGCTGTTCTTCTCTTCGCTGTTCTCTTCGCTGTTCTTCTCTTGGCTGTTCTTTTCTTTGCTGTTCTTCATTTCGCTGTTATTCTCTTCTTGGCTGGTCTTATCTTCGCTGGTCTTCATTTCGCTGTTATTCTCTTCGCTGTTCTTCTCCTGGCCGGTCTTCTGTTCGCTGTTATTCTCTTCACTGTTTTTATCTTGGCTATTCTTCTCTTGGCTGTTTTTCTCTTCTAGGCTTATCTTCACTTCGGTCTTCATTTCATTCTTTATTTATTCCTGGCCATTCTTCATTTCATCCTGATCCTTCTTCATTTCCTCTAGGCTATTATTTGACCCGCTCTTCGTTTCTTCATGATAGTCCTTACTCTCATTATTTTCAATCTTCACTTCTTTCGCAGAGTTCTTCGTACTGGTTCTCCATGCCCTCATGTCATTCACCATTTCTTCCAGGAGAACCCTTATCTTCCTGATATCTTCTACACTTAACTCTTCAGCAGCCATCTCTTTCTAAAGTATTTACTAATTAATCAACTTAAATATTTTTTCTAATACTGTTCTTAATTTTAAATGGTCTAGCCGAACCTTCTAATTAAACTAACGATAACTCTATCACATTCAAAACTAACACTGACTACAGTATACTCAAACTAACTCTAGAAAATTTCAAATTCACTAATGTTCTAAACACTAACTATATTCTCGTAAACTAAATTCTATTTCTTAACTATTCTTATAATAAAACGGAATCATAGATCTATTAATTAGGGCTATCCCACTTCTGACACCAAAATGTTACGATTTTCCTGCGGGTTCGTAAAGGATAGCCCAATTAAAGATTTTTATCACACACACAGTTTTATTATTACCACTACTTGTCACTTACAAATAATCTTCTAAATTGGCAAATAATTAATTTCACTTAAAGAAATGTCAATTCCCCAGTAACTCGTTCCGCACATCTCGCTGGGCCGCACCTCTGGCGAAAATCTCGCCACAGCACCCCTCGTGGGTCTCCACCGCGGGACTCCGTCGCCGCACTCCGCCGCCGCCGTCACACCCTTCGCCGAGATCCCACTCAACGCCTCGCTCGGAACTTCACTCGGGACTCCGCCGCGCCCGCGACTCTATCGCCCGGAAACTCCGCCGCGGGAATACTCCCGACTCCACTGAACTCACTCACTCCCTGCCCTGGAACCTTCGTCCAAGGACTTCGCCACTCTGCCGCACCCGCGGCACTATCGCTCGGAAACTCCGCCGCGGGAGAACTCCCGACTTCACTCCGAACTCCACTCAGTCTCAGACTGACTCCGACTGGCGTCCTCGGGCATATATATAGGCCCCAGCAATTCCAGAACTCACGAGAGTGGTCGGGGCCTGTCGCATCATCGCGAGCCGTCCCGACGGCAGAAATCTCTCGAAAACACTTGTCGGCGGCTCGCGAAACTCCCTGCTGTCCGGTGTCAGTTACGTGTCAAAGGCAGGGCGCCGCGCGGGGATAGCGGAGGGCTGGAGGGAGATAAAGCGGCTACCCAGATGCGCACGGCACATCTAATGTTACGGCGTGCACCTGCACGTGACGTGGCCTTGGTAACGTTCGTAACAATACATAAGTGAGTTGAAGTCTTAGCTGGCCAGCACTGTAGACGGTTTTCGCTGCCTTTGGTCTTTAGGATTTCTCGCTTCTGGACTGCGATCGATTGCAGCTATGACCACAAAAGGCAGTGATGTGCCCGGATTTGGGCAACTGACCCAATATCCTCGAACATGGAAAGCCAAAGGGTGGATTACTGGAGAGTTGGTCGTTCGGTTTCGTAGACCCACTGCAACATAGGTGATAGCTTCATTAAAAGGGAAAAATAATAAGGCTCAGGCCACAAGAGAAAACAGAAAGAATTTGGTTTAAAATGACTAGTAGTTGACTTCCACCTACCACTTATGTGGGCGAGAAGCTGCGCAAACACATGTAAAACAATCCAGAAGTTTTGTAAAGAACGGTTAAAATAACACCACTTCACTAAAGAGTTCTTGACGAAAGAGAAAGGGTTATCTCCGCACTAAATGACTACATGTCCCTTGCGAAGTTGTCACTGTTAAGTATATTACACTAATAAGTAGCCGATTGGGTAGAACGCTGGCTGAAGTAAATGTTCCCCGGGCAGAAGGGAGTCAGTGTAGTTAAGTTTGGTCCACCAGCCTCGGTAGAAGGAAGCAAAAATCGCCCCTGGAAGGGATTATTTCTTTCTACGGAGGGAATCTAGAGAGGGATGGGGAAAGTAGCAATGGTGGAGGCATCCCACCCAGGACATGGTGCTCCGGCATGGAGGAAAAAGTAGTATAGGGAAGTATCTGGGGCATTGAAGTGGTGGCCCGAAGAGAAATGAAGTAGCTAGATCCTAATGAAAGATGACTCGGGAGCTGGTGCTCCCAAGTGGGAAATTCGAATCTATGGGGAAGGGAAGCATAATTTAGTTCTTGAGGCGCCCAACAGATGGCAGACCAAGGTGGTGCCACCGGTGCGGGCATGTACCAAAAGGCATCTCCAGGTGGTGGTGTAAACACCTTGCAGATGTGCAGTGTCATTTTCAGAAGAACAGCAGAAAGTAGTGTGGAGGAAGAGGTGTGATAGGGCTATTGGTGGTGCGACATTGACTTGGTTTGAAGCGCCATGCCGGGTGTGACGTAGCACCCCAGAACTGGATCCAAGCGCCATGACAAAAGTTACAGAAGGCCACCTGAAGAAAAAAAAAGTGTCTGTACTTTGGGCAATTTGACGGGACGTGCCAGAGCCGCAGATATGACACCAGTGAACAAAGGTTGATGGACCCCACATGGCAGTACGCACCTGGCCTGTTTGAAAGGTGGTGACGAACTGACCGAGGCTTTAGCTTTCACATGCTCTCCCCGAGAAAATGTGCCGTGTGCAAAAGGAATACTAGAGCCCCATTTTCAGCCTGGTCGTACTAGTTCAAACAATAATTATTAATTAAACCAAAAATAAAATAATGTAAACATTGTCTAGTAATTGTCTAGTTCAAATTATGACAGCAATAATGAGAAAGTAAATTATAGCACAAGGAGCAACATCACTGGTTGATTGCCATTCGGGCCAACAATCAATATGCCAGCAGTTGCTGGTGTTGATAGTAATGCACTCGCTTGCCCTGCACCATGCTGGGGCATGTTCGAGTTACATATGCAGGTGCATTCGCTCTGGTGTGGCTGCGATGTGTAATTGCTGTCTTTGTGGCTTGGATGAGCACCAATGGTTGGCATAAAGTTGTTAATAGAGGTTGAAAGGATGGTAAGTTAGGTAGGAGATTAAGACAGAGGGTGAGGGTGGGAGAGAAATGTTATGAAGACGAGAAGTGACCCAGGAGTATTGCAGGCGAGTGTTTAGGGCCCCTGTTTTTCACAATAGTTATGAACGATATAGAAGGCATAGAAGCCAGGATCAAAATGTTTGCAGATGATTAAATGGTGTGCAGTAGCGAGGCGTGAGGTTTACATGAGGGGAAGCAACAACTCCGTTCACATCAAAACATGATTGGGGGGGGGGGGGGGGTCCGTGGGCCCTCCCCCGGGAAAATATGGATTTCAAGGTACAAAATGGTGCTATTTAAGTAGTTTTCTTAACTGAACATTGACTATTCCACAGATAGAAAAATTGACATTTTTTTTAAAATAAATTATTTTTAAAAAATAATGTTTGACTTACATTATTCTGATAGTAAAATTGCTACTCTACATTACTTATATACTAAGTGGGAGTGTAGTATCATCGATATCTGGTACAAAATATATAAACAGACAACACATGGCAAAGTAAGTACTTAAAATAAAGAGAAGAACCTCATAAAAATGTACTAGAATAGTAAAAATTAAATCTTGGTATTTTTCGTACCAACACAAAATAAATTATCTTCATACGTGATCAGAAACTCTGTTAACTGGTACGTGTACCAAAAAACTGGCACGTCAATCATTCCTGAAATGCCACGATTTTTTTTCCTAGCCTAAATTATTCTAAGTGTGTAAGGGGAGGGTCCAGGTTAGGGGAGGACCTAAGTGTGTCTCAGGCCTATACACTCTTCCATGCGGGTTTTTAACCATGCGGGACAAGGGCGCGTGCATCGTGTGCTATTGGGGTTTACTGGCCAGCCATGGCTGCGATTGGTGCCATGACTGACGCCCCATTGGTCGCCTAGCTTAAAAGCTAGCTAATGTGACCCAGGTAAAACCTGCATAGACACAGGGAAAACCCTGGGCCGGGTCATGCGGGGATCAATTAACATGCATTAAGCAAGCAGGTAACTACTGGACAAGAGGGAAGAAGGGTCCAGGTAAGAAGAGTTGGAGGGGCTGAAAAATCAACCATGCTGGAGTTGGGTGCTTGAGCCTTGCGGCCCGAATTTAAATGTTGGGTACTCCTGGGTTATTATTAACCAGGGGCGCATGCGCCCCCAGGGGCGGGCGACTTCACTCATCAGCCCAGCCCAGCTGCCCAGGCAGCCACAGTTAAACCAGATGTGGGCAGACGAGCCAGTAAACCAGCTCGAACTGCGGGCATACGGGGCGAAAGGCAGCCTGACATTGCGCCATCTTCATCTTCCTTCTTCCAGTCAACAGCCAACAACCTTTCAAGCCAGGGTGGGGGTAAGTCGTTCAGGCGAATTAAGTATCTTGCGAGTCGGACCCTCTTGTTCTCCAAAATCCCGGTACGGTTGAAGGTCGCGCCGCCCAGGCTACTACTGGCTCCAACAGGGCCCCAACTTAAAGGCGCCGCCATCTCTTCCTTCAGAGTTATGATGCTGTTCAGTTCCGTTGCGCGCGCGGCAGTTCACAGCTCCGCAATTTCCAGCCCGCAGTTCGTCTACACTTCGCATCTAGCGCCATCGAGCTCCCCTGCGGTGCCTTCACCGACGGAACTGCTTTCTGCCACGCGCCGAGCTGCATTCAGGCTACCTTTCACCCCGATAGCCGTAATAACGACTCCACAGGCCGGCCATTGGTCCGCGGACTGCTATTGGTTATTCAGTCACCCCAGCGAGATTGCAACTCTTGAGCTGGGCTCCCGTATCCGCCACCCGCGGGACGCGTACGCCCACAAATCCCCCACGCACTGCCAGCCAACAGCCCGCGAGAGAGATGCGCGCGCCCCGAGAGACGACCGCCGACTGAAACGCGACCTCGCCACCTGCCCTGCCGAACTGTGGCGGACATAGCCGAAGCAGTGGGCGGAAGAATTCCACTGTCTGCTTCGGTCATGTTCGCTTCAGTTCGGCAAGAAAGCACTACCTTCGTAGCTTCTACCACGTGTTTTTACAGCCATTTCCCTCCCTGAACCTTTGTACCATGCCACCCCCCTTCCGAAAGGAAACTACTGCGGCAGCCTTCCTGCTGAAAGCGGTCCTACCAGCGCTTCTAAACCTAGCAACGCTTCTAAAACAGCATGTTTTGTGTGTCAACGAGTTCTTTTCTTATAGCGCACAGCGCACAGCGCACAGTACTGGGTCCCAAGAAGATAGTGTAAAAAATACATACACCTAACGGCACGAGCCAAAGTAAAATACTATTCTGAATAAAATATTCATTAAAAAAATACAATGTCTGGAAACTGCCTGGGCAAGCACTGCTTGCCTTGCTTGCCCTGACTAGACGCCACTGATGGTGTGTGATGTGATGGGAGAAGAGGTACACCTGTAGGTGATCTGATCAGGCAAGAATGGTGTACAGAGGAGAATGGGACAAAGGTGGTTAGATTCACAAGGAAGAGGAAGATAATGAGGGAAGTGTATAGCTGGAAATGTCAGGAGATAAAGGAGGCAGAAGAGTAAAAGTACTTGGGGGTAACCCTGAAAAATAATTTGAGATGGGAAAACAGGTTCAGCTGGTGGTGAGTAAGTTGAGGAGGGTGCTAGAATTACTCGGTAGGACCATACTCCATTTTAGTCAGGCCAATGATGAAGTATGCAGATGTAATCTGGGATCATAAATAGTAACTAAGGTAAGGGAGATAGAGAAGGTGAGGCAAAAGGCAGCGAGGTGGATGGTGAGTATGTGGAGGAGAAATGGGAAAAAAAAAATAGTCTATCTGAGATCATTAGTAGTTGGTGTGAAAATCATTACAGTGGAGGAGGAAGTGTAAAATTTAGTGATGATATTAAAGGCGATAAATGGAGAGGTGACTGGAAGCAACTGGGAACTAGGGTGTAAAGAGATGTGTATAGAGGTGACATCGTCCCAAGTGCTCCTCCGGCTCGCTGAGGCCATTATTGCCCGTTGATGCTTCAGGCTTGCGTGTGCGCCGGCACCCGTGCGCAAAAGTGCAACAAAAGTTTTGTTTATGTAATTATATGAGTGTGTAAATATTTATTTGTCTTGTTGTGTACCTGTAGATGTGTTTCCTGGGCGACTGAGTGGCGTCACCCCGCCTGTGACCATGTGGGCTCCACGCACTCGCACACGAAGGGAAGAGGGGGGATTCATGTGCGCGCGGCAAGGGGGGAGGCCGCTGAGACGTCACGGAGTGTGGGTGGAGTCAGTCGCCTGAGTGGGATGGGAGAGTGCGGTCGCGAAGTTGTGAGAGTCGAACGGACTCTGTCAGTCGTGTCACCGTTGTCACGTCACCGTCATTCGCATTGTCAGTCACGTCACCGTCAGTCATGTCACCATCGTTGGCATCGGCAGTTACATCACAGTCTTTCTTGTCATCGTCATTCGCATCACTGCCAGTCACGCACCGTCATTCATGCCACTGTCAGTCGCGTCACCGTCGTTCGCGTCGGCAATTACATCTCAGTCTTTCGTGTCATCGTCATTCGCGTCACTGCCAGTCACGTCACCATCATTCATGCCACTGTCAGTCGCATTACTGTCGTGTCACAGCCAGTCAGGTCACTGCTAGTGTCGTGTCACGCTCAAAAAGCGTGGAGCTGGGCCTCGCCCTGATGGACTGTCACAGGTGGGAGCCGTGACAGCCCATGTACAGTGTGTGACGTGTGCAGTAAACACAACTTAATGTCATAAACTATTTTATTTCACCCGAGTTGGGGTAGTTCCCTTGCCACGTGGCACGTACCCTCTCTACCGGAGCAGCTAGGCAGCGACTCCGAACCACGGGAACGGCCCTAACGTCGACAAAATGGCGCCCAACTAGTGTGGCTGACCATGAGCTATTATATAGAAACAGACATGAAAAGTGCAGATTTTCAAAACTTTCGGGAGCCGCGAGGATGCTGCAGGGAGTCGAGCGGGGACATGAGCGGCACGGGAGCGGAAGCCGACGCGCCAAAATGGTGTGAGATTGCGCCGTCAAGCGATAAGAGCGCGTCACACAGTTATCGGGTTTCATTCGGCCGCGCGAGTGAGTTCGCTCTTCTCCCTTTTCCCCTTCAAGGGATCGCGCCAGTAGAGCGCAGGCGAATTGCGCCCTTCGGGTCGAGCAGGAGCCGAGTACAGCCGAGCGACGACGAGTACAGCCGAGTCGGACCATTCAAGATCATCGCGCCGCCGGGTCAACATCCGCGGGGCGAAGAGCGTGTGGAAACGGTACCTCCGGCCGAGGAGGGGGGGAGCCGGGCCCCCCTGCCTGACTGCTCCCCGCCACCCGACGTCCCAGTCCGCCGCTCGGGCCTGTTCAGCCGCGCAGGACGCGGAATGTTACACACCTGTGCGCGTGAATATGGACGGGGTCTGCCAGGTGTGTCATAAGCCACATGGGGCGGGCAGCTTGCGAGGAGAGGGCACTACGCTATGGTGCTCATGTACCCCTAAGATAAAGACTGTAAAAAATTAAATATATAACCATGACACAGAGCGGGCCGTGATAAGGGAGCGCGTGACAGGCGCGATGGTTGGCTGTCCCGGGCGACCAGGCGAGACGGCGCCTTGCTATGTGTGCGGCAATGTCAGACACCGGATTTGCACGACTGCACGTGAATTCGCTAATTTCAGGGACGGACTATTTCTATGCGCAGCCTGTAACGACAGTGTGCGGCGCTATGGGGAGGCACAACCGGAACCGGTACCCGCGAAATGCAAGCCTTGTGGTGTCACTGCCTGTATTCACGGGGCGAGCACATGAAGTTCCGCATGCATTTCTGCAAGCATGCTGGGACAGACTATCAAGACACGCGGTGCCCGAGGTCGAGTTCACGGACAGAGTGGACAGCTCCGGGACAGTGCCCAAGCCTGGTGGGCGATGGCAGGCGAATACGGGATGTCTTGGACCGAATTCGTTACCCGGTTCGAATCCCGTTTTGATGACGCGCGTTCCCGTGCCAGCTGTTGGTACCAGCTTTACTGTCAAACACAGCGGGCCGGGGAAAGCGTGGAAGGCTTTATTTATCAAAAGCTACGCCTCCACCGACGTCTGACGACAAGCGGCTCCGTCGCCGAGATACTGCCAGTGATCGTGGAGCTACTGTCACCGGAATTACGACCTTTCTTGCGTAACACCGCGGGAGAAGCGTGGACGATTTACTAGCCGTGGCGAGGGAAACAGAGAGAGACATCCAGGCCATACAGAGTGTAACAGAGACCACGATGCAGTAGAGGCCCAACCCCACCCCGGCGGTGCTGTCACCAGAAGATGCTGGAGCGGTGGTGCGGTACACTGGCCCGCCAGCACCGCCGGACAGAGCCGCCCAGTCGCCGGGGTCGCGGGGACGCAACCTTGAGCCACAGGGCCAGTCACGGCTGACCTGGCGGCGGGCCGATCGAGGGGAGCGACGCGGAGGCCCGACAGCCCGCGAAGAGCGGCCTCCCCGCTGCAGGTACTGTCCAACAGAATGTACCACTGGCACAGCGAATGCCCCGTCAAGGCCGCCGGAGAAAGGGGAAACGGAGGTGACACAACACTATCGGGAAATGCCAAGGTGAGGGCGATGAGAAAGCTGGGCCCCGATCTCCGAAACTCCAACCAGCCATGCCGCCCCGCCTACCTAACGTCGGCGGGAGCGGTCAGCGCCGGCCCGAAGGGCCGTGTTCCGAGTCTTCGGCGAGCTCTACCGCTCGCCCCACGTCGACGGCGTCCCCGCCAGCAGCTGCGGGCGCCAGTGAGCTACCGCCCCGCCCACCTGACGTTGGCGGGAGCGGTCCGCGCCGGCCCGACGGGCCATGCTTCGAGTCATCTGCGAGCTATGCCGCTCGCCCCACGTCGTCGGCATCCCCGCCAGCAGCTGCGGGCGCCAGGGATCTACAGCCCCGCCCAGCTGACATCGGCAGGGCCGGTCCGGACCGGCCCGATGGGCCGTGCTCCGAGTCTTCGGCGAGCTCTGCCGCTCTCCCCATGTCGTCGGCGTCCCCGCCAGCAGCTGCGGGTGCCAGTGAGCTACCTCCCCGCCCACCTGACGTCGGCGGGGGCGGTACTTGCCGGCCCGACGGGCCGTGCCCCGAGTCTCCGGCGAGTTCTGTCACTCGCCCTACATCGCTGAGGGCCTCGACAGTAGATGCAGGGCTAGAGGTTACGCTGTCCCGGCTCGGGGCATGGGTCCCGAGGAAGGCAATCTGCTGTGCATACCTGTCCGGGTGTCCGGCCGGGAACTGGAGGCGCTGGTGGACACAGCCGCCAGCCACAGCTATATTGCCGCCCACCTCGTCGCTGGTGCTGACGTGATGGCTGAGGTGGGGATAGTCCTGCTGGCCACCAGGGGAGCTTGCGCGCCCACGTCTGGGCGCGCCCAGGTAAAAATCCACATAAGGGACCATGTTAGCCAAATGGATGCCATAGTGCTGCATAAGCTACGAGAGGAGCTGATCCTGGGAGCCCCCTGGCTGGCACAGGTCGATGCTACAATCGAAGTCTGTGCCGGGCGCTTGCACCTTGGTACCCGCGGCCGCTGGACTGTCTACAGTATCTTATGGCCTATTCCATCCCCACCTAGCACAGTTGTAGGTTTGGATGAGCTGACCCACAGAGTTCCAGCCGAGCACCACGTCGACATCGACGAGGTGATAAAGGCTCATTCTCAAGTGTTTGCAGTTGTGGACCAGTTACGGAGGACTGCAACTACAGAGCATTGCATACCCCTGGTGCCCCATACCCCTCTGTTCCAGAAAGTGTTCGGGTTTGGACCCCGTGAACAGGATGCCATACAGGCGCAAATCGAGGAGATGCTGGCGAGTGGCATCATAGAACATAGTAATTCACCTTATAATAGCAGTATTGTAATGGCCACCAAGAAAGATGGAATACTGAGATTTTGCGTAAATTTCAAAGCAATAAATCACCTCACCATTCCAGCACCACCACTATTAATCAACATTACGGATGCCCTCGCTGGCTTGGGGAATGCCACCATATTTTCAAAGCTTGACCTCAAGTCAGGGTACTGGCATGTGCCAGTATGCCCCGCCGACCGACCCAAAACAGCCTTTACCACCCCAGATGGCAGGCGCTTTCAGTTCTGCGCGATGCCGTTCGGTCTGATGGATGCTCCTGCGACCTTCCAGACCATGATGGTCTGTGTCCTGGATGGCTACATCGGCAAGTTTGCCCAAGCCTACCTGGACGATGTGATCATCTGGTCATGTTCGTGGGAGGAACACGCACACCATCTGGCCTTGGTGTTTGAGCGGCTCGCCAGGCACGGGCTGACGTGCGCCCCGAGGAAGTGCCACATTGGGGCGGAGGAGATCGAGTTTCTGGGCCATATTGTGGATGCAGAGGGATGCCGCCCGCTGCCCAAACAGCTGTACATTATTGAGGGCAAGCAGGCACCCAAGACACGGAAGCAGCTCCAGAAACTCATGGGGCTGCTGAATTGGTTGAGGTCATTTGTTCCCCACTTCGCCTCGATAACCGCGCCCATGACCGACCTGCTTTCACCAAAGCACAAATTCCGGTGGACCCAGGCCACCGACCAGGCCCTGGGCGAGGTAAACCAACAGCTCCGCAACTGTCACACCCTGTCGCGACTGGTGCCGGACGAACCACTGTTCGTGCAGACCGATGCCAGCCAGGAAGGCATGGGGGTGGTGCTGTACCAGCGGGACGGCCAAGGCCAGAGACGTATCGTCGAGTATGCGAGTGCCAAGTTTGGCCCAGTGGAAAGACGATACCATGTCAATGAGCAAGAGTGACTCGCTGTGGTGTGGGCACTAAAAAGATACCGACACTACCTCGAGGGGCGCCCCTTCATTCTCCGCACGGACAGCCAGTGCCTCAAATGGCTGGATTCTGTGCAGGAGGGCAAGTCCAAGTTCACCCGGTGGGCCCTTCTCCTCCAGAGCTTCTACTTCACGGTGGAACATGTTCCCGGCCGGGAAAATGAGCTCGCTGACGAGCTTTCCCGGCACCCGGACCCCAGAACCATCGTCTACGATGACCTGGGGTGGGACAACCTCCTGCTCTCGGTTCCGATTACCAACTATTCGGACCCGGCCCCCGACGATGCCCTACTGTCCACGCTGCCTGGGCCTAGCACACCGAAGCCGGCCACCCCATTCGCCACAATGGCAGAGCTGTTGGCTTACGTGCGTGACACCCAGCAGGACGACCCACAAACACGAAACCGACTGGCCGAGTGTGGCAGCCAAGCATTTCCCCATCAGCGTAGTCTCGATGGCATGCTTCAGACCCGTGGTACTCGCAGAGGAAGCCGCTGGAGCATTCGTGCACCCCCTGCTGCATGGCCAGCCATCCTACTGTTCTTCCACAGTCATGAGCTGGCGGGGCACCCTGGGGCTGAACAGACCCTGCGAGAAATCCGCAGAACGTTCCACTGGCCGGAGGTCATGGCCGACGTCAAGCGGTTCGTGCGTGAGTGCCAACGCTGCCAACAGTGTAAGGCGCGTCGACCTGATGGCGTGGAGCAGCAGGTTCCCCGACGCCCTGACCACCCGCTCCACGAGGTGGTCCTTTATATTATGGGCCCCTACCCATGCACCTCCCGGGGAAAGCGGTTCATCATTGTAGTCACTGATGTGTTCACACGATGTACCGAGGCATTTGCTGTCTCCAATGTCAAGGCGGGAACAATCATCGCCCTACTGGACCGAGAGGTGTTCCCACGGTATGGGTATCCGCGAGTGCTGCTCACGGATAATGGAGTCCAGTTTACGGGTCACAGCTGGCGGAAGGCATGTGGGCGGTGGCGGGTCCATCATCACACCACCCCTACCTATCATCCCAGATCAAATCCCAATAAACGCCGCAACCACGAAATTAAGACCCAGATCCGTATCCGCCTTGATGAGGACCACACTAAGTGGGACATTCACCTCCCCACCCACTTGTACTGCCTCCGCCGGTGCACTAATAAGGTCACAGGATATTCTCCTGCTGAGCTGCTCCACGGTCACAACTTGGCATTGCCAGCCGAACTGGGCGTCATTCAAACAGAAGAACCTTTCCCGGTATAGTACCTACGGGCTGGGGCACGCAGGCATCAGGCCCAGTTTCTGGATCATCGAATGCCCCAGTCCTTAAAGCCACCCCCGCAGATCATTCCAGGCCAGTTTGTGCACGTAAGACTCCAGCATCTGTCGGCCAGGGGCCGTGAGTTTTGCATGGGCCTCACGCCCAAGTGGTCCGAGCCCAGGGAGGTGGTGGCTCGGTTGGGGACGACCACTTACCTGGTGCGGCAGCCAATGGCCGAACGGCCAAAATACACCGTGATTCCTTGCGGCTAGCCATGGTCCCGAGGCCGCAGCAGCCGTCAACCGCAGGAGTCGCGGATGATTTTACAGACCAGGACAGTCCCAGTGACCAACCAGAGACACCGCGGGGAGGCCATTGTGCCAATTCTGACCCCATGCCCTTAGACACCGACCCTGGAAGAAACCACTGCAGTAGGGAAGGAAGGAGATCGGACTCACCTCAGGTGCCGACGAACTTCGGTGACGAAATGGTCACTGGCAATACCAACCCAGCGGGTTGCGAGGTTTCTTTAAACCCCGAAGCTCCAGTTTTTTCCCGAGAAGCTACGCCCACCCAACAAGCATATGGGTATGAGCCCAACGGTTTCACCATGGACCACCTGGATGAGCTTGCTGACAGGCTGAACTCCAGGGATGCCAAAAACTCTGTCGTTAACACATCCCTTACCCCAATTCCTGGTGGAGAGGACCCTGAATTACCAGCCATTGACACCATCCCTAAAATCGTATTCCCGAGGAAGGGGTCATCATTGAACTCGTTGATGAGGTGAAGGAAGGGGACAGATCCCCACCTATGCACCCAGACACCGCCCCGAATTCCCAGGTTCCGGAAATAGCCCGCCGTTCCACTCATCACCGCAGGCCTCCCTCCTACCTGCTAGACTATTGGCCATGGGTTCCCACCCAGCGGGTTACTCCTACTTCCGCCCATGAGCCGCCAATATGAACGCCCGAGTTCCCGAGTGTTAATGGTGAAGTCCGTGTGATCGTAGTATCAGCAGGCAAAATGGCCTCGGGGAGGGGGGGGGGGGCATTTGACGTCGTCCCAAGTGCTCCTCCAGCTCGCTGAGGCCATTATTGCCCATTGCTGCTTCAGGCTTGCGTGTGCGTCGGTGCCCGTGCGCAAAAGTGCAACAAAGGTTTTGTTTATGTAATTATGTGCGTGTGTAAATATCTCTTTGTCTTGTTGTGTACCTGTAGATGTGTTTCCCAGGCGACTGAGTCACGTCTCCCCGCCTGTGACCATGTGGGCTCCACGCACTCGCACACGAAGGGAAGAGGGGGGATTCATGTGCGCGCGGCAAGGGGGGAGGCCGCTGAGACGTCTTGGAGCGTGGGTGGAGTCAGTCTCCTGAGTGGGATGAGAGAGTGCGGTCGCGAAGTTGTGAGAGTCGTACGGACACTGTCAGTCGTGTCACCGTTGTCACGTCACCGTCATTCGCGTTGTCAGTCACGTCACCGTCCTCACGTCACCGTCGTTCGCGTCGGAAGTTACGTCACAGTCTTTCATGTCATCGTCATTCGCGTCACTGTCAGTCACGTCACTGTCAGTAACATCACCATCAGTCGCGTCGGCAGTTACATCACAGTCTTTCATGTCATCGTCATTCGCATCACTGTCAGTCACGTCACTGTCAGTCATGTCACTGTCAGTCGCGTCGACAGTTACGTCACAGTCTTTAGTGTCATCGTCATTCGCGTCACTGCCAGTCACATCACCGTCATTCACGCCACTGTCAGTCGCGTCACTGTCGTGTCACTGCCAGTCAGGTCACTGCTAGTGTCGTGTCGCGCTCAAAGTGCGTGGAGCTGGGCCTCACCCTGATGGACTGTCACAGGTGGGAGCCGTTACAGCCCATGTACAGTGTGTGACGTGTGCAGTAAACACAACTTAACGTCATAAACTCTTTTATTTCACCCGAGTTGGGGTAGTTCCCTTGCCACGTGGCACGTACCCTCTCTACCGGAGCAGCTGGGCAGCGACTCCGAACCACAGGAACGGCCCTAACATCAACAGAGGGTTGAGAGATCACAGGTGAAAGCTTTAGAGGGACTGGAGGTGGGCAGATGAGGGAGATTAGCCTTCATAGTTAAGGCATGGAGTGAAATAGAATGGAGGAAGAAATGCTGGGGGTGAGAGATTGAAGGGACCCAAGGAGACTACTAAAATGGGAGGGGGGAGAGTAAAGAAATATATGGTCACTTGCAACACCTCATGTAATAGTAAAGTATAGTTCCCACTCTGCCAAAACTATCCCTGCATTCGGAACACAGCCTCCAATCTGCCCACATATGTCCAAAATAATAAGTGCCAACATGCTAGTAACTACCAGTACCATATATTGTTTTCCCTTAATTCTCCCTTGAATTTCCTAATTTTATTTATGCTGCTAATTGTGTGTCCTAATGGAAAATTAGCCTATAGTAATAAATGGAGTAGTTATGATAAGAAACCGAGTCTCCATTTGTCTTAAATTTTTAAAATTAATTATTTACATTAAAATTTAATGAACACACTTTAAAAATTCTTCTTCCTTTTGTTTTACACCCAAAGAATTTAATCAATACACATAATACATATACACATTTATCATTTTTTTGTGTGTTTGGCACGAGGCAGTGCTGTCCCCTCATCACACCGCCCCTCTTCCGACAATATTCATTAGGCTTCAATCCAGGGCGGAGGTACCGCCTCATGGGGAGCATTCATCTTTGTCTTGTCGATTTAGTCATTCTTGTAAATATGCTTCATCGACATAAAACATTTTGCTTTTCACTCTCCACGTGTATCCAGATCATTTTAATGCTGCAGGACATAACCCGGCTGCTTTCAACTTGAACTGCTGTGTATCCTCTCTGCCACGTTTTTTCTTGCTTACGCCTTTCGCTGACTGCAGAGAACAGAACCTTACTTAAGTCGCGCATACGCCTGTCAGCATACAATGCAACTTTGTTTCAGCAATTTAATGTAGGATTTACGGTTCGTGCAGCAGAGCCTAATCGACATTTAACTCCATTAAAAACTGTTATGTTCATTACGAGACTGACACAGGACTAATTCTATTGCATTTCGCAACTTACAAGTGTGTAACGTCTATTGCCTTTTCGAGTGTCACTGTAATCTGCCCGCTCAAATTCCGTATCTATACAAAACATAAAATTTGATTAAATCACATTTTCTTCTAAACACATTAATTTTAGTATTTTGCAAATTAATATAGTCAGGAATCGGTCCTCTATGATGTTTAGGGAGTTTGAACCTGTTTTAATTGTTAGTTCGTTCAGGAACATCCAACACCCGGTTCCGACGACCAACCCCGCATCAGTGGTTAGTTGCAAAGAGGTAGCCTAGTGCCTTCGCGGATATATCTAATCATTTCACTCCAGCACCCACTAAGCTCATCCCGGGTTTCAACCGCGAAACCGCAGGTAATGGCATGGGTGAAAGCCCAATTGTGAGTTTAAAGCAGATCAATGCCGTTTTTAGTTGTTAATCGTGTTTAAGACAAACTTAGGGCCGCAACTAGAGTCTCTGGCATCCGAGACATTAATGGATTCATGCTTCCCCCTCCCCTTTTTTTGCACATACCACACCAATAAAGGGTTGGCGGGGGGGGGGGGGGGTCTGGGGACCCTCCAACGGAAAAATTGTGTTATTTAAGCATTTTCCCTACCTACATGTAACAGTTTCTGTGCTACTGTAACTTCCATGTACGAACCCACTACCATTTGTAGTAGGAATTACAATGCAAGCCGACGATTTCGGCACCCCTACAGATTTGCGCCCGGGGCGTATGCCCCGCTTGCGCCCTCCTAGTTGCGGCTCTGGACAAACTTACAACCTCAAAGTAAAGGTGCTTGAGTAAAATCAGCTTTTTTCTTTAATTTATTTTGCGTAGACGTTTAGCGACTAATCAATTCGTTATTCATTGCCTATGTGCTGAAATTGTTCTCTGCATAGGTCAATGTTCACTACTGAATAGTAATACTAGTTGTGGCAATCGAAAAAAGGAAAGTGTCCAATGTAAATTACCTTTGTACTCCTTGCTCTTGTCTTCATTGTCGGTCTTCGTTTGTCTGTGCTCGTAGCCATTAAAAAGTTGCAGATGTTGAAGGAATTTGCAGTTTAGGAATATAAATATTCAAAAGTGTGGTTTAATTTGCTAGAAAGTGCTGTATTGAACTGAAATTTTGAGAGGCGTAGTGCTTTCTTAAAATGTAAGTTTAAATAACTTTGTTATTATATTCAATAAGAAAATATTTTGTTCATGTATTTTCCTTTTTTTGTAACTATTTGTACTAGATATATTTACTAGTAGGTCTGGGTACTAAAGTGTTATGATTTTGATAATTTGCACATGTATAGTGTTTAGAACTCGTGCCAGTTTTTTTTTAAAATTTTACTTTTGATTTAATGCAAGTTGCGGACGTTCCATTTTTGTTGTTTTGCTGTTGTCATAGGGCAAATGTCATTAAAAATAGCGGCTTATTGGAAGAAAAAAAATTCGTAAAGGGTGGTTTTTTCAGTACTACTAATGTCATTTGATTATCTCGCATAACAGCGTATTTTATTTCACACTGGATTCAGAAGGAAATAAATAGTGATGATGGCAACAAAGTCCATGGAAATGGGTGGCTAAAAAAATAAGTTAATTTTAAAGTGATAGTTATTAAAATTACTTTAAGAAGTAAAAGTAATTTTTAATATTTCTCTTTGTGGAAGAGAAATTCAGAAAAATTACGCTTTGAGAATAACAAATGTTTGTTGATTATCTCCTGTTCTGTAATTGTTGCATATCACTTACTCAATTTTATCCCTTGATCCTGTAGTACATGATGCAAGCTGTTTTAATTTAGTTCTTTGAAAGATGCTGGTCAAAATAACACTAAGCTAACATCACAATACAAAGAAATAATGTCAGTTCTTGGGTAAATTTTTTAATTCGTATTCAACTTACGATCATAATTCATTGCTATATAACAAGTTTTTATGTCCAGGATATTTTAATGTAAATTAAAACAGCATTGTGTACCATAGGATCAATGTATAAAGGATCATGCTATCAAGATGAAGTGATAAACTTGGATATGTGATATGAAACTTTTACCAATTGTCCTGCAAAAAGGTGTTTTAATTACTGCAAGATTTTGAAGTACTCTGTAATTGACAGATTGTGGGGTAAAAAGTATTAAAAAGAAAATACTGTAGTGAAATTTACTAAAAATGTATACATTATTTAAATGACAGTGATTTCATTTTCTTATCAATATTTATTTGTTTTTATTTGCTGAACCACACAATTTTGTCAAATCCAAAGCTTTTCACAACTACAAAGTTTTCCATAATTTATTGAGAATAAACTACATTTTGGGACATTTTAATGATTTTACTGTATTTAGATGTTTCTTACCTAACCTAACCAAATAAAACCTAACTCACCAGGTAATTATCTAGGAGATGTTTTGTCGAAAGATAAGACAATAAAATTCTATAAATGTATTTTTTTTTTACTTCCCGATATTTTTTCCTTCTAATTATTCTGTAAAACAGCATTGCAATATTTAAAGTAGTTTACAGGGGAAAAATCTCACATGTAAATAAAAAAATAAAATTTAGAAAATACATTTTTTTTAAAAACTATATATGTTCCTCTATTTACCCTGTAAACAGTGTTTTGTTAACACCTACTGGTTTCTGAAAATTACTTTGTGTAGGTCACATTAGATAGCCTATTTAGTGAAGCAGCAGTCCTCATGTTGTGCTTTAATTGCGTTGCTGCTCATAAGAATGTGTATGTTTTTGTTTTGGATATTGTAATGCAATTTAATGTAAATAACTTTTTAAAAAATACGTGTTGTGCATCCAAACTCAAGTGTCAACCCCTGACAGGGATAATTTGTTAGCATTCTGGAGGTGCGAAGTGCTAATTTGTTACATGCCATACCACATAACAGTGCAGAAAATACACATTCTTACATATGGAAAACAATACGATTGACAACACAATTAAAGCACAACATGACAACGGCCGCTTCACTGCATAGGATATCTATTGTGACCTACAAACAGTAATTTCTCAGAAACCATTAGGAAAATATTATCGCTGTTTTTAGTGTGAGGAATGCCTTTAGTGTTTGAAAAATGTATTTTATGAATTTTTTTATTGTATTTACTGCAAAACCATGCTGCAGAAAAATTACAGATTACTGTTTTAATGGTTTTAGGTTAAATTAGTGACATTTAAAGATATAAAATTTTATAAAAGTGTGTGAACAGTTGGTTATGTTACATTATCTATCTACATTAATTACTTAATATGTATTTATTACGTTGTATTAATATGGCAACCTAATCAACAACCAGTAATTTTCTTCATTGGTAACTTTTCAATTGAAAAAAATCTGAACATTGCAGAACTTTTGTTTATCCCGAAAAAAGCATTTTTAAATTCCTGCTTTATTTAGAGAAACTCGCAAGTGGGCAGGGCCATGAATTTGAGGGTATGTATTTAATTGTTAAAAGCCATTAAAAACAAGAACAACCTGATGAAACATGAATTAGTGAGGTAACCATTGTAATTAATATTTGCCGGCCATACAAAATATTTCGCAAACAATGAATTTAATTGCTACAGCAATTTTATTATAGTGAATTTAATAATTTTGCATCAATATTTACTCATTTTCAGCTGTATAAAAAAACACTTTTTTGCAGACTTTAAGATTGTTTCCCACACCATGTTTTCTACAATATCATGCCACCAGGATCCAGTGCATAGAATTTTCTATGTACGGTACTAAATTAAAACAACAAGAATAATTTACAACAGTTCAAATGCACAGGATGTGGGTTTTACATATAACAAGAAGTAGTGAAAATTTGAACACACACCTATCGGATGACTTACATGTTTCTTGCTATGAGCGGAAAGTTGCTTTTTCGATCGTTTATAACCTGATGAAACATGAATTAGTGAGGTAACCATTGTAATTAATATTTGCCGGCCATACAAAATATTTCGCAAACAATGAATTTAATTTGACGATTCTTGTCTCCATCCCATCACGTGGATCACAATTAATTTAAATGCAAGTAATCTAAATAACCTTTTTCTATAGTTTCAATCTCGCAAAAAAATTGAAAAGCAACATATAAAACCAATTCCATAATTAATATAATTGCACATGGTCAACTAGTACCAAAATACGAACAAACATAGTGATAATGATGTTAGTAGGTACATTAAAAATCTTGCAATCTTTCTCAGCACAACCCACAATGATTAGTAGAAATGAAATGCATTTTCATGGGGTTATTTTTCATGCAGAAGCTGTTAATCTAGAAAATTAACATAAAAAACATTTACCAATTCAATGAAATGAAAATGAACTTTTTGTTAATTTTAGTTAGTATTTGCACATTATAAAAAAAATTTATCTTTGTTACACAATTTTCCTCTGCTTCATAGTCCTAAAAACACATTTTTGGCAAGACTTGGTTTTATGCAATTCCTACGTTTAAAATAATCATTTAGCAAAACAGAAATGGCAAATAAAGTATATGAATATATATATATATATATATATATATATATATATATATATATATATATATATATATATATATATATAATATTTGAAAAGTTAGATCAAAATAACTATACAAAATTTTTAAGATGGTAATTTGTGGATTAAGATGATTCTGGTTGTCTCTCAAGAGCACATTTTTGGATTCTGATTTTTTGATCCATTTTATTAAGTTGCAAATTTTAGCTGCACTGCTTCCTGAACTTGAGAGGAGCTGCTTTTTTTGTTTTTTGATGAGTTATTTATCGCTCCACTCTGCTTGCCATAACTTCCTGCTCAACCTAAATGACCATTGTTTCATCACTTGATTGATAAACTATGTGTGCTCGTATTTAATGATGTTTTGTTTTGTTGCATAGATGCCTAACATTAAACTCCAGAGTTCGGATGGTGAGGTATTCAACATCGATGTGGAAGTGGCGAAGTGTTCGGTGACGATAAAGACAATGCTGGAGGATCTGGGTAAGGGTGTTTTTCCAGTTCAATACTAGTTTGTTGTTAGATAGTTGAGAATTGCTAGTTAGTGTTATTTTATCAAAATTTTTTTAAGAGCTGAAATTATGCTCTTTGGTGGAAATACAAGGTAATTATAAAGTCCGTGAAACATTTTATAAAATCGGTACAGCGAAATGGAAAAGAATAACGTAACAAATTATACCGCGTGAAAGAACAACTCTCAAAGTTCTTTTGAATGTAGCGCCAAAAAGCTATTTTAAAAAACAACTGACAGGGGTGCTAGTGCATGTAGTTGCTGAAAATGGCTGCGAACCAGGCAGAGAAAGCCTTTTGTATGCTTGAATATGCCCGTAGCGAATCGGTAGTGAGTGTCCAAAGAGCTTTCCGTGGCAAGTTTAACAAAACACCACCAGTTTACAATAGCATAATGAAGTGGTACAAGAAATTCGAGGAAGACGGCTGTTTGTGCGGTGCAAAACGGTCGGGTTGGTCAGGCGTGTCACAACAGACAGTGGATTGTGTACGGAACGTGAGGGTGCGGAGTCCCAAGAAGTCAACTTATCGGGCTAGTGCATAATTGAACATCCCTCAGCCAACAGTGTGGAAAATTCTTCATAAGCGATTAAGAGTGAAGCCATACAAATTGCAGTTTCAGCAAGCCATCAGCCACGATGACAAATTGCTCCGACTGCAGTTCTGCATTGCCATGCAGAACCGTCTTGAAGACGATGACTCAGCAAGCAAATTAATCTTCAGTGACGAAGCCACTTTTCATCTCTCTGGAATAGTCAACCGACACAACACACACATATGGGGGACAGAGAATCCACATGCAACTCTCGATTACGTCCGAGATTCGCCAAAAGTTAATGTGTTCTGTGCCATGTCAAACAAGACAGTTTATGGCCCCTTCTTCTTTGCTGAGAGAACTGTCACTGGTATCACCTACCTTGACATGCTGCAATTGTGGCTTATGCACAACTTGAAGCTGATAGCAGGGACTTCATCTTCTAACAAGATGGTGCTCCACCTCATTACCACAATGTGGTACGAGATTATCTGAATGAGACGTTGCCACATCGCTGGATGGGCCGTGGGGCGGCCGCTGACCAAGTGCTACTCCTGTGGCCACATCGAGGATAGTATTTATGTTTCACATCTACCTCAGAACCTTGACGAATTGAGACACCGCATCGTAGCAGCTGCTCTTACCATCACTCCTGATATTCTGGGTCGGGTATGGGCAGGATTGGACTATAGATTAGATGTGTGTTGTGTGACGCAAGGTGGACACACAGAACATTTATAACTAGTGAAAAAAAAAAAAAACTTTGAGAGTTTTTCTTTCACGTGGTATATAATTTGTTACAAAATTCTTAGCCATTTCACTGTATCCATTTTTTGAAATGTTTCACTGACTTTATAATTACGGTACCCTGTAAATAGTGCTTGATTGCTTCTGGCATGCCAAAAATCGATAGTTTGTCTGCAGATGACACTGATGTTAGATTTTTTTTCTTACTAAACTAGTAGTTGATTGTAAATAATGTAATGCCATCAACTCATCACTCACGATAGCCTATAGATATGTAAAACCACAAACTCAGCACCCCACGTAAGGTGTCATATATGTAATAATACCGACTCCAAACTTGATGTTACGAGTTTAGAGCCTTTATCATAGATTTCTTACCCAATGTGAGGTGCTAGATCAAATACCTCATAGACCTTACACTAGTTTAATCCTTAGGACTTAGTTAAATTTTGACTGATTCCAAAGATAACACTCACTAATTATTCATCGTTATTTATCCAAATGCTATAAAATTATCTAGCCTTGATGGTGAGAAGTTTAGTGATACTAACTACTAATGTCACCAATTTGTTAGTGTTACATGTGGAGAAGTATAAGTCTAATTGCTGTGTGAAATTGAAATTATAATTATGTAAACAGGTAGTGAGTGGAAGACACTAGAGATGAAGAAGATCATCCAAGGTCTTATGCAGTGTCGGTTAGAATGTTGGCATCATAGGTACTTTCCCCGATGAGCCATTTACTGGTTTATTCTATGAGCACCGAGATGGTGCACAGTTGCTTCAGGCATAACTTTTTGGACATTGAAAATAGGATGTGTAGGCACTACTGGGTGGAATGCTTGTAATCCCTTGATAAAACAAGTGATTAAGTACAGAAGTGTAGTGGTTTTTAGGAAACGGGTACCTACGCATGTTATTTCCATAGTCTAAACTTAGTGAGGTGCGTAGCATTAGTATTAATTGATTGCCAGCCATCAAAGCCTACCTAACTCAAGTTATAACCCAAATATATTTATTTGCTGATACTGTGGGAACAATTTTTTATAACCTGTTAAAAACATATTATTGCTATAAAACAACATATAAAAATTTACTCAAATATAATAAAACTAAATTGTATTTGTGCATCTGAGCTGACAAAATTGGGTTCTGGTTTTAACTTTTCTGTTGTAACTCCTTACAGGTTGTTCTGAAATGCTGTTCTACTACTTTTCACAAAGTTTTGCCTGAAACCAAAACTGTTTCTATCAACTTAAAATGTGTTGCTGTCAGTGTTTTCTTCTTCTAGTTTAAATTATGTTTTTTTTATACAATTCTTGCGAACTGGCCTTTTTTACGATTTGTCATCCATAACTAGATACAATAATTTTTGTTTTATGAATATTCGTCTGAAGACGAAACTTCTGTGGCAATACCTAATTTACACCACAAATGATGAAAGCTTAAGGAAAGTATGTTTTGGAGTTTGTACCACAACAAATCCTAAGTAAATAAATTCTTGACATAAACTGTATTAATCAAATAACTATATGTAAGCAGAAATACTTTATTATAATATTATCATGTATAAAATATGATCATCTGTGTTATGTAATGTGATAAACCAAATTATTCATCATCCTAAAAATCATAAAACACCCAGCAGACAATTTGCCGTCACATCTTTTCCTTGAGAGCGTGACCTGACAAGTAAACATGTTGCTACCGTACTGTTTCTGGCAGGTAAAACATGAAAGAGTGGTCTGAAAGTTCAAAAGTTGAAAAGATAGGGCGAGTATGGTGCATAGATTCACATTTCAAAGTTTGTTTCTTTGTGACTCGCCAAAGAATCTACTCACCATCCATAACTTCATGAAAGGAAGGAAGAAAATTCTGAGTGTTCCTTACACAGTACGAGTGAATTCAACCAACAAACTTTGTCTGCAGGTTCATCACTATAAAATAAGTTAAAAACATATAAACAACTTGTGGTCTGAAGTGTAGACTGGTAAACATATTTGAATTTGGGACTGAACTAATTTTTATTGTAAATAATAGTATTTAATATAAAACACTGAGCATCTGGATTATGTTTAATTGAATAAAGTTCTACAACCACCACAAATTTTGTATCTGTAGCAAAATTGTTTCATTGAAATAATTGGGGGTAGGAAAACACCAAAAAAATATGAGGAAAATAAATGGGTTACCCCCAATTATTTCAGTGAAATAATTTTGCTGCAGTGACAGAATTAGCGGTGATTGTAGAGCTAGTTTGATTATACATGATTCACTCTTGTGTTCCATCTCAAATATTTTCCCTATTATTTACAATCAAAATGTTGTTCAACCTAAACTTCAAAGTCATGCACCAGATTGGGAAGCACTCTATACCATAAGTCGTTTAGATGTTTTCAACGTATTTTGTTGTGACAACATATTTTCTTGTGGTGTCTGCAGCTGAAGTTTGTTGTTTGAATTCAGTCTCGTCTGGTATGTGTAGACTACGGGCAGAATTGTGTGCTCAGGCATTGACGACGAGGAGGAAGAGGTGGTCCCGCTGCCCAACGTGAACTCCGCCATCCTGAGGAAGGTGATCCAGTGGGCCACGTACCACAAGGATGACCCGCCCCCTCCCGAGGATGACGAGAACAAGGAGAAGAGGACTGACGACATCAGCAGCTGGGATGCCGACTTCCTCAAAGTGGACCAGGGCACTCTGTTTGAACTCATTTTGGTACGTTCAATCTGTGATCTGCATTAGTATCTTTAGTAAAAAGAAAAAAATGTTATTTTCTTTAGTTAGGTATTTACGGGAAGTATGTCACTTATCTTTAAGCAGCTGCAATAATGAGATTTGAAAATATTAATTAGTTCTAAAAAAAAAAACATTTTTGTAAATGCATTAACTGCTAAAAGATGTTTGTTGATCCATTGTTTTTATTACTAGGTGGCAGTTTTCTTATGCAATAGCTTAGCTTATTATATTTTTTATATGTTTGTTGTATGTACGTGACAAAATGTGTGTACCGGTAGTTGACTGGAGGTCTTGAATGCTAACAGGAATACTGAATTTATCAAGAAAACTGTTACAAAAATATAGAAGCCTTTTGAAAAGTCTAAAATTTATATATATATATATATATATATATATATTGAATCCATACATTTTTATAATGCTTAAAACTAATTTTTGATTCAAGATATAAATTTTACTTTAGTTTTACTGAAGTGAAAATTATTAATTTTAATTTACATTTGGGTTTTAAAAAATCTTTTTTGTTAGTGATACTGTCACAATTATTTTAGCCTTTCCACGTAAAACAATCTTTGCATTTCATTTTTAAAGAAATTTCAACCCAATTTTTGCTTGACTAAAAAGTCATAAATTTGGATGTGATAACATAGCATTTCAAAAATTATTTTTAATCTTCACAGTTTGGCTAGATTTTAAATATTGTGTTTATTTTACATCTTTTCAGTTTAGTGATTAGATTTGTAAATGCTGTAATGTTTCTGTTCATTAAATGTACCAGAGAGTATTTTCAAAGATCTAGTTCTCAGCTAGAAATTGACGTCAGCCGGGGCTACGCCCCATGAGCCTAGTCAGTCTCCGTTTCCTCAACATTCCTCTCCCCTTCCCCGGCATTTGTACCGCCATGTACGTAGTCGTGTGTTTGAATTGCGCGCCACGAACTACCACAAGAGGGCGCTTAGAAGCAGTGCGGCGATCCCTAAAATTGCTATGTTAATATTAATTGTAAGCCTTTTTGTTGTTTTCATCCATCTTCGCCCCAGTGCTGTGTAATTTACTTGTGTTTTCTTTAATTTAAATAGGTTACCTTAAATAACTATAGACGTTGCCCGGGCGGACCCGAACAGGCACGGACTTGGACGAGGGTAGGAATGCTTTTACATAAATTGTCATTAAATAAGTAAATAGTAACGAACTTTCCATTGTCAGTAATTTTTATATATTTTTAATGTTTATCTGTAATTTACTCAACTTTCGCCGGGGCACGGAATCGTAGAATATAGTAACGGTAATTGTGTTGGCGCGAAGGGCGCCATGTTGCCACCTGCGAGCGATGAGCTCAGCCCAGTCCATCTTCATCACTGACCGAGAGCAGACGCGCCAGCACCCCGGGGACTTCACCTTTGTTCTGCACTGACCAAGTAATTCTGTCTCGTTAAGTATTTCTGAATCTCTTTCGCTCGTCATCCTCGGGGCAGCTCTCGGCCAGCGGGCTGTTTAATTAATTAATTGTCTCAGTCGAGTTTTCAGCAATCGTGTAATAAGTAAATTTTGTAGCATGGCCACGTGTGTGGACCATGCCTTCACCTAAGTCGATTCGTGCCTCAGGCTTTTTCTACCGTGTAACGTGTAACGGACGTGGAGATAACGTGTTAGTGAAATTAAATCTGGGAATAAAATATAAACTGAGTATTTTATTTAACCACGTGGTGAGTGACTTAGCCTAGGAGTGTGGCGTGCCCGACGCCTAGAGCGGGCCAGGTCTGGAAAGGTAGGATAGAAAGGGCTGGTAACTCGTCCCCACTTGGGCTACGTAACGCCCTGAGAGAGAGACTCCGCCGGGTCCACGTGCCCTTCCACGTGGTGGCGCCCATATTTAACATCTTAAATTCACCGGTAACGCGCGAGCAGCCCTCAAATGGCGCCCAACGTGGGGCGAGTTACATCTTCCGCGAAAACCAGACCTGTACGAGCGTGTGAGATAGGCGGTTGTTACGCGGAGCGCGCGGAACTAAAGTTCGCGCTGGAACTATTGTTCGCGCGGAGCGTATAGCGGGACTCTGGCGCGCCGGCCACGTGACCAGCCGGGCGCGCGCTTCCAGGAATTCGCTGCGAGCAGCCAGGTGGCCGCATTCCTCGCGACAACAGCAGCCGGGCCAGGTCAGTGTGTGTGTGTACCGCCATCCGCGTCGCGTCGCGTAGCGAAGGGAAGAGGGGCAATCGACCGGCCTCACCACCACACGACCATGTCGGACAACCACGGACTTGACAAAAATCCGGGCGCGATTAAGGCAAGTGAGTTGTTTCAAAAGAATAGCTTATATTGTGTTATGTGCGCGCGACCGCGCCAGGTGAGCGGGACGGCGATTTCTTCGTGGACGGACACGTGCGTGTGCGTAGGACAGTATGAAGCGCAGCCGAACCACGAGCAGGCAGAACGGGCGGATCAGTTTGAGGCGGGACACGGGAAGTGCACGGATGCGGAGTGTGAGGGCAAGACGCGGGAGGGAGGCTGGTGCCGGAACTGTCGCGCGTTCAAGCACACGGCGTGTCTCGCGAAGTCCGAAATAATCTCCTTTCAAGACGGGTGGTACACGTGCCAGTGGTGCCACCACGTGAGAATAGCGGGCCCGTCAGGCCGCAGCCCGGTGAGAGACGCCGCCGACACACCACGGAGCAGGGTACCTCTCATAGGACACGTGGAGCTACCGGAATTTGCGGGCAGAACCAGCGACGATCCGCGGAGATTTGTACACGCGTGTCGGGAACGCCTGAATCGCTACGGAGTGCCGGAGTGTGAGTGGGCGAACAGGGTGAGCACCGCGCTCAAAGGCGACGCCAAGACGTGGTGGCAGATCGTCCAGGAGTATGACATGCCGTGGACCGAGTTCGCGAGATTGTTCGAGGCCAGATTCGCGGACGTGAAGACAGAGATGAGAGTGCGGACGGAGCTGTATTGTCTCGAGCAAGGCGCGACGGAGGCGGCGGAGGCGTTTATCATGAAAAAAATACGTCTGTACAAGCGGCTGTTTCCCGGAGAAGAACCTACCGGAGTGCTGGAGCGGGTAGTTGAGCTGATGCGCCCGGAATTTCGCCCGTATTTACGCCCGATGACGCGGCGTCCGGCAGAGGAGTTCGTCCAACAGGCGCGCGTCTTAGAGCAGGACCTACGAGCTGTCAGACCGACCAGGATCCACGCCACCCTGAGCACCAAGCAGGAAGACACGACGCCCGCCGACACCAAGGCGCTGGTGCCCTACACGGCGCCCAC
Source organism: Bacillus rossius redtenbacheri (assembly GCF_032445375.1). Classification (NCBI taxonomy): domain Eukaryota; kingdom Metazoa; phylum Arthropoda; class Insecta; order Phasmatodea; family Bacillidae; genus Bacillus; species Bacillus rossius. The sequence goes on from NC_086339.1 coordinate 25,355,039, forward strand.
CCGAGACCAAGCTAGGCGCGACGAACCCGGACCGAGCGGCCACGCGCAGCTGACATGGCGGAGACGGACTACCGGCGGCAGCCCACCACCTCAGTGCCACACGTGTCCACCAGGCACGTTCCATTGGCACGAGAACTGCCCGGTGAGGAACAAGTTCCGGCCTGACTTCGCGGCGCAGCAGCCGTCGGGAAACGGACGGCAAGGGGGCGGCGCGCTAAGACAGCCCACCTCCCCCGCCTCACCTAACAACAACAGACCTACGGCGGCGGGGCCTCTCCTGGGTCACGTGGGAGCGGCGGAGGCCGACCTGTTGCGCATTCCGGTGGTTGTCAACGGGCGCGCAGTCCACGCGCTTGTTGACACCGCCGCCAGCCACAACTGTGTGGCGGCACGCGTGATTGGCCGTGACAACTTCGAGTACCACCCGGGCCAACTCCAGCTGGCTACCACGGGGGACGCCTGCTACACCCAGGGCGTCGCGACGCTGGAGGTGGACGTGCGGGACCAACGGTCCGTCACGACGGCGCTGGTGGTGGAGCAGTTACGTGATGACGTCATTCTGGGGCTACCCTGGCTCTACGAGCAGCACGCAGCCATCGACATCCGGGCCGGCTGCGTCCACGTCGGCACCCAGGGGCGGCGGACCATACACGGGCTGGGTAAGCCTACTCCACCAGCAGTAAACCAGGTCAGTCTCGACGAGTTCCAGCACGGAGTTCCCCCCGAGTTTCGTGCTACCATCCAGCAGGTCCTCGATCATCAGTGTAATGTGTTTGCGTCCGCGGACCCGCTGAAACGTACCACCATAGCTGAGCATGCCATCCCGACCCATCCTCACGAGCCAATGTTTATCCCACCCGGTAGCTACGGCCACGTTGGTAAACAGACCATCCTAGACCAGGTTCAGGACATGTTGCATGACGGGATAATTGAGCCTAGCGAAAGTCCGTATAATTTCCAGGTCGTGTTGGCAGAAAAAAAAGACGGGAAACTACGCTTCTGTGTCAATTTCAAACCTATCAATAGAGTGACAATTAATGCCCCACCCCCCCTGCTGAACATGGCCGACACACTTTCAGGCCTGGGTAACGCCAAGATATTTTCTTCCCTCGACCTAAAATCTGGGTATTGGCAGGTGCCGATACGTCCGGCGGACCGACCCAAGACGGCGTTCACAGCCCCAGACGGGCGGAGATTTCAGTTTTGCGCGATGCCATTCGGCCTACAGGACGCCCCCGCTACCTTCCAAGGGATGATGACACGGGTCTTAGACAACTACTCGGGCAAGTTTGCGGCCGCGTATCTGGACGACATAATTGTTTGGTCTCAGACGTGGGAAGAACATGCGCATCATTTAGCATTAGTCTTGGAACGCCTGGCGAGCCATGGTCTGACATGCAATCGCGAAAAATGCCACCTGGGGACCACAGAACTAGATTTCCTGGGCTTAGTGGTTAACGCGGACGGAAACCGACCCACGGAAAAACAGCTGAGTGTAATTATCAACAAGGAGCCCCCACGCACGCGCAAGCAACTGCAAAAGTTCTTGGGGCTAGCTAACTGGCTGCGAGCCTTCGTCCCAGAGTTCTCGGTAGTAGCGGCGCCGATGACAGAACAGCTGTCACCCAAACGTCCGTTCAGGTGGACCGTGGAAGCCCAGAACGCTTTTGACGAGCTAAAACGCAGATTTCAACAGTGCCACTTACTCGCGCGGCTGGACCCAGGCAGACCCCTGATCGTACAAACAGACGCGAGCGAGAAGGGCATCGGGGCCATCCTGTTACAACTCGGCGACGACGGCGAGCCCCGGGTGATTGAATATGCAAGCGCCAAGTTCGGCGACGTCGAGCAGCGGTATAGCGTGAACGAGCGTGAGTGTCTAGGCGTAGTTTGGGCCCTCAGACGCTACCGCCCACACCTGGAGGGGCAGAAATTCGTACTGAGAACTGACAGCCAATGTCTCAAATGGCTGGCCACGATGCAGGGGCGACGTTCGAAGCTGACGCGTTGGGCCATGCTTCTACAGGCCTTAGATTTCGAAGTCGAGCATGTACCGGGAAAACAGAACGAACTAGCGGACGAGCTGTCGCGAGATCCGGACGTCACCGTCACAGCCTGTGACGATGCGGAGTGGGAGGAGCTTTTGCCACCACCCAGCGGGCGCATACCCAGGACCCCGCGCACCCCGACAACCCAAGCCGCATTGTGTGCCCTAAACCTTAACGTCACACCGACATTACCGCCAGGCGCGGAGCTTGATGACTTAGACGCCTACGTGCGAGCGGCCCAACTCACGGACACAGACACACAGGAGATCGTGCGCCGTTGCGGGAGCGGAGAATGTGAAGGCTACCGTGTATTGGACGGGACACTGCAGGCGCGACCTAAGGGGACAGCTGGCCAATGGCGGACGTTCGCGCCAGCCGCCACCCGCCGGGAGGTGTTTGACATGTATCACGTGAACAGGCTAGCCGGACACCCCGGCGCAGACCAGACGCGACGCGATCTGCGGGAACAGTTCTACTGGCCAGGGGTAAACAAGTTTGTACGGGACTGCGTGAGGAGATGTAAACATTGCCAGAGGCACAAGGCGCGCCGCACCGACGGGACAGCCCAGCAGGTACCCAGGCAGCCCACCGAGCCATTCCATACAGTCGCCATAGACCTAATGGGACCATATCCCCGCACGCCCCGAGGGAAAAGATTTTTGTTGGTGGTGACAGACTGCTACACGCGTTGGGTGGAGGCCTACCCCCTGGCGAACATCCGCGCCGGCACCATTGCACGCAGCCTGGAAACGGAGTTTTTTCCTAGGTGGGGGTACCCCCGGGTCCTGTTGTCGGACAATGCCACCCAATTTGTCGGGCGCCGGTGGGCGCAGCTGGGGAGAAAATGGCGGGTAATCCTACACACCACCCCCGTGTACCACCCCCGCGCGAACCCCACGGAACGACGCAACCAAGAGGTGAAGGTTCAACTGCGGTTGAGGCTCGCGGATGACCACGCCCAATGGGACACGCACATCCCGGACGTTCTGTACTGCATCCGGCGACGGGTGAACGCGGCAACCGGCGAAACACCAGCCACCATGGTCCAGGGGCGGAACCTCACCCTCCCCGGGGAATATCACGTGCGGCAACAACAAACGGACCCGGACGTAGAGAGCCCCGAAGGACGCCTGAGGCGATTGGCCGAGACGCACGATAGGGCGCGACGTAACCAGGCAGCTTACCAAGCACAACGCACACCCGAGACGACCCGCCCGCCCCCTGAACTGAAACCAGGCCAGCTGGTTTACGCGAGGCTCCACCCCCTCTCCTCCGGCCGACGCAACTTCTGCGCCGGCCTGGCGCCAAAGTGGTTTGGCCCGGTGGCGGTGGTCAAGGCGGGGCCCACGGCGGTCGTGATAAAGTTACCCTCAGGCCGGGCCGCGAAATATCACCGGGACGATGTGCGCTTGGCACAGGAAGAGACGGAGGCGGCGGACGAGGCGGAGACGGGGCAGGAAGAGACGGAGGCGGCGGACGAGGCGGAGACGGGGCAGGAAGAGACGGAGGCGGCGGACGGGGCGGAAGAGACGGAAACGAGACGTGACGGAGCAGGGACGCGGCAGGAAGAGACGGAGGCGGCGGACGAGACAGACGGGAGGGCGGCCGCACAGCTGGTCACGTCCACCCCAACAGACGGGGGCGGGTTCAGAGGCTTCCCGGACCTGGGGGCGGGACAGGCGACGCCCCTCGCAGTCACAGATGTCCGGCCGAGGCGGCTGTTCGAAGACTCGGGGAGTGACGTCTCGCCTTTCAGGGGATTTCTCAGGGACACGCCCGGAGTGACGGAGGGCCAGTCGACATCCCAACCACTGATAAGGTGGCCGGAGGAAGTAGAGAGTAGGCCGGGTTCGCCGGACGAGCCATTATGGCCGCTGCATTACTCGTTGGCAGACTCCACGTTCAGGGTGACAGTAACCGAACCGCAGGAAGACGAAACACCGCGGGAAGAGAGGGGAGACCGGGCGTCACAAGACCCAGTTCCGGCTCCGCGATACACGCTACGACCCCGAGGGATCGCGAGGAAGCACAGCTGTTGTTGATAAGGGGGCGACCACGCCCACAGGCGACCCAGCGGAAACGTCGACATGACCGGCTATTCGAGGGGGGGGCAATTGACGTCAGCCGGGGCTACGCCCCATGAGCCTAGTCAGTCTCCGTTTCCTCAACATTCCTCTCCCCTTCCCCGGCATTTGTACCGCCATGTACGTAGTCGTGTGTTTGAATTGCGCGCCACGAACTACCACAAGAGGGCGCTTAGAAGCAGTGCGGCGATCCCTAAAATTGCTATGTTAATATTAATTGTAAGCCTTTTTGTTGTTTTCATCCATCTTCGCCCCAGTGCTGTGTAATTTACTTGTGTTTTCTTTAATTTAAATAGGTTACCTTAAATAACTATAGACGTTGCCCGGGCGGACCCGAACAGGCACGGACTTGGACGAGGGTAGGAATGCTTTTACATAAATTGTCATTAAATAAGTAAATAGTAACGAACTTTCCATTGTCAGTAATTTTTATATATTTTTAATGTTTATCTGTAATTTACTCAACTTTCGCCGGGGCACGGAATCGTAGAATATAGTAACGGTAATTGTGTTGGCGCGAAGGGCGCCATGTTGCCACCTGCGAGCGATGAGCTCAGCCCAGTCCATCTTCATCACTGACCGAGAGCAGACGCGCCAGCACCCCGGGGACTTCACCTTTGTTCTGCACTGACCAAGTAATTCTGTCTCGTTAAGTATTTCTGAATCTCTTTCGCTCGTCATCCTCGGGGCAGCTCTCGGCCAGCGGGCTGTTTAATTAATTAATTGTCTCAGTCGAGTTTTCAGCAATCGTGTAATAAGTAAATTTTGTAGCATGGCCACGTGTGTGGACCATGCCTTCACCTAAGTCGATTCGTGCCTCAGGCTTTTTCTACCGTGTAACGTGTAACGGACGTGGAGATAACGTGTTAGTGAAATTAAATCTGGGAATAAAATATAAACTGAGTATTTTATTTAACCACGTGGTGAGTGACTTAGCCTAGGAGTGTGGCGTGCCCGACGCCTAGAGCGGGCCAGGTCTGGAAAGGTAGGATAGAAAGGGCTGGTAACTCGTCCCCACTTGGGCTACGTAACGCCCTGAGAGAGAGACTCCGCCGGGTCCACGTGCCCTTCCACGTGGTGGCGCCCATATTTAACATCTTAAATTCACCGGTAACGCGCGAGCAGCCCTCAAAACATTGTAGCTTTCCTCCTTCTCTAGTGCTCACAATAATAACGATACACTGAAGAACAAACACATGGTGCATTTATTTACAGTTATATAATTTATTTGTCCTGAATAACCTAAGTGTTGACAATAATAACTTCTTAACTATTCATATATTATGGCAACAGTTAAGTAATCCTAGTAGCATATGCAAATATATCCATAGTGGTTTTTGTATTACTTTATTAGTTGTGTAGCCATTATTTTATAAAAACATTAGAAAATTATGAGACCTTAACCCCTTAACATATATATTATGGCTAGATATATGTGTCTAAAAAAAACATTTTTTAAAATTGGTTTTTTTGCAGTAATCTATTGTTTTTAATATGCAAATAAACGTACCACATGTAAAACATACGTTTTTACATTTTTTACAAAATTATGTAATTTTTAATGCACACTGTTTTACTAACACGAGTATACTCGTCATTGCTGAAATATATGTAAATACATTATAAATATTTATGGAATATAATTAAATAGATCAATATTTAGATAAAAACATTTAACACAAATTGGAAGTTATTATAACAACATTAGTAATGTTCAGCATGGTTAGAATTATTTCTCAAAAGTAGTTATCTGAAAATCACATTTGTGCAGCAATATATTTTACCTATTCAATATGCAAATGGACATACCACACAAAATACATTAAAATTTCACATTTATCACACCATCATGTCATTTTGAATGGACACTGGTTTACTAACCCGTGTATACTCGTCAGTGCTAATATTCACTAAGATTACTAAAAATATTTATAACATTAGCCAGATATAGTATAAGCTTACATAGAAACCAATGAAATAACTTTTGCAACATACCATATTTCTTTTACAAAATTACATCTACTTTTATAAAATTGCCTGAATAACATGAAAAACAAAATATGTACATATGATATGTAAATTTTGTCAGTCCGAATAGATCTTCGTATAAAAATTTACCTCACAAGGTTTGTACAGTATACACTAATTGCAATAGCTGAACATTCACAAATACAAAAAAAAATCATTGTAATGTCAAGGATGTCATTCTTTACAAAAAACAAAGTTTTTATGTGAGACATTCAGTTTTTTTCACAGCACAATAAATAAAAGAATGTTATTTGAATACAGTAGCTGAATAATGTCACGAGTCTGTATTGACATTTGTGAAGTTATTCTTGAATGCATTTCACTCTGACTGTAAGCCTAACTAATTTCTGCCTAAATGTCTGCTGTTGTATGATAAACTCTGAAGCACGGCACTACACACAGTGGCACACCACAGTCTTCACACATGTACCGTGTTTCACGCCGTATTTTTTTCCCCCGTGCATCTGTCACCCTGCTGCACATTGCACACTGGCGTGTAGGATTGCTTTTTTTGTCAGTTGGCGGGATCGTAGCTGGAAAGTGACGTTCAGTCATTCTCAGTAGATTCGTTGATTTTCCAGGCCTACCTCGTCCTGGCGACATTGTTGGCTTGTGAAACTGTTCAATCAAATTTTTGACAACAGCCTCTCTGTACTCCAAATGTGACTGCTTCCCTCCCAACTTTGAATATAACAAAAATGAATTCCATATTGCTAGGTCCACTAAATGGAAAAAAATCTTCTTATAGTATTTTTTCCCCCTCTTCCTGGGTACTGCATAGTCTGTTGTGCGCTGGTCAACAATGTCCACACCTCCCATTGTACTGTTGTAATCTAACATAACTTGTGGTTTTATGTGCTGTTGTCCATAGATTGTAACACTTTTCATTTCAGAATTGTGGATTGTAGACAACATTGTGACTGGTTTTTTGTCCATCCACTTCAATGCCAATAGTTTCCCTCTTTGGAAAGCTATGACACTGCCTTTCGGCAATTTTTGTTTCCGCAATTCTGGTGGCATTTCTTTTCTTGTCGTTTTCACAGTCCCATAAGAATCGGTTCGATGTGATAGCAACATATCTGATAGCTGTGGTGAGGTATAAAAATTGTCAGTAATGACACAATAACCTTTCCCAAGAAGAGGTTTCACTAATGACATAACTACTTGTGACGACATTGGCAAGCCTTTGTATTCATCATCAAAATTGGTTCCTCGTCCGGTGTAAATTACGAAGGAATATACATATCCACTTGACGATTCACATAACATGAATGACTTTATTCCGAACGGCGCCCTTTTGAGAGGTAAGTACTGTTTCCAACCTAGACGCCCTTTATATAACATAAGGCTTTCATCTACTGTGACATCTTTCTCTGGAGTGTAAAGTTCAGAAAATTTATTTTGCAAATGAATATATATAGGCCATATTTTGTTCAGTTTAGGGTTTGGATGGGTGGCTGCATCATATGACTCATTATCCACAAAATGAAGAAACTGTTTCAGCTGAACAAATCTGCGAAATGGCATGGTTTTCCTAAAAAATGGTGTGTCAAATATTGGGTTCTTAGCCCAGTACATTTGATATGTAGGTTTTTTGACTATGCTTTGAGCCACAACTAGTGCAAGAAAAACATAGATTTCCTCTTTGTTTGTTGGTTTCCATTTTGTTTGAGGATGTGTTTGAATGTACTGTGATGCAAAACGGTTCGTTTCTGTAGCTATGAGTTCAGCCAAATCATTATCAAAAAATAAGAGAAAATAACGAAGAAAATTATCGTCAACATTTACATTTACATTGACGCCTGGTTTACCTGTAAATGGGTATCTTGGAGGAGAGATAGTTGGCAAACTACAGTTTATCTCACACCACAGTCTGCCAGATATCTCTTCACTACCTGATTCTTCTGAGCTTGAAATGTCATTATAATTGTCGCTACTATCAGATCCCAATTTATCAAGATCACTCACGTCGCTTCCTTCACTGTCGGAATCACTCATTTTGAACAATTTCTATTATTCACATTACAGTAATGTTGACACCTCAGCTAAAATATATAAACATTGGCGGGAACATCATAAATTCATAATAGTACTATTAGAGACATCTAATGTACAATTTTTCAAACACAAACGGCGAACGCGTGTAAGTAGGCTACCGTGATGGATCAAATCTGCCCTGACATCTAGTGGGTAACATAAAACTACTGGAAGTCTGTTTCAAAGGCTGAAAATACCTACCACGACATCTAGCGAGAGCTCATGTAACTCATTCGAGAAAACTCAAAATAATATAATCAGACACACGTTTTTGTTAGTCGAACGAGTAAACTCGGGTTAATAATTACGTGCCAAATGTAAAAAAACGAATATACTTGGGTTAATATGTTAAGGGGTTAAAGAACTTTGTTTTCATGTAGAAATAGCTATCATGAAATATTTGTGGAGGAGTAATTCTACATATCTATCTAATGTTTGTTTGTACCAGTTCTGTTTTAGGAGAGCAAGTTATTTAGTATGCTACTTTAATTACATTTCATTATATGCAATGCAAATATATATAATATATCAGAATTAATTTTTATTTTTCATGCAGGCAGCAAATTACCTGGACATAAAGGGTCTTCTTGATGTCACCTGTAAAACTGTTGCCAACATGATCAAGGGAAAGACCCCAGAAGAAATTCGCAAGACATTCAACATCAAGAATGATTTTTCTGCAAGTGAAGAGGAGCAAGTGAGAAAGGAGAACGAGTGGTGTGAGGAGAAGTGAAATAAAACTCTTTATTGTTTTGTCATGGTCATACTTCATGTAAATATCATTGTATTTTAATACTAGTTTTGGCTGCGGACATTAATGAACTTTTGACACGACAGCATTTGTAGGTAAATTTTGGAAGCTTTTGCTAATATTTTACTGTTCATTTTCTTCTTCACTTTTAAATTTTCCTGCCAAAAATAGCAACTGTTTGGTTCTATAATTATTAATTTTGAGCAATTTGTAAAGGTAATTAGAGCTGCTTAAATTGCTTTGTAATAAAAACTAGAAAAAAATACTTCAAAAATGTAGAAGTAGCCTTGTCATTATTGAAATTGAAAGTTTAAAAATCAACATAACTTGTCCCTGAAATCTGCTGTGACTTTTGTGTTTGTGTAGGTACACCAAAAACAAGCATAAAAATGAACCTGAATTTATTACGTTTAAGTTAATATTGTATATGTGCTGGAATTTTAAGATTACCATAGTGAAATATTCTTTAAAATCCTGTGTGATCCAATTTGTGTATAATGGGCACCAAATGTTCTTGACTTGTGGTGTCTAAAATTATAATTAGATTGTAGTTACTCTTTCATTAGGCTAATTTTTTTTTCCTGTTACATGTGGTTATTCCCTGTTTTAACACTCACCAATTTTCTGATTATCTTGCAATGATACTGATGTTATTAGTGCTTGTAATAAATCAGTAAATTAAACTGCTCTTGGTATTTTCCTTCTTGAAACTAGTGCCCGGAATATGTGAAACGACGTGCATTGAATTTTTAGGCTGCTTCGTAGTACATTACAGATGGTCTGAACACTGAAGTTGAATTTATAATTGCAACTTTGTGTATTGTGTGGCACCATTATCTAATGTATTTGCAGTGAAGATTTTTAGACACAATCTTTCTGATATATTGTGGGGAAAAAATTATTTTTATTTACCACTGTTAATAAAAATTAACCAAGTTTATTCCCACCAAATGCCATTGTTTTCTGTCCTGCAGTGGATCCAGCCAGACCTTTTGGTATTGTGCAGTTAGGCAAGCATTATATTTAAAATACTTGCTATGTTATGTTTTGATAGATTATAGTAAAACCTCGTACATTGAACTCCTTTATAACGAAGCAGCTGATAGGTCGCACCAAAACACCTCTAACAGTATTTTTCCAGTTCCACCAAAAACACTCGCTAAAGCGAAAGAAAAATAAAAAATCTCCAAACCGTTTCTGTAGAATTGTCAAATTTTTTCCATTTGCTTCGTAAATATATTGCATTTCAGCAAATAAACAAGTACTGCCTCCATCTTACATTTTATTGACCATAGTACTATTGACATACTGAAATGCACTTAGAAGTTAGTGAAGTTACACATTGTACCAAAATTAACTAACAAAAAAACACATCAATTGATGTTCCGAACATCACTTGAAATTTCTCATACATCCCACTTGCAGAACTTTACATTGGTGTCCTGTGAAAATTTGCGATCGTTGTAATGAATGCTGATATGCAATCTAGATTCTGTGGAAGTGTTACTTAACTAAAGTAAGCAGGAGTTCAAAGTTGTTTCTAAATTGTGGTACAATATATGTTACTTAACATGTTTTCTTGTTTGGAGGTTAATTTTTATGGATTAATTTTGTTTACTTACAAATTGGGTTATGTTAGGGCAAACCTAGTCCAATTTTTTATGAATTATAAGACTTAACTTGCAGTGATGTATTTTTCATTTTCAGATAGTGGATAACAAAAACAAAAAGCAATATTTTTTGCCATGAAACTGAAAATTCTGTATGCTGTTGATCAGGGAGGCATAACGGTCTACCTAGGCCGTCTTAACAGTCATGACTTATGACAAAGTAAAGTATTTCTTCATCCTGAATTCAACTCTATTAACTATACAACTATTTATTTTTGTAGTACATATCACTTGTTAGTTTTGAATTCACCACTTTATAAAGAAACCTCACTATAACAAACACCCAAAATCAATTCCTTCAAGTTTGTTAATAAGGATTTACTGTACTTAATTTTACCCCAATTTTTTATATTTGTCTGCCAAATATTTTTTTTTTTTTTTTTCGCTTCTGAAAAGATTTTTTGTGTGAACCCTTTGTAATATAGGTTCTGTTTTGGTGTATTTTTTTAACAGGCAGACATCTTTTTAAAAAAAATAAAGCACAGTATGGTTTTTTTTTTGTCTTATTCCTGTGGTTTCTTATGATAAAATGAGAGGATTTTTTTTTTTAAGTAAATGTCTTTTGAATAAAATGAAAAAGGCATACTATTATTTTCCTTGGGTATAAAAAAAGCATAAACAAAAAGTGTTGTTTGACCAACTACGCAAATAGTGTTAAGGTTACACGCTCCAACACAACAGCCCGACCACAGTCACTCAATGTTTGGATCGTGTATAGAGCAGTTGTCTCATGAAAAGGAGCTGATGATCAGGTGGTTGAGTCTGATATTATGTCATGCAAATATTTATAATTATAATCACATGACCTTTTACAGCTTGAAAATTACATTTAATAAATATCTGGCGAGAAAATTTGTGATTCAACAACAAATGTAATAGAACTGTAGGAATAAATTCACAGTAAATTCCCCAAGTTAATGATAATGACAAGAAAATGAACTGGCCTGCTGTGCATGAGAGACTGAACTTTAATAATAGTACTTCAATTTCTATGTGGTCTTACAATGTTACAAGCTGGGTGTTGCATTCAGCTATAGCACTGTGGTCATAATTTCAAATACATATTTTTATTTGATTAAAATTGCCAAATAAATGGCTGTAGTGATTAAGTGCTAATCAGTCGTTCATGCTTGCATACTAACTACTTTGATATTATTTTGAACAAAGTTGCATTCCATTGTGTGTGACACGTTCAATCTTACTAAACATTTTCATAAAATACCATTAAATATAACCGTACAATGTTTGTTCAAAATTATGTGTGTAATAGCTTTTATTTGAATCATGGCTGCAGTTGTTACAGCACGATAGATTTGTGGTCATGTGCTTTAGAAGTCCAACTATCATAGTGATGATGTAATTAAAAATATGGTGTGTTAAGTAAATGTCATGATACTTAATGTAGGTAACTATGAAAGAATTTTCTCATGGAAACTGATCTAAAGAGCGAGAAAAAAATTTCTCTGCATAGTTCTTACATGTGCTGGTTATATTTTCAACCATGCTCATTTCAAAATGTTATCAAAGCAAACACGTGATAAATTTTGGTGGTAAGTATTTCAAATAATTTTGAGTACGTAGTTTGCTGAAGTGTGCCATATTCGCTTCCTTGGGTCCAAGCTTCACTTGTGAAAATGCTAAAGCATATTATCATGATGCTTGCTGTGATGACAATGACTGTGGTTCTGTTCTCGATAAAAACTGCATAACTGCCTTTTTCCCTGCAAAAAAAAATTGTATTAACAGAGCAAGTGAGGTTACTGGGTATTGTGCTAAAAACCAATAGTACATAGTTTTAATCTTTTGGAATGAAATGATGTTGAATGTTGGTCTTAAATGTGACAGTTCAGTAATGCAAACAGCAGTAAACTTTACCACTTGAAGGGCTGTTATACAATTGGAAATGATGTATGCACATTCATCGACTGTATTTATTTATAAATCTTGAGGTTATTTAATAAGCTGTTAGTTCTCTTTCAAAGTTGGTGGTCTGCATGGGAAGTCTGCATGTGCAAAGCTTTAGATATACATTTTGATTTTAAAGCTATTGCAAGATATTCAAGTTGCATCCAATTGATTACGAATCTGTTGTTTTTAAAGTGTGTACATCCATTACTTCACAACAAAATAAAGTAGAAAATTTGCTTAGTTGACTCGGAAATCCTAAAATATCAAAATTGAATCATTAGGTATCTGTGTGTATTCAAATAATATTTGATATTCATGAATAACTTGATATCTGATTCAACATTTTAAATAGTTTTTTTTTTTTTTTTTTAAATTTATTAGGTACCGATAGATTTAGCACGTGGGACTCAATTACAAAATATTTTTAATGTTTATGAAACCAGGATGATTTATTGAGAAATTTGGAATTGTTTAATGCAGCATAGTGCATAACTTTTGTATGTGTAGTAAATTATCTGTAATCATGATTAAGAATCATACAAATACTCTATTTTTATGTATTTGATTAATCAACAATTAGGTTTCAGACTTAAAAATTTACTGGTTTAAGAAAATGCATTGGTTTGTCAGATTTTTCATTTTCTTGCATTTTACACCACATTATTGTTCCATAAATATTTATCTTTCATTTTGCTCTATCTTGCATCAATTTCTTGAAGTGTGGAAAAAAAAGTGTTACTGTATGTTTAAATACAATTCAAAAAATATTTTTTTATATTATTCCAAAATCAAAGCAAATAAGAGTAACAAGATTCGCTATAAACCAACAAATCTTAGATGAATGTGCCTGACTAAAGCCTTGCATGTAAAGATGGCGTGCCCTTGGATAAACTCATTTTTAACATGCTTTTGTTAGCTTCACTTGTAACTAACGAACTATGTAAACATATCTTGGAAGTCAATTTTAACCTACCCACTTCTAATTGTATTGATTTCAAGCTTTGCAAATATATGTCATCCGGACGGCAATACAATAATTTGGTACCATTGAACTGATCCGATGATGGAGCCAGGAGGTGGATAGTGGAACTTTTTAGTGTGTAACTGATAAAAGCATGTTTGTTTAGTTTTTTAATCTATAATCATGCATGACTTGATGTAAGTTTTTGGACATACGCCATTGCTAAGAACTTTTTCTGTTTGAAGAAAAACTAATAAATAAAATAAATAAATAAAAATACTCAAAAAAAAGGACAAAAACACACAAAATTAAGCAAACAATTGCTGTTGTCAACAAGGATATGAACACCACAAAATATTCCGAAACAGGAATATGGTCAGCAAACAAACAAAGAAAAACAAAGAAAAATGTACTAAGAGAACGAAAAAGTCCCCACAAATGATGACAACACAAAAATATTGAAACCCAAAATAATTCAGCACAACAGTTGAAGCGAGACAAAAAACATGACAAAACGAAAAGACAAACAAACACAATAGTTTTACCTAAACAGAAACAAGCGACGTTTCGGGAACTGCTATCTGCTCCCGTCCTCAGGCAGAGACTCTCAGTCGCACCTGTGTTTCCGTACCATGTGCGTCTCTGCCTGAGGACGGGAGCAGATAGCAGTTCCCGAAACGTCGCTTGTTTCTGTTTAGGTAAAACTATTGTGTTTGTTTGTCTTTTCGTTTTGTCATGTTTTTTGTCTCGCTTCAACTGTTGTGCTGAATTATTTTGGGTTTCAATATTTTTGTGTTGTCATCATTTGTGGGGACTTTTTCGTTCTCTTAGTACATTTTTCTTTGTTTTTCTTTGTTTGTTTGCTGACCATATTCCTGTTTCGGAATATTTTGTGGTGTTCATATCCTTGTTGACAACAGCAATTGTTTGCTTAATTTTGTGTGTTTTTGTCCTTTTTTTTTGAGTATTTTTATTTATTTATTTTATTTATTAGTTTTTCTTCAAACAGAAAAAGTTCTTAGCAATGGCGTATGTCCAAAAACTTACATCAAGTCATGCACTCCCATTGCACAAATCTTTTAAAGATAACATATAATCATGCATGTGATCAATTATACAATGTGTATTTGAATTTGGCAGACAAAAAGCTTCCCCTACACGGAACATTTGTCCGTTTTTTTCTTTGAGCGAGTGTGTTAGTACAGTAAAATTTCCGTGTCTTAAATATATTTTTTACTTAATGTTGACCTGCTTCTACATACAAAAACACAAATCCAGAGAAACTATGGGAAGAATTTGGTCGTGGCCTTAGTAAGAAAACTTCCCAGCATTTAAGCATGATCTCAAAGAGACCAGCTTAAATGTAAATCTGTGTTGCACCAATGAAAACCTTGATGAGCAAAATTTTGTGATGTCGCTTGTCAGTCCAATGAATTACATAAAACACTAACTACCAACCTTTTCTTTCGTTCTAGTGCTTCATTCAGTTCGGGCTCAACTTGGTTTTTGAAGGCAGCTGCTTGTTCTTGAAGCAGCTTAATTGTTTTCTGCTTCACTTGCTTTATTTTTTGGATGCTTTCGGTGTCAACCTCCGGTTCCTTGTTGCATTCTTCCGTCGGCCCATTTTTCGCTCTCAAAGATTTTCTTGCCGAATTACTGGCTTGGGGCTGAAACAGTTGTTTTGTGAAGATAGCCAGTCCAACACAGTTACTTAATCAAATGTTGTAATTTTACAACCAATGATGTTATTGCTCACCACAAATATATTTTAAATTGTTTCTATAAATTTCACTGAAGGTTACAAACTTTACTTGTTAAAGATGCTTTTAATTTTGGTTAGTAGTAATAACATGAACTGCACTGTTGGGAGATTGCTTTAAATGCTTTTACTGTGGCTCAAAGTGCCAAGTGATGGTTATGGTAGTAGAGATGGATTTTGTTAGAAATGTTTAATTTTTATCTTTGTTTGGAGTAGCGGAGAACTAGCTTTCTATTATTAGTTATTACCAAACTCATAATATGAAACTAATGACACAAATTCTTTTTAAAACTGACAGGACATAGTGCACCCAGAACTTAATGCTAACTAGAGACCAGTTTTGAGAGAGAAAAAAAACATGCAAAAAACATTGTTCAATGAACCACTGGCTAGTGTCTCCAAATTAATGCATTGTTTGGCGTTTTCCTCGGAAAAGTTTTGTGTTTTGGGACAAAGAGGGCAAAGGACTCGGCTAAGCTTTGAGACCTTTTTATAGTGCAGGAGTATAGTCTGATAGGACTAAAATTTTAAGTTTTAGGAAGAGGAGAAGAAAAATTTCTTAGTTATCACTTGGCAAGGAAACAGCTGCCACCCACAATGCAGTTGGTGTGTGAGGGAGATGTTACTTCCATGTAAGGGATGGCTCAGTTATGTTTGGTTGTTTGTCTTCTTTGTTCTTTCACTGTTTGCATGTTACGTTGGCCACAGTTAGGGTGTAAAAAATTATTTAAAAAAAAAGGGGGGGGGGGGGGGTTTGTCTGTAAAGTTGTTTTATGGACGATTATTTTACGTGATAACATCATAAGAAAACATTGATGAAAAAATTGCATACTTTTTAATTTTCAAATATTATTTACAGTTTTTGCAAATTTAATTTAATTAATCTGTTTAAATATAATCAGGAACAATTAGTTAAAAAGCCCGCCTTAACCTGTTTGATATTATAGAACATTTTCTCGCACGGTGGTTGGCCGATTCTTGCATGCTCGGCTCAGGTGGAACGTGACAATTTTTTGTGCGTGTAGCCAGCGTTCATCGATTTATAAGACATCACGTCAAAAGAGTTTTTTGATATCCTATTGTGTTTAGTATGCTTGGGATGTAACATGACCTGTAGATAACATGCAAGAGGGCTTGTGGATAATGAACATGCAGATAATGGATTGAGGTGCTTAAATGATTCATTACTTGACATATTAGTAGACTTTGAGCCTAAACTAGTTTGGATCCAAAATAGGTAAGAGCAGAGCTGTTTATTGTTGCACACTACACTTATTCACTATATTTAATTAATTTTAAGACAACTAAAAAACAGTTTACTAAATTTTTCAGAAAATTATTGAATACATACCTATCTACTCAATTATTATAATTTTATTGAGAAAAAAGCATGTAAAGAAAATATTTCATATTTTAGTCTTCACTAAATTGGTAAGTATTTAAAAATGTTAATATTTATGGTTCGTGAAATATATTAAAAATAGTATACCTAATTACATGAAAAATTACTAAATAAATTTTGTTTGGATGTTATAAATTTATCATTTTTCAATTATAATCTCTTCATAGTGAAATCCTACCTTTTTTAATTGCATGTGATTTACCATTGTGCACTGAGTAAAGTTATTTTCATCCAGACCCTTAGTTTTTTCGACAGCCCTAACCAACAGGCTAAAAATTTTCGGATTTGGTTTCCAACTAAGTAAAAAGAAATCTTGTTCCAGGATTCAAATCTTATGTGTGTTATCCTTTTACCTCTGTACTTTGAAAGTCAATGGCAAAATACTATAGAATTATCCTGCCTCATAATCCTTTGTAAAAATGTAGTTGTCTTCTGCTATTGGGAATTCTTACAAGCCAAGTCAATTGCATTTTGAAGAAAACTAATGAATAGCTAAAGCAAAAAATTTGACTGATTTCTGTATACCATCTTGCCATCTTCCTCTTCAATTTAAGGTGGGACAAAATAAATGTCAAAACATCGTTATTTTAAAACAATTCACTTTTACCTTTAGTGTTTTGAAGATATATTTGATTGTAATGATTTGTTTTACGGAGGCGATCTACTGTATTTTGCTGCTGGTGCAGATTTGCAGTAACATCTTTGATTCACTTTTAAGGCTCTTTACAAAAATGTTTTTGCAAACATGCCTCTTAGAGAAGTAGCTGTATATTAATAAAAAAAATGAATAATTAAAAACAATATTTACAAATGTTTACTAGTTATAATTAAATTATGACATCTGTATTGTAGTGCTGGTGTTTCTGTGCAGTAGCTAAAAACATCTTGAGATGGGTATGGATAATTTTGTGCTCTGCGAGAATAGTCTTAAAATTAATATTGAGGCATGTAAAAACCTGTGTAAGATATTTAAATGACAATATCATTTTTGTATTTTAATCTTTTCCTTGGGCTGAGACTGACTTATTTTGAGTTTCAATATTAATTTTGTTTTGGCGCACTTTCTTATTTAACTTGTGGGTAACAGAATTTGGGGGGGGGGGGGGGGGGACATGTAATAAAATACCGTATTTGTAAAAAAAATAAAAAAATATATATTAAAACTTTTTATCCTTGACTTAGTAATTTTAGTTTACAGTAAGTGCCATTAAAGTATTCTAAACCATGTTTATAAAAGAGGTAATACCTATATCCAAGTCCCTTCACTGGTATTATACACCCATTAGGTATGTAAAGCAACTGCTAATTTAAATAAAATTGTAACAATAGTAGTAAAATTAAAATTTCGTAATCATAATTTTATGTTTGCACATTCTGTCTAGGGAACCGAAAAATTATTAATAAGTTTTTTTAATTATGTAACCAAACCAATTATGCACTGCCAAATTCCACCTACCATAATACTTGTTAACCAATAATTTCAAAATATTTGATATTTCAAACGAAATCCCTCCATGTTGAAAGCCTACTTAACGATTCAGCTAAAGCGTTTATCATACCGCGCCGCATGACAGTAGCACGTGACATGTCTCATAGAATAAATAAATAAATCTGTTCATTTCAGATGTATTTAGCAATATTAACAGTATTTTATACATTGTTAGTCTGACCTAAGACCCCGTTAGATAGGTAATTACTAGTAAACTTCTTGAAATACATTTATTTTCAGAATTAGAAAAAATTCATGAAATAAAAAAAAAGTTTGAATTTTTTTCGGATGCGTCTCTCATAAACAATTACAAAAAAAAAAAAAAATACAATGTTCTAAGCAACTTTAGCACGCACTCTATCTCAGTATTCACGTAACATTGTAAAATGTATTTACCTACCTACCTATCTACCTACCTTGCACAATGTAGTTTCTAAAGCAGCCGCTAGAGTGTGGGAGCGTATCACAGCAAAGTAGCGTTAGAAACCATGTGTTCATCTGTCATGCCACAGCAGTTTGAAATAACGTGTTCGTAGCGGTGCAGTGAAATTTATAACAAAAAAATTGTGATATGCTTCAGGTCGATGGGAATATCTTGCGTGTTGTGCGTCTGAAGGTACGAGTAATGAATTTTGTTTTAACGCATGAAGTTACATTATAGTTTCTAGGTACCTATCTGTAACACGTAAGGTAGCGAGCAAGCCTTTTTATAATTATAATTAGCTAAACGGTTAAATAAAATAGATTTTACACAATAACAATTGTTGAATTATGATTATTGTAATATACTTAAGTTACCAATGTAAAAAAATGTGTCAAGAAACTCGAGTAACTCGCTTAGGCTAAATTCGAGATAGTACGATCATAATTAAAACGAAACTAACTGTTTTTAAGATTTTTTTTTTTGTTGTTGTTGAATGAAAGGCGATAACATGCCAGACAGTAGAAGACTAATGAATAATAACAAAAAAATACGCTCACCATTTCCTGCTTGAAATTTATATCTTGACATCAACCAGAATGTAGACAGCTGTAAGTTGCATTTTCAGTTCAGTGGCTCCGGAACGAGAAGGCTACTAACTACTTTGCACCTTTGTAAACAAGGTATCTGCTCAGCTCCATCTCATACGTACATGTGAAATTGGAATTCCCGACGTCCTGTGATACCATAGGCGTTCTTAGTTAAGTCCGATAATCAAACCTCGTGCTAAAACTTATGATTTACGATTGTCTTTTTTCTTTCCTCTTCGTTTATTTTATTATAATAGTTAATGTGTATAGACCTTGGAATTTTGCATTTAGCCATAGAATAAATTCAAAAATGTCATCCTGTTTCTTCTGTGGATGCTACACGAAATAACTTCATGGAATATTGTCTTAATCCATTCATTTAATCGGCCAAACAATTCATAATCCTTCGTATGTTTTTTTCGGATCTAATTATCTACTGACTTTTAAAAAAAATTTGCTTTTTTTTTTTTTTTTTTTTTTTTTTTTTCAAACTGAAGGCTAACTGTGGCAAGAAAATGAACCTAGTGGCTCTGTGACATGGGCTACTGCATTTCTGATTAAAAGCAATTAATAATTTCTTTTTTTCACGTAACTGCGTAGATTTTCATTATTATAACTCTGTTAAGTAAAACTATCCTAAAATTGTGTACTTAATTAAATTACGGCATGTGCTTTCCCAACGATGGACTTTCCCATGGACTTCGATGCTTTCATCAGGAACTCACTTTCTACAAATCCTGGTCGAGCAGCAATTGACGGATTTATTTTATGGATAGTACAGTCAAAAGTAACTATTAAAAGTAAATACGTATGCGTTACCAAATCATTAGAACAGAGTAAGCAATAAATAATTTGTGTTCCTCCCAGCATTGCATGGCTTATTTTTGTTAATAGACATCAAAAAAATGGTGTACACCGTTGGCACATTGTTGAGGTAACAAACAGGACCATCGAGAAAAACTAAAGAACCCGGGGGCAAATAATTTGACCGGAACTCTTCCCCATTATTATTATTTTTTAAATTTATTTTTTTCGAACTCCACAATTTACAAAATTCTCATAAAACTGAAAATTTTACCTGTGTGTATCGCATAACAGGCAAGGTTTACAATTAATTAAATTTAGCAGTAGACTCATAGTTTCGTTCTAACTCTCAGGGTGGCGCACTGGCTCCCTCGTCAAGATTTGCGAATAGTGGCGCTGAATGCGCCATGCTATTAGTCCATCCCCCTTACAGTGGTATCGTGAGGGAGAGGAGATCCAGGCGCTAGCCCTGTGTGTCTATTCACTGGCGGCTAACTTCTTCGAAGAAGGTATCGTGAAGTTGGTGTTACGATATGACAAATGCCTCGGTCGTTTTGGCGATTATGTAGAAAAATAAGCAAGTAAGACCCTGATGAACGCTTCTTAGTATAATTTATAATGTTATGTAAATTAGTCTTTTTTATAGCACATCGGAGGTTGAAATAAAAGCCCTCGTATGTTTTGCTAACCAGATAGTGAAAAGAAGGGGGGAGGGAGGGGAGTCGTTCTCATTTGTATAAATCTACTCGTTTGCTTCTTACCTCCGCAGTAACTTCAGCATTTTTTTTCAGCAGTTGTAGGTGTATCGCATACAGGTAGGTGTAGTTACACTTACCATATTATAACTATTCGGTTGTAGGCTAATTTGAGTCCTACTACTTCCGCGGACAAGAGTGACAAGTTGAAAATCTTCAAGATTCCCAGGGGTGTCCAGGGAATTAAGTTTGTCATTCCCGTTTCACAGTTTTGATTTTGCAAGCGCAGGCGGGCCCTTAGAGGAAATGACTTTTTCATTGCAAGGGGGGGTTGGGTTTCTCATGACATTGATTCCGTGCATTGTTGACAGACAACGCCAAACCAGCCTTTTTTGCCGTTTGAAATAAAATCCTGACCTAACAGGGATTTAAAAGTAGTCACTTCACCGCGAACCGGCTGTAGCTGATGGCGCGTGCTGTCTCGCGGGAGAAGCCTCGTTTCGTCGGACGGGCTGTACCTACCGGCTGGCAGTGACGGGTCGCGGGTTCCCCCGTTGTCGTGAGGTAACTGCCGCCCGGGGTCTGTCCCGGCCAAGGTCAGCAGGGTCACGCCGACTGCGTCTGTCCCCCAGGTCGTGCACCGCTATACGTGCTTGCGCAGGCGTCCTTCGCTCCAGCAGGTGTAGTTCCGTAGCCTTGGACTCACGCCGATTCTTGGATCCTTCTGAGGCCGCCATGAGTCAATCCAGCGTGTGATTCACGTGTCGTTCCAAGTTCATCAAGTGTTTTAAGTTTTCTCTTTTAAATATATAAATAAAATTGTAGTGGTTTGAAGTGTCGTGTGTTTCGCACAGGGTACGGAACCCCTTAGCTCCGACGTAAGAGGCATTCTGAACCCGGAGTTACATTAGCCCGTCCGTCGTCCGTCCGTTGTTCGACATCCGTTCGTCCGTCAGCCGCCGAGCGATTTACAACACTCCGCTATTCCGTCATATTTGCCCTTATACTTGCTGCCAACTGTACAGAAAACTTAAATTAAAAATATATATGTATATTGTAAAATTATATTAGTTTGACAATAAGTAAGCTATGGTCTTATAACTCGTAAAACACGATATTTTTCACTGTGGTATTTGTTTTTCAAATTTTCAGAGTTAAACATGCGTAGTATCTTACACTTGTATGAATAGGACAATTTTTGTTTCAAAACACGAACTTTAAAAGTTAAAAAAAAAAAATTACTATTATGTAAGTATCTAAAAAAATCAAACAGACTTCAAAACTTTCTAATATAATAAAATTTGGCTCGCAAAACCCTTGCAACCGTTTGCATGTTATAATTCGATCCGTCCGTTAGTCAGAAGAATGAAGTCACCAAGCTCTGACGGACGGGCGGATGGGATTTTTCTGGCTGCAGGCCACGTGACCCACGGACGGATGGACTATTTTAATTCCGACTTGTGCCTCGAGAACATGTCCAGGACAGTTGTGT
The DNA here is from genome assembly GCF_032445375.1 of Bacillus rossius redtenbacheri. NCBI lineage: Eukaryota > Metazoa > Arthropoda > Insecta > Phasmatodea > Bacillidae > Bacillus > Bacillus rossius. Next base: position 25,377,178 of record NC_086339.1, read on the forward strand.
ACGTCCTTACGATAGTCTTACGACGAACACGCAAAATACGCCGCAGCTACCCAAGTACGAAGTCTCTCTTTGCAGTGCCTGTGACAATTGGTGCTACCGTTGCTATGGCAACGGGGCCCATGGGCCTAGGGGGCCTGCGAAGGAAAGAAAAAAAATTTACAACAAAAAAGTAAACAATTTTAAATAAATCATATAAAACAATTAAACAGTAAGGCCTAAATTTATTTACCGATGAAATATTACACCAGAGTAATATTATTCGGAATATGCTGTGCGTATAGAACGTGTCTGAATCTACAACTGTGAGTAACAAAAACCACCACCAGTTGACGTGACACCAATTTGACAGTGCAGAACACTTACACTCATTTATTTGCCATTATTCAAAATAAATTTACGTTGACAATCGAAACACTGACTTAAAACTAGTTTTAACGTGTTTTAAAAATAATTGTGAAAAGGTTAAAAAATATATAACTAAAACAATGTACATAAAGGAAAAAAAAAAAACATTTTTTTATCTCTGTTAGAAAAAAAGGGGGGGGGGGGATCATGATTTCTAGCAACGGGGCCCACAGAATGATGTGGGGGGTCTGATCAAGTGGACGATTAAACCAGCCTATACAGGAAACATTGTCATTCTCGGTCCAGCCGCCTTGAGTTCGAGACCAGCCCCATGCCTTTTGCTGCTTCCTTCCATCACCACTTCCTCTTAACCTACTGACCGTGAATCTGAGCACAACCTTACAACAAGCAGAATGTCACCCATTCCAGCTAGTTATTATTTACAGCAAGCAGTGCGGCGACGGGCTACGGTGGATTTAATGGAAATTCTCGTTTCTTCGAGATTTTAGTTTCATTTTGGCTCTCTGGTAATCTAAGAAACAAAAATTAATATCCATTCTAGTTTGAGTTGATTTAATTATTTTTATCGCTATAGATTTCGCAACTGGCTGAATGACAAAAAAACAATTGGAGGTATAACCTGTGTGCCACCCAGTACCAGCGAAAAATAAACTCAATTACATTCGATATCTTTCTTGCATTTGTTGTTATCCACAAATATTTTCAACAGATATTGACTAGTAAGTGTAATATAAAAGGCGCGCAAGTCTTCGTAGTTGTCATCACTTGCGCGCCTTTTTTTACACCCACTATATTACACTAGGTGAATATATGTTGATAATATTTACGGCAGAAGAGAAAATGCAAGGGAACTATAGAATTAAAATTTTAGCCCTTAAATGAAATTAACGATTAAAAAAAAAAAATTGGTTGTCTGTAAAGTCGGTTTACGGACGATAGTTTAACGTGACAACGTCATAACAAAACATTGATGAAATGATTGCATACTTTTATAAATAAAATTGAATCATTTTTATTGAATTATCACTATTTTGTATGGATACAAAGAAGGAGTGAAATGAAATCTACAATTTAATTGATAAATTTACTTTTATTTGCACTCATTAATTCAAATATGTTTATTACTTTAACGAACAGATTATTTTAACTATAACTTTTATACATGTTTGCTATTTTAACTTCTTCCAATCTGTGTTATTCTGTTAAGGATAGGACGTTGATAGGAAAAGTAGGAAACGAATGGGAGTGTTTCAAGTTTAATGTGCCTCGAAAAAGTCAAATCGATGGTTGTTCCAATCGAGTGGAAGAGAGATAGATGCGGCGCAAGCGTACAATGAGCGCAACGGGACACAGCGTAACGGGACAATGTGCGTAACGGGACACTTTTTTCGTGCGTGCAGCCGGCGTTCATCGATTTATTAGACGTTGTCACGTCAAAAAAGAAAGAAAAATCTACATGGAGTGTGAGACCGTCCCAGAAAAGGTCGAGCTGCTCTCGGACGCATATTGGTATTTGAGCGGAGGAAAATGAATTATGCGGGTGGTTATCGGACAGGCGGATCACCGGCGGATGGGACACGCGCGCACGCAGTTCCCACGATTGATGGAGGCAGATAGATACCCGGGTATCGACCGCGCGCGGAGCAAACAATGACTCAGGCCCCGCGCGCACCTGTTCCCGCCGTCTGCTCTTCCCACTCCCTCCTCCCTCCCCACTTTTACCAGCCGGCCATTGTTTCCGTCCGCCGCTGCGCCCTGAACGGGACACCCGAGTTGCAATTTACGACCTCCTAATAGCACCGTGAGCTCTTGGAACTGGGGGGTTCCACTGTTGAATATTGCATGCCAAGTGCTAGCTAGGTACGTGCAGGCGCTTCTTAGGGCCCCGTTCTACAATGCCACGTAAACGGAGACGGATCTCCAGGAACATTTCTCTGTCGCGTCTGCCTGCTTCCATATTGCACGGAAACGTAACAAATGGCAACCATTTCAAGGTCACGAATTATTAAAATAATTAAAAAAAACTATGTATGTTATTCATCGAGATCTTAGCATGGGCAGAATTCACATTCATAATAAAAATAAACGACAAAGATATAATATAACACTAGATACCCGCAACGTATTTAGAAAATAAACAAACATGGCTACCACCGCAGCCAAGTACTCGGCTTCTGCTGATCGCACTGTTAAATTGTAAGAGCTCAGCACTGCCGATCTAATGAGTTACGGGTCCGTCTCCGTCTGCGTGCTGTTATAGAAACTCTGTTCCGGAGATCCGTCACCGTTTACGTGATCCGTCTCCGTTTCCGTGTCATTGTAGAACGGGAGTTACAACGCTTGAGCGCCTAGGAGTCCCCTGCTCACACAGCTAATATGCTACAAATTTAATAACTTGTAAGGAATTAGCTAGGAAGAACACATGGTGGGGGGGGGGGGGGGTGTTTGTGCTTTACACAGGGAGAGGACAGGGGGAGGTATTCTCCCTTTCTCGAAATTCTAAGGAATCCAAAAATTCCTATAAAATCTATCATTCCCAACAACAAAGGGAAATAATTTTAAAGCAAGTAACAGACATAGAGCTTCTGCCCCCAAAATTAAATTCTGCGTACGCACTTGAGGAAGAATATTAAATTTCACCATGAAATGAGTGTTGTTAAACAAACGTGTTATCACATCTGCAAGGAATTAGCGTTAAACTTAATTATAACCAAATTATGTTTTGTTATCTAGATATGAAAAAAAGAGAAAAAAAGGGAAGGGGTTCGTTCTCATTTTGACATAAATTATTAACACGGCAAATCATTTCACACATCTACTCCCTTACTTCTTACCTCCATGGCATCTTCTGTATCTTTTACACCACCTCCCGTACAGGTATAGAATGTGTAACGCCTAGGTGTAGTTGCACTTACCAGTAGAACGATTTGGTTGTAGTCTAACTTGAGTTCTACTGCTTCCATTATTCGGAATCGTGCTTTACTTTGTTTGTATCTAATATTGCTTCAGATTTTTGGTATAAGATTAGTTTAGAACGTAATAAGCGTAAGTGATGACTCAAACAGAGACAAATTAAAGCGGTAGTAAAAATTACCGAAAGGCGAACTTAAACTTATAGCAGCATTTAAAGCTCATCATAAGAATTTTTAATATTTTTGAATTCATAACAATAATTTTATTTTGATCGTTAACATTTATAACATCCACGCTACTTTCAGATTTTAAAATGGGAACAGGTGGTGCTAGCAGTAACACTATTCGGATACCATCCATCCCTTATAAATGCGTTCTTTACATTGTGGCTGCATTTGCTAAGGGTTGTTGAGACGTGTATGCTATAGACGCATCCCTATGAATTCGAATACAGCCAAAAGTCTTTGTCGTGTAACGTGTTTCGAACTTGACAATTCTCGGGAGTAGCATCTACCAGTGGCACCGATTTCCCAAATGTCATTTGCAAATTATCGCATGATGTTTGATTACGAACACTGATAATCCCACGAATTTGTTTACAAACAGTGTTAACAGAACAACAATGGCAGAAGGATACGTGAGACCATCGACAATACTTTTGAGAATTATCAAATTTGAGACAAGTACAAGGAAGACTTGTCATGTCTGTCACCGTGCCTCATTTCTAGGGGTAAAGTTAGAGGGTGAGTTGCGATAAAACCGAACTAACAACCATTTAGCACGGACATGTTCGTTAATATTGAAATTAAGCAGCATTTTAACAAAACTTCATTAAAATCACAAAAGTTACATGTTTTAATGTTTGAAATTCGATGACAGTGATTATTTTAGGAATCGGTTTATACAACATATATAGACAGAAAAAAAAAGAATTTACTTTGTTTTATCATTCATCTGTTATCGGATGAGTTTCAAACACATAAATTCTTGCTCATTTTTTATTATTTTTCCGAACGAAACTTCCTTAGACAAGTGTATTACAAATAATCTAGTGTAAAAAAAACCTGCTAGTTTCATTCTATTTTTAGAAGAATCAGTGTTGTGAAACATTTTAATGTCATATTACTTGAATAATTTACTACCTTCATAAACGTCTACACCAAACAACAATGATTTTTTTTTTTTTTTTTTTTAAACTAGATAGCCTTACAAATGAAACCATGAATGAAATCTTTCCTGTACTCGTTGCTTGTGTCTCCGTGCGGGTGAAAGCTGTTAAGACGTCCTAGTGGAGGGGGTGTGGGCTGGGGGAGGGGAAGTGTAATTCACATAGGTACTCCGTGCGCGCGGCACTGAAGGAAGATGCGCGCGGGACCCCCAGGTACTCACTCGGTCTGCTCGCCTCTCCCACGCGTCGCGGGGTAGCTTTCCCGACGAGCGCAAATGTAAGTCCTTCCCCCCCCCCCCCTCCCGGCTGATATCTGCCTCCGCGCCCGTCTGGCCGGCCCGTCGTCGAGACGCGACGCGACGTGTCGGGTCGACCGCCGAACAGCGAACGAATGCACGAAGAAATCAATGACGGAAGGAACAATGAAAGACTGAACGAAGGAATGACAGAAAGAATAAGTTAATAAGGAAAAAAAAAGAATAAACAAAGGAATGTCTGAATAAAGAAAGGATTTGTGGATGAAGGGTTGAATGAGTGAAGGAATGAAGGAATATGATAGAAGAAATAAATGAGGAAGTTTGTGAGGCGGGATGATAAGCGCGACGCTCGCTGGTGTTTCTAGCGCGGTATAGCCTCTAAGCGCAATGCTCTGAACCGGCGCGCAGTCTTCTCGTCGTCACAGGACAACTGTTAAAATTTGAGCGGTGACCGTAACATTATGTGTCGGAGAAATGAAATTAATGGTGTAATGAAAGTCTCTTAAAAACATTCAAGAATCTGTACAGGTTTTTTTTACGCCTAAAAATTACTCCAAAAACATGCATTTTAGCGTTTTTAACTGTTCTAAAAGTACAGTTTAAAAACTTAATCCGAAATCAAAAGTACTTTTCGTCCCTCAGCGAATTCTTAAATGTTTTTCATAAACAGATAGCTTGAGTAGTTTTGATATCGCTTTGTTTTTCCTGAAGCTCTGCTTAAGGGCTTAAGGGCGCCGTCTACCCGGGCACACACAAGGGAGATATATGCCTCCTGAAGTAATGAAAAAAAGAAGCGATATCTCAGTGAACGCAGTATGTTATTAAAGGTTGATGAAAGTTGAGCTTTTACACTTGGAATCACAAACCACAAAGGCAGTGATGTCAGTAGAGAATGATGATACATATACATGTACAAACCCCTTGTTGACGTAGTTTTTTTTTAATACAAAAATCCTTACTTATTTTTTTTTTTATAATTCTTTCACAAAAATTAATTTTTATATCCGCCCCTGCCCCCTGTTTCTTTTAGCGTGTAGATTTGTTTGGCCCAGCGGAAATTCAGCTCCTGTTTTTTTTTTTGTCCACCCACCACATTATTTTCTAACCCTTTGAAAAGGGTTTCCCTGCTTTTGTTGGCACGTAGGGCTGCATGATCAACGGGAAACTGGCATCTTCCGGTGAGGATACGCCCTTCCTGTTCCCCTCTTTTTTTTTTCTCTAGGGTTATGGCTTTTTGTATTGTCCGCCCACACTGCTTTGTTAATGGGACCATTAAAAATCTGAAATGTGACAAGTGCGTAAACGTTGGAATAATGTAATTTGTAGCAGCGTTATCTTTATCACAGTCAATTTTTTAGCTTACTTGAAAACATTTTAGAACCCATCGTTGTAAAAAAAAAGTCAACTGCGCGTCACTGCAAATTAATAAATATGTGCACTGATTGCCTGATATAGGCTACTCTCAATTCATATGTCAGCAAGCCGATGAAATTTAGTTCTCTGCCTCGACACCATATTTGAAGGTGTTAAGGTAATGGTGACCACTGAAATTGGTTCTTTTTTGTTTTACAGATTCAAACAATATTTATGGCGTTTAAATGTCTTCTCAGTTCTTTACGTAGTTTAGTGAAATAACATATACATTTACGTTTCGCTCATTTAAAAAAAAATCATAGTTTTGTCAGTATTTGTTGAAGATTATTAGGGGACATTCCAGATAGCGAGAAACCTAAGTTGCTCGACTAAATTTGCAAGTTATTTTTTTTCTTTAAGTTCTTTTGTAAGTTCCAGTTGAGTACAACTAAAGTGTAGAGTTGGTTCGGTTCAGTTTAACCACACTTATACCGTAAAACAAGAATTTTTGTGCTTCTCAGAAGAAAAATTGCGGAGTTGTATGAACGCAGATTTTTCGGGCGTGTAACTATGACTCTATGCATCGTAGGCTGTCCAGCCTTGACAGCGGGCAACATGGCGGACGAGACTAGAATCTGCAGGCAACTTTGACCCTTAAGCTCACCAGTGGACCAAGTGGCAGGACTCTGTACTTAATGTAGGTTTCCAAAATGTCAGCAATGAATAAAAGTCGTGAGAGTTTTTTTCCTTAAGATTCTTTCCAAGAAGCTTATGCCTAAAAGTCAAAACACGGTTTTCAATTGCAATGTAATAACGCATTACTTAGGCAGTTATCTGAGTATAAACAACGAATGAAAATTTTTTGGTTAGTCAAAAAAAAGTGTTTTTACATAATAGCCTACATGTATTATTTTAGTTAAAACATTTCTTGTTTACTTAAACGTTGTATTACTAACAGTACAGTGAATTAATGGAAATATCAGCCATTATGAATAGGCCCCTACCAATTATTCAACTTTGCAAAGGTCGGTTAAGTCTGTGTCATGTAACTTGACACTTCTCAAAAGTAGCACCATAGGACCATTGGTGTCGATTTTCCATCTGTAACTTACAAAGTATCACATTATTTTTGTTTGCAAACACTGACAATCACATAAAATTGGCTGAAGGATACGTAGACCAAAAATACTAATGTGAAGAACTGTGCAATTTGAAACACGTTACACGGCACAGGCTACAGGGTTAAAACAACATACTATCTTGTGCTAAGTTTTTAATTTTGTTGTTGTTTTCTTTGCAGAGCTTGAGTCTTCTTGACGACCAGGAAGACCAGGACGAGTTTCTCCGGTTAACCGAAGACTTCGTCATGTGAGTAAGCATTGGGATTACTTCGCCTGGCGGGAGGCATCATTCCAGTTCCCTCAGCCGGTCCAGTCGGCTCGAAGCAGTCACCCCCCCCCCCCCCCTTGCACCGAATAATGGTCAATATTTGTCAGTCCAGGCCCGACCTGGCAATATTTCACAAGTGCCAAGTACCGATCATTGGTCAATTTCGTGAGCCGGAAAAAAAAAATTACCGTTCCGGGCTGTTATGGCCATATAGGCATGCGATCCCGACTTGAATTACTGCATTCGTCTGCACTGCCGGGAACCCCCAGCCTTGCAACGGGAATGAGGCGGTCGAGCCAAAAGAGCAGGATCTCATTGCGGTGGGACTGCATTCCGCGTCCTTTATAACGTGTCGTCGGTCGCAGCGAGGTACCTCTCTACGTCATCCTGCGCAAAATTGTTACTTTATGGGATGTGTTGTTAATGACAGAAGTTCGTGTCGTGGCGGCGATGTTTCACCGAGAGAAAATAAAATGAATAGTTTAGCGGGACGTATTTTAAGACGTCCAGGGAGGCTAGTAACTACCAAAGTAAACAAATGTTAGAATATGTTAGATATATTAAATAGTGAACAAGCAAACTATAACCAGTCTGTGACTGACGACTTGGTGGAACAAAATATCATTTTGTGGAGGAGGGGGGATGAATGGCTGGATGTATGAGGTTTAATAGCACGAGATCGCATGGAACGAGCGTCCATAAAAAAATCGGCAAAAAGTCCTAACGGATAGCAGTCAGTAGACCGAAAGTCATTTGACCGAAATGTCTGTCTAGTGCCTTTCGGTAGAATTAATTTTCGGCAAAATGACTTTCGATATAGTGCCTGTCGGCCAAATGACTTTCTGTTTTTGTGTATATCGGTAAAATTAATTTTTGACAAATTACTTTTGGTCTAGTGCCTGTCGGTCAAATGACTTTTGGTCTAGTGCCGGTCGGCCAAATGACTTTCGGTCTAGTGCCTGTTGGTCTACTGCCTGTCGGCCAAATGACTCGTTGTAGTGTATGTGGGTCTAGTGCCTTTTGCCCAAATGACTTTCGGCCTACTCCCGTGCAACCGTCCTAACACAACGAGAAAACTCGTGCTGATGTTAGTATTGCGGCCATGCTCAAACGAATATCTCCCCACCACGTGTTCTCTTTACCAACCACTTCCTTCCCATATAAAAAGCAGGCATGCCGATTCGCACCAACTGGCTTCGCACTACGATTGAGGTCGCGCGGCAGAACCATAAAATTTTACGACTGTGTTTTCGGATCATTTGATGTGCTGGTATTTTGCGAGCGCGACAGCCGATATAACCATACATGGTTGTCTAGACACTCATCCTCGTTAGTGGATTAAGCGTCTAGTCGCTTTGCGGTGTTTGCTCGAATCACCTTGCTAATTAAATATCAGGTGCTTCGCAGCATTAGTAGGGTCATTGAGTTCTGATCCTAACATGCACTAGATGAAATGACATTTTCGTGAGGCGGGGGGAAGGGGAGAAGTAGAGAAATGGTGGAAACCATTAGTTTTTGCAGCCAAACCTCTCTCTATCTTTTTTTTTTTTTTTTTTTTTTTTTGGGAAGCCTTTCCATTCTGAGACCCGAACAGTTTCTGAAGTTCACCGAAGTTCGCCCGCTCGCTCGTGCAACTTCGGTAGCACCTGTTACAGGAGCGTAAATTTTTTTTTTCTTTTGAAAAGTGGCTCTCCTTCAGAATCACCAATGTTTTAACCGATCAACATTAAACTTCTAATCTAATACACCACAATCCTTGCCTGAAAATGTTCAGTTGCGTAAAGTTATAGGACAATTGGATGCACAGTTGGCTTGTTGCTGAGGTTACGAAACCTCATAGCTCTTTGCATGTCCGCGTTCAAATGTAGTGACTGTGAAGATTACATTAAAATATATACCTAGGTATCGTGTTAAATTACAAATAATAATTTTAACAAAACCACGTCTCCGTTAATTTTTTTTTAATAGGTTTAACAGCATGTAGGGAGAGTCGAGGCTGTGACATTATCAGACTGTAATGAAAAGTTCAGAGGGTACCTAATCTATGCGTCATATTTTAGCTATCAAATTACTTGCTGAAAACAAGGACGGCAGCAGCAGCGCTCGATGGCATGTTTGCATTGTATCACACTTGCATACGTGCGCACTTGTATGTTTGAGCACTTGTATACGTGCTCACTCCCAAACTTCCGCACTCGGATCCATGCACACATTATTAAACACTCGCGAACTTGTACAATCGCCTGTACGCTTTTATACTTGCACACTTGCACTCGTGTTACAAATATTTGCGTACACTACTAATTTCCTATCCCTCTTATCTGTGAAGTTTCACTTCAAACGCGCGTGGTGGTCACGCACCCATTTTTTTTTTCCTCGTGAGCCAATGATGGAACCATGCGCAGAAGACAAGCATTATTATCGTACGCAAACGTTACCACACCTACTCGCCAGGGTGGACAGTGCTACCTACTGACTTAAACTAATTTCCAGTAAAGCTGAGGGAGAAACTGTTGCAATAATTTCATGGAAAGTAAAATAAATGTTTGCTTCATTCCGCTGATACTTTCCTCTGCTTGCAAGTTTTCCTTATTGCGTGTTTCCCCCTCGTTTCGACTCGTCAGATGTTGGGAGCTAGGTTTTACTAGTGTTACATCACAGACCCATTATTCTGATAAAAAAAAATTGTTTTTGTTTACTTCGTAGTCCTAAAATTGTTCCTGGAAATTATAAGGGATATTCCTTACCAGAACCATTGCCGATTTCTATCTAAAATTCTCTTGGCTGACGTCGTTTGCAGTTAGCGTCTCTGATAATCCGCTCTCATCGAGATGGGCAGAACGATTCAATTTACCGAATCGATTAATTTGAATCAGTTCCTTGGAATGGTTCGTTCAAAAAGAGTCTTTTTATCCCGACAACGGGATCCGGCACATCTCGGGAGTCATATAACTCGTTCACCCATCCAAGTATCCGCTACGTCTGGGCCGCGACTGGCCTTGTCGCCTGGCTGATCATCGTAATCTGGTCGGCACGGATAGCTGGAATTCCAGATGTCTAGCTGTACACTGTCAAAAAAAAAATATTGTGTGTGCACACATTTCAAAACTCTCGCGATAAATTTAGTAAACAAAATCTAGAGAGTGCATGAATTAATAATTGTAACACGATGCTTGTTGGGTCGCTGACCCCCTACTCCCGCCCTTTTTCTTTGATTATTTATCGCTTGCTCTTGTGGAACACGTGCACGCTGCAGTTACTGATTACTGTGACTCCCGACAGCATGAGTCATTTCACGAACGATTCCGACAGGCCGGTTCGCTTTCCTCGTTCTCTCTGCGTTTTGTACTCTCCCGAATCGTGTTCAGTTTTCGAGTAATCGACTCTCAAAGAACCGATTCTGTGCGTGGCGAATGAACCGAACGCTTTCGTTCGCTCAAAGATTCGTTCATTCCAGGGACGGCTCCAGGTTTTTTATTTGTTGGTTAGGCCCGGATTGTACCGCAGGGGCGTATGCACAGTTTTAGGAGCCCGGGCTCTACCGCAGGATCTGGGATAGTTTGTGCGTGTGTGTGTGTGTGTGTGTGTGTGTGTGTGTGTGTGTGTGTGTGGGTGGGTGGGTGGGGGGGTTGATGGGATCCCCCTCCTTTTTCTTATATCAGAGGGGGTTCCGGGAAATTTTTAAAATTCAGTTTCAAAATGGTGAGTTTCGTGGCTTTCTAGGGGTAATTTGTTGCTCTCTATAGTCCAATAGGTATAATATGATGTTCATAAGAATTATTAAAAACGTATTATTGTATTTCAACAAAATACACTTTAATACCTATAAAGGTAAAACAATTAATTGTTAAGATTGTGTGTGCACCAGTCTTATCATCACTCAAAATACTAAATTCTGACAATCTTTTTTTTTTTTTTTTTTTTTTTTTTTTTGTTTTTAGTAATATCGCGTCTGCGACGCGATGGAAATAGAAAAATCTTTCTAATCGGATAAGTCTCTCGCCCACGCGATTTTTGCCACACTGACGTCACAGATAGTGACGAAACCAGAATTTTTTTTTTCTAATTAAGAGGGGCTAATAAAAAATAGAATTTGTGTATTAAACACTTTCGTTGGGAACAAAGGGTTTTGACCGTTACATTTATCATTTCCAACAAGCGTTACGTCATATGTAGTTTATAGTTTCAGCACTGCCTTCATTAAAATCTCGCGGGGAAAAAAATCGTTATTTTTGGAGGAGGGGGATAATTAATGCCTCTTATTCCCCCCTCCCCCTCCCCCTTGCGTCCGCCAATTGTCTCAGATGTGTTGAACGTGGTTGGCCGAGAAATAATTTAGTCTGCCTCACGCCAGATTAATACGAGCCGGCCTGCACAGTCGTGACTTGAGGCAAAGTAAAGTATTTCTCCATTTGATTAACTTGCAATGTTTTTTTTGCTTAGAATTTACTTACTTATCTCTGCAAGTGGCCGTTATTTTGCATACTATTGATAATTATAATAAGTTTGATTATTTTTTTAAATATTTCTAAGACCAAAAATAGTGTACATTGATAGTTTTATTACAGTTATATACATACAACATGAAAGGGAAAAGGAAATCAATTCTAAACACAATTATTATTTTACACGAGAAAATATTTGTACTAGTCGGTCACTATTAATAACAAGGCATTCCATTTATTATTTCCTATTATATATATAATAGGAAATAAAATATATATATATAAAACAAATTGACTACAAAAACGTTTGAAACCAATATGGCGTCTTTCGCTATGTTTTCTTAGAAGATAGAATTGAAAATTATCAGATGATGCATTTGATGAAATACAAGAAAATTTATTTCCAAAATTCTTATTACAAAATTTCCTCTAAAAAATATATATATAATGTTTTTAAGTACGTTTAATTTTTTACACCCGTTAAATTATAAAATTGTGTCTAAAACATTTTTGCTCTTTGGATGTACCCGGCAACCGAGCAAGCACTCTGGTAAAAAGGGACAGCGCCAGTAGCAGGAAACGTGCGTTGGAAAGAGAGAGAGTCAGTCGTGAGCTGAGGAAGGTACACGCAGTAACAGAGGCTCGGTTCGCCGTGGACCGACCGTAGCCGGGAGTGTCCGGAGCGGGCAACGACTGCTGCGGCTAGCCGCGCCGTGTCCCTGAACTTGAACTTCCTCTTCCTTCAACTCCTGACCTTTCCCACTCCCCACTCCCCACTCCCCACTCCCCGCGCCCGAGGCGCAGTAGGTGGGGGGGCCTCGTTGGGGAACTCGTAGTTGTTGTTCGACAGTGTTCGAGCGGTCCAAGTTTTTGGAATAGCAAGAACGGATATCACCAGCGATGATTTTCGGCCCTGCACAAGAAAATTTGCATCTGTTATCTCTTACGCCATAAAAGACGGATTTTTTTTTCCCCATTCATACAAGTACGCTTGAATCTCCGCGGACATTATCCACATAATAAATAACAACAACAGAGTTGCTAGAAGACATCCAAAAATTTCGCTGCATGGAATATGAGACAATGTTAAATGGATGATTTTTGAATACTGACGAACATAAATAGGATGTTTTGTTGGCTACATTAAGTTCTTCAAATGTTCCAAGTGTTTGTAGAAGTTTCCAAAATATTTCCAATAGAAATAGGTACTTCGATATCTGCATATGCCTTAAGCTGTGCCGAAAGGTATTTTTTTTTTGCTCCTAGAGAAGTAAGACATTTTTCAAAAGAACTCACGTAACAACATTGCAATCTCATGATGAGATTCTATGAGAATATGAAGTCGAAAGAAAACCACCAGGCCAACTATAAACATTTAAAAACTCTTTCTGAATGGGAAAAAGGAAGGAGGCGTAGAAGAAAATAATGATAATAGCATACAAATGTGCCACGAAATCTTTATTATTTACAAATAAATTGATTGATTACTTTTTAAAAACCCGTTTATAACCTCTAATAAAATTTAAATGTTGTTTTTTGACACTACATAATAGGTATTGCGATTTTTTTGCTGATCTGAATTATTTCTAGAGGATCGTGATTTATCTCCAGGGATTTTAAAACCGCCGTATGTTACTTTAGCGTAATAAATCACTTCAAGCCTAAAAATTATCACAACGTTAGTGCTTCATATGCTTGAATATATAACTTTAAATATAGTACTCGAGCCAATATATTTTTTTCATCCTGTGTTTCGATCATTAATTATATTGCAAGTACATTATTGGCCTGGAAACTTTAATTGATAATCAGAAACGCCGTGGTCCAATAAAAAATTCAAAGTAAAAAGGTTACCTAAGTTTTGAAGTGCAGCTTTTCGCGAGAAGAATCAGCGACCTTTTCTATTCCATTTAGGAACTCTAAATCGCTGGAACGGCCTAATGGTGGGCCTTTTCTCTAACCTGAAGTAATTTGAAATTGCATGTTTATATCTACCCAGTTTTTTATTTGACGTGGGATGTTATTAATTGATTCACTAATAACTTAAATAGTTTTCTCCGAAGTGATGTTTGTCTTTCAGACAAGTCGTGGACGCCGGATTGAAACCAATTGCCCGCGCCGCACTATCCTCACGCCTTAGCTTGTTTTAATCACGCGTCCGTGCTCCTCTTTTCATACATAACTAAAAAAAAAAAAGATTAAACCGAGTTTTTGACCTTTGTGCTGACCTCCAGACGTAGTGGTTACACATCGGCACACGGTCTCTATGGTCTTCGATTCGATTCTCGGCCAAGGAATATACACATGAGTGATAAGTAGAGACAGGAAAAATTCGCGGGTTCATTTCGCGATAGGCTAGAATCCAAGTGCGTGTAACTTATTGCCGCTTCAGTGATTGGAACACAGTTTGCCTGAAGGACTGTGAGCCAATGAATGACCCTCAACGTAAGAAGTATCGAATCATAAGCATCCCAGTTAGCAGGTGTCACGAGTCAGAAGCCAGTGAGCTGGTGTAATATTCCCGCGTACATAGAGGATCGTGGAGTCCATCCTAGAGGTCATTCAATTCACGAATTTTTCCAATCCCTAGTGATAAGTTACGAGTGATAAGTTACTAGTAGTTTAGCAAGTGTCTCCCACCTTCCCCAACCGCGGTTAAGCCCGTCGTACAATGCCACGTAAACGAAGAAGGATCCCATCTAACGGAGTATCTACAACGGCACGCAGACGGAAACGGACCCGTCCGGATTAGCTCGGCAGTGCCCAGCTCCTCCGTTTACGTTACTTCGTGGGACCAATATAAGCCGAGTAACCTATTTGGCCGCGGTGTTAGTAATGTTGGTTTATGTTTTAAGTAGGTAATTTTAAAATGTGTTTCATTTATAAAAAAAATATTTAGCGTTTTATCATCACTTTGTGTGGTTTTATTTTTATTATGTATGTCAATCCTGATTGTGTTATGTTCTCGGAGCTCAAATCCTTTTCGATTAAATATATTTTTTTCGGAACCGTGAAATTCAATCTAATTGGTGGCCATTTGTTACGTTTCCGGGCATCGTGGAAGCAGCAGATAGTTAGTAAAAGTAAAAATCTGTGAGTCCGTAATTAGTTTCCGTTTTTACGTTTCTGCATCATTGTGAAATTGGCCGTAGTCAAGGGGTAGAAAAATGGGAATTTTTTATAGAAAAATGAACCTTTACTAATAAAATGGATGCTATAAATGAATTTTCAAGCTCGCATTTGTGACTTGTGAGAAACACCACGATGCGCAAGAAAGGATTGATACAATTTTGGAAGCGATATGAAGATGTGGTTGCCTGTGGTTAGGGGTGGTTAGGGGTGTGTATTTTTTCGCGGATAAATCTGACCGCTCATTAGACTGCAATAAGGTATGCCCAGCTCTAGCGATGTTTCCTTGTAGTTTGCGGCTGTTTGCAAGAGAAGCCATTGCCCTATTTGGCTGGGCCATTCAGGACGCGTTTGCTTCCGCACTGGATGGCTATGATTGGTGTGCTGACATTAGACATGTATCTGAAATAAACCTCGTTAGCCACGAAAAACAAACAATTGTACAAAGTTTTAACACGTAGCTGGCATGGAAATCATTTCCCGAAAAATGCATGGTTCTAATCATTAGACGTGGTCAAGCACCATTTCCAAAATGTTTTTGGTGTTAAAATATAACGATGGCGAGGTAAAAATGTGACTTTAACTAAGTGACAGCATACCGTCTCCAAACAATTTTTAACTACATCTTGTCTCGAATTGGACAGTTCTCAAAAAGCAGTAGGCCTACTAGTGAAACCCATTTTCACCTATCATTTGCAAAGCAACACGTGATGTTTGTATACGGATGCTCACAACCACGTGATGTTGTTTACAGACACTGTTGGCAGAACAACAGTGGCAGAAGAATACGTATACCATGGGCACTTCTTTCGAGAACGGTCAGATTTCAGACAAGTTTCATGACATAGATTTTATTCAGGACTCATGCTATGAACTGGCACTCAATTTTCATAATTGCTTTCCTTCTCAGCGTACATTGATGCATTAAAAATGGTACTAGAAACATTGCCCACCCATTAAAAATTGCATGATAAATTTTAAGGTTTCTTCAGAAATTTACAAGTTCAAATCACAAGAGTGTTTGACTAATTTCTGATCTGTATAAATTTATAAATATTTTAGCAGATACAATTGTTACATTCCAGTTTTTTTTACCCACATTAGTTTGACATGAAATTAACGTGAATTTCGAATTATATTTCAGAAAGGAAGGGGCATTTTCCCCCTGTGCCACAACCTTAAATACGCTCTTGGTTTGCCCTTTCCACCAAGAGTCGATGAACCGAGAAAGGGAGAGGGTGGGGAATAGTAGTCGCATCAGTTTATCATGTGCATAATTTATCACATGCCAATGATCACTTATGTACACCCTGGGATGGGTAGAGAGCTGGTTTGGCGTGGCTCAATTTGGCGAGAGAAGCGGATCACGTCACTTCAGCGTGGTTCAGGGGCGTCAGGGAAGGGCTATGGCGAGATGCTGATGAGACTCATTCAGCATCGACACCACCGCTGCCCCCCTTTACCAAGTAAACAACCGACAGTGACTCACCGGCTAGCTGCTCCAGCGCACTATCCGAAACCTGTCACACATCTCTGGGACTCCTCAGAACACACAAGAGAACCCGTAAGTCCTATCCAACCTAAGCTAGCTGGTCCGGGCTAGTGCCGGAGCAGTAAAGCTACTCGCCCGTCCGCCCATTCCAAGAGTTGGAAGTTGTGCCTGTCGTGCGTGCCTGCTCGCATCTTGTCTATGCGACCACCCCACTCGCTCGCTCTATGTTCCCCGTCGACAAGGGCGACCTCCTTGCACCTGCCACACCGACCAATGTTCATCGTTGGTTTTACGCATGGCTTATAACGGGCAGTGGCGGCCCTAGACACTGCAGAGCCGTGACCCATTTACTTTTTCAGGGTCTGGGGGGTATATATAATAAAAAGGCAGGACAATTAAAAAAAGTAAAACTCTTGAAAAATATGTTTCATCATAAGAAACTTTGAATTTTTTTTCTTTCAAAATTGATACTCTGGTTAGTTTTATTAGTTCTATGACCGTCAAATACCGGTGCAATCACGAGATTATATGCGATACAACACAATCTTTGAAGGTTGTCACTGTTTGAAATCGTGAAAACTCAATTTAAATCGAAAGGTATTGATCAGCATTTTGGATTAGATGCGAATAACAATGATATTTGTCCCGTTCTCAATAATTTCCTTACTTTTCACAGAAAAAAAGACAAAAAATCATAAGAAAGAAGATGGCCAGCGAGGGTCCCAGCTGCGCACGTGACCTGCCCGGCATTGGAGACTGATTAATTGAATTTGGGCAATCAAGGAATTGAGGCATCGGGGTCTCCTGATACGGCGAAGGGGAGATGAGACGAGAACTGAGCATTGACGGAGTGCACTAGTGGAGAAAAAAAACTGCGGGGTTGGGATCCCCGCCGGGAATCGAACCCGGATCGAAGTGTTGGGGAGGAGAGTGATCGTCGGATCGTCTGGACCGCCGTGGCCTGTGGAAATAAGGGGAAGAGTTCGGCCGTGGCCTGTGGAAATAAGGGGAAGAGTTCGGCCGTGGCCTGTTGCGGGGAACAACCACACTCTGTGGGCAACCACGTAGAACCGATCTCACGATGGGTGGGACGAGGATTGGCACACGATTCTTCCAAAGTTTTACCGTAACGCCACTTTTCTCGGTCATCAAAGAAAGGTTGGAGCTTTCTGTAGTTTTTTTTTTACTTTTTTTTTTTACACTAAGGACGTGCGTTTTACACCCAGCTTCTCTAACGACTACTTTCGGAAACTCTCGGATAGTGGACATGGTATTGTCGTAAAAAAGACCTCGGGTAGAAATAAGCCCTGGCTCTGCAGTCGCTGATCGTTGTGGTCTGCCTCGATGGGCCATGTGGTTTCAGCCTTTTTATCGAGGTGGGCCCTGAAGATCCTCGGACCAGCGTGAGAGCTGTGATGTCACGTCTTACCGCCGTGATTGGACGGTGCGAAATCTCTTTTTTTTATATAGCCACTAGATTAAACTCATCATGAGCTACCTTCATACAGATGGGCGTGGCCAAAAGTAGTGGAAATAATAAAATGGGAAATTCCCGTGTGTGCCCTTAGGGGACCAGGAACTGGGTGCGCGATCTGGAAAATTTTGGCGAAGCGGTAGAGAAACCGACAACAGCTCAGAGCTGACCTCAGACTTGTTTCCTAATCAGGCAACACCGCCCCAGGGTAAGCTGAAACTGTACTGCCATCACAGCTATCGCGTGCCTCGAGGTCCGAGTGCCAGAACATGGCATCGAACCATGGACCAGCGAAGAGTTTCAGACCGCGGATTGCCACCCGCTACCCCTATCTTTGAAAATAGCGGTTAGGACGTGATTGGGATGTGAATAAAGGATGTTTAGGCTCGTTCTCACACGCTATGTTGATTTTTTTCGTTTTTGTAGGTGTCATAACTTTTATTTAAGGGCTATTTTTAAAATATTCCCACGATAACTCCATTGAATTTGCTGTTCTATCAGAAATTATTTTCAAAATATATTCACTTAGTGTAATTTGGGTATAAAAAGATGCACAAATCTTCGTAATTATCATCACTGCCTGCGACGGGTGAAGATGATGGCGGCTGCCGTGTGAGTATTTTGTATTGCCATTGAATTACATAAAACAAGTCAGTTAATATATTTTATCTAGCAGTTGATTATTCTACAGCTGTATGGCTCGCTTCGGCATCTTCTTTTAGTTGTGGTTTGTTCACGTTAAACCAGCCGATCACAAGAGCAAGCACAGAAGATCGACGCTCTGAAGTACATACTTGGAGAACCTGTTCAGTTTGAATGAGGAATAACTTCGGTAATGCCGCGAAACCGTGGCCTTAGTTAAAGTTTATGCAGTAATGGACGTGGATAATATGTTAATGGGTTGGTTCGTGAATCTGTAAATTACCCGCGAAGTGTCTGCCATCAGCGCGAATGAAGCGGGAGTAAGAGTTGCTATAGTGTGTCCCACACTTAGTTTTCAGTGCAGAGAAAATGGCGCCCACTATGGCCAGATTGATACTACCCATCTGGTTAACATTACAAATGTCATTTCGTACACCAAATTATAATAATTTTTAGTAGGTATATATATTTTTATTTTACTAATTTATTGAATTTTTAAAATTAATTAAATAGTGTCTATTAACAGTATTATTATAGTTGTAGTCATTCTGACACTAAAAAAAATACGAAACACCAATTATTATTTCACAGAAAAAACTATTTGTTACAGTACGTCACTATTTATAACAAGGCATTTCATTAAATTAAGAACTGTGTTAAAAAGAAAAAAAATGTAATTATATTTAAAAAAAAGTCGAAAAAACGAATGAAAACAAGATTGCGTCTTTCAATTACCACTCCTTAGAAATGCATAATTTATATTATCACATGACGCTACGGATGAAATTCAAAATGAAAATGTATTTCCGAGATTCTTATTCCAAATTTTACTTTTCAAATTACCATGTTTCATATATATATATATATATATATATATTACAATTTTCATTACATTACAGAGTTGTGTCCTAAGATTTCGTGATCCAGGGTATATATATCTGGCGACAGAGCACACTGAAACAAGAACAGAGCTAATGGCAAAAATCGTGCATTGGAAAGAGAGAATAAATGCCCATTAAAATGCACACTGCAAACCAGGGGGTGGCCACGTCCATATGATTACATGGTAACTGAGTAAAGCTGTTTTTTTCCTAGAGCTAATTGTTGCGCTATATTTATTAGACGCCTAAATCATTGACTGTAGTGAAGTGTTTGCATTGTGGAAACAGTTTTAAATTAATAATATTTTTATAAAAGTAACTGTTTATGACGATGAAGATTCTAATTTATAGGCTACTTACTAAACCTAATCAGACGTTAAAAAGCACATTTCTGCAATGTTTTGGGCGGAACAATATAGCGATGGCGAGGTAAAAAGTGACTTCAACTATGTCACAGCATTTCGTCTTGACAATTCATAATTACATGTTGCAAACTAAGGATGATACAAGCTATAGTGTTTCTGACGTGCAACATCTTAGCTCTCGGTATACTGAATTTGGTAGGAGTAAGTTCGTTAATGGAGCGGAAGTCGCATGGAACGGAAATGTGTAACCACGGTGCAGCCATCTGTGGCGGATGGCGCGAACTAAAGATCACAAAGACCAAGGGAAACTTTATAGTAACAACTGTTTAATGAATTTTAACACCCTGGGTAGTATTTAAATAACATGTCTTGTAGAAAATCAGGTCCAAAGCCGGGATTTAGCATTTTTTTCCAAGTCTTTTTCGCTTTTATCGGAGCAGTTTCAACTTCGCTCTGCAAATGGAATGATTCTATATACGACATGGCTGCTCTGGCAGCGAATCTAGCGGCCAAAGCTCCGTTCCAGAAATTTATTTGAAAAAAAAAAAAAGTTTGTTAAAATTTTTTTTATCACGCTCGGCATTATTTTGAAGAATTCTCAGTTAAATTCCGTGTCCGAGTTTCGTGTTATAATTTTACCCGCAACGTGATAACACGCGAATTTTTCTCGTTACGGAGGTTAGGTGTTACACATCTCTGGCGAGTGCTGCAAGACACGCTAGCAATTTTTTTTTTTTTTTTTTTTTTTTTTTTCGCGGCGCAGTCTTCTGTCGCCGGAAGTTTTTCCGGCCGTCCTTCATGGCGCGGGGGCGACGACGCACGACGCACGGAGCGAGAGGGGAGATTAGTTCGTGACGCGCGTCGCCGCGGGGGAAAGTCACGTACCAGGAGCGAGTGAGCGTTCCGAAACACAAACCCAGCCGCTGATTACTTTGCCAGTGGCGCTGCGCTATCTCGGAAAAAAAAAAAAAAATCCCTCATATTTCGTCGCTCGCGCCATGTTCCACGTTCCTTTTCTTCTTGTCGTGGCCGTTATTTCAAGGCCATCCATGCGACTGCACTGCCGATAGCTCTCTTGAATGGTGTGTTTCGTCACAGATTTCGTAGCCAGGATTGGCTCCAAGGTTCCCGGCGATCCTTTTATTACCGACGCACATGTGTTTGTAATTTAATTGTAGACCCATCATTTTTATTATACACTGTTAAAAATTTCTTCTTATATTCACGAAGAACGCTGGTTACAAATTATCCTGGGATATTTATATGTATAGGCTAGTTACGGTTATCTTACTATCTTAGTGAATTAATGGGTACTATTGCAACTTATTTTCTAACATGAATCCTCAAGAATAATATTTGTATGTTAACAAATAAAAAAAAAATGGCTAAGTCTACAGCAAAAACACTCTTCTTTCTTCCATGCGTGTGTTTACCTGGTTCACATCGGAACACATAACTCGGAATTAAGAATCTTACGTCTTCATCCTAAGGATCTGGCTGGTCTCTTGTCTTCAGTAAACTGTTTGAAGCTGAGAATTAGTCAGTTCAAGAAAATGCAGAACTAAATGTTTATTAGATTGCTAACTTTAGCAAGTTTTCCTGTAGTAGTGTAACATTTATGTATTCGTTTTTTTTTTTAATATTGTAATATTTTGAACCTGTCACTTTTATGGTATTTTTAATTAAATTATTTTTTTTTGCAATGGCCAAGAATTGAAGCAAGGACATTGTTCCATATAATTAATTAGTAAATTAATAAGTGATTTTTTGAATTAATTTTGCAGTTTTTTTTTTCCAAATTTCTAGCTAAATAATTAGAGAATTTCAATATGGCGTTCAATATGTTATCTTCGGCTTACTGGTGGCTGGTAGACTAGTAATATAAGCTGCTTTTAGAATTTTAAGTCATATTTTAGTGAATAAATATTTTTTTTTACCTAAAATTACATTTTGTTTGTATCTTCCAGGGATCGAAACGATGACGGATATCGATCGAATCAAATAATTATTTTAATAAGTGATTTTTTAAAGAATTTTCTTTCCTTGAATTTATAGCTAAATAAATACAGACTTTCAAGATGGCTGACAAATGTCAAGATGGCGGTCGCCTTGGCATTAAATCATTACTGTCCTCTAGCAAGTAAAAATTAAACTAACATGGTGGTAGCATCCTCCAGCATACGAAAACAATATGTTGGATACAAGATGGCGGCCTTCAGCAAACGAAAACAAGATGGTGGACGTGACATCATACTAGCTGACGATATATATATTTATATACCTTAGCATTAGTGGTGGGAGATATCTGCCAGTGGCTTCCATTGAGGAAGGATCCATAGCCATTTTTTTTGCTCTCACCAGGTTTGAACCAAGGACTCCGAGATTCGCAAATGTAAGAGTTTTTTTTAGTAAAATTTTACTAAATTTTTAATTTAATAATTTTTATAACTTTTTAAAAAAATTCTGAATGTTTTAGATATTAATTACGGAATTTCAAGATGGTGGACGTTTTTCAAAATGGCTTAGTGTTTTTAAAAATAATTTTTTTTTAGTTTTAAATTTTTTCCTGTTTAAATCGGATAATAATTACGAATTTTCAAGTCTGTATCCGTAACGTAAATTGTAACAATGTCGCCTTTACTTTCAAAATGGCGGCCATGACAACATTATTGTCAAGGTCATGACCTCAGCGGCTTAGGACTCTTAAGCAGCTTTTAGGAATTTTCAAGCCGTTGACATTTTTCAGGAATAAAATGGAAAATTTTTCCTCACAATGGGAATTTTTCCCTTGAAATAGGGAAATTTCAATTTTTTCAATTTTTTTGGAGATTTTTGGCAAAATTTTTAAATTAGAAATTTGAATGATTTTGGCTAATTTAGGCAAATTTTAAATGCCAAGGTCATCCAAAATGGCCGCTGTGACGTCACAATCCAAGATGGCGTTCGGCTTCTCGGCTCCTCTCCTTAAACCCTGCCCTCGGAGGAACTAAAATTTACTACTCGCCTAAAGAAGTATAACTCTCAAAAAACTACCTTTGAAAATATACGATAAATAAATTGTATTACATTGCACAAGTTCAGCCATTATTCGAAAACAAAATCCCAACACGCATTCTTGGTAACGTCATGCTCGCCACGCGACGGAAACAGAAAATATTTCTAATCGCGAACGTCGTCGTACAGGCGTATCGAAACGTGATTGGCTGGGATTGTTATTTTAATTGGCGCCGCACCCGTCGCGCACTTGTGATCCCAGCGTGAAGGTTCGCGCAGCCTGTGAACGACCGAGGACGCCTGCCTCAACGTCATGGCCAAGAGCGCAAGCAGAAAATTCATTTAGAGAAGGAGGGGATATACATAATAATCCCTCCTCCCTCATTGCGTACGCCCTTTGTCATGGCCTCGGTTTTCTGGGACAGAAAAGGCATTATTCACATGATTGACTTCATATCTCCCGTCACCGCAAATAAATGCTAATGCATATTGCGGGACTTTCGAGACGTCTTTGGGAATCACATGTTATGCCAGAGACAGTGTGGGTGTATAAGTGTGGCCCAGACGATGGCATCTTCAATACGCTTCTAGCTGTGGTGCATTACTTATACAGGAAGTCAGTGGGAAGGTGTACCATCTCCAGCGGCGGCTCTGATGCTTGGACAATGGCAGAAAATATATTTTTATTGATTTTATTGATTTTTTTTTACAGTTAACGACATAAATCTTACAAAGTAGTTACATCTAAAATGACTATTGCCAAGTAATACGAAATGTACTTACAAAGAAGTAAATAAAAAATATAATAGCACATAAGATACTAAACATGATTTAACGTTATTATAAAAGATTATTTTGAACGGATGTTTAAAAGACAAATTTATTGAAATTTTAAGCTCTAAAAAATTTATAACAAAAACGTTTGAAACCAAGATGGCGTCTATCTATTGACTATCATCAGATGACGCTCTTGATAAAAGGCAACAAGAAAATGTATTTACCAAATTCTCTTTTCAAATGTTTATTTTAAAAATAATTTATTTTAAATCAATTTAAAAAAAAAATGCCATATAATAATGTTGAGTCTAAAACTGTTATGCTCTTTGGGTATATGTGGTAACATAAGTGCAGCGCTAACAGCATGTAAAATGTATTGGAAAGAGAAAGTAGGTGTCCATTAAATTGCATACTGCAATCTAAGGGTCGCTTGCAGGGTAGGTTAAGTAAAATCGTAGCAAAAACTTTGCAAGTTAATCAAATGGAGAGATACTTTACTTTGCCTCAATACTTTGCGACAGTGCAAGCCGGCCTAAGTGTGACGCGCGCTGTAGTATCCGCCGGGCCGTTTCGCCTCTGCGAGGTTATTGGTTCTGCGACGGGAAGACTAAGATGTACATCAAGTTCTGTCCCTGCCCGAACACGCCCGAATATTCACTTTCGGCCAACCTCGGGTTTATTTATTTATATTTACTAGATAATGCCCGGCATGCGTTGCAATGCCTCAATCAATTTTTTAAACGTATACTAAGCATCTCTCTTTATCTCTCTAAGGGCGCGGTTACACGGGTCCCTGAACTACTTCAGGTGAACATGTTTAAGTAAACACGTTTACAAACGCGAAAGTGTACGGTTACACGGTAGTTGCTGAAAACTGTGTTCAGCTCTAAAACCGATTGTCTACTGCCAACGAATGACTGTGTTGTTGATCTTCTCTATTTTGTATCCAGAAAACGCGGGATTTTCTCACTCGTTTATACGGTATTATCAGCAGAAATGGAATGTTTTTTTATATTGCTCAATATTTTTTTACAAATCGGAAATTCAAACAACATGCACAGTAAAAAATTTTAAACTTATTTTTTATTATTTTTGAGCGATAGTTTTAAGATAATTAAAGTCAGGATCAATTTAAAAAAAGTATATTAATTACCTGTTGATTTTTTTATGTTGCATTCGGTAAAATATTACTCTAACTTGTGCCAGGAACACTTTCCATCTTGCATTTCTGCAAAGGACTGTTTATATTCTAAACAGCCAATCAGAGGCTAATGTAAAAGATATGTCGATCTGAACTACTTTGCCAACCTGTTTAAGTTAAATGGGAAATGGCCTCGAACGAAACATGTTCAGACTGTGTGTAACCGCACTCAACAGCTGAACATGTTCACCTGAAGTAGTTCAGACTCCCGTGTAACCGCGCCCTAATTCTCTATCTATGTATATCTCTATAACTCTCTCTATCTTTCTATTTATATCTCTATCTCTATATATCTTTCTACATATATATCTCTATATATCTTTCTAGCGGACCCGACAGACATTGTCCTGCCCAAATGTACATATGGCGGTAAGTATTTATACGCTGGACATTTTGTATCTTCTCATTATACATACCCCTCCTCTTGGGCACGCCACTGCCGTTACCAAAAACCTTTCCCATGTTTACGCAGAAGGCAATAATAATGCAAAAGCCCGTTGCCATGTAGGCTAATTATCAACAATGCTTAGTTTTTTTTGCTTTTAAAGCGTGTTTTTTTAGTTTTTTCTCAACTCAGAATCGAGATGAAATATCCAATTGTGAATCTAAACCATCCTCGAATCCCCGTGAACTCACACAAAAAATTTCATCAAAATCGGTCCAGCCGTCTAGGAGGAGTTCAGTGACATACACACGCACACAAGAAATATATATATATATAAAGATATTTCTCTGTTTATTTTAATGTAGCTATACTAACCTAACCGTCCATAGTGTTTTAATGTGATTCAATTTAGCTAACCTAACCGGTCACTTTTAATATCTGAATTCATTTTTCCTGCGCAAAAATAAAACAAATCCCGAGGTTGGCCGAAGGTGAATATTCGGGCGTGTTCGGGCAGGGACAGGACTTGAAGTACATCTTAGGCTTCTCTTCTGCGACCGCCGGCCTCGCGAACGCGCGCATCGCTCACCGCGCCGACGGACCGGGGACTAACTACTCTTCCCTCGAGGTCGGAGCGAACAGCGGTAACGTCCTTGTCTCGGAAGAAAGAAAGGGGGAAAAAAAGAGACGTCGAGGCACGAACCTGCGATTGACGAGCGTCACGGCGCAGTTATTTAAGGGCCCCGCCTACCCGAGCACACAAATGGTGTACAGAGGTTTTTTTTTGACGTGACAACGTCTAATAAATTGATGAACGCCGGCTGCACGCATGAAAAAATGTCCCGTTACGAACATTGTCCCGTTACGCTGTGTCCCGTTACGCTCATTGTACGCTTGCGCCGCATCTATCTCTCTTCCACTCGATTGGAACAACCATCGATCTGACTTTTTCGAGGCACATTAAACTTGAAACACCCCCATTCGTTTCCTACTTTTCCTATCATCGTCCTATCCCCTAACAGAATAACACAGATTCGAAGAAGTTAAATAGAAAACATGTATAAAAGTTATAGTTAAAATAATCTGTTCTTTAAAGTAATAATCATGAGTGCAAATAAAAGTAAATGTATCAATTAAATTGTAGATTTCATTTCACTCCTTCTTTGTATCCATATAAAATAGTGATAATTCAATAAAAATGATTCAATTTTATTCATAAAAGTATGAAATCATTTCATCTATGTTTTGTTATGATGTTGGACACGTTAAACTATCGTCCGTAAACCGAATTTACAGACAACTTATTTTTTTTAACGCGATTTTTAAACTGCTCATATCCGAGTGGGGTCTGTTTACGAAAAGCATTTAAGAATACGCTGAGGGCAAATGAGTTGTTTCCTTTTTAAACTGGATTTGTATGATATTGACAAGGGCTAAAACGCGTGTTTTCAGTAGAAGAAAAAAAAAAATTGTTCAGGCATGAAAACACCCGGTACAGATTCCTGATAGCACTCAAGGGACCTGCGTTACACTTTTTATCTTCATTTCTTCGCCATGTTATGACTCAAATTTCGTATATCTGTCCTATGCATGACGAGAAGACTGCACGCCGGTTCACGGACAAAAGGTTTAGAGGCTCAGGCTCAGACTCCCAGATAAGATCAGTTGCTTGTGTGATACCGCGCCGAAAGCACCAGCTAGCGTCTCACTTATCATGCCGCCTCACCTGTACACATACACCCCTGATCAGTCCCAAGGAAAGGTGTCATGCGCGTAGCTCGCTTGTTTTCAGTGGTCAGCTCGTAAAGAACCGCAATTGTTTTTAATCCCTAACGGAGTTAAAAACAGGCAAATATGATCTTATGTACTCTGTATTTTTGTTTTTAAAATGGAACAAATATTCATGTGAAATTACAGACATTTGTATATTTGTTCATTTACATGAAAACAACTTTATAACTACACAATAGTGTTCGCAGTCAGTGGCGTAGCCAGGATTTGTGTATGGGGGGTGTTAAGAAGCATGCCCCCCCCCCCCCCCGTATTAAAGCGGGGTGTCCGGGGGTCCTCCCACGGGAAAATTTGGATTTTAAGGTGTAAAATAGTGCTATTTTTGCAGTTTTTCGGTTCTTAAATTTAAATATTGTAATGGTAAAATTTTTATTAATTTTAATATGGAATTTGTTTGAGTGATGAATAAGAAATTAATTAAAGATTTTGTGGTGGGGGGGGGGGGGGGTTTCAACCCCTAACCCCCCCCCCCCCCCCACCCCACCATGGCTACGCCACTGTTCGCAGTTATACTGGGTTCAGATTCTTACCCGGTTAATTTACGATTTGTGTTGTCCCAGTACCTCCAATAGTTAACGTTATTCGTAAACCGTTCCCTGAATAGCTTTCCAGTATTAACTGCACGCATAATATACATAATAAAACAAAATACAATCCAATCATTGAATATTTGATTATTTTTTCCTGGTAAAAAATATTATGCTGGAAAGGAACATCAATTAAAATATAAAATTATGTGCCAATTTTCGTAAGAAATAGTATTATCTCGAAAAACGTATTTCATAAATGCAAAAATAACCATAGCCATGTGTTGTTCAAAGTTACAATATCTCCCTGGTAGTACTACACACCATTTCTTGGCAACTGGTTTCCAAAGCACAGAACCTTTTTTCTATTCTTTGTAGCATAAATTATCTTGTAATTACAACTTTTAAATATTTAATTCTATTTTTTTTTGAGAATTAAATCCTCTAAAACTTGTTTTTTAATTGTATCTGTTGATTTACTTACGGATATTTTAATTGGCCGCATACTTTTACAATATTACAATTTTAGAACTATACTGAAATTTACTATAGCGAACCCACGGGTTATTAAATTTTTAACAACATTATATAAATAACAGTGCAATAACCTGGCTTAATGTGAACGATTGTGCTTTTCCTTTTTTTAGTGCAATTTCGTGTACCTGGGTATGAAGTCATTTCACAATCAGCTGTTACGAATGGGGGAACTGCAACGAAAATCAAAGTCAATTATCTGACAAACCTTATAAAACACTTTCTGCCGTATTATAATGACTGAAGTGTTTAATAGGATAGCCTTGGAGTCTGCGTAACTTAAGAACCAGAAGATACACGTTTTGTGGTGTTTGGTTTCATTTTTTGCTGGACAGCGAACAGTTTTATTGTCCCGCAGCGCCGGGAGTGGGCGTGCCTTCCCGCGCGAAGACCAAAGATGGCGGCGGGTGGTTGTGCCTCAGTTCGGTAGCCTACAACTCACGTAGTTTCGGTTCCCTACCACGTTCGTGCAACTTCGGATTTCTCTCAAAAAATTGAAATTAAAAAAAAATATCGAAGGGTTAGGTTAGGTTAGGTCAGTCACAACATGCTTGAACTTCTGATTTAGCGGCTTCGGAAATCTTCGGAAATTCTTGCAGGGAACCGAAACTACGTGAGTTGTAGGCTTCCCGCCTCAGCTCGAGAGGAGCCGTCGCAAGATGTCTCCGAGGCAGTTAATTGCAAGCCGCGGGGAGTTTCGCAGCGGCCCCCGGGCCCGTGAAGCAACCCGGCCGGTGGCTGTTCCGCCCGTGGGAATGCGGCGTTGCGGCGGTCGGTCGGCGACAATGGACGAGGGAGCGTGACCGAGCACTGGCCGCCCGCCGCCTTCCTGGATTCCCCGAGCCAGACCGTCTCTCTCTCTCTCTCTCTCTCTCTCTCTCTCTCTCTCTCTCTCTCTCCCCCTTCCCCTTCCCCTACCCATCCTCTTTCTCTCTCCCCCCTTATCTTCCTGGCTCCATCTCTATCTCTTTCGCTGTCCGAATTATCTTTGGACGTGGCACTCGTACAGCCCATGTACCAACTTTGGCGAGTAGTTTCCTAAATCATCTTGCCACTACGCAGTTAAAAAAATTACATTTACGAAGTATGCTTGCTACAAATTATCCAGGGATCTTCGTAAATTTACGATATTTTTTTTTTGTAAACTAACGGTTCCGCTTCATGTGATTTACCAAAACATTAAAAAAAAAAAAAAAAAAAAAAAAAAGGCCAAGTCTGCAGCAAAAACACTCATCTTTATTCCGCTTGCGGGTGTGTGTTTTAACTTGTTCACAACGCAACACAAAACACGGAATACGGAAACCGCCGTAGTTTAAACCAGCGATTAGTTTACCTGAAATTACGAACTCTTCGTGTATTTTGAGGTGCTTTCTTTGTTGAAAAGTTCGTAAATTTACTGTAATTTCTGACGGTGTAATATTTCGTGTTTTTGAACGTGATTTTAAATAAATTCATAATTTAAAAATTATTAAACTCTTTATAAAAGGCTTTTTCTACCAGACAAGTAGCCTTCTACTTTTTTAATAGTTTTTACTAACTTAAATGCAATTTTTTTTGTCTCAGTCCTAGCGTGTACTGAAAGGATGGAATCGTGTGTTACACAGTAGCCGTATTTCATCAAAATTTAATCAAGAAGTTTCCAATTTATTATTTAAGGGGTGCGATCGAGGGATGTAGATAGCGTTTGGAAATCATATGTTATCAGTAAATGTGCCCATATTTTTAATATAAATTATGCAAAATTGTATAAAGTACTATCACAATTCTGCTTTAAGAAGTAGGAAAGAAGGAGGTAGGTAGTAGTTTTTTTTTTAAATAAGCTGAAAAAAAAATTCCTCTTATTTTGAACGTCAAGAGGTGCAAAATTTCATTACCTAGTACAAATATTCTGCAATAATATATGGAAAATGTTTTTTTTTTAATGTCATGTGGACAGAGGGATGTGGTTATTTTTCATAATCAGTTATAAAGAGTAATTTTCCTCATATTTTGAACATAAAATATGCAACATTTTACTAAGTACTCTGCTTAAGGTATGGAAAAATTGGGTTGGAAAAAGTTAAAAAAAAAAAAAAAATTCAGATGCATCCAGTAATTTAACTCTTATTTTTAATGTGGAGTGTGTAAAATTTTATCAAAAAGTACAGAAATTCTACACCAAGAGGTGGGAATAGAGGGTGGGGTGGTTTTTCAAAACCTCATGTAGACAGTGAACTTACATTTTGTTCTAAATTATAAGTGGACAGCATTTTTCTTTCATTTTGAATGTCATGTGTACCAATCGGCATAATAAAAAGCTCTATATTTCCGCTTTAATGGGTGGCAAATGAAGATGGGAATGATTTTTCGAAATTTCATGTAGACACGATATTGCTGTTTTTTTTTTTTATAAATCAGTAAAGGACAGTAATTTTACCCATAGTTTAAACGTAAAGTGTGCGAAATTTCAACAATTAGTGTCAAAAGTTCTGTTCAATAGGGGTTGTGTGTTAAATTTCCTGACAAATTAGTGTGATTGTGTCAATGGAGGAAATAAAATAAAACAACAAAATATTTTGTCAGGTAATAAAAAATAATCGGTATAACGTAATACCGCTTCTATAGAATCGTCAGATTAATAAGCAATAATCCAAAATAATATCCCCATAATTGTGATTTATTTTGGTTCAAAAACCCGCTACTCTCCAAAATTATCGACGTGTGATTCGTGGTTGTGGGGTTGGAATCTGTGCGCGTGCGTTGCGGAGCGATGGGATGGACCCGCGCGTGACGCGTGTCTGGCCGGCGTGTGTTCCAGCAATGGCGACGTGTGTCAGCTGGCGGCCGGACTGCGGGCCCTGGCGACTGGCGCGCGCTGCCCGCTGCTCCTCGACTACGTCAGGTAGGGGCACTGGCGGCATAGACATAGCCATAGACATAGACATAGCCATAGCCATAACCATAGCCATAACCATAGACATAGACATAGACATAGACATAGACATAACCATAGCGATATTCATAGCCATAGTAATAGCGGCATGCCCATCCCCCCCCCCCCCTCCCTCAACCCAGAATAATTTTTCCAATTTTATTTCGTCAACATAGTTAACCAAACTTACAAAAAGTATTATTTTACTGCACTGCTGTAGATAAACAGCACATTTGTAAACCATAAATAAAATGTACTAAAAATTTCAGTTCATTCAAGTTACGCATCAGCGTGACAGGCACACCGACCTTCAGTTCCAACTTATGGGACGGCACCCCTGATAACTCAAATGAGTTTTGAAAACTCAACAGGGTGTATAGTTGCATCATAATTTGTCATCGCTGTGTCGATAGATGTGTAGATGTTCTCCTCGCCAGGTAGGTACTTCATCAATAATGTTTAAATTGATACAGGCCACCGAATCATTCTTAGTCCCCATGATCGCTCTTCCACACAAACCGGTCTTCATTGCTTATGTTTTGTTGTAAGCTCGGAAAAATCTCAGCAATTAGGTTGTCTTCTGAGCTTACAACATTGCAGAAATTGTCTTTAAAACACACATGCCTTCTGGATCCATTGCCATGCGACCTTCGTCGATCTCGAGTTTTGACCCGAAGAATCCAAACTCTTGGGGGTTTGTAGAACTGGACTCTCATGTTCGTTGTGAGGTGCAACATTTACACTCTAGCCCACAACTGTGAAGCCTTAAGACATGCGTTAGTCTCATCTGCCGCTGTTCCTCGCTCGATGACCGGCAGTGTCTGCCGAAGTCCCCTGCAAGCAAGAATACCACTCCACCCATCAACATTCTGTTGCCGCGGATGTCTTGCAAGCTGCGATCAAGCGCCTCATTCGCACACTAGAAGGTGTCTCGACATGCCAAAAATTGTGATGAATTGTTCAAAATCAGATATATAGCAAAAAAAGAATGAAAATATCTAAGATTGCGGGGTCTTCATCCCCCCTTATTCCCAGTAGGCAACTGCTGCCGAGAAGGCAATGTGACGCAGTCCAAGATCCACGTGCCTAGCCAACTAAGGCAGTGGCTGCGAAAGTCTGCGAACCTCAGGAATCCTCGGGGGTTCGTCCCGCGGTTTCGACGACTCTCGGTTTTTACCGCCACCCTGGGTCGTCCTCCCTTGTCGACGGCGCACCTGTCGCCTGGCGCGGGCATCTGGGTCGGCCGCGGAAGAGAGCTCTGAGAAGCAGGCCAACACTTTCAGCCCCCCTCCGTCGGGAGAGGGCACCGTGGTAGTGGCGGTGGGGGGGGGGGGGGGGCGCACTGAATCCAGCCCACCGCCCATGCTCGCCCGCTGGAACGCATCGTCCGCCGAGCTTCGCCCGCGCCTTTGTTCTAGACCCTCCCCTGATCCAACCAGCTAGCTAAGATGCTGACTGACCTAACACACGAATGACGCGAGTGAAGTGAGAAGTAAGTGTGGCCGAGGAGACACAGAACATTTAAATTCAACAAATACTTGTAGAATTATCCGGATATAACTAGAGCAACGTGAATGATAAATAAAAAATATTTTAATTTAATAATAAAAGTGTATTCCACTTAAGTAGCTGTATTTAAAATGTTACTCTATTGTTACACTTCAATTTTCTATTAAATACATATCTCTATGGAGTAGGCTAATATTTGTGCTTCATGTTACGCTTGTCTCCAAAGTACACATATATCTTTGGCGTGCTAGTGTCATTGAGTGAGTGATGAGCGTAACTATATAAAGGATCCGTTTTGTGCAAGGAAATGGAGAAACTAAAATTTTTAATTTGTATATCATTAATGAATAGCGTATTTTATAAAGTTATTTTTAACTAGCTAGTCAAATAATATTAATATATACTGCATGTCAGCGATCATTATCAATTTAAAAAATTAGAATTATGTCTGCTCAAAGAAAACAAATTTTCTCGTTTTTTATTACCATTTTGACGAAACGTGGAACTGGGCGAACAAAACAGAGCGGGACGACTAGAGCCAATAGTAAATTTATTGAAAATTAAATTTTAAACATAGGACACTTTATATACTGAAAATAAAGGATCTACGAGGGTCTGCTACCAGGGCGTCCATCAGTAACTGGCCATGATAATCACTGTAACACACGGACCATGGCATAACTATACAAAGCAAGCAATAGAAAAAACAATAAATATTATGACCCTACAAACTTAAGGCTCACAGTAAACGGTCATATTTAAAAACCCATCATATATATCCACATAATGAAAAATTAATTTGGGCATTTACACTCAGCATATTCAATAAAACTCTAGGTTTACCAATCACAAAAAAAAATATGTACAAAAGTGCTTTGTATGTCCATTATGGCACAACTCAAACCACAGAGCCATCAACAAGCTGTAATATTAAGTGCCCTGAAAAAAACAATTATTAAAAGCATATTTTAAAAGCCATTATCAACTACAATGATTAGAGCACATAATAATAAGTAGGGGCAGGCAATTTTCGCGAATAAATCTGAACGCCTATTAGATTGCAACAAGGTATACCCGCACCAGAGTTTTCTTCCTTGTGATTGGCGGCCGTCTGCGAGAGAAGTCGTTTCTTTTTCTGACCGAGCCACTCAGGATGCGTTTGCTTCCGCACTGAATTACTGTGATTGGCGTTGTAACAATCGACAAGCGCCTGAAAGAAATTCACCCAATCACGAAACACAGGCGATGCTACAGTGTTTTAACTTATAACTAATCTCGGAATCTTTTCGCGAAATCTGCATGGCCCTAATAATAAGGGAAAGAGAACAGGAATGAGTAAACAGCAAGAGACTGCACCCGGCAACTGGTGCCTGCAATCAAAAACAACAACTCGCCTTATAATAAAGCTGTCAGAGAAGTCCTCCACTCCGGACTTTGCTGTCCGATGGCGGCCGACACGATGGCTCGTTCTAGCCGAAGTCCAGCGCGGGCAGCACAGCTAGCAGTCTTTGGGTCACCCGGAGTTCCGCCCCGAGGTAATCTTCCACTTCGGCGCTCCGATAAAAGCGAAAAAGACTTGACTAAACCCCGGCTTTGGACCTGGTTTTCGACAAGGAATTTTATCAAAACACAAGCCCAATCTTGTTAAAAATCCACTGAACAGTTTATACTACATGGTTTTCCCTTTGGCTTTGCGAACTTTGGCCTGCGGCGCCATGCTGCCACAGATGGCAACACCCTGGTTACACATTTCCGTTCCCTGCGACTTCCGTCGTATCTTTGAATATATATACTGTATAGAAGTCGCCAGCCCAGGTTAAAATTTCTAATACGGTTTTGAGGTAGTTGGTTAATTCACCGCCGCAATCGCCACCATCTCTAGGGCATCGACTTGTGGTGGTCCCTAGCGGACAAGTGTCGAACTCTTCAGACACCCCTTCCCCCTCCTGTTGAACGAACTTAAGCTGCAGGAATGATTGATGGGGGGTGCGGGGAATGACAGCGGGCGACAATGCTGCGCTCTAACGTGTAAATAACAACTAAGACGATACAGGGCGTTACGGCAGCGCACTGCAGCGGTGAAGTTCCCAAGCTGCTCATCATACGCTTCTGAAAAACGTAGAGTAAATCCTATCTACTCGCGACTTCTATACAGTATATATATTCAAAGGTCGTATTCACGAAATTACTCCTACCAAACAACGAATACCGAGAACTAAGATGTTCCACATCAGAAAACATATTGTGAAGTTATTTGAAAACTTTTGGCAAGTTCAGTTTTATAAATCTAATGTTTTGTAGTAGCGAAGGCGAAAAGAAAGTTTCCGTGTCCAGAACAATTCAGAAAGTGTAAAGCAAGTTTCTCATGAAAATTTCAGACATTTAAACATTTTTTTTGGCTTGCACAGTTTTGTCTTATTGTTGACAGAAAAATACACTGGCTTCTGTTGGTTACCCTCACAGCGGAAATATCTCGCTAGGGTCCTGTGGGATATGTAATTTTATATGCAGTTTACCTTTAAAGGCGTGACGATTTTCGTCCGCTTATTTTCTTTCCTAATACGAAAATCTGCAGAACGTTAGCTTTATTTATTTTTTATTTATACTAGGTTTAAACACTCCAGTTCTCAATTAGGTTATCGGCATTTCGGAGCTGCGGGTGCTTTTCAGCAACGATATATTTCCCTGTATTTGATGCCCTCGCTTCGATGCAGGACGCACGAACAGGGCGTTTCTTTTTAATCTGGAATCCTCATGTGGGGCAGCTCGTTTTCTTCCGCCTCGAGTCCTTGGTCAATCCACTTCTCTCCCCCCTTCTCCATGCTGGACTTCACATTAGTGAAAATAATCCTGAATGTTATTCGGTTACCCGACCAATGTGCGTCACTGGCCGCTTTATACGTGTACTTAAAGAACCACTTACCTGGCTCGTATCCTGTTCGTTGTCATAAGAACTTAAGTATTTCACTCACCTATTAAATAGTACATATTCTTGAAATAAAAAAAAATATTTGCAAGTAATATGCATCTCCACAAAAAAAAAACCCATGGAAAATGAAATTCTTAAGTGTATACGTATGTTTCTATGTACGTACGTATAGTTTGAGTCATATATCATGTCTCAAATGTGACAGTTCTCAAAAGTAGTACCAACGGTCTACATATCCTTCCGCCACTGTTGTTCTATTAACAGTGTTGTAAACAACTTCATGTGGTGGTGAGTGTTCGTAAACGGACATCATGTGTTGCTTTGCAAGTGACTTTTGAGAAATTTGTATTTCTCAGACAAATTTCATGACACATACGCATGTACATACGTGAGTACAGAAAAGTATTATATGGCTTAAGTTGGTTGTAGTGCTTACTTGAGGAAATGTAAAGCATAGTTAATACGATTCTCGTTGTTTAGCTCATGCGTATGGGCTAAATTTCACGTAGTCAAGGTGAATTATTAGTGCGATGATAAAAATTATAAAAATTTTGGAAATATTCATAAAATGGCATTTCAAACTTACATTTGTTGAAATGTTAGTGGAATGAGGATACCTGCGTTATTCGTTACCATGTAAGCCTCAATTTGTCTCTCAAAACACGCATACTTGTTAATACGATTTTTATAAGCGTCAGTAGTCAATGATTGAGTCTCACGCCCACTAAAAATGCAAATCCTTCTAGTATCTGAGAAACTTAAAACGTGCTGATGTATGTTTAGTATATCAAATAACTTTTTTTTTTTTGTGAGGATATACTCGCCCACACAGTGTGACGTTGTTAGTTAGTTTCATGCGAGCACGTAAAACGATAAGGAATGTTTTGTGATTGCTCGCCCATGTTATATTTTTTATTGATTTTTTTTCCTCGTTGCAAGCGAGGTCATCAGAGACGGAAACACAGTTTTAAACCTTACATGTATTTTTATAGGTATTTAAAATTCACAAATACAAATTTTCATTACAATATGTATGGGGTTAGGAATAAAATTAGATACTTAATCTGTACTAAAAATTAAATAACATTAATTTCATGATTTCACACACACAATACTAAAAAGGAAAAAATAAATAAATAAAATATTTTTTTTTTGAAATGGACTAAACACTATAAAATAATTTCTCCTAGCCCCGTAAATATTTGACACTCCATAGATACAGATTTATACCCCTGAAGATTGTCTTAAAACTTTGTGATTGTTGATTTCAAACACCTATGAATTAACTTGTAAGATTTAAACGAAAACGCACTTTGGCTCTAAATGGCGCGGTGTGAAAGGAGCTTTACCAGTGCGCCACTCACCCGCACTGTGGCTCTTGAGTG
Source organism: Bacillus rossius redtenbacheri (assembly GCF_032445375.1). Taxonomy (NCBI): domain Eukaryota; kingdom Metazoa; phylum Arthropoda; class Insecta; order Phasmatodea; family Bacillidae; genus Bacillus; species Bacillus rossius. Next base: position 25,413,995 of record NC_086339.1, read on the forward strand.
GCGCGGTGTGAATGGAGATTTACCGCCGCGCCGACTCTTTCCGCACCCGTGGTCGCAGTGAAGCCGTGTCCTTTTTTTTTTTTTTTTTTTTTTTACCTCAGTGATGCAATCTTTCCGCGCCTTTGAAAATGCCGGCGGAACCGAGCTTCATTTTGCTCGTTTGAACGTCCTCTTCCTTCTCACCATTTCTCAGACCTCGTCGTTGTCGTTGTGCAATGTTTCAATTTTTTTTTTTCTTAATTTTTCGTTTTGTCCTTTTAAATATTTTCCGTCGCCGAATTCTTCATTCGACGTTTTCCTGTTCTCCGGAAACTTGGACGGCGGAAACCATCTAGCATAGCCTGGTGTTCCGCCTCGGTTGGCTGCTGTCCGCTACCTCCCCCCGTTCTTTACCACTTTCCTTTCGTCTTGTCTTATCCATCTTACAGCGCGGCCAATAAATGCTTGGAACTCGACTACAGCTCGCAAAGGAGCAATAACGTCGCACGCTTCCAACTGTCTCCGTCAAAAGAGCTTTGGCGGCGGTGGAGTCGCTTGGGGTTGGGATTGATTCCCACTGCTGAAAATGTATTAGCTCTCCTGGTTTAAATGATGAATGGCCAGTGTCGAATTGAAGAATGGTCAGGAAGAAATGAAGAAGAGCCAAGAAGAGATTAAGAGTTTCAGAAAGATATGGAGAGTAACCAAGGATGAACAGTAGCAAAAAATAGATGAAGAGGGGTCAAGAACATATATGGAGAGGAACCAAAGAGAGATGAACAGTAGCAAAGAATATATGAAGAGGGGTCAAATAGATATGAAGAGGAACCAAGAAGAGTTGAAGAGGGTTTAGGAAGAAACGCGAGTGAAACAGTGGCTACTCAAGAAGGAACGAAGAATAAAAATGTAATAAACCAAGTGATAAGCTGGAAGGGAAACTGCAGAGTTTGAAGCAGCATATGACTCATTTGGGGAAAGAAAAAAAAAACAGCTGAACAACGTACAGGTCGACTGGAGTATCATCTAGCGGAACACAACACTATATCGGGTAAGAATTGAACTGATTATGGCAGCAACGCACTCTATAAGTACACAGTGCGTGTACTACGTGATACCAGCGTTCCTTGTATCGAATACTGAAAAAAAATATATATATGTATGGCGGCTGCGCTCTCTAGCAGCTGATGTGTGTTAAATAGCACTCCTGGTAGCGAGCATTGACAATAAAGATGGCGTCAATGTCCTTTAGCAGTTGATTAAATTATTCCTTAAAATTAAAAAAAAATACACAAGTCCGAATGTGTGTTACTTTTTTACATACCTTAATTAATTCAAAGGCCGTGTGGTCAATAGGCTTCTTTTTTTTTCCAACCCAGAGGTATGAGCTGTCATGATTGAAATCACAGCACTTCAAATGTATTTAAAAAAATTACATATTCTGTCGATAAGGACCACAACAACGTTAGCAGTTAATGTAATATCGACCTCATGTGCACGGGCCAGAGAGAACAAACAGCAGTGTTGGGGAGGCGGCACCCACCCAGGCCGCTCGTGCCGCTGGGCGCCTCCGGGCCAAGTTCACGGCCGGACTTTCCCCGCGGAGCGCCCCCTCGCGGCCATCAGGTGGATGTGGGGCGAGAGCTGCCCGCCTCTCTCTCCGGCGGACACGCCCTTCCCCGGCTGGCCGCTCGCCGCGCCACGTGTTTGGTGCCGCGACAACCGCGACAACCGCTGTGAACACGCGGGTGTTCGGGTGTTCAGCCGAGCCTCTAACCAACCAATCTATATGTGTATATATATATATATATATATATATATATATATATATATATATATATATATATATATACACACACACATACAGGGGCGCAACAACAAGGGGGGGGGGCGGCAAGGGTATTTTGCCCCCCCTCCCTTCTGAAACCTTGAAGTGGTGGCAAACGGGGGCAAAGAAAGTGCTGTGTAATCAATTTTTAGATAATAAAACTGCTTAAATAGCACCATTTTCCACCTTGAAATATAAATTTTCCCGGGGGGAGGACCCCCGGACCCCCCGCTTCAATAAGGGGGATCGATGATTCTTTATAAAAAGGCATATTGCCCCCACCCCCCCTTTTTTTTTTCAAATTTATTTGTTGCGCCCAAGTACACACACACACACACAACATGTCAAGGGGCCCGCCTCGTCAGGGGTGTATGTGTGTTAGTGAGGAGGGATGATAAGCGCGACGCTCGCTGGTGCTTCCAGCGCTGTATAGCCTCTAAGCGCAAGTCTCTGAACTGGCGCGCGGTCTTCTCGTCATCACAGGACAACTGTGAAATTTGAGCGGTGACCGTAACGTTATATGGCGGGAGAAATTACGTTAAAGGGGTAATGCAGGTCCATTGAGTGCTTTCAAGAATCTGTGCTGGTTGTTTTGCGCCTAAAGATTGCTCCGAAAACACGCGTTTTAACCATTTCAACTCTTCTAAAAATACAGATTAAAAACTTAATATGATATCAAAAGTACATTTTTGGCCCGCAGCTAACTCTCAGGTGCTTGTCGTAAGCAGACCCCCACTCGGATATCTTGAGTAGATTTGAAATCGCGTTGTTTTTCCTGAAGTTCTGCGCACCGTGTGTGTGCCCGGGTAGGTGCGGAGCCCTTAACAGGTCTTTCAGTACTCGCCAGACGCGTGTAACATCTCACCTCGGTAACGAGCAAAATTCACGTGTTGTTCTCGTGTTGCAAATACACACTTCATACGAAACTCGAACACGAAATTTAACGTAGAATTTCTTAGAAATGATGCCCGAGCGTGATAAACATACATACCTACGCAGATTGTGTTTCGATCTAAATTTTCTGGACGCCAATCATATGTAGTTTCCATACCCGCCACTAGAATTGTGGGTGCAGAGGTCCTCGATTCGGTCCAAACCTCTCGTGCGTTGGACTATGCTGTCGCGGCGGTCCTGATTTCGGTTCACTGTGGTTTCCCGAGATCGGAGGAACATTTTTTTAAGGCCATATGCAATAACCGAGGCCTTCACCAATGTAACTGATTCGTGCGAACCACTTCTCGGCTTCTGGGTATGAGGCTACGTCTGTACAATCTTCGGTTTTGCCTTACGTTTCGGCGTTAACTACTGCAGCCATCTTCCAAGGGCGGTTGTAAACTATGGACGGCTGCAGATGGCTGCAACAATGGCTCGCCGAAACTTCTGTCATAACCATTGATTATACAGACGTGGCCTGCATAAAACAAGAAGGGAGATATAGAAGTGCAACTCTTACAGTGGAAACTGAGACCATGTTTTGCGCGACATGTGATGCTATCTGTTGGGTGGGCTCATAACTACTAGCAAAAAAAAAAAAAAGGGCGGGAGGGTCAACGATATCTTTTGAATGCAACTACTTAATGACTAATTGCTCAGTAGAAGACTCTAGGTGCGTCCCAGGCCGAAGCCTTTACGCCTGATCATGCTGTGGCTACCGGCTACCAAAATAAAGTGAATTAATTTTCACTGGCTTGCTTGCTGATAGTAAATATCCGATGCATTACTTCTCACAATCAATGTGGCTATGTTAGTAATATATTATAAAGCTACTATCGAGCGGTTGGGCTTAAGACCTACTTCAAAAACTAGGTCTCAGTCTCGGCAATTAGAGTTTCTCCCCTGTGGTGGCCACAACCCAGAAGCCAAAAGTTAGTTACTTTGGGCACGAAAGCCTACATTCTGATTTGTATCGTTATGTGCTTCAAAGACTCCTGAAGTTTATCCAACTTTTTTTTTCTGTTTATAAATCCATTTTGTTTTTAAATACAATGCCATAGCAGATACAAAAAAAAACTATTCCTCTTGAGAATTTTTGTCACACTACCAAATTAACCGTGTAATTTTTTTAAGCGCACGCTAGCGTTTTTTTTTAAATGTGTAACATTACAACTCTTGGTATACGGCAGTTGGTAGGAGTAAGTTCGTGAATGGAACGGATGTCGCATGGAACGGAAATGTGTAACCACGGTGCTGCCATCTGTGGCGGATGGCGCGAAACAAAGTTCACAAAGCCAAATTGAAACCTTATAGTATTTAACTGTTTAAGGAATTTTAATAACATAGGTAGTATTTCAATAAAATTCCTTGTCGAAAATCAAATTTAAAGCCGGGGATTGGTTGTTTTTTTTTTTTCCAAGCTTTTTTTCGCTCTTATCGAAGCAGTTTTCATTATATAGTTTAAAATTTCGCTCTGCAAATCGAATGGTTCGATAGTCGACGTAGCTTCAGATTCGCTTCCAGAAACGTAGTTGAAAACAGAAATTTGCGTATGTTAATCACGCTCGGCATTAAGTTTTTTAAAAGACCTTAAATTTCGTGTCCCGAGTTTTCGCGTCATCAAGTGTGTTTGCAAGATGAGAACACGTGGATTTGTTCGTTACCGGGGTCAGATCGTTCGCACATCGCGTGTCGTTTCTGTTCTCTTGTAGACAGGGCCGGTGCAAGGTAAATTGGCGCCCTAGGCGATAAACCTAAGTGCCCCCCCCCCCTCCCCCCCCGGCCGGACACACCAAAAAATTTTTCCTTGCCTCAAAATACATCACGTAAGCCTAAGAATTTGTCAACAATCAAATGTAAACAGACTTGTGTTTTTTTCTTTTTACTTATTGCAAATCATAAACAGGTCACCGTGGACTTTAAATAATTACTTATATCAATATAATGTTACAAAAAACCATTTTCATCTAGTTTCAATAATCGTTAAACGTATTATATGAGCTGTTATGTGTCGTGCTGCGCCGCCCCCCAGCTACTTGTGCGCCCTGGGCGGTTGCCTAGTTCGCCTGTGTGGCCGCGCCGGCCCTGCTTGTAGATATGGAAGCATCTCGCCGCCCGCTGGCGCAGAGCATAGCAGCCTCCGGAGTAGCGGCCGGGGGACTGCGCCGCTGCTACTCGCCGGCCGAAAAACGGCGGACTCCTTTAATCCCGTGTTCGCCGCGTCGACGTGATCCACGTACGAACTAGCCGTCTCGCCGGACTCCCGCCTGGTCCGGGCTGCTTTTAAAGTGTACCGCTCGCGTCTTCTTCTTCTTCTTCTTCTTCTTCTTCTTCTTCTTCTTCTTCTTCGAAAAAGACGGAAATTGCCTTTCTCCGGATTTACATAACTCGTTCCCCCGCCACCAGAAACAAAAAGTTAAAAAAAAATAATTAATAAACACGGGCCATTCATCGGTTTTAAGAACGCCTTAAAAAAACACACACACAACAAATCTGTGCATTCTGATGCAAAGATATCTTCCCTTGAGCGTAGTTTGATCGAAAATTTATTAATGTTTTTTTTTTTTTGCTGGTAGTTTCACCCATAAATACAGTCTAGCTATCTAGGCTAGTGGTTTTTTTTTTTTCAAAACAACCCAGATTATTTTTTTTTTTTTTTAGGTCGAACATTGGAATTTTATTTTCATACGGCGATTCTTGTGTCCGAGTTTCAATATTGTATGATTAAAAAAAATTGAGGATGTACATTTTAATTTACGTACTAAGCTTTCCCCCTTCTCCTCTTCAATCATTGTCCTCCATACGCTTTCAGGTGTTTCAACTGGTTTTAGAATGTATCTCATTTAATATACGTTTCAGCATCAGAATGTCTGAGGAAAAATTTCAGCTATGATAATTTAGATATATTTTATTCACTGAACATGTAATTTCCTGTTGTTTCTTGATGAGGTCACTGTGAAATCTTCTGCTTAAAAACATCTGGAATATTCTGCGTACTTCTATGTGTTACTGGCCAAGAGCGTAAGCAGAATATCATTTGGAAAGGGGGGAGGACGGAATAGAACTACTTTGTCCGCTGTTTGCTATCAAAGTCTATCTCCCATCACTGGCGAGTAGGATACATGTATGTTAACGCAAATACTTTAATTCACGTGTTAAATTTCCTTTCGTCAAAAGTTGTTTGAAACTAATAAAATAACAGTATTTAAGACCATAAAATTGTAAATATTCCAAGTCTTGTCTCTGAATATTTTAGGCTCCTTAACACTGGGCCATTGCGTAAGAGCCACTCCGCCACATTCCCAATTTCCGAGTACAAATTTAGATTTGGAGTAAGCAAACGCATTGATTACATCAAAATAAGTGCCATAAAAACAAAAAAGATTTTGGATTTATCCGATTCATTTTTGAGCAATAAAACAACCATTTCTAACCAACACTTTTTTTTTTTTACACTGTCTGAGTATTTCTTTGCAGGAAATGTCTCAGATTGCGATTCCCTCGTGCACTTCTGAAATAAACGTTTCCGTGTGTGGAAACTAGTCTCCGCCGTCTCTCGAAGAAGCAGCTGTATCGCAGGAAGTGGCTCGATTAAAAACGCGCCAGTGAGTACGGGACCCCCGGCCTTTGCTGGCGTGAGTGCGCCACTCGGTGAAGATAGTTCTTATTGGTTCCATGTCACCACGGCGTGGCGCGTTTCTATTGGCGCGCTCGCAGTAGCCCAGTGTGACGTGAGTCCTAATGTCATGTTTCGCAACTGCATTCTTTCTTTGTGTGATAGTCCCTCTGGATCCGTCCCAGCGTGAACGGTACTAAAATCGATCTTTCAGAATGCATCTGTGTGCAGGGACGTCGGAACAGGGGGGGGGGGGGGGGGCAGCAGGGGCGAGTCGCCCCCGTGCTGTTATGCATGGGGGGGGGGGGGGTGAGAGTAGCATTTCGCCCCCCTCCTTTTCCCAGAAAAAATATTTGGTCCTAGTAGTATTTTTCTCAACAAGTAGTTACAAACGTTGCATTGGTGATCACATTGATTAGAAAATCAAATTTATGATTGTCAGTATACTGTAAAATGATTGCAAATTCCTAGATGGTATTTTATTTAAATTGTACTACATCTACTGTCAGATTAGTATTTAATATATACTACGTCATCAAATTCTTGGAATGGTATATTTAATATTTTGGTTCGGAAACTCATTAAATAGCACAATTTTTCATCTAAAATTCCAAATTTTCCGGGGGGCCACTCTAGGACTGAGGTAAGTGTGATACATATTTTCGCCCCCCCCCCCCCCCCACACTCATGAAAACGTTCCGACGTCCCTGTCTGTGTGCCAAGAACTTCGATGACGCACGTGTGATTATGTACTTCTTTGCGAAGTGATCCTACGGTATGGATTCTAGCAGCGTTGTCTCGTGATCCCAGATGTATCTAAATCTTTATGGGCTTCCGGATTAAAGCGGTATTAATTATTATCTTCGCCCCGCCAGCAACTTATTGTTAGCCTTTTTTCTGGATCTAAATTGGAGTTGGCTGTCGCTACACGGTGCGATATCGGAGAAGCCGCTCCGTGTGGACACACTAACCAACTTGTTATCGAAGCGTTAAGGCTGGCTTGCACAGGCGTGCAAAGTTTACGCTAGGAATCTACTTACCTGACTCTGCAAGTGGCCCTGAGTTGCGCACTAGACAGTTTTTTGCAGAATTTGCATGATTACAGGAAGTTAACCGTGAAGAAATTATCAAGTCAATTTACGTGAACAGTTTTTTTTTTATAGTCGCTTAATACCCCGCGATTTGTGTGGATGATCGGATCTTTTTTGTAGGAAGTGGAGGGGAAAAGAGAGGTTGTTCACCACGCACTGTAAAACCAAACCTAAACACTCGCACCTATAGAGGGGTTTTACAACGCAGTTATTCACAGGAGGACTCCAGACTACGAAGTCCCAAGATCGCAGTGTGTTCCGAGCCAAACGAATGGGTGTTCCTGAATAGTTAAGTGCTGCCAGTGCTTGAGAACACTTACCTCGCGATTTAAGAGTGACGTGTTCACAGGCGTAGCCGGGATTTGTGGAAGAGGTGGGCTGAAGGAAGCTATAAGAATATGTTTTTTGATAGGCCTTTTTCACCGGGGTCTTGAAGAAATGGTAAAAGGGAGGGGGTGGTGGTTAGAAAGGTTATTATGGAATATCCCCCACACTGAGAGAAAGGATTGTTTGCCTCAACAAAATATTTGTTCGTATATGGCGAAATAGAAATAATTTGTTAATTCAAACAAATATTTTTTAGTAGGAAAGATTCTGTTGACCCAACAAAATGTTTTTTTTTTCAACTTAAGTGTATATTTGGTTAGGTGTAACACATCCATTTTGTTACATACCAAGTTTGGTTAAGCTAATAAAATGTTTTGATACAAGTAAATATTTCTTTCGCCATATATAAACAAATATTTGTTTGATTCAAACAAACCTTTTTCTCTGTGCAGATAAGCCATGAAGGAGGGGAGCGCTTCTCCGGAATTTTTTTTTAAAAAATACGACCGACCCGCCGCCGACTTCGCAGTAGCTTAGCGAGGTGTACTCGTGGAGTTGAGGCGGGAAGGCAAGGCCGCACGTGTGGGACCGCCTCTGGGCCCGGAGGAGGGACTCGGACCTGATTGGGCGGCGGGCTGAGTGGACCTCTTCACCGTGCCCGCGGCCGGGCGGGACTTTCTAACGCCGCAACTCCTCCCTCCTCTCTCCCCTGGGTTCGGAGGGCAGACGCCCCTGTGGCGCGCGCCTTGACGTCACACTGCCGACTCTACCTCCAGGTGAGCCAACCGCTCACCGACAACACGTGCGGGAAAAAAAAACACTCATCCTGAAGTAGCTTGGATTCTGGGTTGTAGCCGTGTCCTTGGCTGAATAATTCACCGACGTTTCGGTCGACATTGCAGTCGCCATCATCAGGGAGCAGTTACCTACTGCTCCCTGATGATGGCGACTGCAATGTCGACCGAAACGTCGGTGAATTATTCAACCAGGACACGGCTACAACCCAGAAGCCAAGCTACTTCAAACAATGGACGTGAAATCCTGCGAACATTATTAAACACTCATCCTATTCCCCAACTAGTCTCTTCGCAATTGGAGGGAATCTGTGCAGCTTCTGATACATCGACGCGGTTTAATGTCGAACTGTACCGTGGTGGCTCAATAATTTCTTGAAAGGGGTATGATTATGGAGCGCGCGCGCGCGCGCGCGTGTGTGTGTGTGTGTGAGTGAGTTGGGGGGGGGGGGGGGGGTTCAATAAACTAACGCATTGATCATTTCTCCACCTCAGCCTCTAAGTTCAATCCCTAGTTCTCTGAAAACGAAGTTCACAACATTACAAATACGAACAGGTTTCTGAATAAAATTCACAAGTTTCTTCACTATCTCCTGGCTTATTATGAAGTTGTTATTTTTAAAAATAAATATTTTATAGTGATGCTGGTACTCTTGTATTGTTACAAAGAAACTTTTAGGCGGACATATTTCCCAAAGAATTAGTATCGAGTGAAACGAACGTGGCCGTTATGATCCGCAGAAAGCACTATTTATTCCCGCGATTGTCCACGGATCATCAGGAGTCGGCGCAACAATGGCCGCCGCGGGCTCTGCTGGTTCTCGCTGCCGCCGCGGGGCAGCGGGCCCGGCGGAGCGCGGAGGCTGCGTGCAGAGGGGTGGCCACGACTGCGCGAGTACGTGGAAGCCGTTCTTCTTTTCAGCCCCTGGTCTCCGCCGTGTTGTCAGCAATAATACTGTAATGCTAACGCCGAATCCAACCGCAGATATAAAAGTTTTAAAGTAGCGAATTACGATTTAGAGAAAATATTTAAAAGTAAAAAAAAATTGGTTGTCTGTAATGTCGGTTTACGGACGATAGTTTAACGTGACAACGTCATAACAAAACATCGATGAAATGATTGCATACTTTTATGAATAAAATTGAATCATTTTTATTGAATCATCACTATTTGGTATGGATACAAAGGAGTGAAATGAAATCTACTATTGAATTGATAAATTTGCTTTTATTTGCACTAATTAATTCAAATATGTTTATTAATTTAACGAAGAGATTATTTTAACTATAACTTTTATACATGTCTGCTATTTAACTTCTTCCAATCTGCTTTATTCTGTCAAGGATAGGGCGATGATTGAAAAAATAGGAAACGAATGGGCGTGTTTCAAGTTTAATGTGCCTCGAAAAAGTCAAATCGATGGTTGTTCCGACCGAGTGGAAGAGAGATAGATGCGGCGCAAGCGTACAATGAGCGCAACGGGACAATGAGCGTAACGGGACAGTCATCTTTTTTCGTGCATGCAGCCGGCGTTCATCGATTTTTTTAGACGTTGTCACGTCAAAAATGTCTGGTTTCAAAACTTTTTAAAAAAAAAAAACCCGCGCCAACGAGTAAGATTTGTTGCATGCGTTACAGAATTTACACTCTACCGGCTGTAAAAAAAGTTTCACTTCAAATAATAATAATAATAATAGTTATCGTCCGCGATGTCCGCTCGAGTGACTCGTCTGGTAGCGCGTCCTGTGCGCACGGCAGAGCCCGGGCGGACGAGATCATTGGACCGCCGCGGCAGGAAACACTTCCAGTTCTATCATTTCATTTTTACATCCAGCTCTCTCTCCCTCTCTCTCTCTCTCTCTCTCTCTCTCGCTGTTCCCCGCAACTGGCTCGCCCCCGGGCGACTCAACCAGTCGTCTATTTTGTGTCCCTCCCTCCCTTCCCCCCCTCATCTTCACGACTGTGATCCGCGCCGTTGCGAGTTCGGGCAAATAACCTTTGGAGGCAACGAACGCTCCTTTGTGATCGCGCGAAAGGTATCGCAACATCGTCTCTCTCTCTCTCTCTCTCTCTCTCTCTCTCTCTCTCTCAATCGACTCTCGATAAACAACGTAGTTTTTTTTTTAACCTTTGTCGGTTGGGGGGGGGGGGGGGGGGGGGCGGTTGTTTGTCCCTCATGCGTCGCGCGTTTACTGCAGGTGGACCAAGGGTTAATTTGCCCGTCGCATTACTTAAAGTTTTAAATTTATTCGTTCTTTTAATTTATTTGGATTTTAATTTTCCAAGTACTGGACTTTACAAATGATGGTTCAAATCATTACCCTAGCTGTTGGTTTTGTCGCATCTGTAACCGTTAACTTCATCACAGCCAGGTGGGGTATGTCGAGGCGCGATGACTCTTCGTAACTTAACTAGAAGTGCAACGCTCACGATGAGAAAAGGGGGGGGGGGGATATGAATAAACTAGAGAGTCAGACAACTTTACTCTCGTCGCCATGTGCGTTACTGTTCTGAACTTCAGTTTTGTGCTTTTATTGCTTTGGTTGTATCGTTCATGTGGATTATTTAAGGGTGAATTTTCACTTCTAACGCACGTTTGCGGTCACGCACAATTTTTTTCCCATTTATTATACGTTAGAGTAAATTTAAAAAAATCTTGACCACTTAGGACACAAAGTGGTGGATGTGCGCTCATGGCGGACATTGAACTCCAGGCACGGTTCACTTGCGTGACAGTAGAGTCTGTGAAATACGTAACACGTTAAGATGATTACGCAACTGTGCGTGTCGCAAATAGCGAAGTTGATCTTTACGTGTTGTATAGACGAGTTCGTTAGATACGGTAAAGTAGGACATAAGTAAGAGATGCTGGGAGAAGGAATCGGCCTGCGGCCTGCGGTTTAAGTGGTTTTTGGGAAACCATGAACGCCGGAATCAATATTGCAGGACCGGGGTCCGAAAACACCTTTACGCCGTGAGCTAGCTTTCCTCCATGTCCCGTTATTTCCCATACACAGAAAAAAAATATTTCCTATACTTTAAACAAAAGATAACATTGGAAACCAGTTGCCAAGAAATAGTTTTTAATATACAAGAGAGATTTTGTACCTTTGTACAGCACATGGCTATGGTTATTTTCGCACATATGAAGTTTTTTTTTCTCGTGATAATACTGATAATTTCTCACGAAAATTGGCGCATATTTTAATTGATGTTATTTTAAAACATAAGATTTTTTTTTAAAACCATGGAAAATATAACCGAATATTCAATTATTTGACTTTATTTTGTTATTGTTTTCCTTTTTTTTAATGTGCGCTGTTAATGCTGGAAAGCTATTCAGGGAACGGTTTGCAAATAACTTAACTATTGGAGGTACTGGGGCAACACAAAGCATTAATGACCGGGTAAATTCCGAACCCAGAATTTCTGCGAACACTGTCTTTTTTTTTTTGTGGTAGAGTTGATTTCAATTAAATGTACAAATTTACAAATATCTGTAATTTCACATGAAAATTTCTGTTCCATTTTCAAAAAAAAATAAAAAAAATTGCAGTGTATTTTCCTGCATTTCGTGGTACCTACCCGCGGGTACGAATCCAAAAGGAAGGCGCACTTCCCTTGCGATCGCGTCCATCGCGTCGCGAACGTCGCACCCGTCGCGCTGTTGTACTGTGATCTGTATTCGGCCGGTCACCGGTTATTTCTTCGGTAGTGCCACATCGGCCGATTGGAGCGAATGCTCTGAGCCGTGTCCGAATTCTTCTCTAGTTACATTCTCAGCTGCACGTGTCTCCGGAAGTGACGTCACGAGGGCTGTCCAAACTGGAACTGTTGTCTGCAGGTAGCTACTGCGCGAGTGAACAAATCAGTGAAGCCTACTTCTCGCGTACCTCCAGGTGAAAAAAAAAAAAGTTGCCATTATAAACTGTTTTAAATATGATCGAACATTTGAGGTGTTCAAATATTCGTTAAATAATCCTATTTATTTGTTTCATTTTTTAACGAGTTAACACATTTGATAAAAAAAAATATTAACATGCTTATTTCAACCGTTACATGCACATAAACCGATCGTAATTACGAAAAAAAAGGGCAGAAACTTGAGATTATTGCCATTAATTAATGTGTTTGTAATTGCGTGTAGAAATGTACTGATTTCAGCTACTTTTTTTTTTTGGCTGGAATTAAACTAAAAAAATAACGTTAACAACAGCCTGTTTAGTTTTTTGGTGTCACTTCTAGAGGCTTCACGTCCGAACTGCTTAAGCATACCTGGAGAGCATGTAAAGTATGCGGGATCATAAGTACACGGCTTTAGAATCGGTGCACTCCTACACTGTTAAATATATTCACCTGCAATTTGCGAAGAACGCTTGTTACAAATTATCCAGGGATCTTCGTAATTTTACGACTTTCTTCGTAAATTAACGTACACTGTAATCACTTAATTTTAACATAAATCCAAAAGAATGTACTTAGTATATTAACAAAACATTTAAAAAACTGTTTAAGTCTACAGTAAGATAACTGTTATTTTTTTCAGTGTGTGTGTTTACCTTCGTTTACAACAAAACATTTAACTTTGACGGCCATTGTCTGCATTTTCTTGGCTTCTGGGTGTAGGCCGTGTCAGGTAATTGTCATTGCGACGTTTCGGCAGTCATTGCAGCTGCCATCATCAGGTAGACTTAAGTCTGACTGACCTGCATCCTCTGCACCAGTCAGTCAGACTTAGTCTACCTGATGATGGCAGCTGCAATGACTGCCGAAACGTCGCAATGACAATTACCTGACATGACCTACACCCAGAAGCCAAGAAAAAATTTGACTTGGAAGTTGAAACACGGCGCAGTTTCTACGAAGATACAAATAATTCTTCGTTTATTTGAGTTAAATTCTTCGTTGGAAAGCCCGTAAATTTACTTGCGATCTATAACAGTGTACTTTGTACGATGCGTGAGAGAGTAACGTGATTTGACTTGTTGACGTCAGTGCGCGTATGCCACGAATTTAAACGCAGTTCATTACGAAGGAAACATTCCACGGACACCGTTTAACCGTCGCGTGAAGAAGCTCTTTGAAGTGTTCATCGGAAGTGAACTTAGTCCTATCTCGGTGGTTAATAGCCCTCTGTAACAACTCTTGGACCGTTAAGTCCATTACACTGGATTTGAAGCGTTTAAGTTGTACTACCTCTCCATTACGTTAGACTCTTTAACATCGTGACCACCGAAACTCATGAGGCGTAGCATACTTGCATAGCTTGTAAGCAAGCAGTGGACGCAAATAGGGTGGGGAATCCTTCTTTTCACAGACGAGAGAGTCAAACTCCCGATCGTGCATCTTCGGTTTTTTTGGTTCATTGTAAATAAATATGGCGGTGTTGATAAAATGATACTAATGGTCAATTAGGTTAGGTTAGCTACATTATAAATACTTTAAAACATCCTGAACGTTTGATTTCGTTAGGATAGCTACATAAAAAATACGGAAAAAAAGCATGAACTTCGGGGAATTTTATCTCCTTGTCATTTAAGATACTACAATTTGTAAATTTGTATAGTATTAGCCATTTTATTTAATAAGTAAGTTAGTAAAATAATTGTACGTAACTACATAGAAATTTAAAATTAATTTATTCGTGACCAGTTAAAAATGTTTGATGTGTATTGATAGCTTTCGGTATACGGCATTTGGTAGGAGTAAATTCGTAAATGGAACGGAAGTCGATTGGAACGAACGATAAAAAAAAATCATCAGATATATAATCCCTTCTATAACAAATTATTGAAATGTGTTGATACGGTGCTGCCATCTGTGGATGTCTCAGAAATCTCGAAAAGATGGTGGACCCACATTATTGATCCGCATATAATGCTTTCGTGAACATCGCATAATTCATACTGCTCATAGGTATTAAAAACTAATACTCGGGGTTCGAACCTGAGCTGTGTGTGTTGCCAATAATAACTCTTCAATCGTCGGAATCGGTGCTAAATGTAAACGAATAAGTTTAGGAAGTTTTGGTTTGAATCCTTGTGGAAACAGTTTCGGCTGTACTGCCTGTTCCGGCGTGCCTTTTGTTACGCCAGTGTATGCCTTTTAATTTGGCCACTCGTCGGTTGGTAGTTCGGTGTGTAGCTGTAGTTACGCTTCATTTTGCACGCAGTTAGTTTTGCGAGGTTATGGTTCGTCTGAAGTGCTGGTGAACTGGCGTGTTCCTGTTAAGACACTGTCGAATTTCGCAATAGAATTGGAGGGGTAGTATTGGACGGTAAATGCCTCCAATTTTCTCCATCAAATAAATTTTGACAGAGAACCTAAAACATGTTTTAAATCATATCACACTATCACATTTTATTTTTGGTCCAAGCTATCTCAAACTTTTCAATTTTAAGACCATTTTGAAATTAAATAGCGCATTACAAAATTAAATAACGTATAATAGTGCTGGATGGAATTTTTGAACTTGTTACGCTATTTGTGCATTTATAAATCTTTCAAACATTTATAAATTTTCTCACTATAATATTCGTTACATAATAAAAATAAATCTTCAGTGATCTTTTAAAGTCATAGAAATATAATTTCCTTCTCACACATAAAATTATTTCGCATTCGACATTCATTTTATCGTTATTTTAGTTATTTCACTTTCACAACCTCTTTAATTGCTCATGTGTTCTTCGCCATTTTAAAGATTCTTTGTGACGGAAACGGTTGTCGTTTCCGTTTTCGATAGGCACGAAATTGATTGGCTGATTGCATCCAACATCCAACATATTTTAGATCCTGACCTATTTTCAAAATATTTGATGAAAACTCAAGTCATCCAAATTGTCAAACAAACATGGCTGTGCTAGTGAAGTTTTCGGTGACCTCATGACCCTCCAACTTTGAAACAACATACTGAAAGGTGTTGGGAGCGAACATTTGACAGTGTGACTCGGCCGCTACTTGTTCCAAACTCAAACTGACCAAGGAAAAAAAGTGTTTGGGAAGGTGGGTGTGGGGCACTAGGAGGTCTAAAGATAAGGTGGAGGGGGGAGTATAGTGAGCGGAATCTGGTTTGTGAAGGGAGGGGGGGGGAAGGGAGACTTCACATCCGGATCGGAGTGGATGTGAATGGCGTGCCACGCGCGTCTGCTCACAGCCTGAAGGTGGAAAAGTCCCCTCTGCTTGTCGCATCGGACCGCGCGCACAAAAACAACGCGGTGACCTGTGGTAAAGGGGAAACCGTGTTGGAGCGGAGCGGGCTATTACACGAGAGAGAGAGAAAGAGAGAAAAAAAGGGGGGAGGGAACGTTGACGAGGGGAAGGTAGGGGGGGAGTTGACTCGTCTGTAACCGTCGCGCCGAAAAAGGCACACCTGCCCGGGTACCAACGACGGTACTTCAGTGGCTGCTGGGAGTTTTGCTGTCGCGCGAGTGAAACGTCGGAGGGAAAGAAAAATAGTGAAATATATATTCTTCTGAAAGAGGACAATAAATAAAAAACTGTTCCAAAAAATCTCTCGCCATTGAAGACCAGTGAGTGCAGTTCGCAGAACAGGAAGGCCGGACGAAAGGACGCCTTTTAATGCTACGTGTGAAGTAATTTTCGTTGGCTGATCGTGGTCCGGTGTAGTGCTCGACGCGGCGACGAAACGGAACAAGCCGAGGTTGTGGTGTTCGCGAGAAGGCAAAAACGCGCGCGCGCGTGCGTTCTCTTTCCCCGGCGCGGCTAGTTAGTTCGCCAGCTGTCCGCACGGCAGCGCTAGTGGCGCCGTCGCCACCGCCAACCCGGGTTCGAAGGCGAGCGCTAGCCTGCCGCCAGTCATGCAGCAAGCGCCGCTTCAGCGGTAGTTGCCAACGCTGTCGTCGTCAAGTGTTCTTCAGTGGGTGTCGCTGTCGTTTCGTTTCACGAATACAACAGTTCTAATTTTCAACCGGGTGCGATGTCCAAAAAACATCTTCGTGTTTGATGCGCCCACGGCGACATCGTTTCTTTTCTTTATGAACGCCAAACGTTGTGTGTTACATTTTGCAAAGTGGTTATTAATATTATTTTTTATAGTGTCAACGATCAGCATGAAGAAGTCTACTTACACGTAGAATTTGGAATACGGACACGTTGACTTAAAGGCATCTCTAAAGAAATTTTCTTCTAGGCGAGGTGAGTTGCGTTTTGGTTTCCTATACACAACTTTTTTTTTTTTCAAGGTATTGTTTTGTTATATAATTTTGTCTCGAGAATTGGTTCCAAAGCCGGGGTTCACTATTTTTTTCAAGTTTTTTTGTTGCTATTATTAGAGTCGTTTCATTATATAGTTAACATTTCTGTCTGCAGATTGAATGAGTGTAATGTCAACTTAGCTACTCCGGGAGCGAATTCTAGCGGCGGGTGCGGAAACAACGTGTGATTCGCGTCCAGAAATGTCGTGAAAACACAATTTGCATATATTTATGACGCTCGCATTATTTAAAAGAATTATATGTTCAATTTCGTGTCCTAGTTTTGTATTATAAGTATATTTTTGCAACATTAATAAAAACATGAATTTGCTCGTTACCGGGGTTAGATATTGCACTACTTTGGCGAGTACTATAAGACTCTCTCACATTTTAGGTAGATTCAAAAGGAATACCCCTAATTGTAGTCGTTACCATGGTGCGACTTTCGGAAAGTTTTTCTGTAGTTTTTCATTTCCTGGTCCATAGACCAGTTTAGCGGATCCCCAGGGGGAGAGGGGGGGGGGTTAAGGGCTCAAGGGTCATCCCCCCCTCCCCAGAAGCATCTGGGTCCACCCCTGACAAATCTCAAATTAAACTTTATATTATCCCACTTTCTTAATACTACACTACCTACAGTAGTATTTTCATCACTTATAATTACTAAATTCATATTAAGTAGGTATAGTATATTCTTAAATTTTTAATTTATATAAGAAGGTCCTAAGCTGGGTCAAGCCCCTTACGAACAAAATTCCTGGATCCGCCACTGCCATAGACCCCAAAACTATCGTTAACCCAAAAGTTTATATCACATTATTATGGATACGATTACTGCCGTAATGTTTCACGAATCACTTTCAAACTGATACATAAAATATAGCAGTGAAGAATCTCTGTCGAGTTCAATGGGCGAATCCCGACCAAAGAGGTAGAAATGGGGAAGGTTTTTTGAAAAACAAAACAAAAAAAAAAAAACCTCTCTGTAACTCCCGTAATATGACGAATATCACATCCTTTTGAACGTATCATAACTCGTAGAAGTAACATCAAAACTCTTTGCCCAAATAAATTTTTGATACGACCAACTGTAATTGCGAGGGGTGGAAAAAACGGGTTGGCGGACAAAAAATTCATAACTCCCTTAGTAGGCATACTATCGAATCCGACAAATAGTATGTAAAACCTATTTTTATCAAACTTTCATCTGAAACCAGGGGCGCAACAACAGGGGGGGCAAGGGTATTTTGCCCCCCCCTCTGAAACCTTGAAGTGGTGGCAAACGGGGGCAACGAAAGTGCTGTGTAATCAATTTTTAGATAATAAAACTGCTTAAATAGCACCACTTTCCACCTTTAAATACAAATTTTTCCGGGTAAAATTGCTGTAGAATAAATACAAAACATAAATTTCAGTTCCATGTACACTATTAAATCAGTTATGATTTATTGCAGTACCTTAAATTAACATCTACAACTTTCGTGTAAAGTAATTTTTATACGACCAACCATATCAAGGGGTGGAATAAACAGGGGTTGAATGACAAAAAAATTCATAACACCCTTTGTAGGCACACTATCCAATTCGTTCAAATTTTTGTAAACATTATCAATACTATCTAAAACTTTTGTCCGAATCAATTTTTGATAATACCAACCATTAGTGCAAGGGGTTGAAAAACTCTGGGGTTGAAATAAGAATTTAAAATAAAACTTCCCGACGATATATAGGCCTACTATTGTATCGATTCCTATTGTTTAAATTATTAAATATTATCTAAAACTATTTTTTAAAATAAAATTTATGTAACAAGCCATTATTGCAAAGGGTGGAAATAACAAGGGCTGTAAGATATAAAAAAAATAGTTAACTTTTTTTAAAATAAACATTCTATCAAACCTTTTATAATTTACTATAAAAACCCTAAACTATGTAAATCCTAGGGCTTAAACAATTTTAGATTAAACTAACCGTAAAAACAGGGGTTGATTTTAAGAATAAAATTCAAAACTTCCTTAGTATC
Source organism: Bacillus rossius redtenbacheri (assembly GCF_032445375.1). Classification (NCBI taxonomy): domain Eukaryota; kingdom Metazoa; phylum Arthropoda; class Insecta; order Phasmatodea; family Bacillidae; genus Bacillus; species Bacillus rossius. Next base: position 25,432,797 of record NC_086339.1, read on the forward strand.
AAATTCGTTGGATTTTATTTTAAACTATCTTAATATTATCTTAAACCTTGGTCCAAAGAAAATTTTTTATGCTACCACGTACCTATTTGTTCAAGGGATGAAAATGAAGGTAAACAAAATTGCATAATTACCTTAGTGGGAATAATATCAAATTCGTTCTATGCTATTAAATGTTGGATGCGCTGAGTTAAAAACATTCAAAATATTTTCGCTCCATGGAATATCAGAAAATATTGAATCGATCATTTTGTAATATCGGAGAATATAAAGATTGTATGTACATTAAGGTTTTAAAATTTTCCAGGATTTTATAGAAGTTTCCGGAACATTTTCAGTAGAAATGGGTACTTCGAAATCTACCTACGCCTGTAGGATGTGCCGACAGGGATTTTTTTTTTAATGTTCAGTGCTCCTGGCCATGTTTGAGGAAGGGATACATATAAAATAAGGCTGGAATTACAATGGCGAGATGGAACTGAGCTGAAGTCAGCTCTATCTGGCCGCCCGGGACAGAGAGCTTGGGACAACTTGGACTCTCTGTCCCGGGTGGATAGAGCTAACTTCAGCTCTGCGAGATGACGCGATACGATAGCAAAATAAGAGTTATGAACGTGCAGCTATAATCTGCGTGAACCAAAAAAAATATTAAATGTCAATGGTCATTACATATTAGACACAAATATGACGGCTATCTGTTATGTGTGTGTGTGTGTATATATATATACATAGTTATATATAGTTTTACACGTTGAGAGATTTATGGTTAATCCAAATTTAACGTTCATTCGGAAAAATTACTGTGCCATCTTATTCCAGATATATTACATATAAATTATAAAACAAAACTGTTTAAATTTATGAATGAATTTGATAATACCAATGCATTAGTCTTAAAGATATCATTCAAAAACAAATTTATTATTATAATTTCAATAACTTCGTACCTGCGACGCATGGACATGATTGGATAATTCTGTCGCGCTCGCGTGTTTTGTCGCATTAAACGAACGTGTTCGGTCAACATATTACTCATTGTGGTTACTATGTAGCTAGAGAATTCAGATTTGGAAATAACTAACCGAAATCTATATCTACGAGCACACATTTGTGAAGAACTTAAAGAATTCAACTAATTGACCAATGTACTCTCGAGAAACTAAAATTTGATTAAACTTTTGGTTTTCACCTCTTTAATCGCTGGCATGGCAGTCTCAATTTTTTTTGTCAAGTTTCTCTGTACTGTTAGTGCAAATAGCCTTGAGTTCTGTATGAGGCCGTGGAGAAAAACTAAGGGTTCGCGGACTAATAATTTAGTCTGGTCCATATTTAAATAAAAACTACCGTGGCCTTAATAATAAATATGATATAGAAAAAATTTCGTCATGAAAGCTTTCCAGTAAATTCTATCAGCAATAGAATTGATATTTGTTTTACTATAATGGTAAATACAGGCATAAAAAATATTTCGTATTCCTTGGTGGCCCTCTATCCCCTGCAGCCCCCCCCCCCCCCCCCCCCCCACACACACTCTTTGGACGGCCCTGGCTCCTGCAGCAATCAACAAAGACGTTTGTAACAACTGGAGAATGAAGTATTCTTGTCTTCAGGTACGACAGAGGCACTTTGGGTAGAATGGTGTCACGGTCTCCGGAAGGTTATTTTGCCGAGATAGCCGCAGGTGACGAAATACATAAACGAGAACTGCACGAACCCTCAACGCAAACGCTTACCGCGCAGCCAACAAGGAAGTTATAATTTTAACCATCCAAATGAAGTACTTGCGCATGAGATACTAAAACTTGTGAGAGTACGATAGGATTGTGGATTATAAAAAAAAAAGTTACTGGTTTTCAAGTTTTACATATTTTAAAAAAAAAGTTAATCGACATTACAGAGAAAGTGAATAAGCCACTGGAATTATGAAATCATGGTGTTGATCTCTGAAAGATATATGTCTATAAACCTTGGCTTAATCCTGTATGCCAGGGACCGATAAAATCTTCCACCAGACCTATAAATACTTAAATATTTGCGATAATGTTTGGCATAAGATATTTTATTTTAAACAGATAGCAATTTTTAGTATGTATTTAAAAACACGTTGATCGCTCCAACGACATGTGTTACCACTACGAACAGCGCCAATCGCTGACCTACTAAATTCATCACATTGTGGAAAACCATCTACAATTACTTAGGACAAAAAAAAAACCACAATTCATCGATGCATTCACGTTAAATTTGTGTGTAGACACAACTTGTCCTATTTTACTATAGACGTAATGGGACTAGTTAAGCTGAAACTAATTTTAAACTTTTAATTTGCTAGCCTCTGCTTCAGGAAACAACAGATCGTTGATCACTACGTTGTTCGCTTTAACTAAAAATAATAGTTACGACTTACGAGAGCTCGTGTTAAGTTATTGGTCAAGAGCGTAAGGCCGGCTTGCACAGTCGTGACTTGAGACGAAGTGGAGTATTCTTCCATTTTATTAACCTGCCGAGTTTTTTCTCGGACTTGACTCACCTGACTCTGCAAGTGGCCCTAAGTGTTGAATGATGCTTGCGAAAGGCCTGTAGCGTCATGAGATTTTTTTCTCTCTCGGTAAACCAGTGTCCATGACAGTGCTCATGTGCAAGACTGTTAGTGGCGCAGTGTTATCCGTGGGATATTCCTGCACGTGTTTTGTGTTGTTCTCGTCTCTTCGTGGCTCATGCTTGTTTCTCTTGGGCGGAACACTGCGAGTAGGTCTTGCCAGAGGCTCAGAACCGCTCGCACGTCATCCAGCCTCCAGCGTGATTTACGGAGTTCCTTTCTGTATTGGTCATGTTTGAAAGAAAAAATAAACCTGTGGACTCTGGAGGTAAAATCTTCAAAGAGTTGGCGCTGTTTAAGACAAGGAAGGATGTGTAGTTTACCGTTGCAGTCTTTAACAAAGAATCCTTTAATTTCAAGTTGCAAATTCAGCAAGGAAAAGGTTGACAGGATAACAGAATTCTTCCAAAGTTAACATATTTTGGTTTTGCAACAAATAAGTACTTTTTTTTAGCAGTCAGTTTCCATTCCAAAACTTTCACACTGTTTTCAGGTTTCTTTAAAATTTTGCACGTACAAGCGGGACCGTCGAATAAAGGAATAGGGGTGGGAGAAAAATCGCTAGGGCCCAGCAACCAGGGAGGTCAGGTAGAGTTTTAATAGTTTTTAGTGCATTTTAATTTTATTTTTTAAATTATAAATCTATTTTTGATAGTTATTTGGAAACCTTACAAGTTATGCGATGAATCTAGATTACGTTTACAGTTTGGCCGATTAAGTTTGTATACATATTTTATAAGTCGAGGTTGTAAAAATTGAACTTCGTGTATTGGGGGGGAGGGGGGGGGGTTAACAAAATAATTGTCCTTCGGGACATTATTTTCTCTCGACGGTTTTGCGTTTTGCATAATTTTGGACTGTAATGTATATACATAAAATGGTGCGGACTGCAGTTGGCTGACTAAGCAACAGATTAGCGTTACATTTTTAACAGATAGCGACACAAAGATACCTGAAACGGCGCGAGCGACTGGTCATTTGCCGAAATGCTGCATCTACGATTCTGAACGAAACCTTGCAACAATTTGGAAGGTCAACATAAATTTTTCTGGTATCGTTTAAGATGCACTTATAAATTATTCTCGAGTTTGTAAAAGTGTCTTTTATTGAGGAACTAGCCGTGTGCCCAATGGGAAAATAATTTTTGATGAAGTACCCAAAACTCTGATACAACTCAACTCAATTTATAAACAGAAGCATATACACGAATTTCCATATTTCTAACTTCAAAAATGACATTTCATTCTAACTTTCATCTCCTATTTAGGGGATGGTTTTTAACAAATCCTTTTTTAGTGCTAGTCTATGTTATATAACTCCTGTGCAAAATTTAATGCTTCTAGACCTTCTGATTTAAGCTGTGCGTTCTGTCAGTCTGTGTTAGAGTTTTATTAAATATATTCGGAAACGGCATAAATCTTTCAATGCCTTTATTTACTAGCCCAAAAAAAATCTACGTATTTCAGCGCCTGTATTGCTGCCTTCGCTGGGGGAACAAACATAGGTATTTTTAGAGCCATCTAAATCAAACTTCAAAAATTAGTGTTTAATGCTTTGTTTTATCTTCAAGGTAAAACACGTGTTTACAACCACAATGGAGAAAGTTGTAATGGCTCCGATAATAGAGTAGCCGTCGCCACCTTTCTCTTGAGCCGTAAAATTTTACGATCTTGAAAGGACGCTGGCGCATTAAAGTACTACTTTGTGACTACGCTCGAACCAAGTGCAGCTGCATGACCTTCGTGCCAGCTTGCACGGGCTGGGGTCACGGGGAAATCATAAAGTTATAGTAACTGTTTGTAAGCACTTGCTGTCGGTATTTTCGCAATATACGTTGTATTTTTTTTACAGTGACTTAAATATTTCTACGTAGATCGCTAACCGTTTAAAAACCTGCCATCGTAACGTTTCTAAAATAAATTTTTGAATTACGTAATTTAATATATTTTTTTCACATACGCCATATCACACAAAATCTTTTGTACCTAACTGATGAAAAATGAATTGTTTGTGTATTCGTCTTCGTCAGTTATAAAGTTTTTTTCTATGATAAAGTATAACCAGCTTTGGCGTCCTCCACCCCCACCCAATCAAAAAAAAAAAATTAAAATCGATCTTCTCCATCGCAAGAATCATTCAGAGAACTAACTTATTCCTTTTGTGCAACTACAAGACCTTCTTGGAGCAGATTTAAGTATGTACTGTACAATAGTTTATCTGGCTAAACATTAAAATTTACTAACGGAAATAGTTTCTGGTTGCACTAACATCTTTCTACATTGAATATGGAACGATGTTTGTTCCAAAACCGTATCAGTTGATTTCTAAACCCTGATGATGCCTGCTGCAATGCAGAACGAAACGTCAGTTCAATACACCATTTCGCCGCGGCCCATATATTTTATTAAGTTTTTTTCCTGAAATTTTACTACCCGTATAGGTGATTAGCACTCTCCACATGTAAAAAAGAGATAGTGAATTTACAGATGCATTTGTATATGTATTTATTATTAACACAAATATTCGACAATATAAACCATGTGCAGCCATTAAATCGTTTATTTGTTTTTTTTTAAAATTAAAAAGCATGTTTTTTTGCAAACTTTGATGCAACTTCTTGAATAGACGGCTTGCTGTGTAATAATTGGGGGGGGGGGGGGGGGGGGGGGGAGAGAGAGAGAGAGAGAGAGAGAGAGGTGTTCAGATGAAGATAAGTTTGCAAGCGGAATATCTTATAAATGCATTTTCTGTTAGAAGTGTTCTACTTTACATTGTGATTTAACATATATCCTTAAACAAAATCCCATCGATAGGAGTGAATTAAATAACGAAAACGCCGAATATGTATAATTACGAAGTTCAATTCAAACTAATGTATGTACAGATAACATGAATGTGCTTAGAAAATGAGTAAATCTGATTAATGTATTTATTACTATACTGTTATTTTTTTGCGAATAGCTATAAAAGACTGCTGGTTGCTTAGCTATATGTATGAAAATATTTGACCAGAATAGGATGGGAGGGTTGCTGTGTTTGTGTTGGTGTGTGTTTGTGTTGGTGTGTGTTTGTGTTGGTGTGTGTTTGTGTTGGTGTGTGTTTGTGTTGGTGTGTGTGTGTGTGTATTCGCACTAATGGTAGACGGATGTTTCTCCCCTATGTAGCAGTGTGTGAACATACGTTTCAGGGTCACTGTGGGCGTAATCGGGTCATCCCGTCTATGCTTCTTTCAACCTTTCTTTCCCTAAGTGTTGCGCAGAGAACTAACAGATCTTGGTTAATCTGTTCGTGGCCACATCTTATCCATTGTCCATTGAAGGTGGTTGCGAGAGCAGAGTGTGATTGCGGGGTGCATGTACTTCGACACCGAACGAACGAACGAAGCTGCGAAACAAAATATTTTTAAAGCACGTTCAGACACGCGTACTTGCATGAAACAAGGTAATTTTGATTAAATTAATTTTTTTTAAATTTTATTACATCTTTTATTCATAATCATAGCGATTTTATCATTACATATAATAAGTTGATACACGTCATTAGGATCATAGCAATTTTGATTCTAACTTAAACTGCATCATGCATAATGGACAGGAAGATGGAACCAAATAGTTATTACAAAATAACTAGGATTATTAGCCATGTTACAACTATGCTAGAAGATTTACACGTGTATTTAAGAGGAAAAAATTTATTTTAAATATCATGATCATACAATTTTCTTTATGAAAATTATATAGAATTGAAGAAAAATTTCTCGGCTTAAAATCGTTCTTAAATTTCTTTAAGCTTAAGAATGTTTTTTTCTGCATAGTTTGCAGGAACTTCATTAGAATGTTTGTCGAACAGTCCAGGTGCATATCGCCTACTTTCGCTGCTGTGAACATTACCAAAGGAAGACTTATAGTATTTTGGAGCGTAGGCACATCAGCTTCGGTTTTCACATATATTGGCCTGTTTTATCTAACAACTTCATTTTAATCGACTAAGCAGTGTCACGTGGGATTTTTTGTGAACCGCTACGATAGTCACGGACGGGCCATTGTCGAAAAGAAGCAACATCGTCGGCATGTAATCCAGTCAGATCGTGGTACCATGACATTTTTCGGGACAAAGTGAACCTAGTTTGGTGTCTATAACCTCGCATCATGATCACGTTTGGCTTGTTATGTGTCTTTGGAACAACCTGTTGCTTATGGAGTTACTAGACACCAAATTCCGGATCGCTTGCACGTTGTTATGGTCAAAGTGAGCGAACAGCATGGAGCAACTTCTTCCTGTGTGGCAGGGTGGAGGAGGAAGTCTATTTATTACACCACAAACTTTGCCTCAACTGGAGGATCACTTCGAGCATTTTTTGACCAACGGTCCACCTGAGTTCCCGCTGGAGTCCTTCAGGGCTGTTCACTAAAACTCACGGATATCAGAATGAGCTAAGACCTAACGTATCGCAGCCATCAAGGGTGTGAAACAGTGAGACGAAGTAGCCACAATACTCTGGCGTGGATAACGGGAAAACCTATAAATTCACGGCAGAGTCCCACTTGCAGAAAAATCCCGGGATCAACTCTTCCAGGGATGAAACCCTGGATATATTGTTACGAGGATACTAGAGGCGAGGCGACGAGGCAGGCCAGACGGCCCGGCGGCCTCTCCCCCTGTCTCTCGAGTCTTCGGCACGTTCCCAGAGCCCCGTCTGCACGAAGTGGCGTGACTAGGACCATATTGTTCTGGGAGTTTCGAGGATTCTGATGACGCGACACTGAAAGATGTTAGTTCCCGAAATGTCGTTTCTGTTTGTATTGGAAAGCTTTGTTCGTATGTGCCTGTGTCACTGTGTTGTTGTGTTCTCCAGACGATCCTTTTTTGTATTATACTTGGGCTCACTTTTTTTGTCACTGTTTTTCAAGGTGGTTGTTTGTAAATATTTTCTGTTCTTGTTACAACTATCTGTTCGTGTGTGCTGTGATGTTTTTCCGACTAATTATTCCACGGAATTCTCTGTACTGCGTATGTGTTTAACATCGGCTGATTTTGGCTTTATTTTCTGTATGTTTGTGTGATTATCTTTCTTGCTCATTCTTGTTGTTTCTCTTTGGCATGCAAGGAAAACTAGTACTGGCGTATGTCCATGAATATATTTTTTAATAAAGCCGGGTAGTTTCTGTCGGGGCAACAGCTGTGCACCGTTTGCTCTGTACTGTAAACTAAGCGTGGGACGCGCTATAGCTTTGCAGGCAGCTAAGTGCCGGCAGACCGGGGAACGCCGACTCGGAGCACAACTTCGCTTAGCAGACAATACCGCCGGACATTTATTTTTAACGAGATTGCCTTTTTGGTTCCAACATATTCTAGCGGACGTTCCTCATCCATCGATGCAATTTTTACGGCAAAAATCCAAGAGACAACAGCACCATCCCACAAAAATGGGTCCTCCTAAATACACAAAACACACACTGTAGTAGGCGGGCGCCATGCTGAGGTAATCTGAGTGTATTTGTTTCCCTTGCTTTATAGTGAAAAAGTATTCAACATTTTTTTTTAAAGAAACGGCTGCGTGTACTTACATGCTCGTTAAAAGTTATACTTAATTGGCAAAATAGAAAACTAATTTTATTTTGCATGCAAATAATTAACAGAAATAAAATAATAAGTCTGGAATGATATAATTACGGTTAGTAAAGTAAAAATTAACCAAATTTAAACTTAAAATAACTAGCCTATATTCAATATTATAAAAACGTGTGTATAAAATCAATTAATTTAATAAAATAAGCGAGATAGAATTTAATTAATAATGAAAAACAATAAATGTTTTGAATGTTTATCTAATTTCTTAATGTTTATATAATTATTAAATAATAGTGTAATTATAATTCATAATGCATATAAATTATATATAACCTCACATAAATACACCTGTAAATATACTTGAAAAAGTTTATAAACACAATTTATATCATTAATAGCCACAATAAAAAAATCTTTTTACGGACTAGTTATTCGATATCAATCACTTAAAGTATAAGATTTAAAAAAACACATATATAATTTTTATTTGTATGTAGCTTTCTTTACGTATGTAGGCCCCCCCCCCTTTTTTTTTTTTTTCATCCTTTGAAAATTTCGTTGCGTGGTGCGCGCACATCGTTAAAATTCTCTCATTTTTTTTCATAACGGGCCTAAAGAAGTTTAACTAAAAAAAACACACATTAAATACACAGTATACGTACTTGAACATAAGTAGTTTTTTTTTTACCCTCGTGTGAAGTTGCTGGAGTGCTGATTGGACGGGATTGTTCGCTAAGCGACGAAGAGCTGGTTGCTCTCGACCGACGAGCGGTTTGCGGCGGACGTGCCATTCCGCAACAACAGCGGCTGTTTTGGAAAAGAAGAAAATAACCTCTTGTTTGCAGGCCGATAGCGCGAGAGGACTGTCGAAACTGCCGGAACAACGCGGGTTTTTGTTAACTGAGCGTAGGATCTCTTGTGCCGGTCGCTGGCATCTTTTTGGAGAACCGCCAGTTATTGGAACCACGACCCTTTTTCTTCAAGTATTTATTTTGAGTATAAGGCTCGTCAGTGTAAAATCTTGAAAGGAAAGTTTTGAGGCCTCGGTGGGCATGGCTCGTGTTTATTCTGTAACTCTTGAGAGACAAGAAAAGCAAAATTCATATATTTTTTTTGTTTCGTTGCAGATTCATTACGTCTTAAGTTTGGTTTTCTGCAAAACCACAAAATCGTAACACATTCAATTTTTATCGAAATAATTTAACGAGAGAGTTTAAGAGCTCAAGTCCAAAGTTTTAGTTGCGCCGGGCAAACATTAGTATGTACCTGTGGTTGTTCGGAAAAAGTCCCCCATTTAGAAGAAATGAACTAAATGAAATTCATGCATGTAGAGATTAATAGAAAACATTCCCATTTAAATATTTTTTATTTTTTATTTTTCTGTAAAGTGTCTAGTCGTGACTTCTACTCGTTTGGTTTTGAGGCATACAGTGACACAGTGCCTGATGACGGGATCAGATGTCAGTTCTCGAAACGTCGCAACTGTTTGGTATTTACCGTCGGTGCTGTAGTTGTGGGCAGATTTTCTATTACGTAAAAAAAAAACTTTCTAAATAAGTCATACTAATGACAATAATCATTCAAAGAACGCATTAACATAGAGTATCTACAAAAGGTTAGAATCAGTCTCGACCTTAAGATATGACTCTCTGCAAACAATTTCAGTGGTTTATGATTTTCCTGACTGGGTCGTGTGCAACAATTTTGAACCACTGCTTTATTTACGTAGTCATATCTTGAGAACTAGACTAATTCTTAACGCGGTAGACTGAGCATTGACGAATTTGATATTGGACTGCTCACGTAGTTATCTAAAGCATAGAGTAAATAGTTTTAGTACAGAGTGGACACTCAATGCTGTTGAATCTTGACGTTTCCCCTCCCCCTCTCTTTATCGTAAGTGCTCTACAATATCGCGACAAACATGAAAGCTGTTTTGTCATGCGTTTGATTTAAAACGAACGGTTCGCAAGTCAGTAAATTATGTATGTTTTTCATAAATTACGCATCTTAATGGTAGCCTTCTATGTAGGCATGGAATAAACAGTCTAAATGTGTATCAAATTTTCATGGGAACACTAGTTTTTTTATCTCTCCCCTCTAGCACGTATGGAGTATCGATCCTGCTATTTATTTCCGGGGCTTTGTAACAGGAGATAGAAGAAAAGCTGTTTTTTTTTTGGTCTTCTGTCTTTGTGGTATAACATACAGCACACAATCAAATTCAGGCGTATTTCACAAAAATTTCCGACCACTGAATGATATTCCTTGCAGCTATCACGGACTTCGTCACCTCGTCATGTTGTCTTCATCGTCAAGATTCATGTTGTGCGACACGTGATAAAATTTTTGAAATACCTACCATTTATCACATTAAAAATTAGTAACAAGTTGAGAGTTTACTTTAGTTAAAAAAATATAAGTAACGTAAGTGGCTTGTAAAGTTCAATTTATTTTTCTAAGGGTAGATCCAGTTCATAGATGCTGAGAAAACCGGCTCACTTTTTTTGTGTCCGCTCCTATGATGTGAAGTCCGTTCTGCAATTAATCCTGCAGCTGGCATCTGGCGTACGTTGTTCGCTTGATTATTGGCGGTTTGATAGCCGGGGGGAGGGGGGAAATGGGTGTGGTTTAAGGTTGCCAGGTATGTGTTCACGTGCTCGCAAGGTCGGTCACTCGCCGTTCGTCACGTGTCTTTCCCACACCTGCCAGTCGTCGCTGTGTTCGCGCTATCGCTGTTCCCTGGGAAAGCCGTTGCGAACGCCACCGTGACAGCAGTTACCGTAGAATGAATGTTAAAGAGCTGGAGCGAGTTCACCGTGCCAAGGTATACATAACCATGGGTTCACCTACAATTTCCTGGTTTGAGATGCTTAAAAAAAAAAGCAACTCCAGACAATGGCCGCAAAAAGAATCTTTAATGAAAATTTATATCCTTGGAATTGACACTGTGACAAAGGGTAAAAATTATTTTCAAGAAACATTGCGTGTGTTTTGGCCTGCAAAAAATATTTGTTAAAGACCCGTTGAGGTCAGGGAAAATACAGGAAATGCTGTCTGTAGGTTTTGCTGGACACACCGCTTCTGCATCGTGAGCACGCGGTAACCATAGAGTAAGTAAAGGGCGGTAACACGGAGAATGTTGCTCAGTTTGTGACCAGCTCCGGCTCTGTTCTTCCAAGAAAAGGAAAGTGCTACGTACTAACGCGCTACGTCGCTGGGTTAGTGATGGAAGTTATGGTCTCAACATTTAGCTAACTCACTGCAAACCGAACCTTGAAAAAAAAAACTTTTTGTAGCCATCACACATTACACATTGGACGGCCGTGTGCACAGGAGGGAAATTAATATATTTTGTTTCTGTTTCGGCCGCATGGCGATACAAGTGGGAGTAGAGTAGGAAGCCATTTTGTTGGGACTGGAGACTGTGTATATTTATTAACCCTACTGTGGCAAGAAATTATCGAGATATTGCAATGCTCAGGTGTAATTCCTGCTTTAAAAATTAATTAATGCTCTTACTTATTATAAGTCACTAGCAATAGCAAATATTGTAACTAAAAATATGTGTCGTTAGAGAATAATCATAGTTTCTAGTAAAGTGGCTGAATTTAGGCAGTAAATTGTAAGTTTATTTATGAGGTTAAGAATGGTTACCTAAAAAAATTATATAACCCTTATTTATTGCCAAAATACTTAACTTGACGCTTAGGAAAATTTGTGGAAATTACGCTGTAGCTAAAACCATTAATCAAGGAACGTAAATAGAAACTATAGGAAATGTTTTTCATGTGGTTTATTTTTTGTGCACACAGATTCCACAGTTTATTTTATGGGTTACCGATTATATGAAAATGTGCTGTATAGTATAGGAAGGCAAAATAATAGCACAATTGGTGTTTGTAAATAAGTAAATATAAAAAAAATCCGTAGAAGGTTGTCCTTTTTAAAAAAAAAATTGTCATCAAATTTAGACGTCTTCGTAGTAGACGGTTTCTCTTTGACAGAGATTGTTGTCTAGTAAAGCCAGCTTAATGTTGCAATCACAGCTCACTGTAATTTTTTTCTTAACCCCGGTAATATTTTACGTAACCAGTTGTGCTGTGGGCCATTGTCCGCCGTTCCAGACTCATGTTTGGTGTCATTATCACCTTACAAAGAGTTGGTGAAGCGTAGTTCCTTCCTGCCGCGAAGAGGCGTTTACAAAAATCACCAACTTTCTCTTCGCGGTCCATTAGTGGTTTTTCTATATTTTATTTTTTTTTTGTCCTTTCCACATGATTATACGGGTCGCGGTGAAATCTGCTCTCCGCTTCCGCTGAATCCCCACACGCTCCGTTCCACATTGCTCGCCGTCGCTCCGTCATTCTCTTCATCCACGTACGGCCCCTCCACCACTTTCGCCCAAAGTTCTTAGTGGTCGGCTAGGTTCCTAAAGGTGTGATTTACACGGAGCTGCCTTTGGTCGATTTGGGAATTGACTTCTTAGTTCGCCAGTGATAGTTGGCTAATATCAGTAGCCAAATGAGAAACTGCTTTCCCCATACAAAACTTCGTTTCGAACGATGGGAGTGTTATTTTAGCAGTATCGTATAAACAAATAAACGCTAGCTGCTTTATTCGTCATTAATTCGCTCTAGGAAAGGAGGAAAGAAGCTGCGACTAGCGTAAAAAACATCTGTAAATCACCCTTGTGTAGTAGTGTAGTTGGCCTTCACATTTTATGTGCTAAGTTAATTAGAATAATATGTATGGTAAAATAATTAAAAGATTTCAGTGTTTAAAGTAATATTGTGTAGTTAACATACATTTTTTGTAAATTATAGATTTGTTGTTGTTTATATATGTATATATTTTTAAATTATATATTTATATTGAGCTATTTTTTCCTGTAATAAATCAAGACCACCATTTAAGAACATACATTGAAAAAATAATACTTTTTTTTTCAGTAGTTTTAACTGTGAGCCATTTTCTTAGTTTAGTCATTTATTTTTAAGTAATTACTTTGTTTTTCTCGTGAATGTTTATTTTTATTTGTAAAAGTAATAATTTTTTTTCATCTGTGGTTAAGTGTAAGGCAAGGTGGTGACAACGTCTTAACATTCCCACATGCAAAAATTATAAAAATAAATAATTGGTGGGGTTGGGGGTTTACAAGTGGTGGTCATTATCAAGGCTGGCGCTCGTGAGACTGGTCGTTGGTTCGATGCCAGACCTCCGGCGTGACTCATGTTTTATCATCACGTGCACCTAGTCTCTGTACCCAACTACAGCCTCGAAGGTCGCGTCGTCACAATGCCTGCACGTGAGAAACCTGGCGACGTAGAAGAATGATCTTTACTGCACTTCGAAGCTATAGAGTTTACTACAGCCACCTGCCCTTCTAATGCCTGGGCGCAGTAAATAATTTATTACAAACGGTAAAAGTATTTTACAATGAGTCATGGTATCTCTCCTACCATTGAATATAAAAAAAAAATATTAAACTAATGGAATATTAACCTTGTTTGAATGATGCATTTTCTATACAATATTTTGGAAAATAACAATTTTATATTGAAGAAAGGTACAAGCATATATATTTTTTTTAGAGTGCACACAGTCGGTGAGCTTTTATTTTGGGGTATTACAACTAAAGAAATATCTACTGTAAACTTCAATTTTAATCCTTTGAGTATTTTAATACGACATCGGTACGAATAATATACATATATATTTTTAAAATTTTTTTCGCAACACCATAAACCATAGAATTATAATTAGCCTGGCAAACGAAATATTTATATGTTGTGCTGCTGAACACGCCTGATACAATTTTTTTTTTTTTAAATTTTTTATTACTCTACTTTGAAATACAGGACGTGGTCAGGACACTCGCCTCCAACCACGCCAATTTTGGTTCGATTTCTGGCGGGCTAAACCCGAAAATTCAGCCAGTGGGTAATGTTGCCAAGAGCTGTTGCAATTTATCAAAATTCTATCTCCCTCTCTCTCCCTCTCTCTCCCTCTCTCTCCCTCTCTCTCCCTCTCTCTCCCTCTCTCTCTCTCTCTCTCTCTCTCTCCCTCTCTCTCTCCCTCTCTCTCCCTCTCTCTCCCTCTCTCTCCCTCTCTCTCCCTCTCTCTCCCTCTCTCTCCCTCTCTCTCCCTCTCTCTCCCTCTCTCTCCCTCTCTCTCCCTCTCTCTCCCTCTCTCTCCCTCTCTCTCCCTCTCTCTCCCTCTCTCTCCCTCTCTCTCCCTCTCTCTCTCTCTCCCTCTCTCTCCCTCTCTCTCCCTCTCTCTCCCTCTCTCTCCCTCTCTCTCCCTCTCTCTCCCTCTCTCTCTCTCTCCCTCTCTCTCCCTCTCTCTCCCTCTCTCTCCCTCTCTCTCCCTCTCTCTCCCTCTCTCTCCCCTCTCTCTCCCTCTCTCTTCCTCTCTCTTTCCTCTCTCTTCCTCTCTCTTCCTCTCTCTTACTCTCTCTTACTCTCTCTCCCTCCCCTCCTCCCCTCTCCCCCCTCTCCCCTCTCTCCCCCTCTCTCCCCTCTCTCCCCTCTCTCCCCTCTCTCCCCTCTCTCCCCTCTCTCCCCTCTCTCCCCTCTCTCCCCTGCTCTCCCCTCTCTCCCCTCTCTCCCCTCTCTCCCCTCTCTCCCCTCTCTCCCCTCTCTCCCCTCTCTCCCCTCTCTCCCCTCTCTCCCCTCTCTCCCCCTCTCTCCCCCTCTCTCCCCCTCTCTCCCCCTCTCTCCCCCTCTCTCCCCCTCTGTCCCCCTCTGTCCCCCTCTGTCCCCCTCTGTCCCCCTCTGTCCCCCTCTGTCCCCCTCTGTCCCCCTCTCGCCCCCTCTCGCCCCCTCTCGCCCCCTCTGCCCCCCTCTGTCCCCCTCTGTCCCCCTCTCGCCCCCTCTCGCCCCCTCTCGCCCCCTCTCGCCCCCTCTCTCGCCCCCTCTCTCGCCCCCCTCTCTCGCCCCCTCTCTCGGCCCCCTCTCTCGCCCTCTCTCTCGCCCCCCTCTCTCGCCCCCTCTCTCGCTCTCTCTCGCTCTCTCTCGCTCCCTCTCGCCCCCCTCTCTTTCCCCCTCCTCCCCAAATCATCAATTCCGACAATGCTCCGTGAGCACACCTTCAAAGAGTTTTCGCCCGTCGTCTCCAAATGGCCCCAAGTGGTCTTGGAGTATGGAAAAAAAAATGCTGTACTTTTACGAAAGATTCCTCTGGACACTTAGTTGCCAAGAAATAGTTTGTAACAAACACTACAAGAAAGAAGCTATATTTTTTAGCACATGGCTATTTTGACGTGATAACATCTAATAAATCGATGAACGCCGGCTGCACGCACGAAAAAGTGTCACGTTACGCACATTGTCCCGTTTCGCTTGCGCCGCATCTATATCTCTCCCACTCGATTGGAACAACCATCGATTTGACTTTTTCGAGGCACATTAAACTTGAAAACTCCAATTAGTTTCCTACATTTCCTATCATCGTCCTATCCTTAACAGAATAACACAGATTGGAAGAAGTTAAATAGCAAACATGTATAAACGTTATAGTTAAAATAATATGTTCGTTAAAGTAATAAACATATTTGAATTAATGAGTGCAAATAAAAGTAAATTTATCAATTAAATTGTAGATTTCATTTCACTCCTTCTTTGTATCCATACCAAATAGCGATAATTCAATAAAAAGGATTCAATTTTATCCACAAAAGTATGCAATCATTTAATCAATGTTTTGTTATGACGTCACGTTAAACTATCGTCCGTAAACCGACTTTATTGACAACGGATTTTTTTTGCGTGTATGAAGTACGTTTTTCGAGATATTACTGAGTATTTCCTAGGAAAATTGGCGCGTAATTTTAATACTTTTATTGATGTTTCTTCCAAGCATTTTTTTTAAACCACGGAATTGATCGAATATTCAATAATTGGACTTTATTTTGTTTTACCATGCTTATTAATGTGGAAAACTATTCATGAAACGGTTTACGAATAAACTTAACTATAGGAGGTATTGGGACAACACAAAGCATAAATGCCTGGGTATTACTGCGAACACTATTTTGTAGTGATACAGTTGTTTTCGTGAGAAATATACAAAATTTAGATGGCTATTTGTGTTCCATTCACAGAAACAATTGACAGTATGATCTCGGTCCAGTCTCTAGAAAGCGTCTTAACCGACGCGAAGCTTCTGCTGGAGGGAAGACAAAACGGTGCTAGTAGGCTGGTATGGAAAACGAATTCAGCGATCGGCTCCAATGTAAAAGAAAGAAGTAAGACGGGGAGATGAAAGTGCTCCCGGTTTGTGGGTTACACGTGAGCGGGTGTCGAGACAGCCGCAGCCGTGCGACAGTCCGAGAATGCAGAAGGCCGCAGCTGGCGAGTCGCCAGGACCGCTCTGGGTTTTCAGTCCACATTCTGAAATGCGACGCGGATTGTCCGGTGTGATACCACGTACCTCGGGGTCCCGTTCCACAGAAGGTGCGCCTCTCTTGAAGCTTTGAATATATATATATATACTGTGTAGAAGTCGCCAGCCCAGGTTAAAATTTCTAATACGGTTTGAGGTAGTTAATTCACCGCCGCAATCGCCACCATCTCTAGGGCATCGACTTGTGGTGATCCCTAGCGGACAAAGTGTCGAACTCTTCAAACACCCCTTCCCCACCCTCCCTCAAATATGCGTTGTCCTCCACCCACCCTCTACCACACCTCTCATCCCTACAGTTTTGTGATGCACAAACTCCCGTTGAACGACCTTGAGCTGCAGTGAATGTTGGGTGGGGGGTGCGGGGGAATGACAGCGGGCGACAGTGCTGCGCTCTAACGTGTAAATAAAAACCTAAGACGATACAGGGCGTTACGGCAGCGCCCTGCAGCGGTGGAAGTTCCCAAGCTGCTCATGATACGCTCCTGAAAAACGTACAGTAAATCCTATCCACATGCGACTTCTATACAGTATATATATTCAAAGCTTGAAGTGAGGGCGGTATTCCAAGACGTGCGAACAAGAACTGCCTCGTTGGGACACCGACCGCAACCTAACTCCAAAACGTGTCCGCACCTAATCCCGGTAGGGATACAAATCGGCAATCTTTTTTTTAAATAAACGGTGCCCTGCGCGAGGCTAGAAACTGGTGTCCAACGCATTCTAGCGGACGTCTCGCAACCGTCGATACAGTTGTTAACGGCAAAGATCCTAGATGTAGCAGCTCTCAAGTACATTTTAAGTTAAAGATTATTTCTTGTTATGACCATTTAAAGTGTACAGAATGTATATTCCAGGATAGATCCGCAAAATTAATAAGTTTCATTTGGCACACACTAACACGCTTGGCACGTCCCCAAGATGTTAACGAAATTAAATATATAAGAGTTAATGGCGCCAAACGCGGGTCTGCCATCTGGACGAAATCAACGAAAAAATGAGCTCTGCGCATGCGCGGAATTTGGGCAGTAAGTCGGCAATGGATAGGACACCAAAATCCGTTCCCCTAAAAATAAGGGACTGACTGTCCGTGTCCTATCGTGCACTTGGAATACGGTCAGGACACAGGTGTATCATATTTAACACTTAAACCCTTATTTTTGTGTCTTGGAATACTGGCATTTAACACTTGTAAGGCTGGGTTCGAAGTTAAATAAAGTAAACTTATAGTTCAAAAAACTAAAAAGCAAAAACATCTTTTATCGTTGAATGAACTAAAAATTAAATTAAAAAAAAAAATTAATTCAATTTTTTGTTCAACAGCCAAATAATGCACCACAACTCTGTATAACTAAAAGCGTCGGGTGCTCGCTTCTTTCATTTTCGTAATGACTATATCCTAAAATCAGCGATAGAAAATCTATTACAAATCATATTGTTATTACGGATATAAAATTTAAGACCAATGATATCAAGCACCCCACGTTTTTAGTTATACAGAGTTGTGGTGCATTATTTGGCTGTTGGACAAAAAACAACTTAATTTTAAATGTATTTTTTTTTTAAGTTTTAGTTCATTCAACGATAAAAACAGTTTTTTTTAAAACTATGTTTATTCTATTTTTAGTTTCAAAATAAAATGTCGCCTGTTTGATACAGTTGTCATTACCCATTAGGTAGGTACTTCATTGTTAACCACAGCACATTAGCACACTATACCACAGAACTGCAGACATTAATTAATTTATAAAAACTAAGATATCAATGGTTTTAGCTTGCCAGTGAACATGTCGTTAAAATTTAACTATTTGTTTTCAAAACTAATGGAAATTTATTTGTTTTCTGTCAGGGAAACTTGTGAAAAGAGAAGGCTTGTTTCCGATATTCTACAGTAGTAAAGCTTTGGTGTAGGTCGAACACGGCATCTGGATCTCGGCAAGGGGGCGGAAGCGGGGATGTTGTAATTGGCCACCATGGATCGGGGAGCAGGTGGGACGCGCTGAACGACCCGTGGAATCTGGGTTAATTATAACATGGCTTATCGGTAATTTTTCCCTGTCTCGAGCGCCTCTTGTCAGATCAGCGAAAAAAAAAAAAAAACACTTCTGCGATGTTCTGATGGGTGTATTTGGGGGATGCTGTACCCCCGTGTGCCGGAGGGCTTAGCGCAGGACGGCGTAGGAACTTGTCAATACACGCCCCGAGATCGAGTGCGAACCCGAGGCTAGAAGCCAGGTAAGCTGATCGTTCACGAATTGTGCTCTAAGGACCCCACCTCTTGGGCGCACACATGCGGTGTGCAGTGCTTAAAAAAAAAAAAAAAAACACGTGTTTTGAAAACTGCTCACGATAACCGAGTGGTGTCTGCTCACGAAATGCATTTAAGAATACGCTGAGGGCTGATGGGTAGTTATCAGAAGCGGCTCCAGGATTAATTTTTTGTTAGGCCCGGACTGTACCGCAGGGGCGTATGTACAGTTTTGGGAACCTGGGCTTTACCGGGGGGTCTGGCCCCCGTATCAGGATTGCCGGGGGATTTTTTTTTTAAATTCACTTGCAAAATGGTAAGTTTTTGTGGCTTTCTGATGATAATTTAGTTCTCTCTGAAGTCCAATGTGTATAATATATTTACCAGAAGCATTATTATAAACGTCAACAAAATACACGTTAATACCTATAAAGGTCACAAAATAAATTGTTAGTATTAAACTTGTGTTACTATAAGTTTTAATATTTTAACACAGCTTGTGTGTTGATGTAAAATGTACAAATCTGCATGCAAACTGTCCTCAGAAGGGCAGACGATTACAGTTTGTAATGAAAATGAGATTTATTTTTACGATAGTTTTCCAAATAAACCTATCCTTTAATATGAATAGTGTATTTGTATAAAAAGTCGTATTTTCAATTTTGAAATGGTTGGGTATACCCTGGCCTACTCATTGTAGCCGGTAACTGAAAGTTAAGTTTCCTTATTTCGTTTTTAAACTGTTATTTTTAGAAGAGTGAAAATGATTTATACACGTGTATTCAGAATAATTTTTGGGCGTGAAAAAGCACCCAATGGACTTAATGGACTTTCATTACAGCGTTATCTTCCGTTTCTACACCATATGTTATGGTTACCACTAAAATGTCACAGTTGCCCTTGTGCACGACGAGTAGACTGCACGCCAGTGGCCAGCCGTGCGCTTAGAGGCGACGACGCGCTGGAAGCACCAGCGAACGTCGCACTTATCGTCCTTGGACTAGCACTCCGGAGGACGGACCCGCGTTCGAATCCTGGTCCGGCCATTTTGATTTCATTTTCTCAGCGACTCCCCGGTATCTGGTATCATGCTTGGTCGCGATAGCCTCACATTAGATTTATGTGGTGAAAAGGGGGGGGGGAGGAAGGGGAGATAGGTGAGTGGCCTGACCACTGCCTAAATATAAAAGTAGATTAATTGAAAAAAAAAAATTGGTTGTCTGTAAAGTCGGTTAACGGACGATAATTTAACGTGACAACGTCATAACAAAACATTGATGAAATGATTGCCTACTTTTATGAATAAAATTTGAATCATTTTTATTGAATTATCACTATTTTGTATGGATACAAAGGAGGAGTGAAATGAAATCTACAATTTAATTTATTGATAAATTTACTTTTATTTTCACTCATTAATTCAAATATGTTCATTACTTTAACGAAGAGATTATTATAACTATAACTTTTATACATGTTTGCTATTTAACTTCTTCCAATCTGTGTTATTCTGTTAGGACGATGATAGGAAAAATAGGAAACGAATGGGAGTGTTTCAAGTTTAATGTGCCTCGAAAAAGTCAAATCGATGGTTGTTCCAATCGAGTGGAAGAGAGAGAGATAGATGCGGCGCAAGCGTACAATGAGCGTAACGGGACACAGCGTATCGGGACACTTTATCGTGCGTGCAGTCGGCGTTCATCGATTTATTAGACGTTGTCACGTCAAAATAAGAAAATTTGTTTTGTACCCGGCGATTATACGCCTTCAGTAATGTTATCTGTACTGTTTATAAAGTTAACGTAGGAAACTGCTGGAGTTTACAGCGCTACATACCAACCAGTTCTGTAGGCGACTTCTTGCTCGAAACTCTTGAAAGAGAAACCCTTGTACACATTACATGGATTGTTGGAATTACTGTGGTACTTATCCCCCTATGGTAGTTTCCCACTAGGGGGTCACTTTCAGGGGCGCAACAACTAAATTTCCAAAGGGGGGGCAATATGTCTTTTTATAAAGAATCATCGATCCCCCCCTATTGCAGCGGGGGGTCCGGGGGTCCTCCCCTGTGAAAATTTGTATTTCAAGGGTGGAAAATGGTGCTATTTAAGCAGTTTTATTATCTAAAAATTGATTACACAGCACTTTCTTTGCCCCCTTTTGCCTCCACTTAAAGGTTTCAGAAGGGGGGGGGGGCAAAATACTCTTGCCCCCCCCCCCCTCCTGTTGCGCCCCTGGTCACTTTCCCGCCAGTTTTGAGGAGGCACGGTCGCGGTGTTTGGCAACCGGTGGCTCGCGCGCCGCCGGTGGATGGACGCAGCGGCGGGAAGTACGGCAACCCTGGTTGCGACTCGCTGCACGCAGGATGTAAACACGGCGGGAAGGCCGCGCCGCGCGGCTGCTGGAGTGTGCGTGTGTGTGTGTGTGTGTGTACACACGGTGAGGTTGCGGCACGGAGTGCTCCGGACTGCTCCTAGCCATACACCGTCGGGAAGCCTTTTCACAGACGAGAGAGCCAAACGTCCAATCGTGCATCTTCGGTTTTTTTTATTCATTGTAACTCATGATAACTAATGGTCAATTAGGTTAGGTTAGCTACATTATAAATACTTTTAAACATTGTGGACGGTTGATTTGGTTAGGATAGCTACATTAAAGATACTGTGAAATCATGTAAACGGTTTCCTAGCCCTGGACAGCTACACATTAAAAAAGTTATTTGCTAAGCAACCATGAAATGATTTTACAGTATTTTTAATGTAGCTGTACTTACCTAATATAAACAACCATCCACAATGTTTTAAAGTATGTATAATGTAGCTAACCTATCCTAATCGACCGCAAAATTTAATGCCACACCGGTTTATACAAAGAGATAGAACGGAAAAGCGAGCATGAACTTCGGGTGTGGCTCTCTCGTCTGTGAAATGAAGGCTTCCCATACACCGTCTCAAGCTTCAGTTGCAGTTCGCGGCTCGTGGGCGCGCTGTTGCCGGATCTCTATAACACGGTACGAGTTACGTTCAGGGGGGATGTTACTCCTTTGGAATTCTGAGTGCACGGGCAGCCATTTTAATGGCGCCGTATGTGTGTTAGTGAGGCGGGATATGTGCGACGCTCGCTGGTATATCCATCGCGGTTATAGTCTTTACGTCGGCCATAAGACAACTGTGAAATTTGATCGGTGACCGTAACATTATATGGCGGAGAAATGAAGGTAAAGGTGTAATGCAAGAATCTGTACCTTTTGTTTCACGCCTAAAACTTACTCTGAAAACACGCCTTTAAGCAATTTTCACTCTTCTTAAAAAAAAAAAAAAAAGAAGTTTAAAAACTTAATCCGAAATCAAAAGTACTTTTCAAGCCCTCAGCGAATTCTTAAATGCTTTTTGCAAACAGGCTCCACTCGGATATCTTGGGTAGTTTTGAAATCGCGTTGGTTTTTTTCCTGAAGCTCTGCGCACCGTGTGTATGCCAGGACTGACGGCGCCCTTTATAATCCATCTAGTAAATTAGTGTTTTACACTAGCTCTAGCTTAAAGCAAAAAAAATTGGTTGTCTGTACGGTACGGACGATAGTTTAACGTGACAACGTCATAACAAAACATTGATGAAATGATTGCATACTTTTATGAATAAAATTGAATCATTTTTTAAAATTGAATTATCACTATTTTGTAGGTGGACACAAAGGAGTGAAATTAAATCTACAATTTAATTGATAAATTTACTTTTGTCTGCACTCATTAATTCAAATACGTTTATTACTTTAACGAAGAGATTATTTTAACTATAACTTTTATACATGTTTGCTATTTAACTTCTTCCAATCTGTGTTATTCTGTTAAGGATAGGACGATGATAGGAAAAGTAGGAAACGAACGGGCGTGTTTCAAGTTTAATGTGCCTCGAAAAAGTCAAATCGGTGGTTGTTCCAATCGAGTGGAAGAGAGATAGATGCGGCGCAGGCGTACAATGAGCGTAACGGGACAATGAGCGTAACGGGACAATTTTTCGTACGTGCAGCCGGCGTTCGATTTATTAGACGTTGTCACGTCAAAAAAAAAAATTCGTTCACATCCATTAATTCGAATTCATGCGAAAATTTTATTTTTTCGTTTCGAAATTCGTGTGATGCTTGGCAACAGCGCGGTCGAGAGACGAGGACAGCGTGTGTCGGAAAGAGAGGGCAGTCCACTCGTCCCTCCTGCCTGGGCGGGGACTCCCGTTAACCTCCGCGGAGCAGCCTGGGCGCGCGCCGGTCGGCATGCGAACGAAGCCGTTGACCTATTGGGAGGAGAAACTGTTCCCCCCGGATTCCCTCGGGCTCTTTGTTTCCCCCCCGCCCCGCACATTGCTCGGCCCGTTTTTATTTTCCATTTCACGTGTGTTGTGCGGAGGGACGAGATTGTGTGGCGTGTTGCGATCTAACCGAAATAACACCGCAAAGCCTGTCAGTAAACCACATAACACCGAAATGAAAGTTAATACACCATTTAACACAGAATTGTAATTTAAAAAAAATGTAAACTATCTCAAATTACAAAAAAAAAATATTTTTAATCATGGTAAATTTTTTGAGTGTAATTATATTTAGCAAGAATTTTTTTAACAAAATGTATGAGCTAAATGGATTGGAAAAACATTAATATTACGTTGTTTGATCTTTCATCTCTTATTAGTAACACGTTTTTACGTCAATGACTTACACATTTTTCAAACAGTGCATTATATGTTTATCAAAATGAGAATACTTTGGTGAAATACGTATAAAGAAATATTTTCGTTTAGTATTTGCTAAACTATACTCCATTTTTTATTAATAAAGACAATGTATAAAATATATATAAAATCTCCTGTTTTAAAAACTAAATTGACCGCTGGCCCACGCTGCTTTAGCTATTCTGAGCGCAACGTTACGGGGAATATAAGTTTTGCCTCGTTTTTCGATCTGCTATTTCTAGAGAATTATTGAGAGCTGGGTTTTCCCATTTACAGGGAAATACTGAGCTAGCAAGAAGTCCTCGGCAACACGCTGCGAAATAATCTTCCTCCACTCCAGAGATAATGGTTTCTCCTGCAGGCCGTCATTGCACGCAACTTCAATTCCTTGAATGCCCCTGATGCACATAGCAGGTTAGCAAAGCTAACATATGATCATACGGCTCAGATTTGTCGTTAGATCAGCCAGGGGGCGGCTCTAGGGTCGCGCAACGGCCTGACACCCCGCGCCGACCCCTTTCATTTCCATTTTCCTGGTTTTCCTGGTATTCTGTGAAAAAATAATGGAAATTAATGGGATAAAGGATCGATTAAATTGTAACTAGCATGCAATTTTAAGTGCTGGTCAATACCTCTCGATTTAAATCAGGTTTTCATGATTTCGTATTAGAAAGAAAAAGTTATATTTGTTATTGCCACGCGTAATGACGCGATTTCACCATGAACGTTAGCATTAAAAAAAATCTAACCTTAAGTATAATTTATCAGGAAAAATTATCTTAAAAATTCTTAAGGCAAATTAGCAAAATCATGTTAGAAATTTAATTTCCAGGTTGGTTTAAAAATGTTTTTTTCAAAGAGTTCAATTTTCTAATTTTCCAGGGTAGAGCCCATGAACGTCCTCTTCTCTGGGGGCTGTTCCTTTTCTCTTCCAGGCCCCCGGTAAGGCCCCTCCTGGTAAGATATCAGGGTCCTTCAAAAGCGAATGGGCCCAAGGGTCCTTCAAAGTCTAGGGCCGCAAATGAGATCAGCTGTCTGAATCACCCGAAACACACAACTCGGTATTTGGTTGTTCGCTGGTGTTTTGTTTCCTTTGGGTTTGCCGGCATCAAGCTTTGTGATGGGTTGCGCACTGCTGCGTGGGAAGTAATGGGGGGTCGGTTACTCGTGGATTCATGGGCAGCGTTGGAAAGTTCCCCATCATTCAACACGCCGAATGGTGCAAGTGTTTCATTGTAAGTCTGCTGTTTGGTGAAGCGTGTTGCAACTCAACTGATCCACGGTGAAATAAAAAAAAAAATACACGAGGGCAGGATTTCTCGTCACAATGTAGTTGGAGGCGCCAACACTACAATGACCCCCGGCTAGTCACGAACATATCTGAAGTTCGCTTCTCGCAACTGTAACATCACGAATACAATTTTTTAAGATGTCATACGTTTTCACAATTTTAGAGTAGATACTTTAAATGACCTTCACTAACCTAAACTCACTTTCATTGTAGTTACGATAACTTAGACGTACAAAAACCTAGGTACCCTCCCAGAAAAAAAAAATAAAATGCACACATTCGCAGTCCGTTTTTACGGGATAAAAAAAAAACTTTTAAAGAGATCTAGCATTTGGCATCTATTAGTTAGAAATTCCTTCAACGCGGCTAGAATAAACATTTTCACATCGCTGTATCTTGGACAGAAACATTATTTTGGGCATGCGCCATTGCCGAATAGTCAGCAAGAACAGTAAATACAGACTAACACTCACCTTGGACATCACAGAGACAGAGGAACCCAGCTTTTGGATTCCTCCGTTTGTCGCTGTGCACTGATCTTAACTGCAACTGTCTCGTCATTCGTTGTCTACCCACTGTGTTCGAATGTGCTGTGATTATATTTTGACTAATTCCTTCCACGGAATTCTTTGTGCTGTAAATGTTGCCCTGTGTGTTTGGATGTTCAGCTTTCTTTGTCCATTCTTCATGTTTTATGTGTGATATACAGCGTCAACCAGAAAGGGATTACATTATAAAAAGAAATACATTTTTTGAATCAATCTTCGCCTGTTTCAACTATTCATTCGAACTGCTGTCCTGCTGTCTCTGGGACGTCAAACCCGATGTCTTGCATCGGGACTCGAACCGTTCAATTCTGAAGACATCGTGATCCTCGGTGCACGGATCCTCTCCGCCGGGAGAGACAGGCCCGGGTATCCCAAGTCACGGAGAAGCTGACGCAACGGAACGGAACGGAACGAGCGTGCGTAATGACGGAGTGCGCAGCGAACAGCTCCTCCGGGTCTTCCTCGCGGTTGGACGACGGACGCCGCCGCCGCAGCTTGCGAGAGCACGCTCTCTCGTCGGCCGTGATTACAGTTGTTACGTGTAACGTACAAGGGGTCCCCGTGGCGAGGGTCGCGGGTTCGATCCCCCCCTCCCCCTCCCTACCTCCCTCTTCTTCATCACTCAACTTGCATGACTCGAGAAAGTTAAGATCACAGGGTCGGCTTAAGGGGGTGCCTCCAATTTCAGGTCAAGATTTTATATTTACAGTAATTACAGATAAACTTGTAGACTTTTTTCAATTGTTCTAACTTTCACTTGCAGCGAACAGTTTGACATTTTGTTTTGACACAGTTGCACTTAACAAGCTCAAGTATTGCTTGAGGGGCTGGAATATTGCTGCAAGTAACAGGGACTAAGTGTCCATCTTCATATTTCCAGCCAAACTCTGTGGGATTTGCTGAACTTGGATGTCGTTTGTCGCACTGATGCCATTCCATTGCCTGCAAATGTGCCCTCAATATAGCCCATCTAAGTGAAGACCTCGTTGGAGGGAGATTTTCACCCACCACTTGCTTTTGTGTAAAAAGCCACCATCTCAATTCTCCAATTGTAGTAATAGTTGTATTGGGCACATACACTTTGCATAGGAACCTCTCAATTTCCAGCATTACATCATCAGATACTACTTCAGTTTTACCAAGGTTTGCATAATTAGCTGCCAAAGTTACATTTTTAAGGGTTTTGGGTTGTACAAATAAGGAGAATTTAATTTAATGCAGAACTGAAACTTTTTTTAGGTTTAACTGCAATGCCACTGGCTACTTCAAGAAATTGTTTGAATTTCTTTCAGAAAATATTAATTAATTTTACCTGGCATTTCAAAATTCTCACTTTGTTCCGATTTCGACAGCCAAGAAACATTAAATTAGTTTTTGTGATAGAAATGCAAGCCATATCATGAAGTAGCCAGTTGCATTGCAGTTAAACCTAACAAGTTTCAGTTCTGCAATAAATAAAATTATCTTTATTTGTACAACCCAATAACGTTAAAAATGTATCTTTGGCAGCTAATTATGAAAAAAGTATGCGCTGTATATATTTTTCATTTCGTGAAAGTTAAACAATTGAAAAAATCTAAAAGTTGATCAGTGATTAGTATAAATATAAAATCATGACCTGAATGAACATGACCGTCTACCCGGGCACCTATACCGTGCGCAGGGCTTCAGAAGAAACAGCGCGATTTGAAAATTGCGTAAGGTATCAGTGATGTCTGGTTACGAGAAGCATTTAAGAACAAGCTAAGGGCGGATGAGTATCTAGCGTTTCCGTGTTTCGTTCAAAAACGGTATTTTTTTAGAAGAGTGTACGTGACTAAAACACGTGTTTTCAGAATAATGTTTAGGCATGAGACACCCGGTAAATTTCTTTTTAAATGTGTAAAAAAACATCTTAGCTCTAGGTATACGGAATTTGGTAGGAGTGATTTCGTGAATGGAACGGAAATGTGTCCCTAAACACGATGCTGCCATCTGTGGAAGTCTTAGAAATCTCGAATAGTTGGCGGACCCGCGAGATTAATCTGTCTATATTAACTTCCGCGAACATCGGGGGATATAGGTACTAAGCATATTGGTGTGCCAAACTATTCTTTATAATAGTACAATTATCCTTTAATACTTTATGATTTATAGTCGTAAAAATAAATAATTCCAACTACAAAATTACGTATTAAAATTTTGACAATCCTTATTTAACATTGAAATGTATAGATAGTGCAGCGTTCGTCATATTGTAGACACACAAGAAATCGTTAGCCTACATAATATAAAATATATTCGATGTTAGTAAAATAAAAATAATTTCTTGATGAAAATTTTATTTTTAATTTTTACTCAGTTAAGTTAAGGTTTGTTTGTGAGAAATATTTACGGTCTGAAAAAGAAAATATACATACATGTACTTAGTGTTCAAGTATGTTCTTAAATGTTTCAGATTAATTTTGTTTTGATGTTATCTATTGGACTACAGCTTTTAGTTTGAAAAATACTTAAAAGAGAGCGCCGAGTTCGTAATGCCTTAGATAACCAGAAATATATATTAAATAGACTATCTTTGACGACATGTTTTTACCAACACAATTTTCCTGGATAATAAATTATAGGTATGGTTAAAGTTGCGATTATATCTTGTAATGACTATTCGAGTTTACAATAAGGAATTTCAAGCTAGTTTTACTACAATAAAGTTTTCTTTGGCACACAAATAAGTTTAGTACATCCAGATGTTCGCGAAAGTTAATATTTACGGGGGTCCACCATCTTGATAACTTCGGCATTTAATTTATTGCATTTCTGGTGTATACTAAAATTTAATCCTCAAAAAGCGCAGGCGATAATAATTCCGGTGTAGGGGGAAGTGTCAGTTGTTCAGCGTTGAGGCATTTACATGTGACGTTGTTAGGCTAGCCCTGTGAAATCCATAGCATCATCTTGTTAAACTGAATTATAGGTGGGTTTTAAAAAGGGGAAAATGATTTACCGTTTTTCCGTAAAATGAATACATTTTCGTATATTTATCACGCTCGGAATTTTTTAAAAGAATTTTTACGTAAAATTTCGTGTCCTAGTTTCCTATTATAAGTGTATTTTCAACATGAGAACACATGCATTTGCTCGTTACATAGTTTAGATGTTGCACATAATTAACGAGTACTGAAAGACTCTTAACTTCTTTTTTACGCGTCGTAAACAAGTTCATCAGTCACGGGCATTCACAAATCCGGGAAACAGGGAAAAGGTTAGGCTATGGCCTGTAGCAAAGAAACCATTAGCATTGGCTTGGAGTGGTTTCGAGAAAACCATGGGAAACCGAAATAAATGATGGTCAGACGAGGATTCGTACCCGGTTCCTCTGGAATGCGAGTCAAACGTGTTATCGTTGCGACACCGTTTACGTGATAGACGTATTGCATGAATTATTGTGCAAAAAGCGTTCAGGCCTATTTAAAAATAATTTCTAATGTTGCGTCATAGTACCTGTTTAAAGCTGATTTTCGGTGTGAATTTTGTTTAAAAACCTCTCTTTCTTTATCGATCAAATTTAGCTAAGCAAGCTTAAAAGTTATTGCTGTAGGCAATCTGGGGTTTGGTTTTACAGAACATAGTTTGATAAAAAAATTCGAAGAAATAAAATTGAAATAAAAAAACTACGCAAGATGTATTTTGTTTCACCTTAAAGGTGAAACAAGGGGGATAAAATGTCACCGTAATAAACATTCTCGGCATAATGAATTATAACAACAGCTTCGAGTGACTAGAGATAAGGCGTAGTCGCAAGCTATTCAAACGGAATTGTTATAGTGGAGCATAATTCTTTTAGTACCTCTTAAGTTTCCTAGAACGCATGCATTGTGTTGTTCGTTCTTCTTTGAACATAGCTGTTGCAGTATGAATAAACATTCACATCTTTTCAACATAAAGGAGGCTTTGTTTAGTTTCAGTGTAATTTTCCGTTGTCTTGATAGCCAGCATAAACGGTATCTGAATTTTAAGATTAATCTTGCATTTTATTAAGATAATACTTCTTTATTAAAATTAGACTGAAACAGATTTGTGGGAAATCAGCGGTATTAGTAGAATATTATAGCGGAGGCTGAACACTTGTTTCACAATCATCGCAAAGCCAATTTTTTTTTCTAATCGGCTAAATTTATTAATTTTTAATGTGTAACATCTTAGCTCTCGGTATACTGCATTTGGTAGGAGTAATTTCGTGAATGGAGCGGAAGTCGCATAGAACGGAAATGTGTAACCACGGTGCTGCGATTTGTGGCGGATGGTGCGAAATTATAGAGTATTAACTGTTTAATGAATTGTAACAAGATGGGCAGTATTTTAATAAATTTCCTTGTTGAAAATCAGGTTTCAGAACTGGGGTTTAGTATTACTTAGTCATTTTCGCTTTTATCGGAGCAGTTTCATTATATACTAGTTTGCAATTTCTGCCTGCAGATTAAATGATTCAATAGTTCGACTTAGCTGCTCCGACAGCGTACTCTAGCGGCGGATGCGGAAACGGCGTGATATTCTGCATTATTTTAAATCAACGAATTTTTGTGTCATTTTCGTATTACGTGTATTTGCAACATGAGAACACACGAATTTGCTCTTCACCGAGGTTAGATTATACAAATTACTGGCGAGTACTGAAAAGACACATATTTTATTTTAGTTTAAAAATTTTCAAGAGGCGGTAATTGATTGCTTTTTTTTTCCCCCATGTCTGAAACATTACATTTCTTTTTCTGAGAGACATGGGGTCTGCGGATACCACTCCATTTTAATTAGTTTCTTGAGTAAAATGTTACTCGAACAAAAAAGTTGGATTTAAAGTAGCTTGGCTTCTTGAGTTGTAGCCGCGTCCAATGCGAATATTTCACCTACGTTTCGGTCGACAATGCAGTCGCCATCAAGGTAGTTAAGTTACCTTCTGAGGTTATTACAAGTTCTTCTGCCTGCAGGGCCGGTGCAAGGCAAATTGGCGCCCTAGGCGAAAGAGCTTTTAGCCGCCCCCCCCCCCCCCCCCCCCCCCCCCGCCGGACACACCAAAAAAAAAATTCCTTGCCTCGAAATACATCACGTAAGCTTAAGATTTTGTCAACAATCAAATGTAAGCAGGCTTGTGTTTTTTTTTTTTTTTACTTATTACAAATCATAAACAGGTCACCGTGGACTTTAAATAATTACTTATATCACTATAAACATTCCAAACTTACAAAAATCCATTTCCATCTAGTTTCAATAATCGTTAAACATATTATATCAGCTGTTATGTGTCGTGCTGCGCCGCCCCCAGCTACTTGGCGCCCTAGGCGGTTGCCTAGTTCGCCTGTATGGACGCGCCGGCCCTGTCTGCCTGTAATACTCTCGCCTACGAGGAGTGTTTCCCGTTAGGCTGCAGCTGTGGACTCCGACTTATTATAAGTATCAATAATATAATGTTGACAAGCCTGGCAACAGTACTGCAGTCCAAGCGCGAGGCAAGACTCCACCACCGGTCGATGCTGCGAGCAGCACGCGACTTCACATCGGTGCGGTTTTGCGTGCGTTTGCATTGCAGTTACACCCCCACGTCGATACAAGGTTTTGTTGTTTTTTTTTTTACCCGGATCCCGTGGTTTGTCGAACTTTGGGTCACGTACGCGTGCCGTGTTCCGCCGTCTCGCGGCCGTCGCAAGAGGTGCGGTAACTGGCACGTCCGTGGCACGTGCGGCTCGGTTCGTCGCCTCGACAGCGCGTGCGCGCGCCGGCGGGTCTGGGTGGTGATCCGGCGTGCGGGCTTCCGGCGACCGCTGCAGTTGTGCTCGACTCGGGCGCTGCGGATTAGCGTCCCTGCGCTAATGTGTCCCCCTTGGTCGGGCGCAGAAGCGACGCTGCCTCGCTGCCTCTACGCGCCGGGCACAGAACTGGCGGTGACCCCGTCGTTTTATGATGAGGTACGTCCCTATAGCACTCACAGTAGATACTGTGTGTTAAAATTTTTCATAGCTAAAAAAATGTCCGTGACATCATCCGTTTTAGCCTGTTCCACAAGGGGCGCAACAACTTATGGTGCTATTTAAGCAGTTTTATTATCTAAAAATTGATTACACAGCACTTTCTTTGTCCCCGTTTGCCCCCACTTCAAGGTTTCAGAGGGGGGAGGGGCAAAAAAACCCTTGCCCCCCCCCCCCCCCCTGTTGTTGCGCCCCTGTGTTCCACTATCCAAAAAAAATACACGCATCAATGGAACGCAATTTGTATAGAAACATGCAATGGCTCTTAAACATATTCGTAATCACACTTTCAATAAATCTTGAGTGGATTGTAAATGGCGCGTTAAAATCTGAATCTCTGCATGCGATTCGGTTATCCAGTCGGGGATGATTTGGGGAGGGGGGGGGGGATAAGTTCGTCGCTCGCTGGTGCTTCTGGCGCGGTATCGCCTCTGAACTGGTGCGCGGTCTTCTCGTCTGTCTCGGGAAACATATGAGTTTGAGCGGTAACATTAAATGGCTGAGGAATGGAACATAAATAGGTGTAAAGCAAGAAGTTCCGTGATTACATCGCGAACGAATGACACGAGTTCTTTTCGCTTGAAAAGATTCTTTTCGTTTCGAACGAATCGTTCACGAACGACACATTACTACTTCGCAGTACAGGGAAATACACTAGACTAATACCGGACAGCTCTATACTAACAACACTGGCGAGAGTGTGAAAATTAACCTAGCGGCAAGAGGTGTAACTACAAACATATTTTATATATATAGTGTCAAATTATATATAATCTAGTGTCAAACAATATTAATTTAATTTTAAAAAATTTAAGAACTGGAGGTTTATATCTCTCATAAATTTGTACTATGATTAAAAAAAGGTTTTTCCAAGAGAAAAGAAAGTTATTTTGGTTGTCATAATGTTGGTACCACATGTGTTTAACAGATACATTGTTCATACCGTTTGCCATCTATCGGCCTGACGTGACAACAACGCAAGGTTTTCACACAAATGTCTTGGAGCTGTCCGGTATTAGTCTCTAGTGTATTTGGTACAAGCCCACACCACGCAGCAAGTGAAACCCTGTGACAGTGACCTCGGGAGGGAGCGAGCAGCATTGGCAGTCCTGCGTTGTGCGCTGTGGAGTAGAACAAGTCCCACGCGACACGGTTACATTATAGGGGGGGAAAAACAAAAAAAAAAAGGCCCTAACTCTGCTCTTCGTTGCTACGAGCAAACCCGGTTTTACGAAATCGCATCGTTTTTTGGAAAATAAACGCTCCCCACCGCATGTGAACGCATGTTATCGCGTGTCTTCCAAGAACTTGGATGTATCCGTTTGGCGTTAGCATTAGAACGAGGCTGTCGTGGCGGTTCCCAGTGTGATTACCGGTGTTACATCTCGCGGATGCCAACGGGAACCCGATCCCGGCCCATTTGCAAAAAAGGGATGCTGTACCTACTAGGCATGACGACATGACAGTGTGCAACCGAGCACTACTGCTGTGCACCCTAACAATATTTAAAAAAAAACATCGGCGTGGTGTGATTTGACAATTCCGCGGGCGTTTTGAGCGACCGCAGAAGCGTTGCCTGAAGTGTGTGTGAGTTGTAAGTGTTCCGTTCGGCCTTTGAATATATATATACTGTATAGAAGTCGCCAGCCCAGGTTAAAATTTCTAATACGGTTTTGAGGTAGTTGGTTAATTCACCGCCGCAATCGCCACCATCTCTAGGGCATCGACTTGTGGTGGTCTCTGGCGGACAAGTGTCGAACTCTTCAAACACCCCTTCCCCCTCCTGTCGAACGACGTTGAGCTGCAGTGAATGATGAGTGAGGGGTGCGGGGGAATGACAGCAGGCGACAGTGCTGCGCTCTAACGTGTAAATAACAACTAAGACGATACAGGGCGTTACGGCAGCGCACTGCAGCGGTGAAGTTCCCAAGCTGCTTATCATACGCTCCTGAAAAACGTAGAGTAAATCCTATCCACTCGCGACTTCTATACAGTATATATATTCAAAGGTTCGGCTGTGAGGCAGCGTGTGTTCGCCCCGCGCCGCGCGAGTCCTTAGCGTGTGACGACCGCTGGCCGCCGCGCAGGGTCGGCGAACCCGCCCGCACTGGGTCTCCCCCCCTCCCCTCTCACTCTGCGCTGTACGTCCCTCCTGTAACTAATGGCTGCCGTCCGCTGCGTCCGGCGCGGCTGCTGCAGAAGCAGGCGAGCGCTCCTGCGAAGAAGCTATATGCTTCTTCAGGCGCGTCACGGATGAATCACGAGAGTGAATTTTTCACGATGCGCGCGCACCACGCAAACTAAATTTTCATAGCCATGAGACTAAACCAACTCCTCTCGTCTTAACTTTCTACGGTATTTTCACCAAGTTTGAAACGTGGTGGACGTTGCTGTTTTCCTCCTTCCCTCCCCCCCCCCTTTTTTTTTCAACCCCCACACAATTCCTTCATTCCATGAATGCTTTCATTAGCATGTCATCACTTCTCATCGTCTCTTTTATGACCTGTGTGTATGTCGACAAAACGTTAAAACATGGTTACTAAAATTAAGGCTCTGTCTTGTCACGCCATTACGATTTTTTGTTCTAATTTTTTTTTTGGCATTTATTTCAGTTTGAGCTGGTTATAAAAATTTTGATTCAATACCTCCCTTGCGTTTGTTATTTCACTTATCATTTTTAACACTCACTCGGTGTAGTATCATGTGTGTAAAAATTCGCGCAAGTGGCGATAATTACGAATAGTTGCGCGACTTTTTACACCCCTCAAATTACACTAAGTAAATATTTGTGATACGAACAATAAAGTCTAGGGAGGTATCGAGTTAAAGTTTTGGAAATAGCCCTTGGATAAAGTATGTGATGGAGAAAAAAAAAGGGAAAAAAAAGATAATAGCGTGTGATACATAGCTTTAAAAATACTCTCAAACAGCAGCATAGCTTCTTAGAGAACTCTGGTGGAAGTATAGTTCTGCATTCACGAAGGAGTTATACTGACAAATCATAGCTGTGGCAGTTTCCTATAGTGCCGTGTTGTCTGTTCGTACGATATGTCTAAAAATTTTGAAGGAAAAAAAAAACTTGATTTAATGCGTCCTAGGTGGAGGCCACGTTTCCCTCTCTTTAAAATTGCCACACACGGAAGAAAAAAGTCTGTACATTTTTAACAAAAGATTAATTTGGAAACCAGGTGCCAAGAAATAGTTTTTAAATCTACAATAAATCTACAATAAAGATATTGTAACTTCGTACAAGACATGGCTATGGTTAATTTTGCTAATATGAAAAAAATGTTTTTAGAGATAAAACTTGAGTATTTCTTAGGGAAAATTGATGCATAATTTTATATTTTAATTTGATGTTTTATTGAAGCCTTATTTATTTAAAACAGTGGAAAAGATAATAGAAGACACAATATTTGTACTTAATTTTGTTTTGTTATGCTCTGTAATGTTTGCAGTTAATACTCGAAAGCTATTCAGGGAACGGTTTACAAATAACTTCAAATATTGGAGGTAACTGGAACTGGAACAACCATCGATTTGACTTTTTCAAGGCACGTTAAACTTGAAACACTCCCATTCGTTTCCTACTTTTCCTATCATCGTCCTATCCTTAACAGAATAACACAGATTGAAAGAAGATAATAGCAAACACGTATAAAAGTTATAGTTAAAATAATCTGTTCGTTAAAGTACACATTTGAATTAATGAGTGCAAATAAAAGTAAATTTATCAATTAAATTGTAGATTTCATTTCACTTCTTCTTTGTATCAATACAAAATAGTGATAATTCAATAAAAATGAATCAATTTTATTCATAAAAGTATGCAATAATTTCATCAGTGTTTTGTTATGACGTTGTCACGTTAAACTATCGTCCGTAAACCGACTTTACAGACAACCAATTTTTTTGGGTGATGCGAGTTGAGATGTCACGACACCTTCAGCTCCAAACCACACAAGAAGAGATATGCATGTTGAGAATGGTAATGCAACTTGAGTGACATCGATAGAAACCAAGGTCCCGGGGCCCCGAAAAAAAAATTGTCGGGCCCGTCCCATTTATTAAACGTGCAAATTTTTAAACTCCAAAAATTAAAATCTAAATACTGTAATCATGTTCTGTGCGTATTACATTACTTGTGAGCTTTCCTATAAACAATATACTTGTGATTTTCAGTCATGTCAGGGTAAACCCAAGAGTTAAAAAAAAAAAAAAAAAATAACAAATAGTGTAAAATTTTCCCCGAACTCTCAATGGCTCTGTAGTAACTGCCAAGACCTTGTTGTTGAAGTAAGATTTTTGAACACTCAAATTCTATTTTTTTTTTTTTTTAAATCCGCTCCAGAATAAAAAATGGTTATGTCCGCCACTGAGGATCTGTCTGCTGCGGGAAGCCTTCATTTCACAGACGAGAGAGCCACACCCGAAGTTCCCCGAAGGTTGCTTAGCAAATAACTTTTCAATATGTGGCTATTTAGGGCTAGGAAACAGTTTACATGATTTCACAGTATCTTTAATGTAGCTATCCTAACCAAATCAACCGTACACAATGTTTTAAAGTATTTATAATGTAGATAACCTAAACTAACTGACCATTAGTTATCATGAGTTTTCCAAAATAAAAAAAATAAAAAAAACCCGAAGATGCACGATCGGGCTTTTGGCTTTTTGGCTCCCTCGTCTGTGAAAAGAAGGCTTCCAGTCTGCTGCGAGGCGGTGTGTTCCAGTAGTCCAGGAAACCAAGACTTAAAATGGCACAAACCTGTGAAAAATTTGTCCAAAGCTGAATTTTTGCACAGTTGTAGATTTGACTATGCTTAATAACATACCGAAAGTTTACCGCTGTAGACCTTGTGCGTATCACAGAAAATTTGCATTTAAGTCCTAGATGACAGCGACTTACATCAGTCCATTAAAATGCTACCCATTTGTACAGTTTTTAATTAAGACTGTCCATAAAACTACCAAAATAATCTTGAGACTCTAATACAGCCATTAATGTTGTAAAAAGCATAAATTGTTAATATTAAAGATTTGTAATTAAGCGATTAATTCATGACATATTATTTTTTATCTTTGCCACTAAGATAAAAATACTATTTACAACAATTTGAAGAGTCCAATGCGAAAAATGTCCAAATAATTGTTTTTGGTTATACCTTTAGCTTTAAGACGGTATATTTATAAAGAGTCTAACGTAATTAGTTGGCTCATTAAAGCGGCCCGAGCGTTGCAGTGTACTGCGGCCGTACTGATCTCTCACGGCCACCGCCGTTCCAGCGCGGCATTGCGACACACTGCGTACTGCGACACTCATTAAACTGGGTCTTATTTAGGGATTACTTAAAACATAGCTAATTCATATGAGAGGGTGTATGTTACATGTAATGAGATATGCATTTTTTTCTTATATGAATGTTTTTTGACACAATAAAATTAACAATAAACGATTTCAGCTTGGAACTTGTAAATGAAAAACTCTAGAGGACCTCTGGTTTTATATCTGCATGGATTTATTCTGTTTCAAAAATTGTATTATTAAAAATTATTTTTTTAGCAACAATTTTTTTTTATTTCTGATACATCGTTTTATTTTCGATCAGAACAATGCAAAATTTTAATGTAGCCTGTATTCGACAAAATGAAAAATTTTATATTTACTTCTTTAAAATCAGTTTACTACATAAAAATTGAATAAAACGATACATCGTAAATGTACTCTGAGTTTTTTTTTTTTTTTTTTTTTTTTTCACTTTTACAACATAATTCCTATAATAATAGGGTTTTTGTTTCAGAAAATAAATAAAACACGAGTTGTGTTGTAAAACGTATAGGTAGCATTACATATTCAGTTTTTTTTTTAATAAGTTAATGTATTTGAGTGCTGCGCCTAGCTGACGTCGTTGGATTGCTAGTGGCAAAGAGCGGTGGTGGATGTTTTTGCAAGAGTTTGACCGTATTTTATGACCCTACCTGTGAGAGGGTGTTCGTACCAGAAATCCTAACGGTTAAGGAAACTATCCATTCTCTGTAGTCACGTACGGGTGTGCTACTCGCGCAATATCGTCAACTATCACAACTTTCCGGGACGTTCGGTCATTTCTCGGTTAGCTCTGGTTTCACCATAGTAAACGGAACAAAATCTTGTCTGTAGTGATTTCATATTCCTATTACCGTAGTAGTATGGCGTTTGAGGACAAACCAAGTTTGCTGTATACTGGGAGCCTACTTAAAAAAAGTATTTATGGAGATATTAAATTACTTACGAAACAAAATTTTGTGGATCGTTTGGGAAATTATCATTTAGGACTTAACTGCTCGTTATTGGTGTGATCACAAGGGATCATCGGTAAACTTTTGACATGTTACTAAGAAACGTTTATTCTACAACTGTACAAAGTTTCTGCTTTAGGATAATTTTTCATGTTTCTTAACAGCGAAATTCGTCCCTTCCCCAAGCCGACTTATGCAACCTCACAGTAGTACACACTACACGGCTCGGATAGCTTCAGGGGTCAAACAAATTGTATGAGACCCTTAGCAAATATACCCATTTAAAGAAGAATAAATATGCAACAAAGTTTATTGAAAGCGATTTTCACGTAGGGCTCTTTATATTTATGTAAGATGTATTAACTTTTCCGTAAAATTGAATGAAAGTGAATTTCTCAACTTAAATGATTTAAATTGTCTATTTTATATAAAGATGTTAAAACTGTGTACTTTTTATTACTATCCTCAGATAGGACAATGTTTCTAGATTATTTTGGGTTCCATACTGTCAGTCTACTCCATAAACTGCATTTGCAATATCCATTATTGTGGATCGTTGCAAAACATTGACATTTTGGGCTTAACTGCTCGTTTTTTGCGTGACGCACAAGGTTTGCAAAGGTAAACTTTTGATATGTTACTAAGAAACGTTCATTCTACAACTGTACAAAGTTTCTTCTTTGGGATAATTTTCCATGTATTAAAAACCTTTGTTTCTTTACAGCGAAATTCGTCCCGACACGAGCCTACTTCGACAACATCGCAGTAGTATGCACTACGCGGTTCGGATCGCTTCAGCGGTCAGACTAATTGTATGAGACACTTAAAAAATATACCAATTTAAAGATGAATAAATATGCAACAACGTTTACTTTAAGCGATTTCCATTTTGGGCTCTTTAAGTTTATGTAAAATGTATTTATATTTCCTAAAAATTGAATGAAAGTGAATTCGTTAACTTTAATGATTTAAATTGTCTATGTTATAGAAAGATGTTTAAACTTTGTACTTTTTATCACTATCCGCAGATAGGGCAATGATTCTGGATTATTTTGGGTTCCATACTGTCAGTCTACTCCATAAACTGCATTTTCAATATCCATTATTGTGGATCGTTGCAAAAAATTGACATTTTGGGCTTAACTGCTCGTTTTTGGCGTGACGCACAAGGTTTCCATCAGTAAAATTTTGATATGTTACTAATAAACGTTCATTCTGCAATTGTACAAAGTTTTTTCTTTGGGATAATTTTCCATGTATTAAAACCCTTTGTTTCTTTACGGCGAATTTCGTCCCGACCCGAGCCTACTTCGACAACCTCGCAGTAGTATACACTACGCGGCTCGGATCGCTTTAGCGGTCAGACACATTGTACCAAGCTCTCAACAAATAAACTAATTTAAAGTTTAAGAACTTTGCAACTACTTTTATTTTACATCGGGCTCTACGTGTTTTTGTAATACGTATTTTCATTTGTGCCCTTTTTTTCAGAACACCTCTCTTCTAATATTATTGAATAAATATCATATTTAGTCAAACGTAGTGAAAGATTTTTAAATTTAATCATTGAGAATAATGTTTTGAGTAAGTTTTGGTTTGCTATTCTGAAAGTATACTATAGTAATTACGTTATAGTGACATATTGTTGAGAGGTTAAGAAAATATTATTTAGGACTTAACTTCTCGTTTTCGGTGTTCCGCGCAAGGTTTACGGAAGTAATCATTTCAAATGTTGCTAGAAAACTTGAATGTTACCACTGTTTTAAATTTCAGTCAGGAGCAAATTTTACTAAGATTAAAAATCTTCGATTTCGTGGGAGTGAGAGTGGCCACAGCGCTTGCGGCTGTGACTCTGTCGCAGTGCGTAGACGACATTGATAAGCTCGGGAGTCTCTAGTGATCCTATAAATTAAGCTAGACTTTTGAGAGATATGTCCCTGTAAAGTTTAGGAACTATACAACAACTTTTGTTAAAGAAATATTTGCGTAAGACCCTTTATTTTTAAGTGAATTGTCTTTTTATTGCCTTGACTGATGTAAAAAAACTTATTTCATTAATTTAACATTTTTTTCTTACCTTTAATATTAACTTTTAGAACATTTTTTCATTATAAATGTAAGTAGTAGTGCTTTAAGATTATTTTCATATAGTTATCGAGAGTCTACGGTAAAAAGTGCGAAAATGGGAAGCATTTTAATGAACTGCTGCAAGTCGCTGTCATCTAGGACTTAACTGCAAATTTTCAGTGATACGCACAAGGTCTACAGCGGTAAACTTTCGGTATGTTATTAAGCATAGTCGACTCTACCACTGTGCAAAAATTCAGCTTTGGACAAATTTTTCACAGGTTGAAACCTTTGTTTCCTGGGCTACAGGGAGAGAGTGAGACGGACGGACGGCTTGGCTGCGGCTGCTCCTCTGTCCCGCGGGGGGGGGGGGGGGGGGGGGGGTGGTTGGAGGGGAATGTGGGTCGTCAGCTTTCCATCGGCAAACACTGCGGCAGAGGCGGCGGGGGGCATCCGTGCGTGCCGCGGCTTCCACCGCCGGCCGCGCAGACACCGGGGGGCAAGGCACGGACGACATCTTCGCACTGTCGTGGTTACAAAGGGCGCGGATCTGTGGGACACGTCATGTCACCGGACGACGAGATAAGCCGCTAACTTAATGATATTTAAAAAAATAATAATGGGTGCGTGTACTTAGGGTACGCGCGTGAGAAGTTATACTTCTTTGGCATAATTAAAAAATAAGTTTTTAATTGCATGCAAAAATAGTGCGTGGAGTCCCTTCGCGCGGAAGAAGTGAAACTTCGTAATGTGGAAATGAAAATAGGAAGGGGTAGAAATTGATTTTTAGTGACATTTTATTGTTTGATATCAAACTAAAAAAAAATAAAGGAAATTAATTGGTAACGATTTACAGATTGATTTTCAGAGAGAGAGAGAGAGAGAGAGAGAGAGAGTCTATAAAAATAACTATTTTATGAGAGCAGATTTTCATGAAATAAAACATGAAATCATTCAACGATAAAAGCTGTGTCTATGAAACATGATTTTTTTCTGCAATTTAAATTGTAATATATAAAAAGGGTATTGAAAATCGAAACAAATATGGCGACACTACAAACTGTCAGGATCTTTATTTTTTTCTTGCTCTCTACGTACTTCCTTACAATAGCATTCACTCTCGCTCTCTTTCTATTCCCCCTCCCCAGGAGCGTTAAACGTTTAACGCAACCTTGTTGGAAGTCGCATTAGAAGTATAACTTCAAAAAGTCTTAAAACATTGTTTTGTCGTTATTGTTACGTTTATCATCCCCTTTTCGCAGTGAGGGGCTTTTTAAATTACATGGTGGAAGGTGATCTTACCCTCATATCCCCCTTTTCAACCCCCCGGAACTTACGCCCATGTGTACTTAGTACGTTTATTGAACACTTTTTTATCCACAGATTTTTTATTTTATTTTATAAAATATTATTTCAGACTATTTTGAATTTTATTTGTAGTTGAAACATCAATTTAATAATTATGAAATATAAATATGAGATGTGTACTGAAAATATTCAAAATAACACTCGTATAATTTGAAATAAACGGCCAACATTTTCGGGGAGGTAGAATATCCACTCACCCCGCTCCCTAATTTGCCTTTTCCTTGGATCCGCCCAGGGTCGATAATGAGCTTGATCCCCATCTTGGACTCGCGGTATCCAGGCGACAGATTCTCGTCTTCTTCGCTCTAGGCCACTATTGGTTAGCGATCAAGGGGTCGGTCTGAATCTTGTTTAGGAG
Source organism: Bacillus rossius redtenbacheri (assembly GCF_032445375.1). Classification (NCBI taxonomy): domain Eukaryota; kingdom Metazoa; phylum Arthropoda; class Insecta; order Phasmatodea; family Bacillidae; genus Bacillus; species Bacillus rossius. The sequence continues at coordinate 25,474,247 of NC_086339.1, forward strand.
GGGATGAAAACGAATTATGAATGTGTAAACAAAAACACACTGTGTAACTGTTTCTGCACTGATCCACAGTAGTTTTTATAGTTTCGTATTAAAGATGCAACCGAAGTTATGAAATAGGGCAAACTTATCAGATCAATTAATTTTAGTGGTTTCAAAACTGTGCATTGGCAGACTTGGGCCAACATTTTCCCCCCTCATGATATTAAAAAAGGGTTATATCATTGAATATATATTCAATGGTTATATTCTAGACATTAGTGCCTTTCTCCTGTCAGTAATATGTGAAGAAATAGGATATATTTGTAGATAAAGTTGAAAAAAAAATTGGCTAGGAAACACACAGTTACCGTGTCAAAGTTACCGAATTGAAGGGAAGACTTGTCTCTCATGTACGACTGTTGTCTTACCCGTTATGTGAAAATATTACAGATTCTTGTCATTACTTTTATTAAAAGGCTATTCCTGTACCTTTATAACGATAGTTTGCTTGCATTGTGTTTCGTCTCAAGTTTTGTCACCAAATAGTTTCTTATTTATCTAATAGTTGTTAAAGGTCACGCAAATATTATTAATTCTGAACATTTGCGTTGCATTTTTACAACTGGAAAATAAAGTTAATAAAAGAACTGGTAGAAAAAATTGTGCTCAAACTACACACACAAAAGGTATCACAATAATTATTGTGGGCTCCGAAAGAAAAAAACTCTTAAGATATAATTAATCGTTTGTTAAACTACTTATTTTCGTATCAGACATCACGTGAAGAACTTTAATTTTTGTTTTAAAATATTGTTCATTCGAAGTCAGTTCATTATCTCTATATCTCAAGCATTTTTGCATAATATTGGTAAGCGTCCCTTAAAAAATTAGATTTCGGGGCGAGAGATAGTGAGAATTATGGTCCCCTGGCGAACAGCAAAGGAATTACTACTAGGAATAGTTGTAGTGTGCTGTGCGGGACTGAAACTGGACCCCAAGATGCAAGTATATATGCGCTGAACAACAAATGACAAAAGCCCTGAACTGGATCAGGGACACAGATGATCGTATTGATTACCGTTTAAATAATGACAAGGCATTAGTATTATTTACGGGCTTGTACTCTTATATTTTATTCTTTGTAAATAACGCACATAAATAACAACACAAGGGAAAACATTGATCAACGGTCGACATGACTATCGTGCAGATAGAGTATTACGTTAAAGATGCGTTGGGGAAACACTCATTGGCTTAATTATATTAAACATGAAAAGGGAAACAGTTCTTTAACATGAACTATAACTACCACGTATGTATTATATCTTTAGAAATTTTTTTTTAGACTAAATTGCAAATCTTAAACGAGTATCAAATATCCTACAAAACATCGATAATGAAGAAACGTGCAAAAAAACATTATTAAAAATAGATAAATTTATATTAGCAATGAAAACAATTTACATGTAGTGTGTAGCGACGCACAGAGAATATCTGATACGGGGATCAACTCTAGCACAACTGTTATTGAAATAGCGCATTAATTAACAATTTAGACAACTAGGTAGATGAAAAGACAGTCATATAAATTTGAATATTAAATATAGAAATACGACGATATAAACTTATGACGATGCACACACACACACACACACACACACACACACACACACACACACACATACACACACACATACACACACACATACACACACACATACACACACACACACACATATATATACATAGCCCTATATACATTTATATTCACATACACATACATATATATATATGGATATATAACTATAAGTATATCAATCACAAGTAGATAATCAATGTATCTATTTTTAAAATCGAATCTATTTATCAGTACTTTTGGTTATTTGGGTGTTGTGATCGAACACAACTTCCGTAGCGTCGTGGGTGCGATCATAGGTCCCCAGGGATTTCACAAACCCTCTCCCCTCCACCACTTTAACCTCCTGACCCAAGTGAAATATTGGAGGAGGATATTACGTACTCGGGTATTTGTTAACCCACGATTCAAACCATATGACGTTGCCCATCTCTAGGTTCGCTGTTGTCTGTCTCTCTCTCTCTCTCTCTCCCCCCCCCCCCCCCCCCCTCTTCGGAGCGAGCGGTCGTCTGGCGGTGTTCTCGGTGGCGACGCGTCGTGACGTGCAGACGTCTCGTGGTTCCCCCGCGTGAGAGGGGAGGGGGCGGGGCGCGGGGCGAAGAGACGCGTGCCGGGAACAATGGCGCCGCGCCGATAGCAGTTCTTAGCCCGTCGCGTCGCCTGCCTGCCTGCCTGCCTGCCTTCTCGGAACACTGGCCGCCGACATTCCTAGCCTGCTCTCTTTCTCTCTCTCTCTTCCTCTATCTCTCTCCAACTTTCTCTCATCTGTTTTATCTCTTTTTTTCCTCAATTTCAGTCTCACTTTTTTTGTCATTTTCTCTCTCTCTCTCTCCCTTTCTTTATCTCTCTTTCTCAGTCTTTCAATTTCTTTCTCTCTGGTTGTCGTCGTTATCGCGTCACGCTCGCGCTGGGATGGTCGTGGGTTCGATCCTTGCCTACCCGCCGTGACCCAAATTTGTGTGCACCGTGACCCCCCCAATGGGGCAAAAACACTTCCACGTCGCAGTAGGCACTCCCCTCGGGCCATCCTCAGGCGGCAAACATCAGAGTATTGCATTAGTTTTTTTTTTTAAATAAATGAATTTACATGTCGTTAAATGTCTCGTTTTCGTTTGAGGTGGTTTTTTTTCTATTCATCCTGTATTTAAGAGGGTGAGACTGGAACCATTTGATAGAATTTTCTGTTTTGGTTTTCAAAATTAATACCTCGTTTGGACATATTATGTAATTAATTTGTATCGTTAAGTTAATATTGACTGGCTGATGTAAATAGTTCTCTTATGTGAAGTCCTTGGCGTTAAGTCGTGTTCAATTAATTTTTGGGAATGGCCCCGACTGTAATAATACTATCAGTAGACACTGTGCCGTTAATTAGTAATTTCGACACGATATATTTTAAATTTTTATTATGATTTTAAATTTTTTTTGTGTGGAAATTTGATTTGCTCTACTATAGTGTGGTTTTACTTTGTTAGTCTGGTGTACTCCTCTGAGTTAAACTTTGTCTCAGTGCTCTGAAGCCCCTTTCCCATCGGCGTATCGGATATTTTGCTGGCCTAATCCCTGACTGGCAGGCAGCTTACCATTTCCCCCGCCTTCAGTCATGCCTCAAGCCTGTAATATCATTTCTCTTCGTGACCCTAACTGCATAGGCAAGCCTGTAGCTTGCAGGCGACCAGTTGTCAGAGACGAGCTGAGATTGGCCTTTTTCATCACGTGTTAGTGTTATGTTCGCTCCTCTGCAGCCACGACGGGACGTAGATTCCCAGCAGCGTTGCATTTTAATCTCACCCCCCCCCCCTTCTCAGTTCCAAGTAAGACCAATGACCGGTCGTAACCCCCTGGTCAACCGTGAGCGTCCTCAAGGTCTCCTCGCAAAAAACGAGTGCGCCAAAACTGATCGCAAGAGCTACCTAGCGACCAAGTCGCGAACTTCTCCGCTAGTCTACCCTCTAGGGCGCCAGAGAGCTGCACCTGCTTTCCCTTGAGTTATATGGACGCCGTGGGCGAGTCGATTGTTTTCAACTCAGACCCCTCCGACAGAGTTCTCTACTGTCGCCCAGTGATGCCAACTTCAAAACTCCTGCCCGAGTTTTTTTTTTCCGCCCGCATTCGGGCAAGTTCGGAATCTTTCGGCGGCCCAGACCTCCCCTCCACCTGTAAGCGCTGGCGGCTACTTTTAATTACGAGACGCGGTTTGCCGCGACACAGATAAACTCGCGTCGCGTCTGCAGACAGATCTCCATCGAGTATCGGCGAATCGGCAGGACTTCATCCGACCGCTAACGACTATGTAGTCGCTTTGTATAAGGGATGCTATCCCTCAAGTCAATCCTAGTAGATTAGTCTGTCTGCATAGTTTAATTATTTGCCTTCGAAATTTTTTTTTCTTTTAAATATTATCATGAAGAAATCATCCGCGTCCTGCCGCGCAATTCGCGAGCTCCAGACCCTGGCTGACTCCACGACTGCAGCGTGCTGGGCAACTCCCCTGTTTTGACAGGGTCGATGACAGGGAGAGACTGAGTGCTCCCATCTCGTGGCCCCTCCCCTTCCTGTTCCGTGGGTCACATTAGAAGAAACGTTTCTACTACCCGACGTGATCGTTTGAAGACCTCGGGTGGTAATGCAAATTCAACATTTCCCCCTTACCTAGCTACGAACTATCTTAAGCGGATGACCAACCCACCAGCGACCAGTGTTTTCCTCAAGAGCATGTAGAACGAATAGAACTAATTATCAATGTAATCATCGGATCCATCCAATTTTGGGTGTGAAACTCATAATGCAAATGTGTATATTTCAAACTAAGAATGTAAATTGTTTTAAATAATCGCGGGCCGGCCCCCTTTTCGTTGTTCTTTTTTTTAATATTTGAAACTTTTTAAAACCTTTTGTATGTAAAATAATGGAAACAAGATAATTCATAAGGGCAAATAAAACAGGGAAACTATAGATCAAGTTAATCGTGTAGTTTTTATTTATTGATTTTAACGACCCACCAACTTCCTCCTTGCTTGTTACAGGAAGTTCCTAAATTTTGTTTGTTCCCCACCTCGTGTCGCCTCTGGTAAATCAATTTATTTAACTTATTTTTTTTATCCCGCAAGTTTCCAAGGCACTTTTTTAATTAATTCAAAATAATTCAATTTTGAGGCACGAGGGGTGTTACAACACTTAAGTTGTGGTGTTTGAAAATCTCTACCTTAAAAAAAGGCAAATCTTCAATATTTTTTTGGGTCAAAAATGGTCAAAACCCGAAAACTGTTAACACCAATATGGTATCCTCGGTTTTCCTCCCTTTCCTTAATATTTAAAATTTAATGTGAGATACACGTAAAGTAGATATTTAAAGATTGGCATTTAACTTAGATTATTAATTTAAAGTTATGTATGAAAGGTAACCTAGAAGGGAACCGAGATATTAGTGTGTGAATTTAGCATAAACATGTATGGAATGCTGTATTCTCGTCTTAGCTACGAAACGAGGTCTTAGCAAGCAATAAGCAAACTGGAATCACTAGCTCAATTGCTAGATTTTGAGTATTTCATTAACAATTGCCGATAACAAACTTGTTGAAATCGAGTTCTCTTCGTACATTGTAGAGCCACACTTATCGTGCAACCAATTCTTCAGTTTGGAAAATGGCGTTCACTTTTATGGTCATAAGTTGAGGGCACAGCTTTCGATTCTCGTGATCGGAGCGTTAGAGCAACGATCGTGAAAAATTATGCTTGCCGAAGTTAGTAAATAAAAAAAAATCTCTGCGTTAATTTTCCAGTTGGACATGGGTGAGAGGTCAAGCTGGCTAATTTGAACTTTGTTTCCCTTTTCCCACACGTGTGCCGCCGCTGACGTGTTATCTTCGCCTTTCCTTCTTTTTCTTCTCCTTCCCGTTCATCTTTACTGCCTGGCATCCTTCCAGCCATACCCAAACTGATCAGAGACGATAGATTTCGGCGGGATGTCGAAGTGGCGGTTGGTTTCTCTTCGTACGGGCCAACGCGTATGAGAGGAAATGAGCGTGAACAGCGAAACTGAAGAGATGAAACACAGGTTTCCTGATCGTTTTACGTTACGTTACGTTACGTTACGTTACGTTACGTTACGTTACGTTCCATTTGCCCACCACATGTTATTTTGTAAGATAGGATGGTAAATATATACAATGTACTTTTTTTTTTTTTAATGGAACAGAAATTTGTCAATTTTTACATGTGCACGAAAACAACCGTATCACCACTAAATAGTGTCCACGGTAATAACTGGGTTCGGATGTGTACCCGGGCATTTATGCTTTTGTGTTGTCCCAGCACCTCCAATAGTTAAAATAGTTATTTGTAAACAGTTCCCTGAATATCTTTCAGTATTAACTGCTCAGATTAATAAGCATAATAAAATAGTCCTATTATTTAATATTATATTATCTTTTACTTGGTTTAAAACAAATAATAATGCTTGAATGAAATATCAATTAAACTCTCTATTATTGCCCAAAACGTATTTATTTTATTCAAAATATCTTTCTTGTATTTTTTTCCTCAATTGGTTTCCAATTAAATCCCTTTGTAAAAGTACAGAAATTTTTGTTTTCTTGTGTAGTGGCATAACTGAGTGTACATCCTGAGTTGCGTGCTGGGAGTTACCGTTTTTCACGCTCGCCTTTTGTCTACACTACAGCGTGTGGCGGCGGTCACGGACGGGAAGCCTACAACTCACGTAGTTTCGGTTCCCTGAAAGAATTTCCGAAGATTTCCGAATTTTTGCGTTTTGGTATTACCGCCACTTCAGCCGCTAAATCAGAAGTTTCCAATATGTTGTGACTGACCTAACCTAACCTAACCCTTCGATTTTTTTAATTTTAATTTTTGAGAGAAATCCGAAGTTGCGCGAACGTGGTAGGGAACCGAAACTACGTGAGTTGTAGGCTTCCCGTCGCGGACATTGTTGCCCAGCCGGGACGAGGCTGGATAGGCGTCGCCGCTAGTTGGCGCGAGGAAAGTTTCGGGACGATCACAGGGGCCGTCGACCGGCTCCTTCCCAAGTCGCTTCCCCGAGCAAACACTGCTTTCTCTCCCGCGCCGGATCGGCGTGAACAGGCAGCGGGCATCCGGGTTCGTCCGAGATCCGAGCCGCTGCCCTTGTGACTGTGGACGGGAGCGACGGAATACTCTCGGACTGCTCCCGCGCTCCCAGCACGGGCGAGCGTACGACAAGTAACCTACTGTACTTTCAGTACGCGCCAGCGATGTGTGACTTCTAACCTATAGGTAGAGACCCGTGAATTTCGCGGATTCAATGACCTCCAGGATAGACTCCAATATCCTCTACACACTCGGGCAAATGCCAACTGTCCATTGGCTGTTGACTTGTGAGTCGTCTCGACTGGGTGGCCTGTGATTCGACACTTCTATGAGTGAGGGTCTCTAACTGGCCCCTCAGTCCTCCAGATCAACAGTGAACCAATGGCAGAAGCAGCGCTAAGGTATAATTATTTGAATTTTAGCATGTCACGGAATGAACCCGCGAATTTTTCCAGGTCTCTACCTATATCACAAAAGTGCAGACCTTAAGTTTTTGGAAAGCGAAAATGATGGTAAATCAATCCTCCCGGTTGCGAGGATCGTCGGAAGAATGTGTGAGTAGTGGCCGGACCGGTACACGGTGTCCAACTCGCCTCGCGAATGCCCGCCTCTTGGGTCGGGGGCCGGGGGCGGGGGCCGGGGGCGGAAGCGCGCCGCCGCGCTCGCGTGCGGAGAGGGGCGAAGCCGCGGGAGTGTGGTTCCTGTCCGGCCTCCCCCTTCCTTTCCCGGCATCAACCCCCCTGCACGCGGTAACCAGGCGGGAAACGGTTGTGGAGGGGAGAGGAAGGTTGCGTCGCGCACCCAGCTGCAGCACGCGTGCGCTCGGGAAGGGGGGGGGGGGGACGCAACTGAACGGGCGGAATAAAGGCCACTGAAAATTTTTTGTGCGGTTGTGAAATGCCAACATCTTATCTCAAGATGAAAGAGCCTAATGCACGTATTTTTTTACCTTACATCTCGTCGACGGAAGTCTTTAAAAGAGGGGCGCATGCGTACATTGAAAGACATGGATGTAAGCATGGGCGCAAATCTGTAGGATTTCCAGGGGGGGCCCGTGAATTCTGTGGTTTAAAAATTTTGCGCTAGAGGTCAACCGAAACAAGTCTTCTCTGGATGATAAGCTCGTATGTTATACACTTAATTTTTACGTAAGTGATATTAACAATAAAGCAGAGCAACATATGTTTTAGTAATTATTAATTAATGACTATAAGAAATGATCTCTCAAACATGTTTGAATAATTTGCTAACCTAAATACATAAAATATCCATGAAAAAATCTATTAAAATAATATACGTGAATATAACGCTGTCCTTCCGTCTGTATGTCCGTCTGCCACCAGGCTGTATCTCATGAACCGTGATAGTTAGACACAAATACTAAAAACATAGTAAAATAAATATTTAAGGAGGTTCCCATGCAACCAACGTGATTTTTTTGTTCGTTTTTGCTCGATATTGAAAACGGCAACAGGTAGACGCTTGAAATATTCACAGAATATTTAGTTATATATTCACTTTAAAATAAATGATTAAATTAAAATAAAACAAATATTTAAGGGGGCTCCCATACAACAAACGTGAAAACAGAATAAAATTTCACAAATGATGTATTTCTGTTGCCGCTATAACAAGAAATTCTAAAACAGAATAAAATAAATATTTAAGTGGGGCTACCAATCCCATACAACAGACATGATTTTTTTTGCCGTTTTTATAGATAATGGTACAGAACCCTTTGTGCGCGTGTTTGACTCGCATCACATAATTACTGCGATTCAAATGCTGTTCGTGAAATTCTTTGTTCACAGTTTTTGATGCGCCCTAAAAACCCAAAGCTCCAAAGCTAATAAACGGATAAACATCAAATGAACGAATCATATTAAAACACTTAAAGACTATTTTATTTAGTAAAGGCATCAACCAGGTAAAAAAGAAAAAAACTTAATGACACAAATGAAAAATCTCGGTGATAGAACTATGAAATTTATCCTACAGCTAATTGAACCACATACATTTCTCGGCTTATTTTTAGTATAATCAGTATTTTGGCAGTGAATATTATTTAGTTAAAATATACCGCTTGATTAGTTATTAAAGAGACGCGTTTGCTTCCTTATTAACTTAAATACGGATGTGTAACGTTTAAATACTTCTTTCTCAATCTTACTTCTGTTTACTCGTGCAGTGTTACAGTTATCAAATAACAAATGTTATAAAGTGATTATCGGCCATGAATTGTGAAAATTATCGTTTGATAATAAAAGGGGAGTGATTTTAAATTCCATATTGACGAGGAAAAAAATTATTCCCTGTATATTCACATGTAACGTACAGAGCAGCTAGCCTTACAGAATGGAGATGAGCTAAAAAAATTCAAGAAAATGGTATATAAGTTTAAGTTCGTAAATAAACTAAATTCTGCTATAATTACTGTTAAAGTATTAAGTTGTTTATTTACTGGAAAAAATAACGTTACATAATCACTTAAATAAAATATATTACCTAAATAATAGTCACTACTTATAAAACAATCAAGCTTACCAGGTGAGAATCAGATTCTGTTTTCCGTTTCTTCCGCGTCACGAAATTATCCATGTTGATGTTTGCCAAGAAAGCAGAAGACTGGCGCACACGAGAGCAAAACCACTTTAAAAACAGACTACCTGAAACCTATAATACTGTCGTTTCAGAGGACAAGGTAGTGTGGGTAACAATGGGGAGGAAATGCTAACGGAACCCTACCCTAGCTTCGTCCTTTGGAATGAACGGTTTCTATGAATTAAGGGTTTCAAAGTTCTCACTGGAAAACTCCATACCATGGCTTTCGCAGAAGGGGTAGGGGAAAATAACTACGGAACTCGAAGGTAGGAATGTAAAGCATGTCAAAGTGTCTGTCATTGTTGTAAATAATAATCTGATATATATGTTGTGTACACCATTAACTTTAAAATCACGAAGTGGGCCCCCCCAAGGAGGGGCCCATGAATTCCAGGGGGGGCCCGGGCCCCCCCTGGCCCCCCCGGGATCTACGCCCATGGATGTAAGGAATAGTTTCATGGCCTAAACGAACGAGGGCCATGTGACATTTTTTTGAAACTAATCCGAGGGCCAGTTACGTACGAGTTAATACTGAATGTTTACAAATATTGGTGTTTATTAGATGTTCTCTACAGTGACTAATAAATAAAATATTTTTTTCGTTTCTTTCACATACAACATAAGTCTTTCAAAAATAGTATTTATACGAATAAAAACACCTTCCAGGATATAAATAAAATTATCTTGACTGAACAAGCTATTAATTACATTAATATAAATAATTTTGAGTATTTCAATGATTATACTGTGGCTTATAAACTAGTGATGTGTAAAATCCCAATTTTCTCGAATTCGAATCTGAGTACTTCGAATATACTACTCGAATCTGAATCCAGGTCTCAAGGTTCCAATATAAAAGTGTAAAAGAATTGAAAAATGTTAACTGTGCGTTGAAACATCAAATCCTTAAAATGTTTTTTTATTCATGAACTGAGTTTACAGAATCAATGCATATTGTAATATAAATTACTTTATTACGTGTTAAAAGTACAATATCTTGGGAAATGGTTACAAGATATATGTATTAAGAAAAAGTTGACGTAGTAAACTTCTGAGATTATCAATGTTAAGAATTTTTAAAATGTTATATTCTGTAATATTTTTCTTTTAATATTTTTCCTCGAATATCGAACTCTTCGAATACTAATGGCGGTATTCCAAGACGTTCAGGTACGGTAGCGAATAAGAACTGTCTTGTTGGGACACAGCCGTATTCTAACTTGCAGGCCGTATTCAAGACCGTGTCAAAATCGAATCCCAGTAAGGTAACAAATGGGCAACTGTTTTAATAAGCGGTGCCCTGCTCAAAGCTATAAACTGATTGCAACGCATTTTAGTGGATGTCTCGCAAACAATCGCTACAATTCTTAAGACATGAATACTAGAGAGCAGCACCATAGCACAAAAATAGAACCGTGTTTCTAATTTTCTCAAGTAAGTTTTTAAGTTGTGAATATTTCTTATTATGATCATTGAAGTGTATTCCAGGATAGTTTCGCTGTCATACAGTTCAATTTGGCACACCAACACTCTTGGTACGTCCCCAGATGATCACAAAAGTGACTATACACGAGTTAACGGCGCCAGACGCGGGTTCACCATCTGGACGAAACCGACGAAAAAGTGAGCTCTGCGCATGCGCGGAATTCGGGCAATAAATCGGCAACGGATAGGACACCGAAATCCGTTCATTAAAATAAGGGACTGGCCTTGTCCTATCGTGCACTATGCATACGGTTATAGGGTACAGTTGTAGCATATTGAACACCTAAACTCTTATGTTTTGTGTCTTGGAATACCGGCCTAATGATTAGTTGGTATTTGAGTATTTTGCTTGGCCCATTCCCTATTGTAAACACTGTTTTCTGCGTTTATGCGAACAGATACGGCTACTACACGACAATGTTCACCTTATAGTGCGTATTTCTTTGTTGTAAGGTTCGTAAGTCTGACTGCCAGTCACTAGTATACACACACTGTGGAACCATCCCACCATTGGCCTGGAATGATTTCGGGAAATCAAGGGAAAAACACATCAGGATGGGTTGGATGTGGGTTCGAACCCGGTTGCACTAGAATGTGTCTGCCACCTCGCTCGATAGCCTCGCTCGGTGTTAAGAGAGCCAACCCTGCAACAGGCTATCTTGGTCGGTGATTTCACCAGCGTCACTAACTGAGCTCAGTTCACAGTGTGACAGCTGGAAAAAAGCTCACAATAGCTATCTTAATAGCAGAAAATAAAAACTTCAATCGCCCAGTACTCTTAGAAAACACTCTTAACAAACTTCACAGTACTTAAGATCTGCTGTGCTTGTTTACTTCCTTCTTTTCGGTCGTAAACAGGCCAAGGTGACGGTACTTAGAAGCGATCGTAAACGCGCTCTTATTAACAGCACCGCTATCTCGAAATAGGCGCGCGCTCTAAGCTCCGCTTGATCGTTAACTCCCGTGCAACCAGACCTTGGTGATTATTGAGTCGTGCTCACATAACGTTTGGTCCGAAACTATCACGATATTCTGCGAATTTTCCATTGTATTGGATTTTTTCTCTTGTAGTTGACGCTACCTTATTTCACTCTAACCATAAATAAAATTTCAATCACTGACATGTACATACAATTAAATATTTAGAGAAAGTGAAATATGTCGTGAACTCAACACTGCGATGCTGACTGCCAATCTAAAAACTGAAAATGTTTTACGGTTTTCATCCCAGCAGAAATTGTAGTAAGTTATATATGCACATTTATTCGTAATTAATTAGACATATTCCGGGATAGAAATTCCACTTCAAAATACCCCTATATATATATATATATATATATATATATATATATATATATATATATATATCCATTACAACCCATTTACAATTCTTGATGTAAGTTTATGGACATACGCCATTGCTAAGAATGGCGTATGTCCATAAACTTACATCAAGTCATGCACTCCCATTGCAAAAATCTTTCAAAGATAATACCATTTACAATTATTGAATTTGACATTAGTCATCCTTTTCCCCACTTCGTTCACGTGTTCCTACTACTGAGGTAGACAGTCTTTAACCTTGAAAATAACTCACCACCAATAAAACCCACACCGTATAATTAAAGAAACAATATGACAAATTATAGCTTGCTGAAATAATGTTTATTGACAAATATCTTGATTATTTCCCAGAAGCCGCTACTCTGCAAATTTACCTATTTATTTTCTCCCTCAATGTTTGTCAAATGATTCGTTCCATTGAAAGGTATCGTGTTATGTATTATAGTGATTTTAAAAATTAATGTACAAAATCATAAGACTTTTTTAATGACAAAAAAATACAACATAAAATTATTTTTTACGTTTGGAACATGAAAATGTAAATTTGCTTAACAAGCAGAAATTGTAGGCTGAAAACAAAACCTGTCTCTAGAATGATCCTACTGTTTATAAATACGCGAAAAGTAATTTTTCGTAAATATGTATAAACGAAAGTACGTATTTCCACAATGAATGAAGTTCACTTGTTGATTGTAAATGCTACGGATGAAACTCGTGAGATAGGTTATTCCTAGAGACGTGAAAAATTCGCGAATTCATTTCGTTTTATGCTAAAATTCAAATAATTATACCTTAGTGCTGCTTCTGCCATTGGTTCACTGTTAATCTGGAGGACTGGGGGCTAATTAGAGACCCTCACTCATAGAAGTGCCGAATCACAGGCCACCCAGTCGAGACGACTCACAAGTCAGCAGCCAATGTACAGGTGGCATTTGCCCGAGTGTGTAGAATATATTGGAGTCTATCCTGGAGGTCATTGAACCCGCGAATTTTTCCGGTCTCTAGTTATTCCGTAGAAACGTTCGTGCTTGCTTGCTTCCATGGACGCCTGGCCAGAAGTTTCGTTGGAAGCTACTTGCGGAGCCTGTACGGAAACATCCATCGTTTTATACAGGCCTAGTGATTGTGGTGTTTTCTGGTGATACTAATTTTTATTTTAAGCAAGCTAATTAAGCATCCATAATTATTTAAAAAAATCTACTTGTAACGTAATTTATTCGAAAAAATTTGAGATTTTCCTGATTGTTTTTAGTTGTTTTCAACAGTAAATTCCTAATGGGAACTTTTCTAAACTTTATACAATATTATACAATATTTATACAATATTAAAGAGTTGCCACTCTTTTCCACGAAAGTCTTGATGGAACAGTGTGGCATTGGGGGATCTTCTTGCTGTCTTTACTGCCCAATGTTCCCTGCCTTCACGCCTGTAAAAGAAAGCGCTATACCAACTCTTATGTCCATATACAACACGATAGTTTGTTTTAGTTGTCTGTACTGTATCATTGTCGTTCCATTTTCTAAATGATCTACCTTGTTTCCATCTCTTTGACTTGGCAGTCCTGTTAGATTGATTTGTCCCATTTATATTCCCTGTAAATTTCATCTCTTCACTCTAAACTTGTGCACTTGTTTTCTCATTCACATCCCACTTCTGTGTCCCAGCATTCTGAAATGTCCTGCTGCGTTTTTATAGGGCTAAACTCTCTTTTATTTGTCTGCCGAGTCGATTTGTCATTTTTATCTGTATCAACCGTGTTTCCATCGTATGTATTTTGATTGTAGCACCTTGGCTCTTAAGGGGGGGGGGGGGGGGGGGGGGGGGGGGAAGTTTCACGACTGAAATATTAAACTACAAAAGTAAATAAATCGTAAAATAAATTTTTATTTCAGTAGGCAATTACCATAACTCAGAATAGTATATGGGAAATACACACACAAATAAAAATAAATATATCCCAAATGTAGTCGGAACGGTTGCATCTCAACTGGACACGTAATAACTTATTCCGTTTTACAAACTTGGGCTTACGAGAAAGTTCCTGGTTTTAAAAGTAGTGTCTGTCACAACACCTACTCCATAAAAAAATATTTAGAAAGGAAAAGCCTTATGTTGGAATTTAAAAAAAATATATTTTGTGGATATATTTTATAATCGAAATCAAGCAATTGCAGAATAATTAACGATATAAATTAAGTCATTTGTAGAATGATTGTAACGGTGAGGTTTCAAGTAGTGCACAGTAATTAGAGCACATGTTGGCCTACTTACGTCTTCTGTTACCACTTGAGTCAATACACCATGCCGTTGGCAGTTCTGTTGAAAATTAGAACGAACTGATGCACCGGCTAGAAATTTTTTTTACATCTGAACGGTTGAAAGTCACAATAAGGGCATGCCTAGAAAAAAAAATGCATGAAGGTTAACAAAATAATTGAAACCTCTTACATTTGATTATTAGTGAAATTTCTATTATTAATTAAAACAAAATAGCTGAACTAATGATTTGAAAAAGCTAATAAAGTGTAAGACGCTTGATTAATGCTCCACCCTTGAATGCTTAGATATGTGCTTTGACCACAGTGCGTGCATATTCCAATATAATGAAAAAAATATATATATACCAATAGAGTTTTTTATACATGGAATGGATTTTTTTCTGTTTTATACAAGTCTTGGAACAGCGTAAATTGCATAAAGATTAAGTTAAGAGAAATAATTGTCGACCTCTGAAATTACCCGTAGTGTACCAAACATTTATCGGAAAGGTTTCTCTCTTGCCTCCTTAAAAAAAAAATAGCCCTCCTGATACGTTCTCGTTGGGGCGTTACTTGGTTACCTTTGTTTTCAGGACGAACACAGTGCGCATAGAAAAAAGGTATAGTGCCACGCCAGGGTTCATAAGTATTGTTTCTTTTTTGTAGCCAACATCTGTGGTTCTTGCAAACAGAAGAGCTAAGCATTGCCGAGGTAATCCGTACGGGACCGTCTTCGTCTGCGACCCATTGTAGATACTTTTGTTCCGTGAGATACGTCGCCGTTTACGTGATCCGTCTCCATTTCCGTGTCATTGCTGAACGGACATAACAATGTAAGAAACGCCAGCGTCCGTACAGAACTGTCACGGAGACGTTGGATACAAGCATGGAGTTAATAATTGCAAGGATACGGCATGCTGTTTCGTAGATGAAGTCATTTTTTTTTACGTTGGTATCGTCATATGACCATGCCCAAAACACTGCTGAAGTAGTTTTTAACCACGAAGTAGAATCTTCCGTCCTCAAACACACTTCCATAAAATTAGTCATTCAAAAACAATTTCAACACTTCAGCCAATGTTTAGGGCATAGTTCTTGGATCATGAACCTTTTTTAAAAAAACTTTTCAAACGTGGTTTAAATATCGCATTATTTTCTGCACATTTTTATTATTTTTTTTGATTGACATTGGTTAACGCGCGTGTCCAATATATGATCCCAAAGCAGACGAGTCACCATGAATGGAATGCTCGAGAAACTTGCCAATTACTCGTAGTGACCTGTGCATACACAATGCGTGAACCCTTTCACTACTTGTATACAGATGTCCCATAACTCAACGTCAAGCTGAGAACAAGTGATAGGCCAGTAAATTACGGTTTCTGAATTACAAAAAAAGTCATATTTTTCGAGTTACAGGAATTTTATTCAAAAGTTTTTAAATTCATACCCTGCACCAAATTTATTAGATACTGCTACTAAAATTTTTTGTTGCGCAATCGTAAATAACCCTACTTTTGATAAAAAATACAAAATAAAATCAAACATGCAATACTTTTAGGGAGAAAAAGAATTAGAAGACTTAGGCGTGAACATGTTTTTAATCGGGTAAATTTGACTTTTAATACTGTAAAAAAATATATAATTTTCTAACTCAGCCATATTTTCAAATAACTTTCCAATTAAAGCAAATAACTCTTAGTTAGCAAAGTAAATTTTTACAGTGAGATTAGTCAAAAATATCAGATTTAAAATTGTTGCCGCATAAGTCGTGCAAATGTAAGTCGTCCAAAAATGTCTGAATTGTTATCATTATGGCTATATATGATTGCGTAGTAAAAACGTTTTGTCATAGAATCCAATTTAATGCAGGATGAAGATTTGGAAAGCTTTGCAAAAATGCCTAGAACTCTAAAACAACACTTTTTGAATTTTAATTTTTGATTGAGAACCTTAATTAATTGGCCTATCAAGTGTTCTCGGCTTGACGCTGAGTTGTAGGACATACTGTATATGCGCAATTCGAATGTATCAAGCCCTGTGTATAGTTTGTACACGTTTCAAAATCTATCCTATTTACGTTACTCTATTTTTCAAAACTGGCATTCCGATTCGTAAAGAAGCATTCACGTTCACGGACACAGCCGCGATCAGCGACGCATGCATATGTAGGCGGGGTGAAGCGCCGGAGCGTAAACTCGCAACTCGCTGCAGACGGGAGCGGGGCGGGAGGCCTGTCGGCGGGTAGCCGGGGAAACTGCTGTACCGTTGTGCCTTTGTCGGCCCCCTTGCCGCGCGCTACGCCCCTTGTTCTGGCGGCCCCTCTACACACACATACACTGCCGGTCCAGCTACCAGTTCGGCCTGCGCGCAATATCAGGCCCTGATGCTAGGTTCGGACCGAACTATAGCCTTCCCCACCACACACGATCAGTCTTGCAGTCGTTGTTTCTGTGAGATGTATCGTTCCTTCTAAGAATGTGGAAGAAAAGTTGGATGTTGTAGTTGAAGTTGCACTTTTAGTTACGTAAAACTCTATAAAATTAATTTTACGAGTGGGAAAAAAAAAAAATATATATATATATATATATATTCATTTAAGAATAGTTATTGACGTAACAACGTCTAATAAATCGATGAACGCCGGCTGCACGCACGAAAAATGGATGACTCATTGTCCCGTTACGCACATTGTCCCGTTACGCTTTGTCCCGTTACGCTCATTGTACGCTTGCGCCGCATCTATCTCTTCCACTTGATTGGAACAACCATCGATTTGACTTTTTCGAGGCACATTAAACTTGAAACACACCCATTCGTTTCCTATTTTTCCTATCATCGTCCTATTCTTAACAGAATAACACAAACTGGAAGAAGTTAAATAGCAAACATGTATAAAAGTTATAGTTAAAATAATCTCTTCGTTAAAGTAATAAACATATTTGAATTGAGTGCAAATAAAAGTAAATTTATCAATTGAATTGTAGATTTCATTTCACTCCTTCTTTGTATCCATACAAAATAGTGATGATTCAATAAAAATGATTCAATTTTATTCATGAAAGTATGCAATAATTTCATCAATGTTTTTTATGACGTTGTCAATTTAAACTATCGTCCGTAAACCGAATTTACAGACAACCAATGTTTTTTTAAGAATAGTTAAAAATACATATCAATAATTTGATACTTAACCTTGTTTAAATTAATATTATATTATACAAAAATGACGACTTTATGTTGATTAAATTATTTAGGCCTACGGTACTTCCATTAATAATTCCTAATTATTAGTAATGTTTTCAATTTGAATTGCAATAATAAAATTATATTCCAAAATCATAAAATTTTATATTCTACTATAGAAACCCAACCAAAGAGTTTAAACAAAGATGTCTGCCACGACACTCAGCTGATGAACTGATTGCTTCTTAAGTAGGGTTTTTTTCCTCTGATAGCTGATGAAACTCAAAAAGTCTTCTTTACACTTCAAATTTGTGTGGTGAGAGTAGAAATTGCGTTTCAATGCATTCCACCCTAGCTGAAAGATAATTGTCTGGAGGTGAGTGAATATATATACGTATATATTACTCGTAGTATATTCTTTCACGATGACAATGGATGGAACATAGAGTAGGTTTACGTCCTGTTTGTGTGACGCCTTCGCAAACGAGCGCCTCACAATGGCGCTCGATAAGCCATTGTTTGCACACTAGCCCGTGGCTATAAGTATGCGACGTTGTTTGTGGAAGGTGCGATGAATAAGGGAAATGTTTACGTCCTGTTGAAAAAAGCTCGGTAATAACAATTTTATGAACTTGAAAGTGACCCGGCCGGTGAATGCAGACTCACACTTGCATCTGTACTCTCAGCTCGTGAACGCGCACAGCATCCCAGGTGAGCCTAATGACAGCAGTGCCAGTATCTCATTGGTCGACAGAGGAAGGATAGTCGGTCTAGCAAATAAACACTCCTGGAGCGCAAGTCAAAACATACAAATTTATGAACACTCGTTTAAGGAAACCAGATTTTCAGCACATAACATATTTATTTGCTCCATAGACCATCCAAATTTTTGTAAGTTATAAAATAGTTTTGATTGAGTTGTTTGACTCTTGTTGGTTCTTAAAAAGACTGGATTCGTGTAACTTCAGTCGAACGGGTTTGTTCTAGCTCTATTGATCAAGATTTTTTTTAATCCTCAGAAGAGTTTTTTTTAATGTTTTCAAGTTGGTATGAAAAAAAAAAGGTTAAATCATAGAAACTAAAACGACGCTTTATTTCAATGAAGATACGTTGTTGAAAACCCGTTTTCAGAGAGAAATTCCACAGGGATGGTGATACTTACCGAGGAAGTAGACACTGTGTTGACCATCCATCGATTATTTCGTAACATGAAAGGCAACGGCAGGAAATTAATCGCACTAACGCGACGGAAGCGTCGCAACGGACGCGAGTAATGTAATACAAAGAGCCAGTTACGTTCAACTTATCTGTGACTTCAGTGACAACACAAAATTCGCGGGCTCGATGTTTCCGAAATGCGCGTCAGAATTTTCTTTACGAATCATGGATACATACTGGTGCATTGGTAATATCACATTACTATTTTAAAAGGTTTCGTTTATCTGTGTATGTGTTCACGCACTGTAGTTCATAATGAACGATTAATTTGGATTAAACATATTTCTCCGAATCGTGCAAAAAAAAACCTTTGAAAATTTATGGCTGTCGTATGTGCGCAAAAATAAAATTATTCTGTACTTTTACAAAATATTCCTTTGGAAACCATTTGCCAATGAATTGTTTTTAATACTAAAAGGATGATATTGTAACTTTGTACAACACATGGCTGTTTTTTTTTTCATATATGGAATACGTTTTTCGAGAAAATACTTTGTATTTTTTTTTACGAAAATTAGTGCATTATTTCATATTTTAATTTGTTTCATTCAGGCATAATTTTCTCAAAAAACAATGTAAAAGACAATCGAATATTTAATAATTGGACTCTATTTTGTTGTGTCATGCTTAATGTGCGCAGTTAATACTGGAAAGCAATTCAGAGAACTGTTGGAGGCAGTGGCGTAGCCAGGATTTGTGTATGGGGGGTGTTGAGAAGCATGCCCCCCCCCCCCCCCCGGGAAAATTTGGATTTTAAGGTGTAAAATAGTGCTATTTTAGCAGTTTTCGGTTCTTAAATTTAAATATTGTAGTGGTAAAATTTTTATTAATTTTAATATGAAATTTGTTTGAGTGATGAACAAGAAATTAAAGATTTAGTGCTAAGGGGGGGGGGGGGGGTAAAACCCCTCACCCCCCCCCCCCCACCCTGGCTACGCCCCTGGTTGGAGGTACTGTAACCAACACACAACGTAAATTCCCGGGTGAGAATCAGATCTCAATATAACTGCGAACACTTTGGTATGATACAGTTGATTTCATTTAAATATACGAATTTAAAAAAAAAGTTATTTTACACGAATATTTCTGTAACATTTACAAAAACATTCAGTGTGTAGTGTGAATGAAATGGCAATTTTTTTTTTA
Organism: Bacillus rossius redtenbacheri; assembly: GCF_032445375.1. Taxonomy (NCBI): domain Eukaryota; kingdom Metazoa; phylum Arthropoda; class Insecta; order Phasmatodea; family Bacillidae; genus Bacillus; species Bacillus rossius. Next base: position 25,494,186 of record NC_086339.1, read on the forward strand.
TATATAGGTAGCTACAATAGTGTGTTTTTGTTTGTCGCGAGGGTGAAACCACGTGTTCACGGTAACGCGATGTTTGGCCGTCGCGTCCTGTGTGTGTGTGGTTCCACGCCTCGACCCGGTGGGGCCGCTGTAAATGTGTCGTGTTTGCCCGACGTGTTGGCGCGGCGTCGAGACCACGTGTGTGTGAGGCGGCTGGTCCGTTATACCGCCCCTCTCCCCCTCTTTCCCCCCTCCCACTCCTCACGTGCGCACCACTAGTGTCCAGCCCCGGTCTCCTGGGCAACCTTCCGCCACGAATTGGAGATCAAACAACGCAACGTTTCATATTTCGGATGACTTAACGGTAACCACGTGTGCCCTGTCCTTTTTTAAGGCCACGCGTTTCTGCAGCTCCGTGTGACACACCTTAGGTCTCGGTATACGCACGTCATTTAGGCAAGGGTAATTTCCGTGAATGGAACGGAAATGTGTAACCACTGTGCTTGCCATCTTGAGGCAGTATGGCGCCAGAAGGAAACTTTATAGTATCAACGGTTTAGTGACAGGTCGAAAGCCGTGATTTAGTATTTTTTGAAAGAAAAAAAAAATTATATATATTTTTCGCTTTTACGGGAGTTTCATAGTTTAAAATTTTGTTCTGCTAATCAAATGATTCAATATTCGAGGTCTCTCTTTTCAGCAGCGAATTCTAGCGTCGAGTTCGGAAGCTAGGTGTGATTCGCGTTCAGGAATGTACTTGAAAATACAATTTTGGTATATTTATTACGGACGGCATTATTTTAAAGAAGAGTTTCGTATTATAAGAGTATTTGCAACATGAGAACACATGAATTTGCTCGTTATCGAGGTTACGTGGTACACTTAAAATGGCGGGTACTGACACACTCTTACATTTTTTTTTTTTTTTTTTCAGAAAAATATTTTGACAGCTTTTCTTAGAGTAGACAATGCAGGTGTCTAAAAAGTGACTTGTTTTTTTATGAAGATGGTGTTACGTAAACAATATTGATACAGAAGTAATCACCGAGTAGAAACTGGCAACCGCTCCAGTTCAAGTTAGTGCACTCTATTCAGAGGTAGCGTTGCTACGTGGATCGTGCGTAGAGCCGCTGTTCATTCAGCTGATGGGTTTGCGCCATGTTTGCGAGACACCCAAAACTTGTTGCATTGCTTGCATCGCGGCCACAGTTTGACAGTCTTTTTTCTTTTTTTTTTTTTTTTTTATGGCAGCGACTGTTTAGTGACGGAATAGCTAATTCGTTTTTATCAACCATCAAGCGTGACGTAGCACAATTTCCACGACTTTCGGATGTTGGAATATGGCGATGGGGCGAGATAAGTGCGGCCCCAGGGCCTACGCCGACCCTTTTCATTTTTATTTTTCCTCGTTTGTCAGTTTTATTTGAACAATAAATATTTATCTTAATATATATATATGTATATATATATATATATATATATATATATATAAATTCAGTGTCCTGATGTTTGTTTCCAGTGGACTCTTCACCAAGTCAACCGATTACGATGAAAATTGACATTTATGTGTAATTTTTTTTTCAACTTGAGAGATAGGACAGTTTTTATTTCGATTAATGGTCTTAATAATTTATAATTAATAATAAACTGATTATCTATGTTGATTGGTGTTTAAGCCCGGGAAACAGCTGGTACTTCGTCTCCATGACAACGTTGCGTGTATTGTTGTATTAAGTTTTTGTCAAAATTAATTAATTTTAATTTTATTTCATTTATTATAACTGTAAATAAGAGATTTGGTACAACCGTGCGAAGCCGGGTCGGGCAGCTAGTATATACACACATTCATGGGCGCAAATATGTATTATTCGCGGGAGGTCGGGCGCGGGCGGAAATTCCCAGGGGTGGCCCGCGTTGCCAGAGTATTTTGTGCTTTGGTTTTAACATACACAAGTCATCTCTGGCTAGGGTGCTCGTATGTTGTACATATACTGTCCATATTTGGACCATCTGCATGTAATGAGAAGTTAACTTTAAAATGTACAGAATGTTTTCCGTAAGAAATGGTTTTAACATAAAACCAGTTTAACGGTCATGCTTTTGCCAGCGCTAGCGGGCCCTCTCAGTGAGGGGCTTATTATTCCAGGGGGACTCCCCCCCCCCCCTCATCTAAACCTATGTATACATTAATGTAAAGAGGAACACTTAATTGTAGCTAACTAGTAGTTTAACATGCTGGTCAATACTTGACAATTTAAATTGAGTTTTCATTATTTTATATCAGAAAAATTATCTTAAATTCTTTTGCCTCGAGCAATGGCGACTACACCGGAATTTTATCATTATGATTTATAAAACTAACACAAGTATAACTAACCAGGGAAAAAATAGCAACATTTTTTAGGATGAAATAGGAAAAAAGCATGGTTGAAATTCGAGTACCATGTTGACTTGACAAGTTGTTTTGAATGGTTTATTTTTTTTATAATCTATTGAAGGGCCCCGTACCCACTTCTCAGCGGGCTATTCCATAATTACCCCCCCCCCTCCCCCGCCTCATGCCTTTAGTTGAGGTTCCTTTAAAATATTTGGGCCCTGCAAAGTCCAGGACCGTCTCTGGGGTGCGGTAAACTGCGACCGTCAGGGCATGCCATTTCTTGACAACTCTTTTAGTTCCGTGGTTTTAAGCTGGTGATAACAATATTTTAAGTTTAAATAGTTACATTTTCCCTAGAGTTGCGATTTAAAATAAGTTACTTTCCAGACTATATATATATATATATATATATATATATATATATATATATATATATATATATATATATATATATATATATATTTCAGCATTTCTGCTTGTTTCTGACCAAAAAGCGGCCCGTCAGTTATTTTTGGAAAATTCGACGTTCGACACTCCAAGATCTTCATGATATCGGAAGTCGTACAGTTCGGAGTCGCGCACCATAAAGTTTGCCTTTCTGTCGTCGTGCTGCGGACAGGCATCACACATCTTGATAACTGCCGTCAACAGCACCCGTCTGCTGTGGTTGTGGTTGGTCACGTCGTGCGGGCAAACAAGTGTGGTGCCAGCGAGCAATCTCCGCTCTCCGGAGATGTTTTGGAGTGATATCTTTGCGGCACAGGCATTGCGAGGCATCTCCAGAAGCTATGCCGACCACGGAGTTTGTGAACTGTCAGGAGACGGCATGCCGTGACGTATAGTTCAAGTCGCTCTTCACTTCGCCATCGTCATATACTGCGACGCCACAAACATTGTGGAAATTGAGCTTGACGACGTCTGATTTGTTAGCAAGCATGATTTATAATTAGGGCTGGGCCAATCAAATCATCAAGTACCATATCCTTGGTATTCGAAGGATTCAATATTGGAGGGAAAAAATTAGAGGAAATAGATTAAATAATTAAAAATAAATTAAACACTGATAACCACTGATTATTACTAGGTAATTTTTTTCTATTATACCTATTCTGTTACCATTTTTCAAAGATATTGTACTTTTAATGACAATATGTATTGATTCTGGAAACTTAGTTTGTAAAAAAAAAAAAAAACATTTTAAAGGTAGAATGTTTCAACACCCTTTTTAATTTATTTTACATTATTTTATTTTTGATCCTTGGCATCTTGATTCGGATTCGAGGGGTGTATTCAAGGTATTCGAGAAAATTGGTATTTGAACCATCACTGTACATGGCAGTAATGGCAGTACTTGGCTTGGTCGTACGCCTTAAAACACTATAAACTCTATTTCAAAACAAAACCAATGTTTTGTTTGGTATCGGCATACAAATGATTGTGTTGTGTACGCTGTGCTGTGTTCCTGCTTACATTGCAAATTTTTTTTGCTAAAGAATATTCAAACCAAAGCACCATAGAACCTTGTTTAAAATGTCTGCTAGTTACTAGACGAGCAATCTCTAAATGGCATACCAGACTCCCGTCCACAGTTCAAGTGTAACGTCAGAACACGTTAAAATTCACTGTTCCACAAGAAACAGCTGGTACCCAGTCTATATTTCACGAGATGCTATATTCTGTAAACATAGGCTACATGTAATTTCAGTGACTAATATTTATATTGTAGTCATAAATTAACGTTTTTGTACATTATTTCTCTCTGGGGGGGGGGGGGCAGTAGTGTTTGTAGTTCATTGTAGTATTTTCAATTTTAAAATTAAGTTGTTATTGCTTTAAAAAAAACTTAATGTGTGTGAATTTATGAATTTTGTTCGTGTCCAAACCAGTAAATAAATAAATAAATAAAATAACCTCCCGATATCAGATACTGCATACAGCTTAATACGTGCTCAATGAAAAGGCAACTACTCTATTATTTTGCCTATTCGGTGGCCATAAATTGAGCCGTATATTCGTTATTATAAGTAGGTTTAATGAGTTTCTTTAGAAGGGGGCCCTTGTAAAGTAGCCATAGATAAACGGATGTGAGTGTGGAGCATTGCTGAGGGTGTGTGTTGCTGCAGGCAGGTGGTGCCGCCGCAGATGCAGATGGAGTACAGCTCGCTGGTGCCGCAGTACTCTGCGCCCAGCTCCGTGTCCTCGGCGTCGGGCAGCTGCGAGGGCCGCGCCTCGCGCCTGCGCGCCGTGAGGCTGTCCCGGCGCGCCGCAGAGGACGCCGTGGGCCGCCCGCCCTCCTTCGGCTTCTCCCTGCGCGGCGGGCGCGAGCACGGCACCGGCTTCTTCGTGTCGGCCGTCGAGCCGGGCTCCGAGGCGCACTGCCGCGGCCTCAGGGTCAGTTCCCGGCCGCGTCCCGCCTCGTCCCGCCGTGTCCCGCCGCGTCCCGCCACGTCCCGCCCACGTCCCGCCGTGTCCCGCCTCGTCCCGCCAGGCTGTAGTTTGGACTACAGCCGCCAGAGGTCCTCGTTTCGAGAATTTCCATAGCGCTGAACGGGAAATTTTTGTGTGAATAAAATAATTTACGTGAATTCGATGAACTTCTTACTCGACGTTCGGGTTGCCACGCCAGAAAAAAAAACCGCGATAAACTAGGCCCATCGTTCACAAATACTCGCTCGACTTGATTCCATATCATCAGAATCATGAGAATCATTCGATACCTACGACTATTCCTTGCATTTTTAATTACTTCGGGGGATTTCGCTTGTTCTTTTTTTCTTTTCTTCTTTTCCCCAACATAACCAGTTTTCGCGTAGGCATTTTGCTATTCATGGCTCCAAATCCACAGTCCGTAATATTTTGGTTATTCCACTCAACTAGCACCACTTGCTGCCTCTCACGAGCAACTTAAAAGTTTACATCACGCAAATAGGTATGTTGCTTTCGGAGTCACAGCTCTCACTGACTTCATTTGACGCTCCACCAACGCTCATTACGTCATCACTGCAAATGAAAAACGGGTGAGTCATACGTAACGACCACGAGCAAAATCTTCTCTACTAAGATATATTTACTTCAAATCTGTAACGTTCATAGTTTACGAGTTTTAAGTGTTGTCGAATCCTCTGCCGAAATGACACCCAACCAGAGATTAGACACTCATATTCCTGTTTGAAATTTATGTCAAAAAATATCGAACTTCGAGATAATAGCACGGGCAGAATTTACATACATAATAAAAATAAACTACAAAGTAATATAACAGTAGATATTCTTGTACTTGAAACAAGTACCGCCGCAGCCAAATACTCTGCTTCTACTGGTCGCACGGAGCAGTGTAAACGGAAGAGCTCAGCATCGCCGAGATAATCCGGACGTGTCCGTCCGTGCAGTCTTAAAAAATGTGTTCCGGGAGATCCGTCTCCGTTTGCGTAATCTGTTTCCGTTTGCGTTACAGGGGAACCGAACAAGCTTGATTACCCTGGTTTTGGGGTTCTTGAAGGGGGAAAGGAGATGTATGATGTACCTCCCAGACCAATTGGTGGGGGTCCTATTCCGGAGGTCCTTTTTTTTCCGGAGGTCCTTTTTTTTCCGGAGGTCCTTTTTTTTCCGGAGGTCCTTTTTTTTCCGGAGGTCCTTTTTTTTCCGGAGGTCCTTTATTTTCCGGAGGTCCTTTATTTTCCGGAGGTCCTTTTTTTCCGGAAGTCCTTTTTTTCCGGAGGTCCTTTTTTTTCCGGAGGTCCTTTTTTTCCGGAGGTCCTTTTTTTCCGGAGGTCCTTTTTTTCCCGGAGGTCCTTTTTTTCCCGGAGGTCCTTTTTTTCCCGGAGGTCCTTTTTTTTCCGGAGGTCCTTTTTTTTCCGGAGGTCCTTTTTTTTCCCGGAGGTCCTTTTTTTTCCCGGAGGTCCTTTTTTTTTCCCGGAGGTCCTTTTTTTTCCCGGAGGTCCTTTTTTTTCCCGTAGGTCCTTTTTTTTCCCGAGGTCCTTTTTTTTCCGGAGGTCCTTTTTTTTCCGGAGGTCCTTTTTTTTCCGGAGGTCCTTTTTTTTCCGGAGGTCCTTTTTTTTCCGGAGGTCCTTTTTTTTCCGGAGGTCCTTTTTTTTCCGGAGGTCCTTTTTTTTCCGGAGGTCCTTTTTTTTCCGGAGGTCCTTTTTTTTCCGGAGGTCCTTTTTTTTCCGGAGGTCCTTTTTTTTCCGGAGGTCCTTTTTTTTCCGGAGGTCCTTTTTTTTCCGGAGGTCCTTTTTTTTCCGGAGGTCCTTTTTTTTCCGGAGGTCCTTTTTTTTCCGGAGGTCCTTTTTTTTCCGGAGGTCCTTTTTTTTCCGGAGGTCCTTTTTTTTCCGGAGGTCCTTTTTTTTCCGGAGGTCCTTTTTTTTCCGGAGGTCCTTTTTTTTCCGGAGGTCCTTTTTTTTCCGGAGGTCCTTTTTTTTCCGGAGGTCCTTTTTTTTTCCGGAGGTCCTTTTTTTTTCCGGAGGTCCTTTTTTTTTCCGGAGGTCCTTTTTTTTTCCGGAGGTCCTTTTTTTTTCCGGAGGTCCTTTTTTTTTCCGGAGGTCCTTTTTTTTTCCGGAGGTCCTTTTTTTTTCCGGAGGTCCTTTTTTTTTCCGGAGGTCCTTTTTTTTTCCGGAGGTCCTTTTTTTTCCGGAGGTCCTTTTTTTTCCGGAGGTCCTTTTTTTTTCCGGAGGTCCTTTTTTTCCGGAGGTCCTTTTTTTTTTCCGGAGGTCCTTTTTTTTTCCGGAGGTCCTTTTTTTTTCCGGAGGTCCCTTTTTTTCCGGAGGTCCTTTTTTTTCCGGAGGTCCTTTTTTTTTCCGGAGGTCCTTTTTTTTTCCGGAGGTCCTTTTTTTTTCCGGAGGTCCTTTTTTTTTCCGGAGGTCCTTTTTTTTCCGGAGGTCCTTTTTTTTTCCGGAGGTCCTTTTTTTTCCGGAGGTCATTCCCAAAATTTTTTTAATATATTCTTTGCTTTAAAATACTTTTTAAGTCATCTGAGGACTGTTAAGTGGTTTTTTAAATCCTGAAATTCATAAAGTACCACTTACAAAATATAATGGCTTATGATTGTGACTTAATAGGTGATTAAAGAGAAGAGTGTCCATAAATTGAGCCATATGCTGTTAATTCTAAGCTGGGTAATGAGTTTTATTGAGGGGGAGGGGGGGCCATGGCCCCTCCCTGTTTATGCTCTTTCTGAGATTCCTGTTTATTATTAAAGTGCACATTTAGTGTGGGCCAAACGTCTTGGTAGCTGTCAGCGTGAGTTGTAAGCAGGACGGAAGGGTAAGTATCATTGGAGCGTGGCCAAGGAGGTTCGAAAATGTCAAGTGTATGGAATGTATTTTTTTGGCGTGCTAGACCTGTTAAAAATACATTTGACCATTTAGTGCTCAGCAAGCGATACATAGATATATGCACCAGTGTCATTAATATATTTTACGTTCTTAGAACAGTTGATGTGTAACCGGGCCGTGCAGATTTGGCACAATTTGGTTCTGCAGGGGCATGGCTCCATTCCGAGCAACGCTTTTGTATTGAATTATGGAACCTAGCTCACAAGACGATTGACCCACCCTTTATAGCATGCTGATATTTGTACTATTTCTTAATTGCCTCAATCTGCAGCAATTGACTCGATTATGACTTAAAACTGGCGGTATAATAATTTGTACCATTTTTTTTTATCTCTCTGGACACTTCCACCCTCATCAAGCAGAATTTCTGTGTGCACCACTGATGAGTCATGTGTAAGAGAAGCTGATGGGGATGATCATGGTAGGGTGGATTAGTTACATTATATTTATGATGATGGTGATGAAGTTTTATGTTAAGTTATGATGGTTTTAGACCTTAAAGTGTTTCATTAGAATTTATAATTGTCACAATTGGTACAAGGTAATATAAAAATATTTTTGTGAGAAAGTAAAATAAAAAAGATAAACCCATGTCATTAAACTAGAAAATAAATTTTCTATTACTGAAAAATAAAGTTGACTTGCTATTGGAGAATGGGTTTTGACCATTGAATCAAATGATTTCATATTGAACTTGTAACATGATCTTCCTATTGCTGGGTCATGGAATAACTATGCTATTTTATAAAATGGATTTAAAATATTACAGTTCACTCCCATTTTTCAGGAAACAAAGATGCACGTGCACAATTAAGTAGAAGACACACCTAGATATAGAAATATAAATTTTACATTCTTAACACCTAGCACTATATTTAAGAGCTATAAAAGAAATCCCTTTATATGATATATTAAAATTATATATAGTGGTTTTGAACATATGTCTCTTTTTTTGATGTGGGGGCACCATTGATCTCTGCAACAGTTTGAAATTGCTTAGATGATTCTCATGTATCTGTTGTAACCAAATTTTCCCAAGTTAAATTCACATGTTGTCAGCACAGTACGTGTTTGACTAGCATTTCCTAGTGTTGTGTTTTCACCTTGTTTAAATGGACATCAACTCATTACACTGTACGACTATCACATATTTATTCAAAATCGCTCTACTCATTATGTTACATTCACTCTCCACCATTACATCACGATCCACTTGCCGCTCTACCACTTCCTTTCATAGATACCAACTCTCATAGATGCCAACATCACATATCACAACACCTTCCCTTTTATAGCAAATACATCCACACTCTTGACATATTACTACAATCCAGAAACAGAGCAAAAGTTAAAACGTCATCAGTTTGGGGAATCATATTATTTGGTACTCACTAGTCTTTGTATCTTGCTGGCACTTTCACCTCACGTCCACTTTTTGTACGTCTCGACACATTGACCTTTTCCTTACCACTCATCAGTGCTGGTGGGCACTCTCCCTGCCGCACTCTTGACCCTGCTCCCTGCGACTCTCCTCCTGCCTCGTCTTCTGCTGGGAACCCCCGGAACTCATCATCAGAGTCCAGGCTGGACCTTCTCCTATGCAACTCAGGAGCAAGGCTGGATGGTCTCAAGTGATGGGAGTTCCTCCGCACGTGCTGGCCATCCTGATCACGGACAACGTATGATCTCGGAGTCGAAGACTTGTGTACAATTTCTGCTGGTTCCCACTGATTGTTTCTATTTAACAAGACCCTATCTTGGTGCTCGAACTCGGTTGCCTTTCTTGCCCGTTGATCATACCACTGTTTGATCTTCGCTTGCCTGTTACGTAGTTCTTCTGCTACCTTTCCCTGCACTTCCGGTTGTAGTAACTGCTGCCTCATTGGTAGTTTCGTCCTTACCCGGCGACTCATTAGCAACTGTGCTGGTGACAGGCCTACAGCAGTCAGAGGAGTGTTTCTGTACTCTAGTAACATGACAGGTAGATCACTAGACGAATCCGAACACCTCCTCAACATGTTCTTAGCAATCTGCACTGCTCGTTCTGCAAGCCCATTCGACTTTGGGTAGTGAGGACTTGCTGTCACTACTTCGAAGTCCCAACTCATTGCGAACTGCCTGTATTTATAGGAGTTAAATGGCATATTGTCTGAAATAATGAGCTTTGGCACACCATGAGTAGCAAACACAGATTTCAGTCCTCTTATGACTTCATTGGCTTGTTTATTTGCTACTGGTACTATTTCAATCCACTTGGAATAGTAGTCAATGACAACCATATAGCTGTTGCCCCCATAGTCACAAAGATCAATACCAAGTTTCTCAAACGGTAATTCTGGAATGTTGTGAGATATGAGTGGTTCTGCTTTATTCTGGCTTCTGAATTTTTGGCATGTGAAACACCTATTTACCAATATCTCAATGTCTTCTGCCATTTTTGGCCAATACAGTACTTGCCTGGCTCGTGCTTTGGTTCTTTCTATGCCTAAGTGGCCCTCATGGAGTAAGAGTAGCATCTGCTGCCTCAATGCCACTGGCACTACAATGCGATCATTTAAGAACACTAGACCCTTGTCGAGATGCAAGCAATTCCTTTGGACAAAGTACATTTGAGCTTGCTGGCTGACTTGATGTTTGTGTTCTGGCCACCCATTTTGACAGTACCTCATAACCTCACACAGTGCTGTATCCTTAGCAGTTTCCCGCCTGAACTCATCCTTTCTAGTAGTCGACACCTGACTTGTATCACTCACACTCACAAGGTGAACCATTTCTGCAGACAAATCTTCATCTGCATGTTCCACTTCTGGCAAATACGCCCTTGACAGTAAGTCTGCTACATGCATGAGTTTGCCTGGAAGATACTCTACCGACAGCGTGTACCGTAGCAGCCTGATTTTCATCCGTTGAAGTCTAACAGAATACACATCTGCTATACTTTTCTTAAACACTGGAACTAATGGTTTGTGGTCTGTGTGTACTATGACATGCCTTCCATATATGTAGTGATGAAACTTTCTCGCTGCAAACACAATACTGAGCATTTCCTTCTCGACTTGTGCATAATTCTTTTCTGCTGAGGACAAACTTCGGGAAGCATAGCTGATCGGCTGATCATCACACATTAAACAACATCCCAGTCCATCTTTTGAGGCATCACACTGAATGGACAGTTTTTTGTTGGGGTCATACAAGCCGAGTACTGGTGCCTTGCTGATCAACTCCTTGACTTGCTGCAACACATCAGTGTGCACTGGTAACCACTGCCACTCAGTATCGTTCTTCAGGAGTTCCCTCAGTGGAGCTATGATGCTAGCTAAGTTAGGTAAAAACTTCCTTAAGTAGCTGATGAAACCCAACACTCTTTGCAGCTCAACTTTGTTGGTGGGTGTTTGTAGTGCTAGAATAGCTCGCACCTGGTCGGGATCTGGCTGCATACCATTTGAGGAGAACACATGCCCAAAATACCTTGCCTCCTTCTTTTTGAACTGAATCTTGCGTACATTGAACTTCACATTTAGCGCTCTCGCTCTCTGTGCTACCTGTAACAATATTTGATCGTGCTCAACTTCATTTGCAGCAGCAATCAAGAGGTCATCAAAGTATACTAGTACCCCTGGAATATCACCAAAGTTTTGCATGTTTATTCGTTGAAAAATTTCAGGTGCACTCGATAACCCAAATGGGAGCCTGAGAAATTTATAACATCCAAATGGTGTGCTGAAAGTGCAGTACATACTTGATTCCTCATCTAGTTCCACCTGGTAAAACCCATCTTTCAGGTCCAACACTGTGAAAATGGACTTATTGTTCAGCTGGCAGCTCAACTCCTCTAATGTTGGTATCATGTGATACTCCCTGCAAATTGCCTTATTCAGGTCTACTGGATCTAGACAGAGTCTGAGACTTTTGTCGCCCTTTTCAACAACAGTTAGGTTGCTAACCCATCCAGTTGGCTGATCAACCTTGGCAATAATTCCTAGCTTAACAAGCTCGTCCAACTTGATTTTTAATCTATCTCTTAAGGCAAAGGGCACTCTTCGAGGTGGTTTAGCAACTGGCTGAACAGATTTATCTACTACCAATGTGCACTTGTTCGGAATACACCCGACTCCCTGAAATACATCTGCAAATTCTGAGAGGAACTTATCTTCCGATAAAACGCTACTGTGTAAGGTGTGGACAAAACTGCGAGAAACTAACTTCAAACACACGCATCCTGGCAGTCCAAGAATGGGCATTCTGCAGCTACCATCTTCAACAACAACAAACTCCAGGCACTCCTGAGCACCATCTGCTGTATTTACTCCACACATTAGCTTAATGACACCCACTGGTTTCACTTTTTTGCCGCCGAACCCTTCGAGTGTTATGTGTGACCATTTCAACTGGGTTGGGCGAGCCAGCTGCTTCACAATACTCTGTGATATGATATTTACCTCTGAGCCCGTATCAAGCTTGAAATATACAGTCTTACCTTCAACCCACATTTCTTGGATCCACTCCTTTCGGCCTGGCTTGGCATCCTCCACCCCGGTCGTTGCTTCTGCCACTTCTAATGTGCTGACAAAGAACTCTTCCATCTCACCTCCCGTTAACCTAACCTCTTCAACTTGGTTGGTGCACACGGTTGCAAAATGATTGAACTTCATGCACTTGTAACATTTTTTTCCAAAGGCAGGGCACTCATTCTTCCTATGTACCCTCCCGCACCTTCGGCACTTAGGACTTCCTTGTTGCACATGCTTCTGTTCAGCCCCCCCTGTGTATGGTACCTGCTGCTGTTCAGTTGATTTCTGCTTTCTTCTATTTCGCCACACAGTTTCAACTGTGCCTCCTCTCGGGTGAATTTCATCATCCGACGAATCCTCACGCCGATTAACAGGATTGACAGCTTTGGTTTGTATAGCGTCGGCACGTTGCTTGCCTAGCTCAGCCACCCTACACTGTTCCATTGCCCGTGACAAGCTGAGATCCGGTTCACGCAACAAACGTTCCTGCAGCCCTTTGTCCCGAATGCCCAAAACTATTCTGTCCCGCACAACACTGTCTGTCTGGTCCTTGAAGTCACAACTTTGAACCAGCTTTTTTAAATCTCTCACAAACGAGTCAAACGGCTCTCCCTCTTCCTGAGATCGGCAATTAAACTTGTACCGCTCAACTACGATATTTTTTACAGGGTTACAATAATGTTCAAATGCTCGCAACACCTTTTCAAAATCCCTACGGTCTTCCGCTGGAAGATCGAATGTGTTGAACAACTCAACAGCCTCGTCTCCTATGAGGTTTAACCACATCGCCGCCTTGACTGCCGATGGTTTGGACTCATATCCAGTCGCCAGCATAAAAATATCAAAGCTCTGTTTGAACCGCCGAAAGTGTTCACACAGATTTCCATCTAGAAGCAGCGCCGGCGGTGGCTTAAACGATTCCATCGCGCCGAAACCTGTATAACCTCTATCTCCACATGGCACAACAACGAAACAACACCACTAAGGTCACGTTGCGAACACTATGCGATTTACTACCGACTGCGCCATGTTGTGTTTTCACCTTGTTTAAATGGACATCAACTCATTACACTGTACGACTATCACATATTTATTCAAAATCGCTCTACTCATTATGTTACATTCACTCTCCACCATTACATCACGATCCACTTGCCGCTCTACCACTTCCTTTCATAGATACCAACTCTCATAGATGCCAACATCACATATCACAACACCTAGTTTGTCGAAACAGAATATGAGACAGTTTAGACAGAGAAAATGAAGTTGCATTTCATTTCAAAACAATCATTATATTATCAAAACACAATTAAGAGCCTTGTGTCTGGGTTGAGTGTAACAGTGGGGTATAGGGCCTATCATGTAAAAATTGTTTGAGGCTGTGCGTTTCAAAGTATTTTGTAGCATTTGGGAAAGTGAACTCTAGCAATGTTATAACTATCATAACAATTACAGACATTTGTTAAGTTGAAAAAAAGTTAATTTTAAATATTTTTGTTTAAGGTTGGTGATCAAATAGTCCGCCTGAATGGATTTCCTTTGGAGGATGCGATTCACAGGGAGGTCTTGCAGCTAATCCAAAATCAAAACTTCCTCACGCTGAAAGTCAGAAGTAAGTACATACTAGTAGTAATTTCTTTTGTCATGGTCTTTAGTTCTTTTTAGCTAAGGTCTTACCCACTGTCTTAACATGGCTGTCTACTTAATCTAAGTTCACACATAAGAGTTAATTTACAAACTGTGTTGAAGATTTGTAATAAAGTTTACCTTAGTAAATTAAATGTATTATTGTAAAAAAAAATATTTTTCTTTCTAAATTTAAATCTATGCTTTGTGTTATTTAAGTTACTAACTGTTCAAAAAAAATTTGCCACTTTCTTCTAACTTGAAGTATACAAAATATTTTATATATTACAAATTATATTACTGTATTCCAAGCAAAACTCCTATTAAGAGGCCACTCCAGTGTTTCAGGGGCACTACGCAACACGCGTTAACCTCATAAGATTAAATGCTATTTTCATTTTTCTTATAACTAATTAACTAATATAGATTTCGAAATGATGCTTGCTTGATATGTAAGACAACGATGCTCTTATCAGAGCCCCTTTCTTCAAAAACGTGCATAAATTATGGTTTTATACTAATCTTTACTAATATGCATATGTGTATTGTCTAGGTTTGAACCATTATTTATGTACGTTTTTGAAGAAAGGGGCTTTGATAAGAGCATTGTTGTGTTACATATCAAGCAAGCGTCATTTCAAAATCTATATTAGTTAATTAGTTATAAGCAAAATGAAAATATCATTGAATCTTATGAGGTTAACGCGGGTTGCGTAGTGCCCCTGAAACACTGGAGTGGCCTCTTAAAGTAAAAACTTTGAGTGCACCATAAAAATGGTTTAGTATTTTGGTGGATTGATTTACTGTAATTTTACAAACTAGCTTTCTGAGAATTTAACCTCCAGTTTATACATTTGCTGCTGACATTAGCCTTGTCTACATAACAAGTGTTGGACATCCTTGGTGATGGTGTGTAACCAGCGGGCATTTCAAGGAAATCGATGCACTTGAGCAGCCATGCAGACTCGCCTGAAGGAAACTGAATTCCCACAGCATCACTTGAATAACTCATTTTTTGTTGGCTAACCTACAGTAGTTTTGTTAAAAGTGAAAAAAGGTTTTCCTATAAAGGTCATTTGTTTAACGAACAGTCTGTGGTTAAATCAGGTTTTCTTTCTCCAAATACATAACAGGTTTAAACAGTTAGTGTTAATATTTATATAAATGATCAATCCCATCAATTTAAAAAAAAAAAGACACTTGGTAAATTTGTGATCATAAAAATTAATTAATTTTTTTTTTCAATTTTCTTCAGTAACTGAGAACATCGTACTGCTGAAAAAACCTGTGATTTGCAACAGTGTTTTAAAATAAAACATGAGTTGTAATATTTTAAAACATTTATTCAGTACAGTGCCTTAGCAGTCTAGTTGCACATCATAGTTTGTCTTTTTACAAGTTAGTGTCCACTTCATTCATTTTACATCCCGGCATGTACGTATTCATCTTTTCAATCTAAGAATTTAACAACCTTTCATGTGGCACATACCCAGGACCACTGAGAAAAATTAAGAGCCTGGAGGCAAAATATTTTGCCAGCCAGCCCCTCCCCCCCATTTTTTAGTGAACAACTTTTCAAACTCAACTGTTAAAAAACTGCAAAATGTTACCATGGGCATAGATCCCTAAAATTCTAAAATTAAAAAGCCTCTCTCTAATGGAGCCCACTTAACGCCTGCAAAATCGTAACTGATAAATGGGAATGATAAACGTTATCCCGCAGGCCTCCCCTGGGAACCCCACAGATTTTTTTCCGATGGTCCTAAACTTTACACCTGATCTGCGGATATCACATTATTTGTAAGGTTGCCTGTGAATTCTATTGACTATGAACTTGTAATTTTCCGAATATTGGATAGACCCAAACATAAAAAAAAAAATTGGTCCTGGACCCATGAATTCCCCCCCGTCTTCCTCCTGCTCCCACTTGACAACCCTGCACCAGTGATGGTTAAAGCAGGAAAAATATTTAGTAAATTAAATCCTGTCTGCATACTACAGCAACACATCAATTTAGGTTTTTTCTTTTCTGAAATTAATACTATAGCATGATTTTTATTGTAATTAAAAAAACATTTTGTATCATTCTTTTGTTGCTGGAAAGCACGATAAGAAAGGACTGGTACTGAGTTGAGCCAGATGTCTCTCACCTGAGGCATGGATGAGATGAGAGTAGTGCTGTGGTAACACAAGGGGTTGGTTGGAAGCGGTAGGATGGTCAACTGCCCCACGAAAACCACTGGCTCCCAAATCATCTCCAGGCAAAGCATTGAGAGTCCACGGGTGCTGCAAATCAAAATGAGATTGCGAGTGGCAAGTAGAATGCCAGATGTTCTTTTTATTTTTCTGTGCTCTGAATCACAACCGTACTTCCAACGTGTGCACTTATTTATATACGTATTTTAAATTTGGTTTCTCAGTTATCTGACTATTTTTTTTCTTTCTGCTTGTTTCAGCTGTTGGAATGATCCCGGTTAAAGAGTGAGTTAAAAATTATTTTTTAATTTATTTATGGTTATCACTGTGTTAATTGCTATAATGTATATTTTTACAGGCTTATCATTATGTAGTTATTGAGAAACCTAACATATGTCTTACATTTTTAATGCACAATTTTTGTAGTACATATTGTATTTTAATATCTAGTACTGTCTGTAAATTTTCTACTTTTGTTAGTTAAAACTCTTAAGTCTTAGAGCATAATGATTTAAAAATAATGATTAAATCTAGTAATGTATTTTGCACTGAATAAACATTTTCAGAAGCCTTTTCTAAGGTCTACTTTCAGTCCATTGTAGAAACTTCTGCCGCACATCAAACTGAACACAATAAGCGTGTTGAAATTGGCCAGTGATGATTTTTTGGGCACATGCAGTGTATATATACTTTAATTCCATTCATGCAGGTTTTTTTTTTATCAAACTAGTGAACATGCTATAGAATTTAATTTAACCTTTTGCAGTTTGAATAATAAAATAATTACACTTGTTTTATTTTTTTGTAGTCAAACTTGGGGAGTCCAGTGTTAGGTTTTGGCATTCAGAATATATATTTAAATTTTACTTACATGAAATTTGGTTTGGGAAGAAGCAGGAAAGACATAGGGGCCCCAGGAAAATCCACCAGCTCGCTGCAGTGGCCGGCACATTTTTGACATGTAGAATGTCTTAAGTTCGTACTAGCTCGTGTCTTCTCGGGGTGAGTATTGTCGTAGCCCCTACATATATACTTTTTTATTTGTAGCGTCCACAAAATTTTTATTCCTGACATACTGATGACGTGCAGATTAACATTGTTGTTGGAAAAGTTATGATAAACAGAAACTCTACGTGGTCAGTGTTGGTATACCTAGAAGCCTGTGTGCTCTGGTGTTCAGAAAATTCTGTTTTCGAAGATGAAAGTAATCTGGTCCATGTAAGTTCAGCCCTGCAAGCTCCTTCCCCTTAGATATCCGCTTGTGGTGGCTAGCCCTCGCTGCAAATGACATGTCAGAAATGTCCTTCAATCTCGTGGGGCTCTCCCCGCGAGTCACGGCGGTGTGACGGCCGGAACAGGACGGGTGGTCACGAAGGCCCTGGTCTGCCCGGCAGCAAGCGGAGTGACCCTCTGACGTGGCGCGTGGTGGAAGAGGACGACACGCCCCCCACACGGCCCCCCTCGGAGAGCAGCGCGCCGTGCCAGGACGACCACCACCGCGATGTGCGCCTCCTGCTCACCGTGCCGCCCCGATCCAAGCTGGGCTGTGGGTGAGCGCTCGACTCGGAACTTCGCTCTTCTCGGCACGCCGAGGCCTGGGCAGGAGTGTTCGCAGGAGAGAGCAGTGATAGAACCACATTTCCTGCTGTCTGCTTTCAAATTATTTCCATTTGTTGGTGGAAATGACAGATTTTTTTTTAAGATTTGGTTTGGGGACGGGAGAGCAGGGACGAAGACAGGGGGGGGGGGCATTTAGAGGTTCAAACCCCCCCCTTAGCACCAAATCTTTAATTTCTTATTCATCACTCAAACAAATTTCATATTAAAATTAATAAATATTTTACCATTACAATATTTAAATTTAAGTACCGAAAACTGCTAAAATAGCACTATTTTACACCATAAAATCCAAATTTTCCCGGGGGAGGACCCCCCCACCGCCGCTTTAATACGTGGGGGGGTGGGGGGGGGGTGCATGCTTCTTAACACCCCCCATACACAAATCTTGGCTACGCCACTGCGGGAGAGGAAAGCGATACATGCCCCGATCTCTCCCCCCATGTGAGCCCCTGGGCTTGGGAATTTGCTTGCCACACTATAGGTTATAACTAACGTTTAAAAATAAATTTGTTTAAGAAAGATATATATATATTTTTTAAATTTTTATTTTGTATATCAGGCACGGTTGCAGAGGTTCCAGAGACATAATTTCTGTTTTTATTTATTTTGGAGGGTATATTTATGTTAACATAAATACTTAAATTCATTTGTTAATTTTTTTTTTCTCAAAAGTTATGAAACTATTAAGATTCAGTACAAAGGCTAATCCATAAATTATTTAATAAAACCAAAGTGACATAAAGAAAAAGAGACAGAAGTGCGTGGAGTTGTTTGCTGTTGATAGTTAATACTAAAAGAAGAACATAGCATAAAAAAATTGGCCTGCCAGATTATAAAAATTTTGTAACTGGACCTTGCTTAGTAAGGGTTGGTATATAGCATTTTACATTGTGGTGCAGTTGTGCATATTGAGTTTAAAGGTGACAGACCTTGCAAGATCAAAATGGGATGAATGTGAACATCAGCTGAATGTCTTAGCAAACATGGTTACTCGGGACCATTTGGTTATTTGTTGCATTGCTAAAAGCTCCATTTGGAAAAAAAAACTATTTTTTAATCTAATGTAGGTACTATGATTTCTCAAGGCCTTAGATATGCTGTAGAAAAATTGCCAGCGTTATTTTTTAATATGTAGGTACTTTATGTTTAATACATTCATGCCTAGAATAGTTTTGTCAAATTGGCAGTTTTTAACTTTGGATTCTTCTCAAACTAAAGCTAGTTGAGGTGTTTCCTTAATATATTTTTAGCCTTTTCTATAAGCAGAAATTTTTAAATATTTTTTTATTTTTTTTTTCAAATGGAGTGACAAGACATTGAGAAGTGCCCGCGTTGAACTGTTGGGTCTTAAGCGTATGCCAAAATTCACCCTTCACAATTTTCGTATCTGCAATAAAACGCTTCATACAGATTCGTTTTTGGTAGAGCCATGTAATATTGATGTACACAGGGGCGGCTCCGGTAATTCTTTCTGGAGGGACTATCGTAAAAAGGATGCAGTTGCAAAACATGACATTCATCATTTGGCAAATAATACCGCCCAACTGTAAAGTTACTGAAACGTTAGTTAGGTGGTATTGTTAGCTAAGCAACACTTTGAATAGTTAAGAGATTAGCTTTGGAATATTACAAATTTATGGTTTCAGATACTGTACTTTAAAAGATAGATTTATGCTGTTTTTGTTTATCCATGAAATCAGTGGGTTGAGTTAAGTCACTTGTAATTTGTGTGACTTGCACATGTCCACAGGATCTGCAAAGGCCCGGACTGGAAACCAGGGATATTTGTCCAGTTCACCAAAGACAACGGGATCGCCAAAGAGGTTGGACTCAGGCCCGGCGATCAGGTACTGCAGTGTAACGGCATCACGTTCCGGGACATCACCTTCAGCGATGTGAGTATTTGGTGAAGGATGCCTGTATAAGCTGATCACTTGAGACTAGGCAGGACTGGAGCAGCAGTGAAAAAAAAAGTGATGTGGGAAATTGGAGCACTCTGAGAAACTTCCATTTCTTTGTCACAACCCGAATGAAATTTCTGGTTTAAAATGTTCCCAGAAAGATCTGAGCACGGAGGTACAGTTCCATTTTATTACCTTATTAGCTAGCTAGAATGTCAAAAATGGTCAAGGTTTTCCAAGATGTTATTAACATTTGAAATAAGTCTGGTGTGAGGAACGTTTATTAATTGCGCTCTCTTCTTGAAAACTTAAACTTGCATTATTAATGAACAGTAGTGACCATAATATTTTTCTAAATTTTTACTGACTGCAGTACTGACTGCATACTCTCTTAATGAAGGAAGTTAAGCCAAGTCGTGCACATACCACTTGCATTTAGACACAACGTCTAGACGCTACAGGCACTTATTGTTTTAAGACCTTAACTTTCTTTCATTTCTTTATTTTAATAGCAGTTTGTGCTACAGAATGGCACTGAGTAAATCATAGATTCATTCATTTTGTCGGTAAAATTAATTTTTTTTGAAGGTAAACTTAGTTAAAGGAAGAAAGCAGTGGCGTATTTCAGTTATGGATGTTGCACAAAGAAACGTTTTAGCACTGTTCATCATTTTCTTTATGACTACCCCTACTGTAGTAAATTTTACCTCTGTTATAACTATGTACTTTCAAATAAATACAAAGATTCTGACAAAAAAAACATACAGTTAGAAAGTTGACTCAGTTTACCCGCATCCAAGACTGCCCCCAAGGTTATGCTGACGCATGTCCATTGAAACTGACATGTAGACATTGATGAGACAGTTCTCAATCATTTAACATTGCATTCAGTGCTGGGTCCTGCATCAATATCTGTACACACCGTCTGAATGTGGTCGTGCCACAACCTGCCTTTATTCACAACTTTTCAATTAGTATGTTCTGTAATATCTTTTATTGAATTTTTTTTTATTTGGTCCTTTTAAGGCTTAGTTCATATTACTGCGCTACCGGAATTTTTGTTGGCTTAGAGTTAATCATTATCATCGGTTTCCAATTCAGTACATTGTGTCCTGTTTTCTAGCGGATTACTTTTAAAATTTCAGTAGTACATTTCCGTAATGATTTTTGAAGAAGACCAATGCTCATTTTTTTTTCTTTCGATAGAAGAGCTTTTTACCATTGTATTGTAAATTAATTTTTCTTAGGCATTCTATTTAAAACTATGTTGACGTTCGTTAATCCAGCAAAATTGCTAATCTGGCACCGCAGTGTCCCGAATGTACTGGATTAAAGACCTTTCACTATATTTGCACTCTACATGCACATCATTGCCACATGCTAAATGCATAAAGACTTGGACTTTGTTTTTCAGAAATTGACTTAGACTCTCTTTCCAAGTGTTTCATGCACAGAGGAGTTATAGTGCTGAGTAATTTGTTAAAAACAAAAATATGATTATTATATAATACAAAGTTATTATTCCAAGGGTGAAAAGAAATTTAGTAAAGGATTGTTAGTACAAATTTCCCCAAATAATGTAAAGAATATAAAATTTAATTTTAATAATAATGATACCATTGTAGGTTAAGGAAAAATGATTTGAAAATTTATTTTTCGAAAATAATGGTAGTATGTTGTTTTGCAGATAATTTGCGAACATTTGCTTTATTCTCCTCCTGTCTTGCATCCTTCTAAGTGTGATACAGTAGACAATTTTATTTTATTTTTTTTTTTAGCCACAGGCGTAGCCATTCTAAAATGGTATTTTACAATAACTAAAAAAAGAAAGTACATTTTATGTGGTATAAAATTGTGTGCAAGTTTTAAATTGCATGAATTTGATTTAGATATTACATAATTTTTGTGATTTGATTTTTTAATGGTTTGGTTGATGCAAACCTGGTTGTTGCAGAGCGACATAATTGTGTGGTCCCTTCAGGTTTGTGTTGTTGAGGTTTGACCGTACAGTGTTTCCGAACGCGGGTTGTAAGTTCAACCTGCTGCAAGCTTGCCGGGCGGATACGCCGCCTCCGAGAGAGAGAGACGAGCCGAGTGTCGTCTGGTGGTTGCAGGCGGTGCACGTGCTGAAGTCGTCCCGCCAGCTGGACCTGGTGATCCGCAAGGGCGCCGGCCTCGACCTCTTCCCGGGCGAGTCGTCGGGCTACAACAGCTCGGCCAGCAGCGTCAACGGGGACCAGAGCCCCAGCTGGGAGGACACCAAGAGGCTCTCCGTGGTCAAGGAGGAGTCCATGGAGCTGGAGGAGCGGTCAGTAGGGATGTCACCCCCTCCCCTGTAGCTTTGAATATATATATACTGTATAGAAGTCGCCAGCCCAGGTTAAAATTTCTAATACGGTTTTGAGGTAGTTGGTTAATTCACCGCCGCAATCGCCACCATCTCTAGGGCATCGACCTGTGGTGGTCCCTAGCAGAGAAGTGTCGAACTCTTCAAACACCCCTTCCCCCTCCCGTTGAACGACCTTGAGCTGCAGTGAATGATAGGTGGGGGTGCGGGGAATGACAGCGGGCGACAGTGCTGCGCTCTAACGTGTAAATAACAACCTAAGATGAGACAGGGCGTTACGGCAGCGCACTGCAGCGGTGAAGTTCCCAAGTTGCTGCTCATATGCTTCTGAAAAACGTAGAGTAAATCCTATCCACTCGCGACTTCTATACAGTATATATATTCAAAGCCTGTAGTCTGCTCACGGCTAAACACTCCAGTGACTAACTTCGCTCCGCTTTCCCCAATAAACCTGAACTAAAAACAAACTAAGATACTCCAACCTGCCCCTATCCTCTAAATTTGTTTCAATTTGTTTTTATAAAAAAAATGATCATTTGAGTTTTTTTTTTCATGCTACCGGTTGCTATATATTATTTAAAACTAAAATACTCTTCAAAAATTAATTAAAACCATTGGTTTTTATAGCGAATTTTCAAAATGTCATAAATGTGTAAAAATAGGGTTTAAAGTTTATATTACTTGATTTTCAAAATTTCGGACTCCCATTCAACGAGGGGTTAATTCGATACCACCCAAAACCTTGTCCAAAGCAGGAAGCTGGGTCCGTTAATCTCGCTTCAAGTTGGCGTTATTTCATTTTCTTTTCATATTCTGGTTGAGATTCCTATGGGTGTTACATGAAATAACTTGCAAATTTTTTTTGTTGAAATTTTTTCGTAACTGAAAAATGCTACAAGTTACTACTATAGATTAGTCAATCAATTATTTGTACCTAACTAAAAATTTAACCTGATTTATTGCATGTCACACATGGGAAGTCCATTTTTTTTTAAATTATTATATTTACATTTCTGTCTGAATACTCATTTATTCATAAAAATATAGAATTAGCAATAAAAAAAATACAATACGGTATGGCATCTGAGGCCAAGTGCAATCATCCTGTCGAATGCTCTTGTAATGAATTTTGAAAACTGAAGTTTTCATGATGGAGCGAGGTGAGACAGTGGCAAGACACCTGGACTCGTATTTCGGAGTAGGTGGGGATGAATCCAGGTCTGACCTTCTGGGTTTTTGTTTCCAATCATTTAACTGAAACCACCTTCGGGAAAAGGCTGGGTTGCTTCTTCATTTCAAGCCATTGTATGTTCCTTCCCCAGGGCCCCTGATGGGTGTCGTTCTGTTTCCTTCTCCAACAAACTCGCTGTCAATACATTTTAAAACTCTGTATGTTTGGGTAGGAAACCCTTGGCATTTCTTGAAATACCTGCGAAAAAGGGAACTTTTATACAAAGGGTAAAATTGTATGTATTTATAGGTCTAGTGCTAAATATTTTTAACTTATTTTACAGGAAATTTTGGTAGCTGTGATTTTATTAAGAGGGTTTTTCCATACTATGCACCATATTTGATTAACTCACAACCGTTTACAAGCAGAGATATTTTTAAATGATGGATTAAAAAGAGTTTAGATTAAAACAATTTTTTTTATTATTATTTCTTGGCTGTGAATAAATAATTAAAACAAACACACACACACAGAGAATTATTTATACAAATTTTGTGTCACTGATTACAGTAAGTACTTACAAACAGCGAAAGATGGATTCCAGGCATAGAATAAAATACAGAATTTTACATACCATGCACTCATGTTGTGTAAAATACAGAATTTTACACACCATGCACTCATGTTGTAAACATGAAAAAAATGTAGTGTAATAAAGTGTGTGTGTAGTTTGAGCAGGCTTGAATAATTTACCGTTACCAACAATTCCTTTTGACACGCCGAGACGCGACAGAATAAAACGAGGCAGTCGCTAACGCAACAGAATAGGTGAGCTTTTCTATAACACATTATCATACAACAAACACTTAATTAACTCCACATTCCCTTTAGCAAGAAAGCGCCTTTTAAGTGCGATTCGGTAGGAAATCACTTTCAGAGCCACAGGCGTACCCATCCAAAAAATTGTATTTTACAATCTCTAAAAAAAAAAGTACATTTTGTGTGGTACAAAATCATGTGCAAGTTTTAAATTTTGTAATAGTTATGTTAATACAAACCTGATTATTGAAAAGTGATATTTTGGTCCCTTCGGGTTTTTATTATCGAGGTTTGAATGTAGAATTAATACTTTTATTTCTTTTGAACGGTGGGTGTCGTGAAGTGTTACGTCAGAATGCAATATATTTTTGAAAGTTGAAATGAGGTGGCGGTGTTTCTCCGCCAGCAGGTTGGGGCAGCTGGAGACGGCGAGGGGTGGCACCCTGGACAAGGACAAGCAGTGGGACCAGATCGAGTACGAGTGGAACAAGGCGGAGAGGACGGAGGACGCGAGGAGGATCGGCAGCACCTTGCGAAGCACCACCAGCACCCTGAAGCCTTCCGGCGCGTCGTGCACCATGATAAGGGTGGAAGAGAACGACGCGGCCACCACAAACGGAGAGACGAAAGACGTAAACGTGAGCAGTTTGCGCTTTCCCGGCAAAATTCCCTTCCCGGCGGGCCCGTGCGAAAACTACGTTATTTTATGTGAAGCGAATATCAAATCTAATGTTTAAAAATATTTTCAAAGTCAAATTGAATTGTAAATATTGTTCTCGGAGAAGCTTCCTTAAACTTATTTCATAAAATGGAGACTTGAAGTAAAAATAAATAATAAACATTTGTAATGTTTTAACTTATTAAGGCTAAGATCCTTAGTTTTGCAGTCTCCAAGAAAAATATTTCTCCCATGAATATCGTAGTAGATAAAAAAATTAATAAACAGTAGAATTGTAAATAAAACTTTGAATTTTGTAAATATGATGATGAAAATTTTCTCAAAAAATTCTTTCTTATTTAATTTTAATTTAGAAATTTTCAAAACTAAATATTAGGTATATATTTAAACGGTACACAGCTGTTACTTTGCACACAACTTAAAGGAGATACAATGAACAATTCTCCGGTTTAATTTTTTTAATACAACGTACAGAATTTAAATAATCTGAGTACAAAATATTGTGATTTAACTGTCACTTGCCGCTGATGAAAGGAACGAGTTCAACAGTTTGCCGCTAGAGCTCCGGTTAGTTCCGAGTTTACTCACTAGATGCCTCGAATATCGCAGGAGTTCAGGCGGGAATATTATCGCTTCGAAACGGTCAAAACACAACACTAGTATCAGCAATAGTAATCAATGAATTGAAAACCGTCTCACGTTGTCGACAATTTATATAGATATATTTGTCAGCTTTTCAGTGATGTAAATTATTATTAATATGCTTCACTTGTCGTGACAAATTTATTCATAGAATATTTTTTTTATTTTTAAAATAATCTAACTACAATTACTGAATTGTTTTAGTAGATAGAGATTTATTATAATAGTTGGGCGTCTTAAAAAAAACTTATTTTGGAAATAATAAAGTGCTAAATATGATTATAATATCTAACCTGTTTCGTTTACGGGCATCTACGTGAACGTTGTACATTACATTTTATTACAACATTATTTCACATATTATCTTAGTGACTTCATTATGTATTTTGATATGAATCTACCTTAGCACATGAATGAATCCTGCAATCACGGTGTATTACAATAATAGCAAAATGGTTTCATATAATAATATAACTTCCAAAATCAATTTAAATTATTAAATTATTATTTATACTTCTATCCAAGAATCCTACATTCAAGACAAATAAATAATGTTTTAGATTTTATTAGAATATTTCAATTATTGTAAAAAAATTTATTTGCAAAATGACAATGATTTTCTATAAATTTATTTAATTATATTTCTTTAGTTATATTTATTTAATTATGTTTCTTTGATTATATTTGTACCTCGACTTTAGCTCTGGTAGAATGGGCTATACCTCTGGGTGTAATGTTACATAAATGAGTTATGATGAAAATATTAATAGTTAGTATTGCAAATTTATAGAGATGTTTAAAAAAAAAATAGTAACTGAAGGACCAGCCGCCTATGGCAACTTCCTCACGTATGTAATGATTTAGTTATGTATATAACAATACAAAAATTAGGGCCAATCTTTCGATGCTGTCGTTGAACAATGGTTAACTAAAGTCGTTTAAAATTACCTTTGGTTTTTAACAATAGATTTTTCACTACCCAAGCATTTATTGTATCACTAACCTTGAGCAGTTAAACATTTTCGTTAGTTACATAAGTGCGTTAGAAACACAATTACAAGGCAGTGGCGATTCTTTTTTTTTCTTCTGGGGTCATGTAAAATTATGTTTGTAAACAAATATTGGCCAGAAAGAATTAGGTATATATTTTTCAATTTAACTTCCGCTACATTATTTGCAACTATAAATGATCAAAGAAACATAAGTTCCAAGTGCGCGCACACACGCACGCATATGTATACATGTAAATACTTTTGAACAAATGAAATGAGGAGTTTTAGCAAATAAACATTCAGGTAATTTTCCAAAATAAAATTTTAAAGACCTTTATATTGTGTTCTTACATTTGCAGTTAGATTTATTTAAATTATTTGGCAAATATTACAATCTAAAAATTTTTTAAGTATGTCCAGTAATTGTTTTTAGGTAATTTTATTTGTGTTACAAGAAACCGAAGACCTTGCTGAAGTAAAATTATTATGTATATAAAATGTGTTTAAATGGGTGTGTTATACTTAGATGAAATTGATCTAGAATTATATGAAATAAAATGCTATTGTTTTACCAGCCTTTGAGCTTTCTAGCTTACGTGAAATTGTTATAATTAAACTTTATTGCCTAAATTTTGAATTGCTCGAATATGCAAAAAGTAATTCACTCGCTCACACACTGGCCTATACAAATTCCAACCCACTACCAAAAGAGCTGGAAACTTGAAATTTGGGTCGCAGCCTCAATGAGTAAATTTGGAAAAGTACCGATTTTTATTTTCTAATTACTAAAAAAATAAAATTAAGAAATATGCACGCACCTTTAAAATCGGTGTATACCTTCTTTCGGAAGAACGTTGTTGCAGAAATTATTGTTTACTTCTCATGCTTGTACAAATTGAATAGTACTGTAAATGTATTTGATGACATAAGCAATAGTAAGTTATTAACTGATATTGAATACAAACAATTTTTTTCGTGACTACAAAAAATAAGGTTCTCTGCTTGGCGAGTGATTAAATTATACTAATGTCAAAAAGATGTTATCGGGAAAAAATAAATGAAGTTATTTTATACCACTGATTCACTACCCATAAAATCAAACTGCAAAGTCTTTGCAACTGGTATCTCACACAAGAAATATAAAACATATTCGTGCTTCATTTTGTATAAAAATAAAACACATATCATATAATATCGGGAGACAGAAAATCGTGCCTATCACCAACATGGCCAATCAGACTCATTGTCATGTTTACGATGGCAAGACAGCTAGCAAACCAGTTCAGTTTATATGCAGCTTAACTGAAAAATTTATTCAATATTTTCGGGGTAGTTTTACGCTCAAAATTAATACAAAACCAAATCAGCAATCCTTGTATGATCATTTATAATACTACAAAAAATCTTCCATTTTTCTTTCGAATTGTATTGAGCACTAAAATATTGATTTACTTTTGGCCCAGGTTTTATTTGACGATACTCTGTAGAGTTTCGCTTGTTTGCATTGTTTATTTATCAGGTTTAATTCATGGCCAAATTAATTGAAGTGTAACACAAATTATTTATATATATATATATATATATATATATATATATATATATATATATATATATATATATATATATATATATATATATATATATATATATATATATATATATATGACTGGTTAGGAATCAGTATGATGTACTAGAAAAAATATGTCCTATCAGTGTAATGAATAGTTGTACCCTTACAAGCGTTGAATATTTATGAAACATTTTATTTCTTTGGTATTTAAAGCCGCAGACTTGTATTTTATTTATTTCATTTAGACAACAACATGCGTCCGTGTTTTCTACATGGCACGCTCTGTAATATTTTGAATGTTATAGTAATTTTGGCTTTTTAAAATCTGTGATTTGTGCAGTAGACTAATTTGTAATTTTTTATAATTTCTTTTCACATTTTTAATGATCCATTTGCTAATAGTATATACACTTCTCCATTAATTATAATAAACACATATTCCATTATTGGAATTCTTTCAGAATGGGTATCACAAGACTACAAAAACTATTCTCCTGCATAAGAAAGGTGATACTACCAGTAAAGAAAATTATCGTCAGAGAGCAATTACGTCTTATATCTAGGGACACCTGTATTTTGCGAATACATTTCGTGTCAAGGTATTTTACAAAACAATGTAGATTTTTCTTGTAATTATTGGCTGTGGTCGGTGAAGGCTGTTTTCCCGCACTTGACGGGGCCAATGAGGACGTAGTTACTGTACTGCTGCACGCCCGCAATTCGCCAAACCTCTAAGAAAAAAGCTACAGTTATGTGTGAAATAGCCTGACACGAGATGTATTCGCTAAATACATGTGTCCTTACTTATATCGAAAAATATTTGAACATTGTATGATAATTTTAAGTATGAAAAGTACAAAATACTTTCAAATTTTATACATGGTTTTATATCAACTCTAAGCAGTAAAACATATACTGCTTATTTTCTACAAAATATATCTATACACGGCAACTGTTTATGAATCACTTGAGTTTTTTTATAAAGCATCTAAGCCCTTGACTGTATAAATATATTGTTGGATGAATTAACTAAACTAGGAATACTATAATATGCACAAAAATGACATAAAGCATAATCTATCTATTTAGCACAGCCTGAATAATTCATTTCCTATTGTCAAGACTAAAATTTAAAAAATGGCGAAAGAAGCAGTATAAAATAACTATCTCATTATCTTTGCGGGTAACTCAAACATCATACAAACAATACGAAATATTCTTAAACGCAAGAAAGAATATTTTAAACACTGTAAATAACTTAGATTTTAAATCAAAGGATAATAATCAGTCTGTAAAATTTAGTTTTAACGATGAGTTGGAAACAGAACATCAAACATATAGCATAGGTGTTACTGCCAACAGAGAACTCTCACAAACAATACAATTCCTTTCTGCGAAACCTGCAAGCTCCGGTACCTTCTGTAATTATATATATATATACTTATATACTTTTTTCGATAATGAAGTCAATCTGAATTTATTGCCTTTTTTTTCCATATTTTTTTATACATTAGATGTATATAAATATAAAAATTTATGTAACAGGATGAATCTTAAATGGTTTGAACAGTTATCTATAATGACTTAGTTGGTTTGTTCATTAAAAGCCTTTCTTTTTTACTGTTCAAGTTGGATTCCTTTATAACTAAAAAATATATATATCACGTAACTAAAAAAATAAATAAAAGAGCAAACTTCTGTTCGTATAAAGGTGTTAATTTTATGAAAATAATGTAATACAATTTGTTCTCTAGATAAGTAGATTTAGAAGTAAGACTTCATATTTCAGTCGTTACCATGGTACGACTTCCGGAAAAGTTTGACATATATATATATAAATCTGGAAAAAAAGGCAATAAATTCAGATTGACTTTATTATCGAAGTAGAATAAAACACAAAATACACTTGCAGAGAACCACCAAATATATTGCGTGTTTCTGTAATGGAGTTAAACTTTAAAATCGCCTTTATTATTTCAAAACAATAATTTAAAACTCCAAGCAAATGTAAGAACACGTCTTCTAGATATAACGGAAGATTATAATGCCGTGTCCGAATTCACCTGAAGAATATACATGTAGATACTTTGGAAGTGACTTCGCAAGGCTGTCAGAAATGGACGTGAAGTATGCTATGCAATACGCAAGTAAATGAATCTGTGTAATTCTCGCGTACTTCCAGTTGAAAATAAGTCTTCATTTGAAAATTTTTTGGTCATATTTTATATATCATTTAAATAATTTAAGAGGTCGTAAAATAAATATCATTTATTTTGTATTTTACTGGTATCAATAAATAAATTGACAAAATTAATTTATGGATGTTTAAAACGAAGTTTCAACAAACACATGTACATATTTAGCCTACCGATCGTTACTACAAAACAAAAGTCCAATAATAATGTAAGATGCCGTAAATTCACGTGAAAGCGATGGACTAATTTCACATGCGTTTAAAAATAAAATCTAAACATCCTTTTCGGCTGGCTAAACATTGGACATATCCGGATTCGTCAAATGCAAGTGAAGTACGCAAGGTTGTAAACATGTAACTGCATTACTTTATGATTAAATTTTAATATAATTATGCATACCTCCAAAAAATGTTCAGTTAAAATTAGTATTGTATTGGTGTTTGTATTAAAATATAATGTATACCGGGTATATTTTTATTGTGTTTTAAGATTTGTTGACTTTTGTACCTCATGTACTTTTGGTGAAAAGTGAAAATGTAATTATGTAGGTATTATTTATTATCAGGGCCCAAGGCATAACTATATGTTCGTTGGCCGAAAATGAATTGTAGTTATACTTGTATATCTAAGAAAAATATTTGTATTTTGTATCAATGTAAGTATTTTATTATAAATTTTTTATATTACTTACAAATATTTTGTACTCATAATATATAGTTTCCATTTGTCTTAAGACATAATCAAATTATACACTCAGCAAAAAATATTTATTGGTTCGCAATTTTTCATTGTTACAATATTTAAAAATGTTAATTTGCTATTCAGCAATATCAACTTCTAAAACGCGAGTAAAAATTATCATTAAATTATATCAATGGCATATTTATTGCATTAGTATTCCTTGCTCCTAATCACTTACTCTGGTTGATTACCTTCTGTATAACCTCAGTCAGTGATCGTAATTTATGTACACCTTTTCCCCACTAAGACGATTCAGGTGCAGATTCTGGAGCAGTGTTTTTTATGTACGAATGTGTCAATAAATCCGTCAGTTTGTGGGTGGTGTTGGGGGGGGGGGGGGGGAGGAATTACTACTCTTAAAATATCACTTTATCTGTATGCTTGATAAAATATCCTTTGGTTAGCTCCCTCTGAAATATTCTTATACAACCTATGACGTGTAGCCTACTCCTTAGATATTTTACTTCCAACACGTTTCATTGCGTAGAGAAGGCGATTCTTCGAGTATGTGGCCCTTTCAGAATTAAATTATTATTATTAGTTACAACTGATGTTTATTTCGAGCCTCTTTGACTTCCAGTTCATACATAAAAGACGAACTACCAGTGATGCTTGACGTCACCAGTAGGGATAGCATGAAGGAGCTCCTCATTTCGCCAGACGCGACTGGCATAAACAAGTATTTATATTGCAATAATAAATTACTAAATGATAGCTTATTTTTCGAAAATATGATTATGTTTTTTACAAAAAGTACGAATGCCAGGACATTTACTAATAACATCATTTTTAAACATCACATATAAAAAAAGGAAGTGTAATCAAAAGCAACAAGCTGCAGGTCAGCTAAAAACGCAAACCAAACATTTTTCTAGCTCTAGCCTCATGTATACATACTTAAAAATATAATACATTTAAAACACTAAAATTAATGCAGTTACCTGCAATATTTTGAAGACATATATTCAGCTACAAAAAATTCTCGGATAGTATAAAAAGTTCGCCTGTATATATAGTTGCACAGAAAAATACAGTCCTAATGAGATATCAAATATAGCAAATAATACCGCTTTGCAACATAACGTCATGCTATTAGATGGTCAACGTTCAACTGTTTGTGTAATACACATACGCACACACCTGTGACAAAATGTGTAAAGAAATAAAATTTGTAGGAGCGCAAAACCTTTGTAGTACACAGTTAAAAATTATTATTATTTCTTTTACGGGGGCAGGAAATCTACATTACTGGCCAACTTATTTGAATGTAGTGGTTAGCTGTGAACGAGCGTTCTTGCAAAAGAGACCAAATCTGATAGTTTTGGCCACATAATCACCGCAGTAAAACATACCATTTGTATATCGTATATGTGTAGTGCACCAAATTAATATTTATTATAATTACCTTGGGTTGCACTCGGTTGCGTACGGGTTTCTAACTGAAATGTACCAAAACTAGTAATATTTATTCTCTTGCGCTTTGTTGAGGATCTAGTAGTCTTGGATGGGTGTATGAGAAAGGGACAGAGAGGCAAAGGGATTGGAAATCTAATGCTCGCAGAGGAAGAGTACACCCTTCCCCCACCCCCCTCTTCCCGAACCAGTCGTAAACATGACACCCCCGCTGGGCGATAAGAATTCTGAGAACAGCGTCCTCTTTCCCACCCCCCTTCTTTTTTCCGCGCGTCGCTACATCGTTCAACCGTACTGCTAGTGCGCTCTGTTGAGGACAAAGATAACTATGCGTGTCTTTGCCCGCTCGCGAGAAACTCAGGATCTTAGCCTTAAGTGATTAACCAGTTGGGTCCTATGTATAACATCATTCAATAAATATTATAAAATAACCATACATAATATTAATATTGAGCATTCATAAAAGCAAATGGAGAGCCATCTTTTGATTGTTATAAGTAACCAACTTTATTCAAGCAATACACACAATTTCCCCCCCCCCCCCCCCCCCCCCCCCAAATTTAATTTTCCATGTCTGTTAGGCTTCCAATGTTTTAAAGCTTTGCACAAACTTGCGAAGCTTCACATCAGACATGAAGCTTTGCGTTACAGCTGAAGCTTCAAATAAAACAAATAGCTAATTTTCTGGTGAACTAGAATCAAATATTAAAAAGAATTTTGATTGATTTGCAAAGGTGAAGTTTCGCTCAGGCTTACTTCCTGGTTTGAACAGAGGGTGTAGTACCCTTCCTTGCTGCTAACTGTGAATCACCATGTGTAAAACACACACACACTACAGGAGGACTGAAACATGTGGACTGAAGTAGATTTTTATTTTATCCCTCCAGGGTTATAGTGGGAGGTGATATCCCCCACCGTTTCTCCCATAGGACAGTGCGGCAAGACACTGGACTCGCTTTGCAGAGCACCTGGGCTCTTATCCTGGTTCGGCCATTCTGAATTCAGTTATTCGTGTTTTCCAAAAAATCTCTCCATTCAATTTTAATACTGAGATGGTTCCTTTCTGTAGAAAATGGCAGATTCCTTCCTCAGTATTCTTGGTTCTCATATTGTGTTACATTCTGCAGTGACCTTGCTGTTGACAAGTCATTAGGCCCAAATAAAGTGAAAGGTCTTTAAGTAAGCTGGCATCCTATAGTTCGGCCCCAGGGCCGGGCAAGCTGGGCAATCGCCCTGGGTCCCGCACCAGCCCCTTTATTACAGATGTACCTCTGATGTCAGAATTTCTTAAGACGAATAAGCAGGACCATAGTGAAGATTTAAGTTCCAGGTTGGCTTAAAATGTATTTTTTTTAAAGGGTTTTGTATTTTTCTAATTTTTCAGTGTAAGGCCTCCGAAACTGACTTTTATTTAGGGGCTATTACATGCCTCCTCTCCCCAGGTCCCCGTCAAAATATTAGGGCCCCCGCAAGGTCTGTTCTGCACAATCTGTACTCGTGCGCCAATTCGGCCGTTAACGCTCAGATCTTTTCGGGTGTCTTCCCCCTGTTGACCTTGGCCTCGAAGTCACGTTGCTGTGCGGCCAGCATTTTCGGTTTGCTTAGAGTTTATTGTTGTTTTCATTGTAGTAGATTATTTCTGGTTTTACGGGCGAGTTACATTCAGTATTGCTGTTAAAAATTTATTGGCATTTGATCTGACAAAACTCGTTAATCCGGTGTGCAGTGTTCCAGAACGTGCTGGATTAAACACCTTTCGCTGTTTGCGGTTCTTGTCGGACATTACATTCTCTAATAATTTCGTTGTTAATAAACCATTGAGCTTGAACAAAATATAAAAATGCGAGCAGGTATGCACGCTCAGGTGTGTCTTCGCAGGAGAGCGTCGGCTGGGCGGAGATCCGCCTGGTCTCGCAGCAGCAGGAGACCACCACCGTCGTGGTCGAGGTGCACCGCAGCGAGGAGGGCGCCGCCCCCGAAGAGGGCAGGGGGAGCGACGCCAGCCCCCAGCAGCTCAGGTTCTCCCGGCCGCCCGCGCCCCCGGAGGTGAGTCCCGTCAGGAGGCAGGCATCGCATCCCCACCAGGGGCGTAGTCAGGGGGGGGGGGGGGGGTTAGGGGTTCTACCCCCCCCCTTTAGCCCCTATTTTTTTCTTAACTGAAAGCAGGTTAGCTAAAAGCCTGGGTGTCTTACTGCCATCACCGGCCACTGCACTGGAGGGGAAGAGTAAGCGAGCCCTACAGATTCTCCTTCCCTTCCCCTACCCCTGTCGCGAGCAGAAGCTATAAGGTTGTGATGCCGGCCGTGACGGGTCCCGAGCTTTCAAATATCTTACACCTACTGTACTTAACCAGCGCGGTAATTATAAGCAGGTGGTGGCTGGGTAACTCTTCAAGCTAAAGCTAATTGTTTCCAGGAATAGGCCAGTTCTGCCGAAACCCAACCAGTTTTATTCCTTTTTTTTTTTTTTGTATTGTCGAGCTTCGAGCATGATTAATGATTTTGAGTGGATGTGGACAAGGCACTTGGATTGATTAAAATATCTTTAATTAATTTCTTACTTCATCACTCAAACAATTTTTTTATTAAAAAATTAATAATATTTTTACTATTACAATATTTAAAGTTAAGTACTGAAAACTGCTCAAATAGCACTATTCTACACCTTAAAATCCAAATTTTTCCGGGGGAGTCCCCCCCGGACCCTCCGCTTTAATAAGGGTGGGGGGGGGCCATGCTTCTTAACCCTCCCCTCCCCCCCATACATAAATCCTGGCTACGCTACTGATCCCCCACTAATACTTCACACAATCATAGCAGCCCAACTAAGTTTACTTATTTTATGTGCAGCTGATTTTGGTATCACGAAATTTCCCATCCAGAAAATGTTCAAAATAATGGTGTCCATGCAAAGAATGATTCATGTATGTTATTTTTTTTCTCTCTCTCCAGGTTACATTTCTGTTACAGTTGCTATATTTTCCTTTATAAGTATGTATGTGTATGCATGCTTCTGCATGATACATTTCCCATTATTATACATTTTATCTACTGTATGGGCCCTGTGTCGTGAAGCATAAAGTATTTTACCTCTTGGTCTTGTACAAGTAAACATCTGGAATTCCCTTTTTATACCATTTATTTTCCTTGAACAGGAAACTAAATTTCAAAGTAAATTTCTAGATAAATTATTTTATTCTAATACTAACTACACCTAAATTTTATAGTTAATATTAACTATACTAATTATTAAATTTGTGCCCAAACTTATTTGCGTATAATGTCGCCGTGCTACTCAAACAACTGCGCGAACTTCCACTGTCAGCTAGACTTGCACCACCTGTATTACGTCAACAGGGGGATTGACCTGCCGCTAGCAAGGTCGTCTGCCACGAAGGACAGAGGGAGAGGGGTGTGGGGGGAAAGGACCGTGTCGTCGCCTGCAGATAACGGCTCGTGTGGCACGCCGTGCAGGGGAAAGGGGGGACGAAGAGTCCAGCTGACCGGGAGAAAGACACGCGCGCCTGATACAGCGCTACCTGTACGAAGTAGCGCCGACTGGCCCGCGCGGTGTCTCACCGCGCGCAAACACAGTCACAGCGGGACGTAAAACCCAATATAAATTTTAAAGTTTTAAGCTCAATATAACTACAGGGAGTATCAGCGATCAGTTTACAATGTTATTATTACCAAACAAGATTAAAATCCAAAAAGTTAATTAAATTTAAAAAAAATTATAATTTTTTTAAATATATTTTAGGTATGCCTACTCGATTTAGGTATGCCTATAGACCAAACCACGCTCTGCTACCAATTGTAATGCCCCTCGTGCCCAAAAATTATATTATTTTAAATTTATTAAAAACACCTTGGAAACAGCTGGGCAAAATATTAAGAAAATTAAAGTTAATTACCAGAGGGGACACGAAGCGGTGAACAAGATAAAATTTACACTCCCTGCACACTAGTAACTTGGGAGTTCGTGGATCGTTATGTAGAAGAAGGTAGATGTTAAATAAATACACTATATAAATAATTTGGTCTATAGGTTTTCCTGGTTTATTTTTAAGAGGTTTTGTTTTAGCATTATTTCGACATGATAATAAAAATCTTAGTAATTAACAAAGATAAGGGGGCGCCCCTAGATTATTTAAAACAATACACATTACACCTTAACAAACAAATGATTACGTTAACAAAATTTCAAGTATAGCACCAAAATTTGATTCTCCCAACGGTTACATATATATGAGTTTCCTTGATTTTACATGTTCTGATGATTACGTTCTTAAAGCACTGCTCGCTGGTATCTTGTTAATTAATTTAGTTCCTTCTATGCAAGTGGAATATATATATATATATATATATATATATATATATATATATATATATATATATATATATATATATATATATATATATGAGCTCATATCACCCGGGTCTTCCCAGGATGACGTCAGACTGAGAGGAAAACTCTTCTAAAGGGGGAAATCAGCTGCAGGTCCCGAAGATCATGCGGGGAGCAATTTCTCTCCCCGTAAACTTTGACCCTGTCTGAAACACATGTCAAATTCAAAACGAATTAGACCTGCGTCCAGACAGTCATACACAGTCGGCGCGAAAGGCCAACAAACAGGAATTTGGGGAAGAAAATAAAAAGGCTGGATTACTCACCAAACAGGGTGTGAAATCAGGGCTCGCGAGGTGTCTCGCGCCGACATCAGCATGGCGCGTACCGAGAATTCGCGGATGCGCGGAAGAAACTAAAATTTTTAGGAAAGTAAAAAAAATAATAAAATTTAACTAAACATGACTTTTTCTAAATACTACAT
Organism: Bacillus rossius redtenbacheri; assembly: GCF_032445375.1. Classification (NCBI taxonomy): domain Eukaryota; kingdom Metazoa; phylum Arthropoda; class Insecta; order Phasmatodea; family Bacillidae; genus Bacillus; species Bacillus rossius. Next base: position 25,531,129 of record NC_086339.1, read on the forward strand.
CTGACTGGCTACTTTACCACTGGGATCACATCCCAAAGCAAGCTGACTACATTCTTGTGCACACGAATTCGCCGTTGCCGCGAAAAGCCTCTTAGCACAGAGGACGCCGGTAAGACGTGGTCAGTAGCCGAGGTCGGAGAACTAAGTGCCGGCGATGGCGGTGAAGGCTTCTAATTAAATCGGGCGCTCAGCCCTAAGAAAAAAGGGGGGGAAGGTTTGGCTCGGGGCCGAAAACATGTAGAGGTGCCCGAGGCGGGCGTGACAACAACACGACATGTGCGCTCTCTACCGGCGGTAACAGGAAGGCAACAAACAATCTACTTCTACAGGCCGCGAGAAGGAAGCATAGGGCCATAGGGTGCCGCGGCGCTGCTTTCTAGCGGCGTAAAGGGGAACTAACTGAGGCGGTGAGCTGACTTGCCACCAGGTGTCATGAGGGTGAGCTCTGCACGCTGGCTACCAGGCCCGCGGTTACTTTTTTCACCGCTAGATGTCGGGGACACGTCTGTAAGACCAGGGAGAATGTCCTTGAATTAGGCCATCGTCTTGGCTAAGTTCCCGTCAGATCACTGCTCCTAGCTTGATTTCTCAGAACTAACGGGGAGGGGGGGGGGGAGGGTGGACAGAAAACGTCACTCCGCTGGGAACACCGGGCCACTGGAGCCCCATTCGTGACGAGACTTGCTATTCTCAGCAGGCCTCTCAGAAGTAGCAGCTTGCAGCCCAGAAGCTGCTGTATGCAATTTTGGTCATGAAGAGAAATAAAATTACAAACTTGGGACGTGACTGCAGGCGAGAGAAAATCAACCGGGCTGCCCACGTCCACATTAGACAGCAAAATATCAGATTTGCCCCCTGAGAAAGGGCTTCGGTCCACTGGCACAAAGTTTAAACACGTGGCGTACACTGGCCTAACAAAGAGTAAATCACCCCCTTATCAACCAGATAAATTAAACAAATAAGATTTCCAAAAATTTTTCTTTAATTATAGAAAAATTAAAAAAGGTGACGAAATGCCTAATTTCCGGCACAAATTAATAACTAATTATTATAATTACAGAGCTGCCAACCTCAAATCACACCCATCAGTAATGGCAATTAGGTATATGAAAAAAGTACGCGTAAATCATGCACGATAAATTTTACCTGGGGCATTATAACACACTCTCAAGATAAAACAAGGACAATAATATGCAAAAGAAAAAGAAAAAGATGAATACAATGCAAATTAATGAATAAAAAAATCTATTTGAACAATACAATCATCTGAATATGTAAGAAATATTAATAATTTTACTGGATATTTTGAATCTTCAATTCAAAGTATTCAAAGTTAAACTTTAAAGCAACTGTCTTTTTATTTGCTTTTTTTTTTATCCTGGTTGGATAAGAAATGTCATGTAAACAAACAATACAAACACAAGGACTTGTAAACAATAACTGCGTTCGTTACTTTCGTTTCTTCAGATGTAGCGAAAAAACGAAGATATAGATTTATTGCTCGTCACGGCTTTAAAATGTTCTGCATGTTTCTTTGATTCAATATGCCGTCTACAGTCATCCCTTCCACCATGTGCAATCGAAAAGTCACACGTGCATACATTACAAAACCGTGGCGTTCCAAACATTTGTTAACGACAAGCATGGCCATTCTTTTGAATATTTAAGTCAAAAGTTCTGAAGACTTGCGTGTTTTTTTTTTCCCCAGATACACATTATTCTGTCACACGCTTCATTTCTAAAACCGGCACTGAAGAACACAACACTATCGAAAAACATAAAAAAATTTCACGTCTGTAGACACGACAAAAACACTATGATGAAAAAAATGGCTTTCAAGAAATAAATTAACACAACACAGGTTAGCCAAAGTACCGTACAAAAATTATCGTGATTTAAGTAGCCTTCAAACGATAAGTCCGAGAATATGTACTAGTTGTATCGTACAACGGACGTAATACCATCCCATTATTATTTGAAAACACGAGAATTAATTTACTTATTTCGACAGTACATCGTACATGCGCACACTTACTAGTTCCGTAATTTGTGCAACCAAGCGATGTATTCAAACTGCGTTCACGAAACAAGCACAGCAGAAACGGAATTTTCTCAGTTACCATGCAGCACAAAGCCTCGTTTCCGTAATAAACCAGCGATGTTCCGTAATTCCGTAATTCGGGGTTAAAATAAGTAATTACGGAAAATCCGTAATGGTTGGCAGCTTTGTAATTAATAAATAATTAATAACTAATTAAATTATTAATAAATGATTAACATGATGTTTCACAATAATAATCTAGTGTACACAAAAGTTCGATAAAATAGCACTCCTAGCACATCAGTAGAAAATAAATTATAACATTATAACAAATTAATTTGTAAAATAAGGAAAGAAGAGAAAAAATATGAACAGTCAATAAACTTGGTTAATTTCTTCGTGATTTTAACTGTTTAGTTGGTGTTATTAATATTTTGGCATCAATTACTCTTGAACAGGGTAAGTTGAGGGAAATCAAGGGGTTGGGGGAAAATAATTTTGTCGCACTCCATCTCTTATGTACAAAATGGTATCTACCTAATATACAACTTTTCAAACTCCACTATCACAAAATAAGACTAAAGACTACAGTACTGTGTGTTGTCATAATTGTAAACGAGATCTGTCCATTTCACATTACTTATACGGTTTCTTATGAATTCAGTTAACAGTAGACTTGTAATTTTCATCTATCAGGGTAAACCCAAGCATTAAAAAAATGGAACTCAACCAGGGCCCCAACTGATACCTATTCCTTGGTAAATTTGTTCTCCCCTTCCCCCCCCCCCCTCCGACTCACCCCGCCCTCTTGAGAGCCCTGCTCTAGAACACACTGTGAGTGATTACTGATTAGACAGCTTTCCATCTTGGTATGTTTAGTGCAGTTGTGTAAACCAAGTGTGTAAATGAGTCATGTAGGGGTGGGTCTGAGTTTGACTGACAAACTTTGGCTGCAGGTTCATCCTGACAAAATAAGTTGAAAACATATTTAGGATGTAGGTATAAAGTTCTTCTCAAGAGTGGTATACATGTTTCTTTGTGTATGTGTTTCTTTGTGTATGTGTTCTTGGTGTATGTGTTCTTGGTGTGTGTTTTTTGCATGTGTGTTTTTTGCATGTGTGTTTTTTGCATGTGTGTGTTTTTTGCATGTGTGTGTTTTTTGCATGTGTGTGTTTTTTGCATGTGTGTGTTTTTTGCATGTGTGTGTTTTTTGCATGTGTGTGTTTTTTGCATGTGTGTGTTTTTTGCATGTGTGTGTTTTTTGCATGCGTGTGTTTTTTGCATGCGTGTGTTTTTTGCATGCGTGTGTTTTTTGCATGCGTGTGTTTTTTGCATGCGTGTGTTTTTTGCATGCGTGTGTTTTTTGCATGCGTGTGTTTTTTGCATGCGTGTGTTTTTTGCATGCGTGTGTTTTTTGCATGCGTGTGTTTTATGCATGCGTGTGTTTTATGCATGTGTGTGTTTTGTGTGCGATGAAGAGAGAGAGAACAACACGTGTATGGCATCTGTACGAAAACTGACAGATCTGTTGTGTGGCAGGAGAGCAAGTGCACGAACCTGTCGAAGAGTCCCTCCAGCAGCTCGTTCGCGAGCCTCGCGAGCAGTGCCGCCAGCAGCAGTCTCAGCAGTGCCATAAGCCAGGAGCTCCTCAGGAGATCTCAGGTGCGTTGCCTGCTGCCGCTACATGCTCCCATCCTTGTACTGCCTGGGAAATAAGATATTTTTGATTTAAAAAAAATTGGTTGTGTGTAAAGTCGGTTTACGGACGATAGTTTAACGTGACGTCATAACAAAACATTGATGAAATAATTGCGTACTTTTATGAATAAAATTGAATCATTTATTCATTTTTATTGAATTATTACTATTTTTTATGGATACAAAGGAGTGAAATGAAATCTACAATTAAATTGATAAAATTTACTTTTATTTGCACTCATTAATTCAAATATGTTTATTAACAATAACTTTTATACATGTTTGCTATTTAACATCCTCCAATCTGTGTTATTCTGTTAAGGATAGGATGATGAAAGGAAAAGTAGGAAATGAATGGGAGTGTTTCAAGGATGATGTGAAGGAAAATGGCTTACCCAACACTAAGATGCAGTCAAAAATAATATATATTTGCGCCACGGACTCTGCAGCAATGGTAGGAGGTTCAGGTTTGCAAAAAGCAATATAAAATGAGTGTAATGGGACACAGCGAAACGGGACAATGTGCGTAACGGGACACTTTTTCGTGCGTGCAGCCGGCGTTCATCGATTTATTAGACGTCACGTCAAAAAAAAACAGTATTTAAACCTTATGAAGTACAACCTCATAGCTGGTCGGAAAAATTTAAAATTGGTGTTAACTAAAGAATACAGGAACACAACAATATGTACTCGCATATGCGTTAAATATTTCAACAAAACTCAGCATAAACCTCGATACTTATTCCCTTATGAAATTGTGTAACGGGTGCTTTGGCTTAGACTTGCAGACTGTTCAGAAAGTATGAAACTGTGTGCAAACAAATAATGGTCTTAGAATAATTCTGTTCAAGTCATGGTTATTGATCTGTCATTAAAAACTAGTGTTACAGTGTGTAGTTTCAGTTTGTGACTGCTAATATCTTTTTTTTTTCCAGAAACGTGAGGAAGACAGTACGCAAAAGGGAGACGACTGTAAGAAAGAAATACTGAAGAGGATAAACAATGAGAAACGACAGCAACATGAGCAGGTGTGTATTCAAATGTAATTTTTTTTCCATTAAAGACTAACAAATGAATAGTGCTAACTATGTATGCAAGATAACAGATAAGGTATAAACTATTCTTTATTATATTTTTTTACTGTAGTATTTCATTGAGAAGGAGAAATTAGGGTGGTTAACTGGTCAGTTGGTCCGCTTCCCAACAAGGTAATTTCCAGGGGGGTCATCCTGGAATTTTTCAACCAGTGAAATTTGGCGGACGTTTCTGTCAGCCGGTGGATTTTTCCTGCTTCTGTCACTTATCCATCTCACAATTTTACTCTCATCCATCCACATGCCTCGATGTCTACGGGAAGGAGAGGGGATGATGATGCCTAAGCCAGTGATGGCTCATTTCGATGGTAGGCCAGTGTGAGGCTTCAACTAAGTGAATCAATAGAAGCTCTTTTTAATATTCAATTTGGCTTTGCCAGGAAATTTGCTGTTCATTATATTTGGAACTGCCGTTCTAATGCAAATCTTAAGTGTCTGGTGAAAAGCTTTGTGTGTGTTGCAAAACTTTAAAACATTGGAATTAATTAATGACTTTCAAGTGGTGATGAGTTTGTTATAAAATTACCTCAATCTTCTATACTGTTATCTTTAAAGTACAAATTTAAAATAAAATAATTGAACACTTGTCACTTACGGTTATGTATCCATTTGTTCCTAATATTTATTGGTTTTTGAAGTAAGCAATTATTCATTATTATGCTTTAAATCTTTTTTCTTTTATTTACAATTCCTTTTTAAAGAAAAGTTTTTTCCCCCCAAAACCATAATAGATCAATTATTATTACTACAAGTAAAAGAGTGCATACACATAAGGATTATCACCAACCCCCCCCCCCCCTCCCCCCCCAAAAAAAAATCCAAAAAGTTTTATATTGCCACCAACAAATCTAATAAAATTCTGCACAAATAAGACAAACCTGTAAGACTAAACTTATAACAAAGGTAAAGAAAACTGATAACGTTTGGTCGTACTTATCTGAAAATTCGTAAATATGATCACACAATTATTAACTAAGCATCCCTCCGACTTCATAAATATATTTGGTTTGGACTATACAATATTATATAATGTGGATTTGATATATACTTATTTGCTAAAAAAAATTATCAGATTCCACTTTATCTAAATAATATTCTTAACATTTATTACATATAAAAAAGTATTTTTGGCTCATCAACATGTAGCAATTTAAATAGTTTCCTTAAGTCATACCTTAAGTCCCTTGAAAATATCATTACAGTTTTGCTTCTCTCTTGTCACTTAATGTCACTGTGAAGGTGTCTCATGTCGCTCATGTCACTTATGTCACTGTGAAGGTGTGTGTCCTCTTGCTCATGTCACTGTGAAGGTGTGTGTCCTCGTGCTCATTTCACTGTGAAGGTGTGTGTCCTCGTGCTCATGTCACTGTGAAGGGGTGTGTCCTCGTGCTCATGTCACTGTGAAGGTGTGTGTCCTCGTGCTCATGTCACTGTGAAGGTGTGTGTCCTCGTGCTCATTTCACTGTGAAGGTGTGTGTCCTCGTGCTCATTTCACTGTGAAGGTGTGTGTCCTCGTGCTCATTTCACTGTGAAGGTGTGTGTCCTCGTGCTCATGTCACTGAAGGTGTGTGTCCTCGTGCTCATGTCACTGAAGGTGTGTGTCCTCGTGCTCATGTCACTGAAGGTGTGTGTCCTCGTGCTCATGTCACTGTGAAGGTGTGTGTCCTCTTGCTCATGTCACTGTGAAGGTGTGTGTCCTCGTGCTCATGTCACTGTGAAGGTGTGTGTCCTCGTGCTCATTTCACTGTGAAGGTGTGTGTCCTCTTGCTCATGTCACTGTGAAGGTGTGTGTCCTCTTGCTCATGTCACTGTGAAGGTGTGTGTCCTCGTGCTCATGTCACTGAAGGTGTGTGTCCTCGTGCTCATGTCACTGTGAAGGTGTGTGTCCTCTTGCTCATGTCACTGTGAAGGTGTGTGTCCTCGTGCTCATGTCACTGTGAAGGTGTCTCTCTCATTGCTAATGTCTCTGGATGATACCTGTCTCTCTCATTGCTAATGTCTCTGGATGATACCTGTCTCTCTCATTGCTAATGTCTCTGGATGATACCTGTCTCTCTCATTGCTAATGTCTCTGGATGATACCTGTCTCTCTCATTGCTAATGTCTCTGGATGATACCTGTCTCTCTCATTGCTAATGTCTCTGGATGATACCTGTCTCTCTCATTGCTAATGTCTCTGGATGATACCTGTCTCTCTCATTGCTAATGTCTTTGGATGATACCTGTCTCTCTCATTGCTAATGATGTCTCTGGATGATACCTGTCTCTCTCATTGCTAATGATGTCTCTGGATGATACCTGTCTCTCTCATTGCTAATGATGTCTCTGGATGATACCTGTCTCTCTCATTGCTAATGATGTCTCTGGATGATACCTGTCTCTCTGTGTTGAGCGCAGCTGATGGAAGAGTTCAAGAGGGCGCACCGCAAGATGTTTGCTCACGCGGTGCCAGCCCAGGTGGTGAGCGAGGACAGCGCGGATGGCAGCGAACAGGTGAGGCCCGGCTTTGTTCATGTCCGTGGGAATCTCCTGCTCGTAGTTGCATAACCGGCTCCCCCCAATTACCCCGGGTCCCGGGGCGAGGGCGGGAAAACTCTCCCAGCCGAGACGTTGTTGCCACGCTAGCCGCGTTACAAATGCTGCTCTCGTTAATGCAATGTCGTCGCGCGTAGGACCAGTGTACACGCTGCTGGAACAATGTGATACTGCGCTGTGTTGTGTGGCTGAACAGTGCGGGCTCTAATAAACCATTCTCTGGTTTTGTTTTGATTTTGTACATATGGTTTTGTGAGGTGCTAATTGTGTGACACAGTAAATGTTTTTTAGTGAATTGCAGTGTACATTTTAAGAAAGTGAAACACGTTAATTAATTTATTTTTAAATAAACTTTTTATTTTTTTTAAATCTCAAACATTTGGTCAAGTTTATGTGCATTCAGAGTTCACAGTTTTAACCTGATTGTTTTAATATAATTGTCAGTTTTTGAATGATAAACAGCTTTAAAGAATTGTTATCTGTATTTTTCTCGTGAACAATACACTTGAGTTGTAGTATTCAGACAACCGAGAGATAATATTTCAGTTAGCAAGAAATTTAAGCCTGATTGACTTTGGTAATTTTATGAAATATCCCTCTTTGATTAGAACATTATATGTGAACTAGTTTCTTAACCTTGCATAGCTTTCAGGAGTTGTTAAAGTTCAAACACGTATAAACAGAAGATGAGAGCTCCAACACAATTTATAATATTTCATTAAGCATGAGAGTAAAAGTAACATTAAACTTTAATATTAATGGAAGCTGCCAAACATTATAGTCACTTATTTTTTACTCAAAAATTAATTAAATCTGAGTGTAGAAATTGACTAAAAAACTTAGAAAGGTTATACAGCTAATATTTTACACTACTGTTGAATAATATTGGGTAATATCATAATTATTTATACTCTTTTATTTTTGAGCTCTTAAAAATGCTCTAACTAGTACAATGCCTAATAATTTATATTCTAACTTTACCCTTACATACACTTCTATACATATTTATATTTTATAAAAAAGCTGGTCCCAAAAATGTTAAATTTTAAACTTATTCCTCTACAATGTCTTATAGTATCTTGGTTTTAAAGCAAAAAACTAAGATAAAAACATTATTGCAGTGACAAAATATTCCTAAAATGAAATGACAATGGTATCTTCACCAGATAAGTTTATCTTACTAGGTAAAATTGAAGTTTTGTTCTTCGGATTAGCTTTTGTGTACACAATGTTAGCTTTTTATGTGCTTCTATGTAATGGCTGGTTTTATCTTATCTCATCTCTCAACATGGCCATATGACCTGTACAAAGGTCCCAAGTATTAGGAGTTAAATTTGTTGCTTTTGTCCAGATTAACTAAATATAAATGCATATACATTTATTTATACTCTGAATAAAAATTTGATTTCTTAGAAAATATGTTTTGTTGATAACTGAAAACTTCGTCAAATCATGCAGAATATTTTTGTTGGATACCTGACTCGAGAATGCACATGTATTAATTTTTTTACATTTGAGTGTTGATGAATATTTAATCTCCGTGACAGTTAAACTTGTTTTGAGTAATAATTTTGTTCCCTTCATATCAGTGTTTTTAAGTATTGATTGCATTAGTTTCCCATTAAGGAGTGTTATCTCTGAGAGTGCAAACACACACTTGACTCACTGTTAAGGTAAAGCACGTGTGAAGTGATAACGCGCGTGATTAACATTGTCGCCCCGGGGGAGCGAGCGAGCGTAATCAGTGTTTGTCTCCTTGTCCTTGGACTCGGCCGAGTGTGCCTGCAGCAAACACGTTGTGTGTGTGTGTGTGTGTGTGTGTGTGTACTGAAGCGTTGGGATCTGCGCACAGACTGCTAGCTGCGCCTTGGTTGTCTGTCCGAGTGGGTGGGGATTTGCGGCGTTTTGTGTGATTTATGGAAGTTGCAAGCTCCTGAGAGCATGCAGCGGGGAGGGAAGAAGCCGTCCGTGACAGTAGTTGTGCGGAGTTACTGGGTGAGTGCTCGTAGCCATTCCCGTTCATCAATGATCTCCGTTCTCCCTACTGTGTGTGCGTTATGTGGGTTAGTGTGTGGTTTGTGTAGAGAATGGCTGGAACGTTTTGGACATGGATATAAGGTAATGTTTTTTGAATATAATTCTAAAACTGAAATCATAGTCATCCTTATATTTAAAAAAAAACTAGCAAAACTGATTAAAAATTGTGTTTCATAAATAAATAGAAATACAAACCGCTGGACTATTTGACATAAAAGTGGGAAAATTTTGAAGCTTCCGCATGCAGATTTTAGGTGCCTGTTAAGTACATGAGGCTAGTATAGGAGGTTGCCTTGATACTATAAGAACAATGAAGACAGCGTGACTTCACTGTAACATCACTCACGGCTCCAGAGCTTTAGGTCCCTCACTTGTTAGCAGTCTTTCACCTGCTAGTTTATGAATAGTCCAGATGAGACGAACCCAGTACTAATACATTATAGTCAAATAAGACTTAATTATTTTTTTAGTGGAGTCCTTAAAAATAGAAACGAGCTTGAGTAGTTGCGGAAGTTTTTCTTTGAGGTGTGATAACAAATCATTGTAGATTTTGAGTGATCAACCATAATATTAACATCACAAGTATTATCAAAGAGTGACCAGTCATGATATTTTAGAGCATTATATATGCCAAGATAATCACCAATCTTATAATTTTCAAATGAAGAAGCATCATTTTAATTTCTTGATACTACCTATGTTAAATTTGATGTTGACCTAAATGGTAGGATGTAGTGAATCTTCTTTCATGAAGGAATCCAGCGCTTTTCTAACCGAACAGAGTTCTAGTTTAGTGAAACACAAGTCCAGCTGCTGATTGGAAGGTTGAGAGTAATTAAATTATGATAAACCCATTGATGATATAAAGTTAATTAAGGCTTGATAGTAGATTGCAAAATATTTAGTGTGTGCATTTGTGTCCAGTTGACACTTGGCATGTTGAAATCAATTACTACTAGTAGATTGTCTTGGGTATTAGCAAATTTATCTTCTAAGTCTTCAAAATAGGATGTATATGTTGAGGGAGTTGTTTGTGGGGGAATATAAATATTACCAAGGATTAAAGTTTTGGTTTGATAGGTTTTTAATTTTACCCAGACAGCTTCAATTTCAGGATAATCAAATTCAAGATTTGGTATTACATTTTTGAACTTATGTTTATTAATAGCTATCAAAATGCCATGTCCTCTTTCCATCAAGGTTTATGAGGGGTCTCAATGTGTTCTAAATATATAGTAATTATCATTTAAATAATGAGAGGTGATGCTATTATTAGTAAACCATGTTTCTGTAAGGCATATTATATTGTGATCAATTGTATTTTGACACTTGACATTTGAAACACGAAGGTCAATGTATACATGAGATTACTGAGAAACATCCCAATCCTCCATTCCCGCACTCCCTAAAGCAGAATTTCATTAATATGTACTGTCTCATAAGATTTCGAGAAACATTATTCCTATTGCACTGAAATAAGCCTCTTCATTGGTTTGTTCAGCCCAGGTGATGCCGGATACTTAAGCTAGTTTCAATTTATTTTATTTTAAAAGTGCATCATGTATTTATTTAGTTGAAATAGTTATTGAGAAGTATTTATCTTAATATTTGTTGAAGAAAACAGTGTCTTCATGAATAAAAACAATGTGTAAATATAGAAACAACAGCAACACTGAAATATTGCATTTTAAAAGCGAAATTGACCTAAAAATAAAACCGTAAAATCTTGTTCCTATGTATGGTTGGCCAATAAGATGAAAACAAAACAGGTTGCAGTGTCTTGCATTTTGCTTTAGCGGGAGCATGAAGTAAAGTAAACCACAGAATTACTACAGTTGCTTGGGGTTCCACAACTGTCACACTTGACCCCTGTTTGCGAACTTCTGGTTATCGTGCTATGCACTAACTTTGTGATCATGCTCTGTGATATTGCCACGAGTCTGTGATGCAGCCAAGCTACATGCAACTGAGTAAATTCAAAGTATCAGTTCAACTCAATTAATCCAGTTGATTTGTGAACTAGTATAAATTAAACACCTGTGACTTAATTTATGCTAGCATATTGTAAGAAAATTTAGCACTTACATCTTTTTTGTTTAATTTAGAAATGCATTAGAAATTTTTTTTTGTACAAAACTTAACTAGAGGGTTATTTGTAGGTATGCATTTTGTATGTACGAATATTTAGATTACAAACATGTAGAAAGTAAATATTAAGTTTTCAATAATTTGCATTAAAAAATGTTTATTTCACAATAGTAGATGCTAATTTGTAAAATAATAATTGCTATTTTTTTTCCAGCCCCTAGTGATGGAATGCATCATTCTTCGTTTTGTGGTGCCAGTTTTCCACGTGGTTTACTCACGTGAACGTGGAATGTTGCAGGACCGAGAGTCCCCAGACCACAGGAGGCGTGAGAATGTGCCCCCTGCCGTTGGTTCGGCCGAGCAGGCGCCCGTGGAAGCCGCGAAGGAGCGAGAGCTGAGGCCGAGCAAGGTGCAGGAGACTGCGACCACGGAGAGGGACAAGAAGAGCAGTCTGTGCCAGCCCCCACCGCCCCCTCCGCCACCGCCACCGGTACGTGCTGTTAGAAGTAAAAGTGCTTGCCTCACAAAGTTTAAAATGTTAAACTACATTTAGTAAAACTATTTCATCTGCCATCGTTAAAACCAGACCAAAGAAACCTGGCTGAAGCGGGAAGAAAAACGAAACAAACATTCGAGTAACTACACCAAACACCACTCGTGCACAACACATACTTTCAACACTTGCAAACCATTTCATTATAACTATCCCTTTTGGTTGAAAATTGAATCTAAAGACTTCTGTATCTCAAAATTTACTTAAGTTCTTGGAGGGAAGACTAAGTTAGACAGCTGCACAAAACTGTTAGTAAAACTGTTAACAAAACTTCCATAAAATGTTAGGTCACTGTTGCTTCTAGAGGGCTGCACATTGCATGCTGAAAAGTTAACGTGCTAATTTTGAAGAAGCATTCCTTTCTGGTGGATTAATAAATGGATAAATGCATGATTGACATGATAATACAACTACATGTCTGCTACAATCACATTTCATGTTAGCACTCAATACATTTACTAGATATGCTAGAACTGGCCATAGATTATATTAAATACCAACTTAAAAAGGTAAAAGTCGAATGACAGCCATTCAATTACAAACATACGTGGGGAAAATGTGTTTCCAACAAATTTGGTCTTTTTGTTTTAAGTGATTGGCTAGAAAAATTTCAAAGTTGAGGAAATTTGACAAATGTTTCTTTTTCTTTTTTTTTTCTTTTATTTGAATGTGTAATAATAAATAAATAGGTGGTAAACTTTTTCTTTTTAAATTCATTTATTCTAGTCTGAATAAGTTTGTAACTTTATCTGCGTCAAATGTTAGTAGCCTTCCGACTGCAAATAAAGGTATGTAATAGTAGCAATGTAATGTACTACATTAAAAATCGCAAACTGCTCCTTTTTTTTAGTAGCAAAAATATTGTTACCTCTTAAATGATAAATAGTAAATTTTTTAAAATTTTTTTTATATAATATGAAAAAAGATAATTTCATAACACACCAAGAGTAGTACGTATTCTTATAACAGTTATTGAGACCAGTGCTAGGATATTAATGTGGTTGTTACAACTTTATGGGAATTTCTTGCCATTTAAAAATAATTTACAAATTACAAATTAAAGTGGTGTAAATGTGATACCTGTCGTACAGTTGGGCGACCACAAGGAAAGAAATGATTTCAGATGCCTGCGGACGAAGGTGATTCGACGCCGAAGAGGCCCGTGCCGCTTCCAAACGGAAACGCTTCTCCCCCGAGTTGCCCGACCCCGGACTACGACACGGCGAGCACGAGGTCGTCCAGCTCGTACTCCCCCACCCCCTCGCTCGCGGGCGGGGGGGTGGGCGGCCCCCATCCCCCGCCCCCGCCCGCGGCCAGGCCGGCTGCCGGGGGCCGAGGGGGGGAGGGCGGCAGGGTCCCGGACAGTGTGGAGATGGAGAGCCTGGAGTCGTTCACGCTCAACAACCCGGCGCTGCCCGACCCCAAGCCCCCGTCCACGTACTTCTCCAGCCTGAAGGCCAGGAAGGACTCCCAGAGCTCGAGGTGAGCAGACAGACAGTTTTCTACCTCTATGCCGATAGAATGTTTGCCACCGAGCAGATGTTAATTGAGATAATATTCCTTTTCTTTTTTCTCGGTAAAAGAGTAAAAGCATACCAGTAGGGTTGTGTAGGTTCAGTTTTTTTTCAAACCGATTAAAAAAATTATTATTTTTAATTTTTTTTTTTAATTTTAAACTTTAATTTAGTATTTTAGTAATTTAAAGTTGATAATTTTATTTTAATTTCAATAATAATAACTTAATTTTAGTAACTTTTATTTAACCTGGAATTGTCTTAACCTTAAGGAAAGGGAATTTGAAATGAAAAGTGATCAGTGTCATTTGAGTATTTATGCCTGTTTTCTTGTACCCTATATTCCATATTTAACTACCCCCATTGCTAAATATTATGCTTTATTTAAACTTACTCCAAATGCTTACGTGTTTTCCTGCAAATGGTGGTAGCTATCAATATTTTAAACTTCAATAAACTCAATAAATGGTGCAAAAATCCAATAAATTCGTTGAATGTAAGACACGATGGATTCTCAGATACGCCCATTTTTAAGACCAAAATTATTGAAAAAAAAATGTGCGTCATAAAATCGACTAAATTTGTTACTGCGCATTGCACAGCTTTCTCTCCAGTTCCAGTTCAACACCGCTGTCTTCCAAGGATTCCTCGCTGAAGAGAACCAGCCCGAAGGCACGTCCCGTTTCGGTCACCATCGGGGAATACCCTTCGGGCATGGAGCGGAAGATGCCGTCCAAGTTCAATTTCCTGTCTGGCTCCACCGCGGACGTCAGCAGGGCGACCTTGAACCCGGCGAGCGGCGGCGCACCAATAACCAGTCAGCTGCAGTCGGAGTTGGTTCAGACTCTGTCCAGATCGAACCTCAGGAAGAGGACCGAACGACTGGTGTGCCTAGTTAAATGAAAAATATTTTATTGTTTAGTTTTATAAACTTCAGTATTCTTGTATGTTCATTTCGTAATAATTAAGTTGAAAAGTAATTTTTTTGTGATAAAATTTATTCTTATAAGTTTTTGTTGCACAGGAGTGAACATAATTTTGAAGTAAAAAAATAAACAGTAACACAAATATGTACTCAAGTCTTCACAGGTTACTTGTAGATACACAGAGGAAATATTTTTTTGTTCTGTGTAGGTCAAAGAACAAGAACTGGATTGAAAATACTTGCCTATCTTTTTTTTTTTAAATGATCTACCAACAATACATTATCTCTGGTGGTTGTATGTATTGAAAGTGTATGTAATTAAAAAAAAATTAGTAATTTAACAATTTGTATTGATACCATTTAAGTGTGCATACAAATAATAAGCATACATAGTGAAATACGGCTTCACTCTAAAAGTAAATGTTTAAGAGATATTACACATATAGCTAAGCACTGGTACACAAATGCCAAAATTTGCTTTAAAATTATTTTCTTTGATATGAGGGCTCTATATTTGAACTAAGATCAACAAATATATAATAATGAGCTTTGATTGAGTAATTTGATGATTTGTCTGCAAGTATTCTAAAAGTGTTCAATATTTATGAATAATTTGATATTCGATCAACATTTCAAATCAAAATTTTTTCTTTATTATTCTTAACTAATAGGTACAGAAGTGGAATTCGTTCACAAAAATTTAAATGAACATAGTTCAACATCTATACACCAAGAATTGTTATTCATTAATTTGGATTTTTTTTTGCAAAATAGTTCATACATGCATTTCATGTGTAAAAATATGTGATTGACATAAAAAATTATTAAAAATACAATTATTTTTATGTTTTTTATCAGTTTTTCAACAAAACAATTTCAGTGTTGAAAATTTTCCTGATAACGTAAATTTGTTTTAATGAAACCACCATAAAAAAATTTCTTTTCTATTTTAAATATCTGACAAAAAAATTGTATAATACTGGCATATTTTAAGTTTCCAAGCATAATATTATTTATCTTTGCTGGAATGCATATCAAACAAGCAAGAGCTGAACACGGCATGCATGTACATAATATTTTAATATGTAACTTTATATTGTTCACAGGAAAATTTAAAGGGCTCGACAGAAACTACCAACGGAACTGTAATCATCCCAGTGAATTCTCAGCCATCTGTGAAAAGCAACTCTCTCTCTTGCAATACAACTTCAGCTGCCTTACTGAGCTCTTCAGGGAGTTTGCAAATGAATCACGTCCCCAGTAAAAAGCCAATCGTTACCTCCAACAGCAAGCCTTGCAATATCTTCCAAATGCTTCCAGACAACAAGAGTCACATATCATCCTCTGCAAAACCTGCAATTCGAGATGCTGCTGAGAAAATAGCAAACACTTTTGCAAATAACAACCGACTGACTATCAAAGTGGCAAATGGCACTGCAAATACCACAGCAGTGAATAAACAGAAAGGTATGATAATTACGGTCAAAACTTTTATACAGTAATTATTATTGCATTACAGCTTACGTTATTATTGGCTGAAATAGAGTTTTCAATCCCTTAAGTTTGCAGATTTCAATTCCCATTTTTATTCTCATATTTGATCATTTCTTCGATTTTGTTTGCATCAGATTCTGTACTCAAGATAAATGTTATATATTAAATGATTTAATTTACTATGGTAACAATACATTAATAATAGAAATAACACTTGTAATAAAATGATGTTTTATAATGATTGTAGTTAAAATATGTTGCTATAAAGTAAAAGTAGTGTTTATTAATTGTGGGATTAAAGCTTTCACTCACTAGCAATGTTTTAAATAATAAACCATTATTAATTAAATAGATTTACCATTGATAGTGTAGATTACATATTAATTAACCAAACCCTGATTATTATAACAAAATCCTATAAAATCGAACAAGACTCCTATTAAATGAGGCTGATATCCTGTATAATCAGCAAGTGTTCTGATTATTTAAAAGACTTGATTAATTGAAAAACTCTTTAATAATTGAAAAACTCATCTTTAATCAAAAACTCCCAGTTTATCGGAAAACCAGTTTATCGGAAAACCCTATAAAAAAATCTTTAATTTAATTTGCCAAAAATTGCAATTTACTGTATTGAATAATCATTATTGATGGTATTTATAAAATAGTAGTAGGATATTTGCATTCTTGAGATTTTGCTATAGGAGTAGAATCAACCAGTTTCAATTTAAATACCATTGGCCTCTCCTTTGATACTGTTGGAATCTCCAGAACCAGCTGATCTTGCAATCAAAATCGACCTAACATCATTCCAAAGAAATTACGTATTTAGCTCTGCAAAACATTACTATAATTTTTTTAAGCTAAAAATTACTTTGCAGAAGATTTTTCAGTGGGAATTTTTGCAGCTTTCTAGTCACTTATGCTTTTATTCCCCCACGTTTTATAGATTTTTTTAATTTCTTGTGATCTTTCTCATGTGATTAATTTGACCCAGTACACTTGCACTATGAAACTTGACAAATATTTTTTTATGTTTATTTTTGTGTTTTTGCTTTACCATTTTAATCTTCATTAGTGCACCTATTTTTTAAGCTATTAAAATTATTTATTAATTTTGAAATTGTAAATGTGTTGAATGTTGGAACCAAGCCTTTTTCATCTGCAGCCTGAAATATATTTTCAATTTAAAATCTTGCAGTAGGTACCTACTGTAGAAATCATACGAACTTAGAAAATATTTGTTTTGGATTTAGTTTGTACCGATATTACACAATTCATGTTAATCTCAAAAGTAAAAATAAATGTGATGATTGTATTGCTTAAGTTTTAAAATTTTTCAGATGCCATTGTGGATTCTAAAACAAAAGAGAACATCAATGAAACCCCAGTGCACCCAAATGGAATTCTAAAGAATGGTACAAATTTTGCTTGGCAAAACTCAAAGCAGCCGCATGCAACGATTGTTCATCAAAAGAGCATCACTTTTGGGAAGAAGTAAGCAAGCATTTTATTTGCTCGAGTGTTATTTTCAGCTTATTTAGTGAGTAGGTACTAACACTTTCTATGAGAATAGCCCTCTTATGTACCACTGGCTATTTTTTCTCTCTCTCAAAAGTTGGATCACTGTCCCTTTAAATGTTCGGAAAGCAAGTCCAGTTGCTTAACACTTGCCACCTCACTCCAATTTATTTTATTTTTTTCCGTTTTCATAAAATAGTGAAAATTGTTTATGTTTTTTAATGTTCATGGTTCACTCTGAATTTGAAGATGATCAACCATATTTCCAGCTACCAGTGTTTAATGTATATGTTTGTATGCTTTTATGAGTTCAAATCAAGTATACATTTTTTTAACAAATTTAATTTTTTTTATTCGACAAGGTTAAAGCTTGTGGATTGAGTTTTACATACTGTATTGTAAATTCAAAGAAAGTTCTTTACGAACGTATGTGATTCCAACTTGAAATAGGCATGATTTTAGTTCCTTCATGGTTCGCAAGGGGGAATCAAAAAACCATTCCCTCCCTCTTCCTTTTGATTCTCTCACCCTCCTTTTCACCTCCATATGATTGTGTCTTGTAGTTGGATCCCAATTTCATACATTCCACACAGCAGAAAAGGCCAGGATTTCTTTCTTAAGTATTGATTCAGACAGACATAAAATAGCTATTGTGTAAATTATTATTTTTTTTCTTAGAAAAATTATAAACCAAAATCTTTGTTGAATGACTTTGAAAATGGGGTTTTGATGAGTGCCACTGTGCGATTATGGGCGACACTGGCCCGGTTGTAGCTTCTCAATGCGTGACGTGATCCAAAGGTGGTATCAACAGACCTTAACCCTGTCACTAGTACCTTGTGCAAAAACCCCTCTTATGACGTCAAATTTTTAAAGTAAATTTTTGTCTCTGCAAATACGTAAGTATTACATAATCTTTAAACACACACGTATATTAAATATACTGAGTTGTCGTAATTCAAAACATTGGACTTGTGTTTTCAAGGAATTGGCTTCAGTCACTGTTAAACTAGCCTGATTTTGGTTTTCTGTGGTTTACCAAACTCACTGTTCAGTCAAATACTTTGATGGTTCTTCACCATGAGCCTTGCACGTGATAAATATTTAATTGGGTAAAACAAGAAAAATGTGTTTTTTCCCCCTTCATAAACATATGTTTACATACAGCTTAAATTTAGGTTTAATACTACTGTATACGTGGACCTAAGTTGTTTAACCAATGAATTGATGTACAATTAACAAAAAAAAAATTCCTGCCTTCTTTAAAAATAATTTTTGGAATAACCATTGTTTGAACGAGCGGGGTCCGGAATAGCGGACCTCTGCTGCATCTTAAAAATATATTTTTAAATAATAAAATATAAATTTATTTCAAAGTTTTATTCAAACAAATTGAAATTAATGTTTCTAAAGGGTTGTAAATGAATTAATATATTTATTTACATCAATGAAATTCACAATAAAAACTCTTTTTAACTAAACTGCTGAGCATTATGATAATTTGCATATGTCAGCAGTTATGAAATCTGCTGATAGTGAATAGTAGCTAGCTGACCTACTTGACAAGAGATACTTATATAAAATTCATGATGGATTGTTTGTTCCATACCCGCCACATAATTTAAAGCTGTAGAAAATACAGTTATTTTCAATATAATGTGTTCATAAGTTATTTTTAATGTTAATTTTATCTTTACAGGACAACCATAATAAGTGATGTAGCTGTGTCCGAAAATTGACACCAAGATCAAGCGCGTGTTTTTAGCTACAAAGAGTGCACAATATTCTTCACGATTCTTCTCACCCACCGTTACAGTTAGCTGTCGAAGCTGACTTTATTTTGAAAGCTTTTTACATGCATTTTTTGCTTTTTTCATCTTTGCATTTGTATGTATTTATGTATTTAACATTTGTAAAGAAAGTCTGTTTAATTGTATTGTAGCTTCTGGTTTGTTTTAAGATTCCTAATGATAGCAGACATAATGTTTACAATTTTTATATCGGGTATATGTTTCTGTGTCTTAATTTGTGTTGTTTTTAAATGAAAAAATATTTTTGAAATATTGTTTTGAAGTTGCAGCTTTAAAAATTGGACAGAAAACTATTAAAAATCGGGGAAATTTGATTCGTTTTCAATAGTTCTACATTATGATGAAATTTGAGTTGCAGTGTTGTTTTATTTAGTATGACTATTGAAAGTGTTTACTTCAGTTACTTATTTGGATGTTTCATTCTGCCTAGCTGAGTGACTTACTTGTAAGAAACACAACCCAAAAACCAGAGCTGGGGTCAAGTCTCATTTTATTAAACTGAAACACATTGAGTCCATGGAGACCGACTAATCTTGAAAATTCAGTTGGTGATTCATGAAATTGTAGATATTGTATGTACATATTTTGAATCATCATCATAACTGCTGTTTTTCTCTCTGTTAAATTATAAGCTGTCTTGATCTGAAATTGACTGTTTGACTTGTAAATCTCTCTAAATATGTGAACAATAAACTTTAAGTACTTTTACAGGTACCTATTATTTTCCATTCATTGTTGCTCATATTTCACTTCAATTGGAATTTAAAAAAAAATTGTTTTTGGAAATAAGAGGAATGTATTTTTTTTTCCCATAGTTGATAAATATTGCTCAAAATCTGTAAACATTGATTAAAATAATTAGGTGTAAGAAACAAATTTAGGTCATTAGTGCTAAAAAAGCCACAACCTAGTATGGTTTTTTTTGCATTAAAACCTACTACATATATTTATTTGTTTTCTAAATATACTTATATCTACCTGTATAATTTTTTATAATGTACTGTTTGAAATTATTGTTTTGTAATGAATGGTGAATGATCTGAATTTTTAGATTTGTATATAGATTTCCTGGCAGTGTTTACAAGTACTTACATATGTGTTCTGTGATGTTTAAAACATCACTTCTATATCCAAAGACAATAGGAAATGTGATTTCTTTGTAATTTTTTTAATGAGAATATAGAATGTTCTTGATAAAATATTGTTGCCAAAGGGTTGTTTATGTAATATGTACATTAGTGTCTTTATTATATATATACCACTTTACAAACTGATGATGCATATCAAAAATAAAATTCATAAAATCTGAATACAAAAATATTAGCTACCGTACTTATGTAAATGAGTGTGACTTTCATTCTTAGTCAGTTTGTAAGTAATATTATTTTTATCCTCATTTTAAGATGTGTATATGTGTAAATAATATGTATATACGAAGATATTTTCATGACGTAGTTATGAGAAAGTAACATGTGTATTTTTAATGGTTTTGTGTAATGTGTATAGTGACACTAATCTGCAAAGATAAATGGTCTAGTGACAGATTTCATAGTACTGTAAGTCTGAATAATGATGTTCTTAAATTAAGAGCATGTTGTATCATTAAGTATGACAAAATAAGCTATGTGAAATTGTATGAAAGTTTTAGATTGTTTTGAACAAATACACATATTTTCTTGGAAATAAATGTTTTTTTTTGTATTGGTATTATTGTTCATGAAAAATTTTCAATTGGTGATTATTTTGTCTGTCCTGTTAGCTTTGTTAATAGCAGTGGTTTCCTCTGTTCACGAGAATTCACCTTTTTTTTTTCAGTGTGTGTAAAGCTGTAGTCACAATGCCATGATGAACACGATTAGGTGTTGTACAGCATTCCAGCATGACAGAACCACTTTGCCTGCTGTTTACTTTCTCAAGTTCTTTACATTTGTTGGTGGGAATGTTTATTTTTTTTTTTTAAAGATTTTGGGGGAGGGGGTATATATCCTCAATGAACCCCCTCCCCTTTTTTTTGCATACATTGCTGGCTGTGAGGGCATGTAATCTGCAGGGAGGAGGGAGAGAAGTGTACTGTCTGCAAATGCACAGATATTGTCTTCCTTTGCTCACTTATAATCTGTGGTACATAAGCATCAGAGGAGTTGTACCAAGGAGCTTTGAAGGACAAGACATTCCCATACCTATACATGGGCACTTGAAGAGTTGCACTTCTTTCTGGCCACACAAGTTAGTAGTATTTTATCTAACCCTTTTAAGTTATCACAGCAAATGACATCAAAAAGATAAGCTCTATGGCAGTGTTAGAGTTTTGGGATTTTATGGATTAAATGGTCACGTGATCACAATTTTTCTGGCCAACAGTAGTGACAACTTTGATCAAAAACGAAGGTGTCCAGTTTTTTTAACAATGAGTTTCATTTAAAAAAATTATCTCAACTTATATTTCTAGAATAATATTCTTTTGTCACAATTGTCTGAAGACTGTGATTGTTCTAAGCCATCCACAATTTAGATTTCAGCATAAAATATAGGTGATGAGCAACTGAAAAAATAAGCCATGTGTAATGAATTTGATGCAATATTGTATTTACATTGAAAAAGTATAGAAAGAAAGTAAGTAAATTCTAAGCACAGGATTAATATGTATAAATATGCTTGCCTCTGCATATAATATAGAAAAATGATTAGTTAAGAGTGCATACAAGTGTACAACTTAATAATTTTCTATAAAATATGTAATATTAGTAACAACCGGTACCAAACATTACTAACTTCAAAGCTGAAACTTTTGTGAGAAATTAGTTTACAAGTTCAAACCAGTCCATAGAGAATGTCAGTGCTTGGAGAAATGCTGCAATGTAATTATTTTCATCATTGATTTTAACTTGTAAACAAAACTGAAAAATGGATATCTCTTTTAGTACATTTGTCTCAAAGTATCACTGTTTGACTTAAATATTTTTAGCAGGTTTCTCTTTTAACTTGATTTGCTAATCAAGAAAATATTTATATGAGTGTGTACTTATATTAAGTTTACTTAGGACCATTGAAAACATGTCATCTGGCAGGATACAGAGGTTATTATACACCTGTTATTGGGAACTGGAAGACTTTATTCTGGTGGAGAGTCCGTTCGCCGAAACGACAGCAAGTGGCAGAGGACTTCACCAGGTGTATTTGGGTAAACTTGGTGATTTAATTTTCCGTAGTCAGTCTTTCACTCACCATTAAAAAAACAGCAGGGCAAAAGTGATTAGGAATATGTGAAGTATCTTGCGAGGATGCTTATTTTTGCCGGCTTGTCTGCACTCAGTTGGGAGGTACAGGAGTTTTTTTTCAGGGTGGGATTAAAAGAAAATAGAGAAAAAATGAAAGTTTTAACACATGTATTCAAATATCTTACATTACTATTGACATACGGACCTGCGAAAAGTTGACGTGGCTTCTGACGCAGTTGTCGTTACAGGTGATTTAATAGCTCGTCTGGCATCACACTTAATAACAAAATGCCTTATAAAATATTTTTGTAATTTTTTTTTTTCCCCCCAATTTTGGGAGGGAATATATCCTCCCTATCCCTCCCTCCCTCGAGTCCGCCATTGCCTGCACTGTATGAAAGACACTACTGCTTGGTCATGCCGGAAGTTCAGGTTGGACTATGTACTGTAACTCCAAGGATTCATCACGCTAGGCTTTGTCGTGTTTGACCGTCCGTTGCACCTGAGAGGAAAGCAAACATTTTATGAACATAATTCTTCCTCAGGTTGCCTGATTTAACAACTTTATATTACTCCCAGCGGTGCCACATCAAATACCAGGCACTATTCATTGCTTGTGGTTAATCGGTTAAAACATCCTCGTGAGGGTACAGAAGGTCTGCAAACAGGAGAGGAATACTTATAGCAGTTTTGAATCATCCACTTAGTAGTGCATCAAAGCTGCAGTGTTTAGGGGTAAGTTGTTAAAACATGTTTTAGCATAATGCAAAAAATACAGCCAATTCACACACTTACTACATCTAAAAACATTTTTATCTTTTCCTGAGAAGCGCACAGCAATGTGGCAAAGACCCTGTACCCGCGTTTTGGTGGACTGGGGTTAAAATCTCATTTTGGGAATCATGTTTTCAAATATACTTCGTTTCTTAAGATTAATCCAGGTAAAGTTAAACTAAAGCTATAGTTGATTCCTTCCTCTGTTTGCCTTGATTTGCATGGTCACTTTTGTCTCTAATGATCTCACTGTTGACGAGATGTACTTAGTCGCAAACAATAACGTTACTGAGAGAGAAGACAGCAGACTGATGTTGCAAGTATTGCTCACTGCCTGCATGCCAGGCACAAAGGACTGTTAGGTAATGACATACCCAACATCTTGATAACAATGCTGTTTTATCACGCACAGAAGTTTATTGCACTGTTGTAGAAAAAAAATCTGGCATTATTCAGTTTCGGCACATGCTGTGCACTGGCGCCAATCTATCCACTCTCTTTCAGATATTTTCCGGGTGGTTTTTCAGTTTTCTGACAAGTTACAAATCACGTCTGAGCAATATTACTTTTTGGTACAGTCTACAGTGATAGAGCAATAATTACATTCTGTTTGAAAATTTTTTTTCCTGTATATTAACTTTTTTTTGTGTTCCTGTTAAAACTATTTTGATGTTTAATAATCCAGCATCTGGCTCAACCATTTTCCTGAATATTGTGTCGGATAAAAAAACTATTACTGTACTCTGTATGTATTAAATACCTAAAGTGAGCGAGTGTTAAAGCATTCTAAATTTCTTGAAGCCTTGGACAGTCATACTTGAGACGACGACAAAAGTATTTTTGCCTGTTGGTACTTACCGTATTAAGAGGTATGAAAAGGCTCTTACATGCTTGAGAATTAGTACACTCAAAATTTTTAATTTTATGTGCTTGAAAAACTATTTATGAACTCAAAACATATTTGTGTAACCTATATTTGGGCTATTAAGCTAAATCCTCAAATTTATAATCTTTTGTTAAGTGACAGGTTACTAACATCCCACTGCTGGAATTGAAAGGCTAGTTCTGTTCCGGGTCTAAAAAGGGTTGGAATTTCTCATCTGAGAACTCTCACTATAACTTGTAACCTCCATGGTAGGTACATAGGTTATTTAGGGATAGTCTCATATCTTCTTGTTTCTTAGTTGCACAGCTGTTAAACCCTCAACTGTCTCCATAATCATTTTTGTTTGTTTAGGTTTCTAGGTTCCTTTACTTAAAGTTTATTAGCCTAAATTTTTACAGAGTTAATGAGGATCAAAAAGTTCTTTTGACCTATCAAATACGGTCTTTTGTTGTGAGAAACATATTTTTTTAACAAATTGTTTCACTTACTGATATTATTGAATAATCAAGCATGAATTTCTCACTTGTGTGCTTGCAGTTTCTTCACTTACAGTCTTTAGGCAACTACAGCGAAAGGTGTTTAATCCAGTGTTCCATGGCTAGGCACATGTTGAAATCCGGCATCAATTGAGCCGCTCGCATTTAAGATTTTTTTGAGTAGTTCCAGGTGTTGATCTTGGCTGCCTGGATGCATTACTGTGCTGCAGTCATTTACATCTCGCTCAGAGCTAATCGTTAATGTCAGGTTTTCATTTCAGTACATTTTTACCTGTATTCTAGTGGATTACATTTCACGAGTACATTTTCGTAACAAATTTTTTTTGAAGCAGCACAGTGCTCATCTGTAGAACACTTTATTACACCTTGTTTTAAATACCATTGTATTGTAAATTTATTTTTTCTTTTGTTATTATCATTAAAACTAAGGCCTGCCTTGTAGGTAGTGCCTGCTCTACACGTAGTGCTCACTTCTTGAAGAGTCTTGTTAGTTATTGTTAAGTCCTGCCACTTAGTTTTGTGTTAGTGTATTGTGTATCTGCAATTTTTGTGTTGCCTTTCTTAAAAGTTAACTAGCCTTTAGTGTTATAGGGATGTTAAAAATGAAATAAATAAATAAATACTTTGGCATGGCCTTCAGCACCTTCAACACTAACATGGTTACGCTTGACGTCCCACAAGGCAAGCTGCTCCTGTTGAAGACAAACAGAGAAGGGATAATATTTTCCTTGCCGCCACTTGGTGTTTTTTCCCCAGGCCTAACGCAGAGCCACCTGATAGTGGCAGCGGACATGATCAGGCCGGCCGAGGAAGTGCTGGCCCTGTACTGCTGTGGGGTGGACCCTTGCCTGGAAGACTTCGAGCTCATCTCGATATACCCTCTCATGCTGGTCCACATCTCGGCACACTGCCTCCGCAAGAAGCACGTCCTCAAGGTGCACTTCTGCAACAACGTGGTCCGATACTTCGAGCTCGGGGGCTCCGACAACAAGAAGGTTTGTCGAGTTGGTTGGTTGTTCTTTTTGAATTGCTGTTCGTCTGTTTCCATCCCCAAAAATGAGAGAGCATGAATATCTCAATTCCAAGCATTGTCTGGAGCTTACATTGCCTGGGAAAGGGGGGGGGGGAAGTTGGAAGATGAGGAAAGATATACACCCCCTTCCTTCCGTGATTAAATTCTGCGTATGCTCCTGAGTACAGTGACCCCAGGTTAAGCCATGGTGGTGGAAGCTGCGATGCATCTGAAGTTCTCTTGGCAGGATGCCTGAGCCCTGAATTGGCTGGGAATCGAATGCTGGACTTTTGACCTATCAGCCAGGTTCTCAAAGTGTGCATCAGGGCGCATTAGTGCGAACTACAAGATTTCCGAGTGCGCTCTGTGATATTCTAGCATAACATGTGTCGACCATATAAAATTAAATGTAGTTACTAGTAACTTTATTATACCATTTCATTACCGATATACCACCCTTTTTGCTAACATATCATTATTATGTGTGATTTGAACCACTCTTCATGTTTTGCTAAAAACTGTGATTTAATTATTCCAACATATTTGTTTCAGAAACTTGTATATAGTGCACATATAATTATTTGTAGGATTTTTAATGCACCCCTGACTTCAAAAAAATTTAAGAACCCCTGTTCTTGACCTATTGGCCAGACTCCTAACAAGTTTGGAAGAAGTGTGAACTTAGAAACTGTCCCACTCAGGGGCACAGACCTACCTAACGAAGTAAAGTATGCATACATGGTAGGAAAGATTCTCTTCAACATATTATGTTTTTAAAAATATGATGTATCATAGTTGAATTGCAGTTATGGCCATGTCCTCTTCGGTCACAACCTAAAATTCTGCACTTACATTTATCGAAACAAGAAGAAGGGATCATTACCTTCAATGTCTCTCCTCCCCCTTATATATAATATAAAATTTAGCAATAAAATAGTATTAATAAGAGTTTTATCAGAATAGGGTTATCTTTTATTACCCTAATTATTAGATTAGATTAAGGTTTTAAGTTAAATAAACCAATAACCTTCAAAGTTATAAATATAGTTAATCTTTAAGCCTTAGTAATTTTAATTACACCTTTAAACTTTCAATTTAATATCATTAATATAACACAATTTGGTAAACTTATGGAGTTTGTTCAAGGGTAGAATCATTGTTCACCAAGCTTTCAAATACTCTGCACACAGTAAACTTAGATATTCTTACCGCGAGGTGAAACAGTGATGTGGGTTGTTCAGTTGCAGTGTAGACAAATCATAATGTAAATTGGTTTTTGTCTCCTGTGCATTGGAGTATGATTGGCCAATTTAACTGTCCAAATCTGCTGGTGTAAATAATGTGATGTGTATTATTTACAAATGTACATCAGCACACATACTTTTATTAAAATTGCTAACTGTAAAGTTGTATTCTGAGGCGGCACATATTTTAACACTGCAGCAACGTTCGTATAGCATCAAACACTTACTGCACTGAAACTTATGGACTGTATTACATCAACAATATTCTAACTGTGTTTGCCAAAAGCCTACGTTTGTCAGAGTTTAACCGACAAATTTTGTCTGCAGGTTCATTATCAAAAAACAAATAAATAAAAATTAGTTGAAAACATAGTCTAAAGATCTTCTCGAGGCTGGTATGTGCCTTTGAAGTTGGAGCTGCACAACTTGGTAATTGCAAATAATAGATAACGCATGCCGGGATAGTGTTTTAACTGAACCAACTTCTACGTTCACAACAAAACTTATCACTGTCTTAAAAATATTTTGAAATGATTACGGTTAACAACACATCAGAAAAAAATGTATGAAAAGTAAAGGCGGTTGCCCCTAAATATTTCAGTGAAATAATTTTACGACAGCGAGGTTTGGTGGTGGTTGTCGGACTTCGTTCAGTTGAACATCATCCAGATGCTCGGTGTTCAATCTTTAATACTTCCTTTATTATTTTCAAAAAAAAAAAATTGTTTGGCTCGAACTTCAAAGACATGTTCGTACCAGCACTGAAGCCATAAGCACTTAATACCGTAAGTCGTAGTGTGATTTTGACTAAATTTTTTTCAGGATAAACCTGCAGCTGAAGTTTTCTGACTTATTCTGTACATGAATGTCTTGCACGCACGGTCCATCTCGTCAGACCCACTGGAGGCTGTGGCGTGAGCACGTGAGGTTCCTGAGCGCCGACAGCACGGGCTACTCCCAGTCCGAGACGTCTGCGTGCTCCACCGCCAGCCGCGGCTCTGTCTGCCTGGCGTCGAGCGCGGTTGTGCGCGGCCAATCGGGACGGCCGCAGCTGTGGCAGCAGTTCCGGACGGGAGGCCGCGGCGACCAGAAGCAGGTGCTGCCTCGGGCTGAAACAACGACATCCTCCTCTGCTATTCCCGTGTGACCGGTGGCGTAGCCAGGATTTGTGTACGGGGGGTGTTAAGAAGCATTGCCCCCGCCCCCCCCCCCCCCCGTATTAAAGTGGGGGGTCCGGGGGTCCTCCCCCGGGAAAATTTGGATTTTAAGGTGTAAAATAGTGCTATTTTAGCAGTTTTCGGTACTTAAATTTAAATATTGTAATGGTAAAATTTTTTATTAATTTTTAATATGAAATTTGTTTGAGTGATGAATAAGTAATTTAATTAATGATTTGTTGCTTGGGGGGGGGGGGGGGTTGTTTGAACCCCTAACCCCCCCCCCCCCCTCCCTGGTTACGCCCCTGCGAGTGACGGGTATCAGTTTGAGCAGAAGCTACTGGCGGCTTCATCATCAAATTGCTGCCTTCACACATTTTTTTAAAGTACCGTAAAAGCTCTTTGCTCTGGGACATTCAGGGCCACAGCCATGTTCGGATTAGCCAATTTTGCCGAATTATCTAAACTCCAGGGCCGTTGTGAGGTAAGGGCGGAGGGGGAAGGCAAATTCCTCGGAGCCCGGGCACCAGGAAGGGAGTCTGGTTAACTTTCGAAATATTTTTTTTATTTTTTTTTTTTATTTGTGTTTTACCCTGATATTAGGTCAAAAATTACAAGTCCGTTGCCAATAGAATCTATTGACAACCTTACAAGTTATGAGATACGCATAGATCACCTTTACAGTTATGACCACGGTATGTATGTGCATAAAGTGTCAGGTTAGAATATTATACATTTAGTGATGGGAAAGGGGCCCGACACAATTATTTGCCCCCCCCCCCCTCCCCCCTGGCCCTTAGATTTTCTAGACGGCCCTTCGAGTATCAAAATAGTTTGGAAATACGAAAGAAAAATTGACATACAGTGCAGTGACATTAAAAAAAAGTTGTAATAATCTGCTCTGTGGCTTTACAGTGCTTGTCCACAAATGTTACATTGTGCAAACATGATGTGTAACGTGCTATAAAACAGGAATCCATCTGAAAAAAAATCCAAACATGAGTGCCTCGATGGGTACCTCATTACAGATTGTGACAAACCGAAGAATACTGTATACTCTATGAAGAATACCTGGATTGAAAGCCTCTGAGACCTTTCTGCTCCACCTTTTACTACTAGGCGTGTCCAGAAAGTAAGTACGTTTGGTCATTAACAGAAATAAACTCATGGAAAAACGTTTTATTGAAAGTTTTAGTTTACTACATGTCTACATCACATTTTCACATAGTCGCCATTCAGTCCCAAGCACTTTTCGCAATGTTCTACCAGTTTATTTAATCTATCTGCATAGAAGTTCGTCGCCTGGAAATTAAACCAGTTGACAATCGTAATTTTGTACATTTTGCTGTAATTGTTGACTCAAGTTTCATTAAATCAACCAAAATGAAGCCCTTTTTGTCCCAAAAATTGGTAGCCATTATTTTTCGACTTGAGTACGGAGATTACTTAAAGTTTTTCCGGAGATGTTTACTAAACGCCTGTACTTAAGCTACACGCATTGTGTATTCGAAGTCCATGATGCCTATGGCCTAGGCATCCGTTCCATTCCCAGACGGCGAACTTCTATGCAGAGGGGTTAAATAAATTGGTAGAGCATTACGAAAATGCTTGGAACTAAAGGGTGACTACGTGAAAATGTGTTTTAGATAATATGTAAGATACTAAAACTTTCAAAAAAAAAATTTTTTTGAGTTAATTTTTTTAATGACCAGACAGTAACTACTTTCCGGACATGTCTAGCAGAAATACTTGACTAACGGTTCTGTCTTACGCACCATTTTGATTTATTTTGGTTTTTTTTTCGTAATAATTTTTTGTGTGTAACATCTTAGCTCTCTGTATACTGCATTTGGTGGGAGTAATTTTGTGAATGTGCTGAAATGTCTAACAGGAAGTAGGGAGAAGCATGCATCATTCAATTTTTCGATGTGGCCTACAGTGGGTGCTTTTGCTGCAGGGTGTCAGCGAGCGCAAGCATTCCCATGGCGTTAGAAAAGAGAGAGAGAGAGATAAAGAGAGCGTGAGACTGAGCCTTAAGCACGAAAAGATTTACAAGACATTTCTGTTTTGCTCTTTCTTTCTTTCATGTTTTTTAATGAATTGCTTTTGTGTCATATATGCTTTTTAAATAGAATGCCTACATCAGTATTATTATAATTATAATTATTATTATTATTATTATTTTTAAGACTTTCCTTAAGTTCAAACTTTGTTGAAATATACTCACAGGGGTGTACGCGAGAGAGAAGGAGGTGGAATATACAGTAAGGGGCTATATCCTTCCTCCTTACCCCTCACCCGCTTTGGAAATCCTAAAAAAAATATATCTATCCATCCCACCGACAAAAATAAAGATTTTGAAAGCAAACAGCAGGCAAGGTGGTTGTATCCCCACTTCCTCCCCGAAATGAAATTCTGCGTATGCTCCTGTACACTCAGGATGCTGCATGTGGTCTAAAGTTTAAATATGTTTGCCTAAGGTATTTGTGTCAATTTTTTAGTACTGTACTATCGTAATTGGTAACAGACTTAAGGCCTAGCAACATAATCGAAGGCCGTCTTGTCTCATCATGTGAGGCCTATCCCAGGCCAGGACTCGCCAGACCTCAGATTTCTTCAGACCTCAGAAGGTAACAAAGTGAATGAATTTTAAGTTTGAGTATATGCTGTAGGTATGTTTATGCACACTGTATACACATACTTAAACATATTTTATATAAGATCTCTGGATTCTAGTTATGTAGCTAGTTCCTGGTGTTAAAGTGCTCTGTAGTCATGTGCTTGTGTTATAGTAGTCCATGATAATAGTGAGTGCTAAAGACATTTTTACTGGGCTTAACATAATTATATCAATTGTTAATACTTTAAATCCAAGAATATCTAAAAACAGTTTAAAAATCCAGGGACATTCCAAGTATGATGATTTTCAAGTAACTAAACTCTAAATATTGGTAAACGGTCTGTTCCAAATTTTAATGTCTCATGTTTATGGTTTAGGCAAATGTGTAATGGAAATGATTACTATGTCAGACTCTTTAGAATAAAATGTTCACTTAGTTGTACAGATGGGTAAAGTTTTTTTCCAACTGATCTTGAACATTATAACACCCAATTTTCTAGTCTCACTGTTATTAGCTTCATCAGCAGTGATAATATAGTTACATTTTCATCAGATATGCTATTGCAAAAAATTGTACATGAGATTGAATCAGACTACACCTTAACAGTTTTTTTACAAGTGATTTTTTTGTTTTTGTAATTGTTTGACAGGCTCCTCAGAAAGTAAAATGGCCACAAAAAGAACAGTTTTTCGGTACAGGACATGAAAAGCTATCATTGAAAATTCTTGAAACATTGGGCTCTGGTACGAAATTGGTGTACAAAAATGAGCATTACAATGAAGACAGGTAATTATTTCAATGATTTCTAAAAATTATTATAAAATATTCATTAATAAATGAATGAATAAATCAGTGAACGAAGACTTGTCTTGTAGACATCGGAATTGCAAATGGATTATGGATTGAGTGTAATGTCTTGTTGAAATTGAGGTCATTAGAGATGATGATGAAAGGTGATGAGATGCTAATGGCAGGGCCCACGTATTGTGTGCAGAGGGGAAGGGAAGGGAGGAAAATCCCTTGTTTCTAAATTTTTGTGTCTTCCTGGATAGGACACAAAAATTACAAGTCTATTGTTTATATAATTCATAGAAAATCTTACAAGTTATGCCGTACGTAAATATTACGTTCACAGTTACAATCTCAGTAGTTTGCAGTAGGCCTATTTAGATTTTTTTTTTTATTGTGGGACCTGAGAAGTTGTACATCAAATAACAAGAATGGGGTGGGACATAATTATTTGTCCCGAGGACCTCGGTCACACTCGATGGTCCTGGCTCATGGATCATTGACGGAATGAAGGTGTATGGGGTGATGGAGGAGGGGGTGGGGAGTGCACCTAGAAACCCCGCTGGTCACCGTAATGTTCGCCACGTTTCCCGCTCGCGAAGAACCCGGGTTCGACATGGCTGGGGCATCGAACCTGGGTCGCCTGATCACCTGGGCAATCAAACTATAGTAGGTCATGCTATGTCAAGGTTAATAGAGTTTAAGGTGTGGTTACTGTTGTGTGGTGACTCCACATTAGTTAGTCCAAATAAGTGAAACGGCGAGATAAAACAAAGCAGTATGATAAATTACGAGAAGATTTGTGCAGTAAGTCTACCAACTTCTTCAATTTATTTTAGTTTTCTATTTTCTAATAGGCCTGTTTTTCTAGTCTCGCACAATTTGCTGGTTTTCTCTTATATTTTCTCTCTTGTAGCTGAGTTGTATTCCACTATAATCAAGTTGACTTTACTACACTATCTCAAATTATTTATCATACTGCATTGTTTTGTTTATCTCACCGTTTCACTTCTTTGGATTAACTAACTTGGAGCCATCACAGAACAGTCACCATATACTAGTAACCACACCTTAAACTCACTTGTATCTTTATTAAGCATGTTTTCAAAAAACTTTAGGTGCATGGCATCTGAAACTAATTTTTATGTTTTCTATCTAGCTGCCTTATTAGGTGAGATTTGCAATGAATAATTTTAAATATGTCAACTCAGAACATAAACTTCAGTGGGACCAGAAATTATTTTTGAGAGGGTGCCGTTTGTTTCAGTGAAAATGACGTAAAGCGATGTAGTTCGTCGGAACCGTGTGTACACAAGAAGCAGGTCGTCATAAACAGGTTCGGCTCTGGGATTCCAGAGAATTGCACAACCGCTCTTACGATGCGACCCGTCAAAAACTTCCACGCAGAACATGACCATAAAATTCCCACAGGAAAATGTGTAAGGAAATAATATTTTAATGTAGTTTGAAAAATTAAATAGGGTAGATGAGATGTACAGTATCAGAACAGGGAGAGTCATGCTTTGCTTTTCGAGCTCTTAACAGGCACGGTAGTGATGGGGAGGGGGGGGGGGGGAGAGGGCATTGCCCAGATAGAAAAAATATTGTGACACCACGTATACAGTTTTTTTCCCATAAAAAAATTTCTATAAAATTTTAAACATGATTTTTTTAAGTTTTTGGCTCAAAGTAATACATAATCTTTGATCCTTCTACATTTATATCTTAACTTTACAAGCTAGAAGATTCACCAGACAGATAGACATGCAGACTGACTGACAGATGAAGTAGTGACAACAATAGGATTATGCATTGCAGGGTTATGAACCCTAAACTTACCCATTACTAAAATCAGTTAAGGCCCAAAAGTATTTCAAAATGAACCAAAAAAAAATGGATAATGGTATTTTACTCTTACAACCAACATTAGTGCTCACAAGTTGTACAAGAAATTGTAGGAAGCATGGTCATACAATTACAGGCTTTTGGATAATATTGAGTTTATGACAAAATTATTAGTGAGTCTGCCTAATTATTGAGTCTTCTGGCATATTTCCACAGACATCTTGTAACCGGCTCAAAATAGAAAAAAAAGGAGGGGGGAGGGGTTCATTTTTCGGAACTCAACCTCTTTCATGGGGGAGGAAGATCAATGGTGCCATACTATTATAAATAATAACAAAAGAAAGAAATAATTTGAAAAAAAAAATTAAAATAGTTTGTGAAGATTAGTAACAAATCTTCTCTAACTACTACTTCTTGCTCCTTGTTTTAATTTTTTACTTCTACTCCCACCTACCTCCGTAGATTTTCCCGTGATAGCAAGCTCACCAATCTGTATTTAGCTATTGTATTCCTTTTGTGTACTAGTACAGAATTTTTTTCCCCAAAAACATTCACTTTAAATTTTAATACAAAACAAGGAAAAATAAAGGAAAATGCTATGAATGCTAACAAAGAGCCTCGCACAGTAAAGCTAATGCTCTGACGTGGACTCTCACTGGTGCTGTTCCTGAGGCAGGCGGGAAAGAAAGTCCCGACGGTGCGTCCTTCAGCGTCGGCTGGGACGTCTGTCGCGAGCACGAAGGATCGGCGAGAGACGTCCGCCCGAGCGTGGAGTCCCCGGTTGGCTCGGAGGAGTCCGACACGCCACCCGCGGCGCTACGCCTTGGAGCCTCTGCCCTTCCTCTGCAGTGGTCTCGGGTTGCTGCAAGTCATACCTGGAGACAGGTACACCATCCAGGTGTGGACCTCTGTCACTTTGTTGGTTTACCGGAAGCTAGCATGGGCGGGACCAGGATTTGTAGAAGAGGTGGAGTGGGAGGGACAAAGAGAGTTTGCAAAATAAATTTCGGGGTTTACATGATTCTGGGGTTGATGGAATGCACCACAGGTAAGGTAGGGGGTGGGGGTCGAAATTTTTATGCTTGTAAACTCAATTTTAGGCTATTTGATGACCCATCAATTCTTCCTCGAAACCTGAAATTTTCAAATGAAAAATTTATGATTTACTTTTGATTTTATGTCGTAATACATGTTTAACTCTCATCTTTCGTATTCAGTGGCCAAAAATTGAGCTGTAGCTATACTTGAGTCATTTTAATTTTAAGCTGGTTTGTGAGATGCAAGATTATTAAAAAAAAAAAAAATCTAGCTTTAGAGGAGAGAGTCATGGCCTCACTGTGCTCCTTCCTGACTACTCCCTTGAAACTGAGCAGTAGTTTCATTACCGGTGTGAGGTGGTGCAGTGGTGAGACACTGGATACACATTTTGGAGGACCCCGGTTCTAAATCCAGTTTAGCCATCCTGAGTTCGGGTTCACAAAGTTTCCAGGAAAATGTGTCTGCACCAAACATCTTGGCGGGTGAGAGTTGTGTTTCGAGGTGTGTGTCACTGCAGTAAACGGTCAAAGCATTCTTCAGCCAGTGTTTTTGGCAGTCTCCTGCATACAGCCGAAAGTCTTTTGCCTGAATAGGTTTTTGATAAGACACAACCATTACCAAGGGGTGGAACAAACAGGGGTTAAATGACAAAAACGAACATTGCTGCAAGAGGTTGAAAACACGGGTTGAAATAAGAAAATAAATAAAACTTCCCTACCATGTTCTCTATCGAATTAATGTTTATTTTTGTTTAACTTTATAAATATTGTTGAAAACTTTTCTCTAAAGTAAATTTGATATCAAATAATTACTGCATGAGGTGGAAATAACAAGGGTAGAAAGACAAATGTCATTAATTTTTTTAATAGATATACTATCAAAACCATTATTTTTTATTGTAAAACTCCTAAACTTTATCTAACACCCCTAGTTGAAACAATGTTTGATGAAACAAACTATTAGTGTAAGAACAGGGGTTGAAAAAAAAAACTTTCTTAGTATTAAATTTATAGGTGTTTATTAATAACCATCTTAATACATATTATCCAAACCTTTGGCCAAAAAAAAAATATTATAAAGCATGTATTAGTGCAAGGGATAAAAAATAGTGTTTGGAGGTCAAAAATAATTGACAAATATCTCAGTAGGCATAATATGAAATTCGTTAAGACATTCAATGCAGGATACATTAAGTTAAAAATAGTTTTAAAAAAATTTGCTGCATGAAATTTGAGTAAATGTTAGATTGATCTTTTCTGAATATTGGCGAACATATATAGAATGTTATGTTGGCTACATAATGTTCTAAAAATGTTCTAGGAGTTTATAGAAGTTTCCAAAATAATTTCCAGAAGAAATAGTTACTTGGAAATCTACCTACGCCTGTCGGCTGTACCGAAAGAGATTTTCTTTTTTATTAAAAATGGATTGTCACGAAGTAAAAAATAAGAAATAACATTTTTGGCTATTTTCATTTTATTCTATCTAAAAGGAAAAGAAATGTTTAGTAAGAATTTGTGTTGTTGTATTAATGAACTTGTATCAATTTTAGCAATCCACTAATATCAAACTTTCCATCATCTCACTGGGCTGTGTGCCGCAGAGCATTGGCGTAGCTGTGTTCATAATGTTGGGGGGAGACAAATAATGATTTTGATGCCATGTAAACCCATTCCCCTCTTACTAAGACGGGGGGTCCGGGGGTCCTCCACCGGAAAATTTCGATCTTTAAAGTGCAAAATAGCACTTTTTAAGCAGTTTTTGTATCCAACCATTGGATACATCGATGTTGAAATTATTATTATTGTTTCCTTAAGATAAAATTTGATGAGTGAAGTAATTACAAATAAAGTTGGGCAGAATAATATTATAAAATAAAAATATCACGGTCTAGAAAGTTGGGGGGGGGGGACAGTCCCCTCCACCCAAAAAGTTCAGGGGGACACGTCCCCCCCTGTCATCCCCGGGTTCCTACGCCCCTGCCGCGGAGGTATACAGCTTCTCCGGTCCTCGCAGGTGAAGAGGGTCCCCTCCGCGGTGGCGATCGCTAAGCCCTCGGCGTGCCGGCTCCAGCCCAGGGGCTCCGCGTCCTGCGAGGGGCTCGGCAGGCTGCGGGCCCCTCCGTCGCCCTCCCGCCCGGCCCCCGTCGTCCTGTTCTGGACGCCCGGCTTCTCGTACCGGCCGGCTCCCAGCGTGGCCGGCGGCGTGCGACGGCAGCGAGCCGCCTGCTCCAGTGAAGGTGCGCGGTGTTGTTCTGCGCCGACCACAGCATTGCGACATTTTGTTTCATTTTGGTGGCCAGGTTCATACAAATCAGGGCAGTTCAAATGCGATAAAATTGAAGGCAGCAATTGTAATTAGCTGTCGGATGACGGGCCACACTCACTAAGGGAAAATAAAAAAAAAGGATTTGGCTGGTAAATGACGTGAAACTGAGATTTGAAATTATTAAAAAAAAAATTTCTGATTTGGTTTTAACTGATGAAGGAAGGTCTCCAGGATATGGTGGTGTAAGTCAATACTTTTTGCATATGGTACTAAAAAGTAATTTGAACATTCATAGGAGAAATTCGAAGCTAACTCAAAGCTAAAAATTTTTTTTAACTACACTACTATGTCCCATTTAATGAGAACAGTAACTCTAAAAAGTTT
Source organism: Bacillus rossius redtenbacheri (assembly GCF_032445375.1). NCBI lineage: Eukaryota > Metazoa > Arthropoda > Insecta > Phasmatodea > Bacillidae > Bacillus > Bacillus rossius. Next base: position 25,568,173 of record NC_086339.1, read on the forward strand.
TTTTTATTAACTATTGACCTATTATTTACCACACTAGTTATCTATATATATAAAAATTTAGCTTCCGTATGTATTTGGCCGCAAAACTCGGAAAGTATACGATGGTTTGGATTGAAATTTTTACAGAACATTGCATCTTAACAGAAGAGTGTTTATATGAAATAAAAGTTTGGGAAAATCCACCGGAAAAGTCGGAAAAAAAAGTTTCTATAACTAAATATCATGGTCACCCAACTTAGTTGTGACCACGCTCGACGATGCTGTACCATATTGTCGAAGTTCAAGCACATCAGGCTACTCGACCATTGTGCTTTGACGACTATAATTTACACAAATATGTATATATATATATATTTCAAGAAAGAATAAAAAACTTTATTTAATTTGAAAGTATATTCTTTCGACTCTATTGATAAAAATACGTTTAAATTAAAAAATATTCAGATTTTTGGAGCACAGTAAAAAAAATGCATTTAACCACGAATATGCGAGTTAAACTTCAGAACGATCCAACAGCAGTCATATTTTCAAGACAATTAATTGAAGTTGGTAACGGCACTGTACCTACAAATCCAGAAACAGGAAAAATCAGCTTATCATCTGATTTATGCAACATCGTAGATTCAAAAGAGGAATTAGTAGACAAGGTATTCCAAAACATCGAAACAAAATTCAAAAATCATGCATGGTTGAGCGAAAGAGCCATTCTAGCGGCTAAAAATGTTGACGTACACGATATGAACAATAGTATTATAAACAGAATCGAAGGTGAAACAATGACATACAAATCTATTGATTCAGTAGTGCACCAAAATGAAGCAGTGAACTTTCCAACGGAATTTCTCAATTCACTCGATGTTCCAGGATTACCACCACATATTTTGAATTTGAAAATTGGTGTGCCAATTATATTGCTTCGAAATATCTGTCAGCCTAAATTATGTAATGGTACACGATTAGTAGTTAAAAAATTAATGGATAATCTTATTGAAGCAACAATTTTGATTGGACTTCATAAAGGTGAAGACGTATTACTTCCACGAATGCCACTTATTCCGACAGATATGGCGTTCGAGTTCAAACGACTTCAATTTCCAATACGCCTTGCGTTCGCTATGACCATCAATAAAGCACAAGGACAATCTTTGCAAGTGTGCGGTTTGAATTTAGAAAATGAATGCTTCTCTCATGGACATTTATATGTCGGGTGCTCCAGAGTCGGTAAACCATCTGATCTATATGTTTATGCAAAAAATGGGAAAACAAGGAATGTAGTCCTTCCATTAGCTTTACAATAAAAATATTTAAGCTAAACACATTTTTATTTCTTCTATTACATTCCACAGCCATGCACAGTAAAATATTAAATTAAACAATGAATTAATATTAAACTGTGCCACAGCAAAGCGTGGCCGGGTTTAGCTAGTTGTAGATAAAGAGGCAGTGCTATCGAGAGAAACTAAGGACCCAGGGACAAATAATTTTGTCAATATCCCCCCTCCTTTTCCATATCACATAATATTTTTTATATCCAACATTTTTAAACAAATATCTAAAAACAAAGAGTTTACATGGCCATAACAGTAAACGTGCTTTAGAAAACTTACATAATTTGTGATGTTTCAAATGAAATTTTTAGCAATAGTATAGTCATTTTAATTCTACTATGAGTATAAACACAAGCATATAAAAATATTTCTTAACTCAACTAAGGGGCACTGGAAGGTTGTAGGTATGTATTTTATTTACTTTATTTTTTTTTTTTAATCTGTTTAATTTGCGACTATTAGATAAATAATAATTTTCATATGGCACTTCCTGAATTTTTTTATATATTTTTGACTTGACAACGTCTAATAAATCAATGAACGCTGGCTGCACACACAAAAAATTGTCCCACTACGGATGTCCCACTACGGATATCCCACTACGGATGTGTTTACGCATGCGTGGCATCTCTCTGGTATGTTGCGGACGGTACAGAGAACTTGGCCGGGGTTTATAATTATTGTTGTGCACCGCGCCACGGGAGTATATTCGCCAGGAAATGGCGTTCTTACAAGTACGTATTATTTTAATTACTAGTGTAAATCAGTATATTTAAACAGTGTTGTATGAGTATTGCTTTAGCTGTGTAACTAAATATTTATTGCTGGTATGATACTTTTCACGCTTTAGTTTGACATTTGTAATTATTTGTCATGAGTTATTATTTGATCAACTAAATCACACACCGTATTATAGTTATGAGCCCACGAGTGTGTAAATATTTCGAGTCCAACAGAGAATATGCTAGTTAAAAGAAATTCAAACAAATATAGTGCGTGGAATATTATTAATCTATAACATCTGAAACAATTTTTTTACAATATGACCTCATGGCTGTGCGGTTAGCAACGCTGACTACCAATCGATAAGATGACGGATCAAATCCCGACAGCTGAAATTTTTTTTGTACTTGTAAAAATAAATACGGCGCACACGACACTTCAAAAGTAATAAAATTATTTGAATTAATGAATGCAAATAAAAGTAAATTTATTAATTAAATTGGTGATTTCATTTCACTCCTTCTTTGTATCCATACAAAATAGTGATAATTCAATAAAAGTTATTCAATTTTATTCATAAAAGTATGCAGAGGTAGATTTTTTCATACAAAAGATAGAAAAATTAAAAAAAATTTCTTCCTCAAAGAATATAATATTTTTAATGCCTAAATGGTTTGGTTGCAAAAACCTATTATGGCTCAGTCTCAGGCCGAATATATTTCATTTTCTTCTGGATCAATCATTTCATTAATATTTTGTTATGACGTCACGTTAAACTATCGTCCGTAAACCGACTTTACAGACATCCAATTTTTTTTTAATTATTAGCTTTTGCATTTTAGTAATAAGAATTTAAGTTGAGTATGATATATCTTAAGACATACTATGTTTTATTTTAAAAATTGTTTTGTTTATGAATTAAGGGGCCTGCCTAGTTAGGGGTGTATTTGCGTTAGTGAGGTGGGATGATAAGTATTGCGAAAGCTCTGAACTTCTCGTCATGCATAAGGCAACTATGATATTTGAGTGGTATCCGTAACATTATATGTTGAAGAAATTAAGATAAATGTTATATCGAAGTCCCTTGAATGTATCGGTTGTTGCATGCCTAAAAATTACTCTGAAAAGTTTTAGCCATTTCCACTATTCTAACAAAAAATACCAGTTTGGAAACAAAATGTAGAAACAGAATTACTCATCCACCTTCAGCATATTCTTGAATGCTATTCTTTGAGATACACCACTCTGATATCTTGAGCAGTGTTTTTCTCTGAAGCTCTGCACACTGTATGCGTGCCCGGGTAGGGAGAAAGCCTTAATTGTCTTGCGACCAGTGCAACCTCATTAGTGGTCTTGAGCATCTTGCCCTGTTTACGTGTTGTGTGCATTTCTGAGCAGAGATTCACACCATAGTAGAGTTTTGTCGCCTCTTGCACTAGGAAGCGGGAGAGTCAATGTAATGCAGCGAGGTGTGTGGAATACTAGGATTAAGCGTCTACGCTGTCGCTGAGAATAGGGTTGATTTTTCACTGAGTCTCATAGAAAGAAGGAAGAACTCTTCCGTCGAACAAGAGGGTGACACGTCACGCCCTGAGATAAGGCACAGCCGGGTCTCTATGCCCATTAACTGACACCGAATGGCACCCTAACATCTTAAGTCTTCCCAACGAGAGTGCTTTCAATGAAACAAGTAACAAATTCATTCTAAAAAAAATTGTAATTATTTTAATAGATGTTTACTTTTTGAACACACACTACTTATATGATGTACATATTTCTGCTGTGAAACTACCTAAATTAGGTGTTGTACTGTGTTTTTTTTTTAATCATTTTAAATTTTTGGATGGACTCTGCTTGCCTCTGAAATAAATTTAAAATTTTACTGAAGTTTTGTAGTATTAAATTACTGTACGTAATATTTTTTATATCTACAGCCCACTAAAGTCTAATAGAGGACTGGTTTATTTCCTGAACATCTTTGGTCTACTATGTGTAACAAAAGGCTATTGTCATTGGAAATTGTAGAGATTGGATCATTGAAGAATAATGAGCTTTCAAGACTAACCTTTATCATCTACATTAGAGCTGTCCAAAATATGACCCACATATCTAAATAAGAAAATAATTAAATGCACGTTTAGTAGGAAATAGGTAGATGAAACCTAAGGTTACCAGCTGGCTCTTCAAGGAGCCAACTGCTCACAAGTTCTCAGCAAGCCACGCACTGACTCATAGCTACGACAAATCAGACTTTAGGGTGAATGCAGTGATGCCGCATTAATTCACATCTTTTATGAGATATTCTTCTAGCATGGTATCACACAACTTTAGCCTATATAATTAAAAAAACTTTTGAATATGTTGTCACAAGGGGTATAACTTGTGACTTTAAGAGGTGAGCGACAACGATTAACCGTGGGAATATAATCATGGAGTATTTCATTACAGTGTTGAAAATATATGTGTCCGCTATAATTTTATTCTGAAATCAGTTTCGTAAAATTAAATCTTGTTTAGTCCTTTTTTTTGTTTTAGGCCAATCAACCCACTGTCAAGATAAGCATGACATTCATTTGCTGAATGCTTTGAGAAATGACCTAACTCTGTCGTCATGGGAATTCGACTCGCAGACTTTTGCCTATCAGCTGACCATCATAGACAGGAATCTATTTCTCAGGGTATGTATAGTTTCTCAGTTTTCAAGCTGTATTGTTTTATTGTTACATCAACCGCCTACGTGGTTCCACTGGGCCCATATTTTATTTCACAAACACATGCCTAGTAATAAAAACCCACTAATTCAACCAGTGGCATCCAGAATGTATACCTATCATTCATATCTTCTGAACAACGCCTAAAGAAAAATAATGTATTCTGAATAAATACATTTGAAGTTCTGTATCCATGAATTTCTGTAATTTTTCAAGAGTTTTGTGCATTCATGTTGGTGTAACAAAATAACAATATCTCTTCTAAAAATTTACAGAAAATCTTAAAATAGATTTTTAGTATATATTAATACATATTATGTAATATAAAAATATACTAGTACAATACACATACATCATGCGTGGAAAACACTGTCGAACGTAAGTGCAATATTCACATATCTTGTGGAAATAATTTTTTTTGCATGATGGTTACAGAACATTTTAGGTACTTAGTTTTTTGTTGGTATCCTTGTTTTCACTGTTGATTCAAAAACAAATATATTTCACTCATTGATGTACTTGGCTTGCACATTACAATACAGTATTATTCGGAGCAGACACGCTACAATGTGTATATTGCGCGCCATATATCTGCGAGCCTGAGAGTTATGGGCGGTCAGGGCCGGAGGAGCCTGCGACTAGCATGGACCCCGCACATTCCCTTTCCATTTTTAGTTTCCTTGTGTGTGTAGTTTTTTGTGGAAAAATATGGACGTTAATGAGGAAAGGGGTGTATTCAAGAGTTATCAGCATGTAATTTCAAGTGCTTGTACAATACATCTTAGATTTAAATTGAGTTTTCATGATTTCTTACTATAAAAACTTTCAAAAATTTTACTGTCGCATATAATGACCCGAATTCACCGGATTTTGATCGTTAGCAGTTTTAAAACTAACTCGAGTATACTTTATTACAAAAGAATATCATAATTTCTCAAGACAAATTGTCAAAACATTTGCCAAAATTTAAGTCCAAGGTTGGGATTCAAAATATTGTTTTAAATATTTTATTCTTCAAATTTTCTGGGGGATGGCTATTCCTTACCTCCCAGGCGCCCCCGATAAAACCCCTCTCCAAAATATTTGGGGCCCCACAAAATCTAGGGCCCCTTTGTCACTGCTGTCAGTGTTTCACGTTATTCTTCACGTGGCACAGAATTACTTTATTGGCTTGGTTAATGCTTCTCTCCCCCAACACACCCATGTGTGCACTGTGTGCTATGTATATGCAGGTCTGAGTACCACAAGAAAGAAATTAGTCTCCACCGACAATGTTTTCTGTTTTTCGTGAGACGGCGTGGCAGCGTCTAAATGTCTTGTTTTTACGACCACATGTGGTCCTATCCTTGTGACTAGGCTTCTGAGAATACTGGTTTGTTTCTTTTTCCCCCTTCAAATTGAATCTCAAATCGAATATCACAATATTCACTGATATTGAATATTTCTGTAATCAATTTTTAACAAACAGTGAGATTTTTTTCCCCTCACTTCACAGAGGAGTCTAAGAAAAATTGATTGAAAATACAGTAAAATAATAAAAAAACTAACATACATGTAACAATAACAGAGAGGTGCAAAATAAGGGAAATGAAGGAAAAAAAACCTGGCAATGCAGTTTCATCAACAGTAAATTTTTAGTTTGAAAGCAGTTTTGTTGATCTGGTCATATGATTAATAATTTAAAATCATAAGCATTGATTTGTTGTTAAATATAAAACAAAATGTGTGAATAATTTTGCAGTTAACAAATCAAAATTTCTCAATAAATCATCTTTGTCCCACACATATACTTTTTTTTTTTCAATATTTTTTTTGAATGAATCTTACTGGTGTAGGCCTATCTATTGGTAACCAATTATGTGGAAAAAACTTTAATATGACGTTTTGGATTGAATATCAAATTATTCATGAATATTGAATATCAATTACGTATTCACAAATATTGAATATTTTTCCGAGTAATCGTAGACCCTTACTTGTGACACTCGGGCTCACAGATATGTGGCTCTAGTATGGTTTTACATGGTTCATACATAGAAATTACTTATTTAAAAAATAACCCATGTTAAAAGTTTTACTGAAATCTGCCCATTGCAGTTGCCAGCTACTGAGCTGGAGATTGTTTTGCAACAACGATCTTCGAAGAATGCCTTCAACATTCGGGCGGCTATGTGGTTTTCAACTCGGGTCGCTTCCTTAGTCACTTCGCAAATACTGGATGAGAAGTCTCGCAAGGTACATAAGTTCTTTTAAAAAAAAAGAGTAAGCAGTAGTTAGAGAATTCCAAAGGAATTACCATTTATTAAAAATGTGTTAGTTGTTGTTATGATGCTCATTCTTGCTTCATTATCATACCAAACTTTAAATTATACAAGCAGAGTAGATCGATATCTGCAGAGCAATTTTACTTAGCACTGCATTTTATGGAACCAGTGATAACTTTCAGTAAGGAAGTGCTGAATGTGTTTTTAAAATAATTGCTCACTGGGTCCCTCTATCATCATGATCATTATCATTATCACTAATTGGATAACGCTCGCAAGACAAGTTAAGTGTCAATGGTTCAGTTCCAAGCCATGCCCTCACTCATGTTAATTCATTGACAGAGTCAATGGAATCACGTATTAGCAATATCAGTGCCAATATACTTGACAAAAATCCTTTCTGGCGATAAAATGCTATAAATGGCATAGTAGAATAGAAATAAACATACAATCGTTGAAAGTTCAAAAGTAAAAAAAAAAAAATTAAGGCGTGCCTTAAAACATTTTGCTTCATATTTATTATGAAATTATACTGAGTTAATCTTTATTTGGAATAAGTTTGCCTACATCCGTAAAAATGACAATGATATATATAATATAATGCCATTGATATGTAGATTATGTAGGAAGCAGGGGCGCAATAACTAAATATAGCTTTTTATAAAGTATCATGGAGCGGGGGGTCTGGAGGTCCTCCTCCGGGAAAATTTGTTTTTGAAGGTGGAAAATGGTGCAATTTAAGCAGTTTTATTATCTAAAAATTGATTACACAGCACTTTCTTTGCCCCCGTTTGCCCCGACTTCAAGGTTCCAGAGGGGGGGAAAAATACCCTTGCCCCCTCCCCCCCCCCCCTGTTGTTGCGCCCCTGGTAGGAAGATATGTAAGTCACTGTGTTCACGTGTGGCTCCACGTGGAAGGTGCGTGCCCGGCTGATGTGCCGCTACATTGACGCTGGCCACAAGTGCTACAGCATGAACAACTTCCAGTCCTGCAGGAACATAGTCGCCGGCCTGCAGAGTCCGTCAGTATACAGGCTGCACCAGACCTGGGCGGTCGTCAGGAGACACCACGCTTCCAGATACAGGTGAATGGAGCCAGTCCGCCTTTCCGTACCTACTGAAATATTCTACGAACTAGGAAACTGGAATAGAGAGGTGTTTTAAAATTGAAATAGGTATTGTTATTATAACTTTTATTATCTAATTATCTCATCAAAATTAATCAGTAGCGACACAGAAATTTGTTTTTTTAAGGAGATTTGAAAAAAAAAAATTTAATTAAAAAAAGAGACTTGGACAGTTACATGATCATTCTCTACATGCATCACTGCCTTTGTAGTTTGTGATTCCAAGTGTAGAAGCTCAACTTGCATCACCCTTAAATAGCATACTGCCTTCACCGAGATGTTGCATATTTTTTCATAACTTCAGGGAGGAATACCCCCTTTATCTCCCCCCCACCCCCCTCCCTGTGCCTGACACTTTCCCTCCCCAGAGCTCGATATGCCACCATCCATATGGCACTTCGAACCTCCCGCCTGCGACGTATGTGTGATGTGTTTTAAATAGTGCATCACAAGTACCACAACTATCGAAAGAGGACGCAGTAGAGTCAGTGTTGTATTTTGCTTACTAAATAATAAAGCATATTGTAAACCTTCTTTTATCCCCAATTGAACATATTTCCACATGTTTATTTTATTTAAAGTTACAACTCTGCAGCAATGGATCATAACTTGTCGAAGGCCATTTCATTATTTAATTGTTTTTTTTTTTAACTGTAATCCTAAGGAGTATCGATCCCTTACATAAAAGTTCTCAGATAATGCTTTTCTTTCTTTAAAGTGTTCCTTACATTAAATATATGAGTTTCTGTTGTCGGCTTATACAAGATTATTCATACGTGGTTATGCAATTCATATTATCCTGCACCATGAAGAAAATGACTAATATAATGCTAATGCAGAATCTGATTATCATTTGAATGTATGTATTTTAGTTTTTTAGTGTACTAAGGCTCTGCTACAATAGAACAGTCCTCGGACGTGACGTAATGAGCTGCTCCCAATTCTGGAAGCTGATTGGACATGACATCACTCCCGCCTGTTGCGACGCTACGTGCTGTGACATTACGGTCACAATGGCCAAGTTTTGTCTTTGGGGCCATCAGCAGGCCAGCAGAGCACGTGTGATTGGCCGTTGTGTGACGTCACGAATGACATATGCCAAATTAAATGTCTACCTGCAATAAACACAGTTTAGACACACTGAAAATTTATGTAATGAAATTAAAAGTAATACAAACAAAATATCTTTTATTTTATAACAAGATCACTCATAAACTTTTTTTTTTTTTGGCTGAAAATGTGCTTGTGATCATAAACGAGAGGTTGCTGTTAGGTACATGTTTATGTATTTGTTCTTTTATTACATTACTTATATGTATTTAATTTTGGCAGAATTTATAGGAATAAATACATATTGAAACCAATTTTAAAAATCTATAAAACATGCTTTTAACACTAAATGGAAACTTAATGGTTAGAAAAGTTTTAATTTACAAATAACATAAATAGGGAAGAATTTGATGTGCAAGCGAAAATGTACATAACTAATGTTCACTTTATCTTTACTTAAAAACTTGTTACATACTTAGGATAGCACAGGTTTGTAGCAAACGTTCATATAGTTTTCTTGTGTGTTTTTTTTTATTTATTTATCTTCTGTTGGAATTTTATATTGTTTTGCCTAGTGACTAAGCATATTATATACATACAATAATCCTACCAGGTATATTAAGACATGGAACTAAGCTCACAATACAAACACTGGCATCTATTGTAGCATTAATTAATAAATAGTTGGATACTGTCCACTTAATTCATGTGGAAATAAGATGTGTAAAGGTTTTAGCTTTCTTATATAAAAATTCGGACAAATTCCTGTGACTAGAAGATCTTATTCATATTAAGTTTGATTTTTCTTATTGAATATTAAAAAAAATGATCCTGTGATCCTATGTAGAAAAATTTCATTACGAGGTCCTGAAAATGTCCTGGATTTGGTTCGCCCGGTATTTGCAATCATTGTAGCATAGGAAAATATGGTTTTTGTGTTAGGTATATGTTCATGTATTTGTTCTTTTACTACATTATTACATTACATACTAATTACATTCCAGGATGTTTGCGAGGATGTGTCGGCACTACAGCGGCCCGCCCTCCCGCGCGTGCCGGGAGGAGCTGGCCAAGGCCAGCGCCGGCCTGCCGCTCCTCCCACACTTGGGCGGCTTGCTGGCCCGCCTGCTCACCGGCACCCCGGTGACCTGGCGGCAGGCGTCCGCCCCTTCGCCTCTCCAGCAGGTGGCCGGAGAAGGTGCCGTGTTGACCCCGGAACACTTCCTATCCTATCATAATCCTTGATGCGAAACTCCTTTGGGAGCGACGAGAGTGAGATTTCAAGGCCGAATTTCGATGCAAAGTTTTCACGAAACCGTGTGAAATGTTTCTGACGCGAAAAGGACGGCGAATGGGTTGCGGGCGGTGCGGAGAACTCGTCGGGCCCCCGAGATGCCTTGAGCGGGGCTCCACGTGGCGGCGTGAGTTTCAGGTTTAACCCTGCCATGCTGCAGGGATACATGCCCGCGAGTTAGGTTACGGTCGTATCCCAACCAGGGGCGTAGCCAGGGGGGGTTTAGGGGTTAACTCTCCCCCCCCCCCCCTTAGCCCCAAATCTTTAATTAATTTATCATTCATCACTCAAACAAATTTAATATTAAAATAAATAAAATTTTTACCATTACAATATTTAATTTTAAGAACCGAAAACTGCTAAAATAGCACTATTTTACACCTTAAAATCCAAATTTTCCCGGGGGAGGACCCCCCCCACCCCCCACTTTAATACGGATGCTTGTTAACACCCCCCCATACACAAATCCTGGCTACGCCACTGATCCCAACAAGACAGTGCTTATTCGCTACCTTACCCGAACGTCTTGGAATACCGCCCTTAAAACATGAAGATTCCAGCAGAAACTCGCTTCTCTCATTCGAGGCCACCGTGGTTGAGTAGTCAGATCACTCACCTCCTACCGAGGCAGTTGTGAGTTTAATTCCCATCTGTGTCACACTCAGATTTTTTTTCACAAGTGGGAAGCTAGGCAAATGTTACAGTGAGCCGATGGGTTTAATGCAGGGTACTCTCACTTACCTCACAAATAATGATTCTGTAAATGATATATTCTAAGCTCATCACTAGAGACTAGATTTGATATTAATTTTTAGGCCAATTTAGTTTTTTAAACAGGTGATATCAGTTTTATTGTTTTTATTCTTTATGAATTATATTTATTCATAAGTATAGTTTATTATTGAATAAATATGATGCGTAAATGTTTCATTATACTTATTTCATTGAAATGGTGTCATTTTGATCATTATATGATATACTTTTACAGTATGATACTTTTTAATAAGCATGTCTAGGACAGAGCTACTGGGAGCAATAAAAATAAATGGGCAAGTATTTGTATTTTTGAAAAATGTACATGACAGTTGCAATGTTGAAAAAAATGAAATTAATTTTTCCAAGTTATTTTTTACATAAATTTTGGCACAAACTTCATTATGAATAAATTACATTCATTAAATTAATATATTAAAATGTAAAATTTTTGTGTTTTGAGTCGGATTTTGATTAAAAACACTAAATAATTTCATGATTTTAGTTGCATTTTGGTGCAATGTATTAACTTGTGTTTCTGTGTTAAATGGTTCGTTGATATGCTTTGCTGCGTTATATAATTTTTATCGCAATTTACTGTATAATCTTGTCCCTACTTATTGCCCACCATCGTTTCAATGTCGACGTGGCGTTACATCCTAAATCACTAACCCACACTTCTTTCATGTTCGGTTTAGATTCAAGCAGCTTTTTCGAGCCCGTGCTTACCGACTCGGAGCTGAACGAAGCTCGCCTGCTGGAGGTCACCCAGCTTCTCGTCGCGAGTCAGAAGGCCGCAAATCTCTTCCAGTTCCCGACGAACAAGATCGCCCAGAGCTTCCTGCTGAAGGCAAGATACAGAGAGGATGTGTACAACTTCCTACTGTCGGCTGCTGAAGATAATCACCAATCTTCCCCAAGGAAACAATAACAATTTTACATAATACTGAATGTTTCAGAAGTTTGTACAATTGAATTTTTTTTTTTTTTAGCAATTTGCCAGCGATGTGTCTGAATCTTATAACTTATATGTAGCAACACATTTTTACTTAAATAAACTATATTTTTGTGTGGTTCTTGACTATTGCTACCCTTAATTATAATAGCTAAATACTAAAAACTTGACCAATTAAAAATTATTACTATCATAAAATGCAGTTAATTAAGGAACAATAAATATGTGACTTTTATTGGAAACTATTTTTACGAGTGGAGAAACTGATCGGGAAAGGATAGCCCAATTAATTAATTATAGTTTTATTTACTACCTGCATAGCAGTGATGGATGAATGGGTGCTACGTGCATCATGCTACAACCGCAGGCAAGTGGGCAAGTTGGCTGGCTTACCTTGTTGCTAGAGTCCTGGCAACACTATTCTTTATTAATATATATTTTGGACATAACTTCTGTGATTATTTCTCCAAAGCCAGGTACGTGCAGCAAACAAGATGAGACTGGTTAGTAAAAAAAGTTAAAATTTTATACCATGTTACTTGTAAGATTCAAGGTTTCATTATAATATAGCTTAAAATTATTAAAAAGTATCAATCCACCATTTAAATTTATATAAGGGTCAGCAACACTATGAGTCCTACACCATTTTTGAACATACACAACTAAAGTAACCCCATACAGAGGACGTTCACAAGTGAGATCAGCCCACAGCATTTTGGACAGTCACTGACATTGTGTTGGGCAGTACCCGCCGTTAATGAGCTGCTAAAGTGTGTCCCACTCTTAGATTGCAGAGTGTAAGTAAATGGGTGGTTATTCCCTCTTTCTAATACATGCAGACTGGCATAAGTGCTTACCTTGTTTCTGCGTGTGCTGTTGCTGAACACCATACGAGATTGAAACTGAACTTATGAGTAATAGTTGTTGCATATTGTAAAGCATCAAATTGTGCATCAGGCGATATACGAGGGCTGTTTTTTTTTTAACCTCTGATGTGCTATAAAAAAAGACAAATTTACGTAACATTATAATTTTACTACCAAAAGTTCAGCAGGGTCTTGCTTATTTTTGTACACGATCGCCAAAACGATTGAGGCAATTTTCATATCATAACACAAGCTTCTCGAAGCCTTCTTCGAAGAAGTTAGTCACCAGTGAATAGAAAGAGAGACACAGAGCCAGCGCCTGGATCTCTCTCTCCCTCACTTCGCCGCTGAGAGGCGAATAGACTAATAGTGGGATAGTTCTTGACACTGGAGCCAGTGCGCCACGTAATCAGTCCATCCGCCTCACGGTGGTATCGTGACAGAGAGCAGATCCAGGCGCTGGCCGTGTGTGTCTATTCACTGGCAGCTGACTTCTTAGAAGAAGGCATAGAGAAGCTTGTGTTACGATATGACAAATGCCTTGATCATATTTAATGATTTTTGTAGAAAAATAAATAAGACCCTGATGTACTTTTGATGATCAAATTATGTTATGTAAATTTGTCTTTTTTTTATAGCCCATCGACAGGTTGAAAAAAAATAGCCCTCGTATATACTTTGCAAATTTAAGTCTTATATACTTTGCAAATGTAAGGCTATTCTAAGGGGCTGAAAAAATGTATAAAGCGTAAATTTTTCACCAGGACATTTTTGTTGATTCCCAAATTGTATTTCACAAAAAAAAAAAAAAAAAAAAAAAACCCACAAGGAGTATTCTATTCAGATTTTTTGTGCTTGTGTGTTTTTTTTCTTTCTTTATTTAAAATCCTGGAAGGGATCCTGATCTTATGAACCTACCCCTGGCTACGTCCTTGGCAGAACATGGAGACATTTTACTCATGCTGACCCGGCCACAGGCTGGAAGTAGTTTATGATGATGATGATGATAAAAACCATGTCATTTAGATTCATGTATTAATATTAGGGATGGGCCTCTCAAATACTTGAATCCTAAAATACCATAAAATCCTTAATATTCAAAGGATTTGATATTCAAGTAAAAAGATTTTAAAAAAATAATACAGGAAATAAAAATAATTTAAAAATTCTACACTGATAACCTTTGTAGTTTACTAGGTCAGTTTTTTTTCTTCATACCTATCCTGTTACCATTCCCCAATCTAGTACACTTTTAACTTATAATTATATAAGTAAAAAAATATATATATATTTATTGATTGTGGAAACTTACTTTTTGAAACAAACATTTAAAGGGTTGATGTTTAAACACCGTAGTTAGAATTTTTAATTTTGTGTACATCAATTTATTTTTGACCCTCGAGAACTAGATTCGGATACGAGGAATATGTTTGAGGTACTTTTGGAATTCAAATTCAAGATTCATATTCGAGAAAATTGTGATTCGAAAAAATTCTGATTAATTAATATTAAATTTCAGTCACTTTTATAGGGTCCCAAGTGACAGTGATTGGTAAGGCATAGCGCTCATGCGGCAAAAGTAGCCGGTTCTATCTCAACACTCGAGCATGACTCAAATTTTTGAGCGTCGAGTACAAATCCAATTGTTTTGAAACCCACTATAGAGGTCCGATCGCCTCAAGCCCCTGGGAAAAATTATTTAACATAAAGCACCAACAAACAAATTTACTAACATAGTTCTGCAGTATTAAATGTAGCTACATTTAAATAAATCCAAGAATAGTTATTGAAATAAAGTAATTAAATATACTGTGGCTACATGATGTGAAAATTATTATTAAAATTTTATTTTGAGAGACATCTTGGCTGAATAATGAAATTAAACCACAACATATGTAATGATAGACAAACGGTTGTATAGGGCTTGTCATGCATCCTATACATCTGCCTACCGAGAGATTGTGTAAGGCTTGTCATGCATCCTGTACATCTGCCTACCGAGAGATTGTGTAAGGCTTGTCATGCAGCCTGTACATCTCCCTACCAAGAGATTGTGTAGGGCTTCTTGTGCAGCCTGTACATCTCCCTACTGAGAGATTGTGTAGGGCTTGTCGTGCAGCCTGTAAATCTCCCTAACGAGATATTGTGTAAGGCTTGTCGTGCAGCCTGTAAATCTTCCTAACGAGAGATAGTGTAGGGTTTGTCGTGCAGCCTGTACATCTCCCTACCGAGAGGTTTGACACTGTGTCGTGGATACCCCTGAGACTGGGGACAGGTGCCTACATTATCAGCCGCCAGGCAAGGTAACAATACCTGGGGAGAACTGACAAGTCACAGTGAGTGCAGCAGCCAGTGGACTCCGAGCTCACCTTCCGGTTGCAAGCACTTTGGAATGTCCTGATGCCCAGGTAAGGAATGGAGCAAACCACACGTCATCTGAGATGTCTGTGCTCTCTGTGCCCTTGTCTGTGGCACGCAGGACATTTTCTTCAAATCTGGGGCATGTCAGGCTACACATAACACTAACACTTTTAACATATTAAAAACTTAAACAAACATGGCTCTCACCCGACTAAATACCGTCCTATTGGTCACACTGATTCACGTACTTGAAAGAGTTGGGAGTAGACCATGTTCGTTGCGTTTATCTGTACATGACTATCTGCATGCATCTCATATGATAGCGTGTTACAAATCAGCATGTGTGATTCATATCTACGTCCATGTCAACAGAGATCACATAACACGCCTGCCTCTCAATGAGTGAGACTTTACTCCACAATATGGACAGCGTGTTTCAGTAGCTTGTGGATGGAAAATATACTGCGATTCACACTTCATAATCACATTATCTTACCACATACACTCTCTTTACCTAACTGCACTTTCATCTCTCAACCTGCATTAAATTTTTCTCCTAAGTTGAACAATTGGGGCTATATTAAATTTTTAAACATAACACCAAACTTAAACTGAGCAAGTGATAGCAGTGTAAAAATATGAAACAAAATGAGAAAAATATTTCTAATGTTTTAAATTTTTTATCATGTTGGAAGGAAAAGTAGGTTTTTGGAAATTGTAAATAAAACCAGAAAAATATGTAATCCTATCTAACATGTTTCATGAATTTAAATAGGTACCTAGTTAAAATTTCTACCTAAGAATAAATAAAGCCCAGCACAATTTGTTTAGAGACTATTTTGATTGATTGGCAGATAACCAACTATAATAAAAAACAATTTCGGAAACTTTTATGAAATTTTAATTTGGCACATAGATACCTTTAATATAGCCCTGATACAGTAATTTCTTATTGATACTTATCTATTGTTAGAGATTGAAAATATAAATCTGAATGCTTAGGTACGTATATAAAAATTTATCTATTTTATTGTAAACCCTAGGATTTAATATGTACTGCCGTGTCATACGTGTGATTTTTCAAATGTGAATCAATAACAGTTAACTAGATGTTTGAACTTCGCGGGGCTATAGTTGTAAGAAAAAAATACCACCAAACATGTACGCTGTATTCATCCGCTAAGAAGTAGATAGTTCCGAAAGTGTGACATTTGAATAACAGTTGGAAGTAAATGGTGTTTGCAAGAAATAGTGTGTTTCTTTAAAATATGCCTCATTGTGAAGCACTGGATCCATACCTTTTCAACTGAAGTGTTTTCTAAATAAGAATTAAGAATCAGCTGATGCACTAGAGTATAATCGGTATGATGCTGTTGAAGTTGCCATGATTGATTTCACGCGTCTTTCGGGAAGAGAAGCAGAGTTAAGTTTTTCCGTACAATGCTGTACGAGGAAGGTTGTCTGATTTGTAACACGGTTAGATGACCTGACATCACAGTTATTAGTTGGATTTCATTCAAGCTAGGTAAGAAGTGTTCTGTAAATTAAATTATTACGTTTGTTAATGTCGGACGTAGTGCCAGGTCACGTAGCCATTGAACTCGGCAGAGCTCGCATTTTCATTTCGTCGTGTCTATTATTTTGTTTTATTTTGAAATGTCTACAGAACGTGTAAACAGGCGATGTGTGTAACTTCTTGTGACCATTTATTGAAGTGCTTAGTTTCCCCGTATTTAGTTTTAACGATCGTTCCATGCGATCCTCAATGGGTGCGGTAGTATTTCTGACGGCTAGATAGTCGATACGAGTCGGGTAATGTAGTGCGTAATACTAATATAAAATTGTAACCGAATACAGTAATATAATCGTTTGTCTCTTAAATTTTATCAACCTTCAGCAGACAATTACGTGGAATTTTTCATGTTACGTTTTTGAGGCGGACGTATGTATCTTACAAATTCGTATTTAAATAAGCCGAATGACATTGACAAAGTTCCGCAAAGGAGCTTCTTTATTATTTATACATTCAGCAGTCGGTTTCAGGGAGTATATTTTAGCATAATAGTGTGTTGTCGCCGTTTTCTGAACATAAGAAGCTCGAATAGCCTGCTAGAATTTTGAACTGTTTTTGTCAGGTAGTGGCAACTGTGTTTACACTTTTTTTTTTTATTCCACAACAAACTTGCAGTGGGAAAACATGGAGACAGGAAATAGAACAAAGAGAACATATGTTTCTTACGCTACAGGATTTTGTCAAATTATTAATCAAACGTAATAGAAACTAGGTTCGTATTTTTGTTATTTACAATATTTTGTCTTACGGTATGGAGATATTTATAATTTTTTTTGTTAAATTTGTAACTTTTATATTTGTTAAATCAGAATCCTGTTTGATTATATTATCTATTTTAAATATAAATTCATAAAACAAAAATAGTTAAGCTAATGTTAATTATTTTATAATTTGGTTGGGATTAAGCGAATAGGCCAAGTGGAGTGTAAATAACAGTTCTTTTAATTAGCCTTTTTAAAAGAGTTCTTTATTGCACTTGCAGATCTCAGTTTGTGGATCACGTAATATTTTAAGCTGTTAGCTTGGCTTTAATGTTTCTGGCAAACAGTAGGTTATATAAACCTGTAAGTTGGTCTTCACTTAGCCCAGTTATGAAATTAACCAATACATATTAGCAGGGGTAAATGTCTTGTATCTAATTTTGCAGCATAGCAACAGAGAATGTAATGGGAAATGTCTACTAATCTACAGTCTATCTGCATGCAGAATGAATTAGGACCATAGGAATATTTATTCCTGATTTTTTTTCCTCTCTTTATTTCATTAAAATGTTGCAACCAAATCAAAACTTAATACAATCATCAATATCAAGAAGATGTTACTTGTAAGATTCAAGGTTTTATAATTATACATATAAAGATTTTAAGCAGTATCAATCCACCTTTTAAATTTATGCTAGGGTAAACAACAAACAACACCACAAGTCCTACACCATTCCCTATCATGGACTTCTAAAGTAATCCCTGTAGAGATCCCCACAGCCTTATTTATTGTTTGCATAAGTGTTGCATGTGAGAAGATGCTGAAATCCTAAACAATGACTAGTTGTTACTTATACCAGCAATTTTTATTTTAGAAGTCAGTGTTTGACCTAACCAGTTAAGCCTCACTTAGGCCCACTTGCACAGTTGTGACTGGAGAAAAAGAAAACAATTGCTACATTTGATTAACCTTCAAGTCGTTGATTTAATTTCCTTTACCTGGCAACAAGCAGACCCTAGTGTAATCATACCAGTTCGTTGTTGACTTGCAGCTTCATTTGCTTCAGTAAGTATAATTGAGAACTAGTCTAGCTTTCATGTAACTTGCTTGCAATGGTTGGTTTATTTTGTTCAGTTCATGACATCTCTCTTAACATAATGTACAATAATCAAAAAATAAATACTTCTTGCTAATTCAACTGATTTTAAATAAAAAAAACAGGAACATTTCAAAAATATAAACTTTACCTTATTGTAAACTTCTTGTGAGCATTAAAGAGGTTACTCACCCTGTGTAATCAACACCCGTGGTGCTATTGATAACATGTTCGTACATGCATGAGTTTTTTTTCAGACACCAGCACTTGCTCAGCTTGGCGTAGGGGCTCGTTACCAGGGCAAGGTAGTTAGACTGGAGCAGAAGGTTTTAACAGGTGTTATGGTGGGTTGCCCAATCCAGGATAAGTCAACACAAGTCAGATACCTGCCTGGGAACATCTCCAATTAAATTGTTTTACTTTACATAATTTTTTAATGTGATTTTTCTCGCCGTTCCTTAAAGCATGTGCCCCAAAAAGCAGAGCAAAACCTTAAAATACACTAAATTTAAGGTAAGAACCAAATACAATCACCTTATTAGAGGATATTACTCAACTAGAAAATATGTTCAACACTTTATTCAAAATTAACTCTGAGTTTGAACATGGTTCCTGTAGCATGCGATTGATCAGCCCGCATTCAATAAGAGCTATAAAATATTGGCTACTACTGTACATTTTTTTAAATATGTACCACACTTACAATTACCGTAACTGTCTAAACACAATTCAGCCTGGTTATCATATTAAGCAATTTAAGCCTCTACACATGAAAGATACTCAAAAAACTATTTACACAAATACTTATTAATTTTTAAATGATTCGACCTGGTTATACTAATAGTCCGAGTGCTGCGGTACTGCATATTTTCCTTTCTGGGGCATGATTTCTTCTTTTACTTAAAGTAGTTCTTCTGGCCATAAATTCCACTTTCGATATTGTTTCATTCAAGTTTTTGGAAGGTCCCCCTCATGCAACCAATTGATACGAAGTTGTAACACTCATACCGTCAAATTAGGATGCCATGTAACGTAGCTGATCCCACACACGATAGTGCAAGGGCTTAGGGGACGGAGCTGACGACTTGTTCATTGATGACATCACTGTAAAAAAAACCAGGTCTCCTGATCCAGTGCCAAAAAATGGATTTTTGGCAATCCACCGAGCAGCTACTTGAAGGCTTGCCCGGCTCGTAGACTCGATGGTCGGGCGCACACACACTTGTTACGCCACGAGTTCTGCTTACCGAATCCCCGCCCGGTACTCTCGACTTGTGCATTTCTAATACTTAACTTTTACGTAAACTTTTTAAGTTTAGCCATCACTCCCATACAGCCCGGCCCGATGGCGGCTATCGCCCTTGCGACCAGCGAACACACACACGTCCGCACCAGTCAGCTGGTTGCTCGCAAAAAAGCCTCGTCATACTTGTCACTACGTCACTCTTCTCGCCACTCTCTTCTACCGCACAAGTTCATTAACGTATTTTATAGTTCATACTTGTCCACGTTTTTAGGCCTCACATAAAATATACGTATCGCTAAAATTAACAAAATACTTTAAAACAATTTAATCTAAAAATGCATTAAAAACTTGCGTGATAAGAACCAGGCTGCCAACTTCACCGTAAAATAAGACAGTTGTTTCTATCGGCGCTTACATGCCAAACAAATAAAATTACTACAAATTAACTAAAACTTATTTATTAAAATAAACTAAAAATTACTTAAAATTTAGAACCAAACAATAAACATAATTAACAAAATTAATCAATTAAGACAAATTTCCTAGTGGAGGGGCTGTTAATGTTTCTAGGTTTTTTTGGTCATAGCGAAGCTGCCCACAGTGTTCCTAAAGAGGCAGTTGCTGACAATTTCCAGGAGCTTTAGGAATATATCTAAAAGTGTGTGTAGTGGACTGCAATTATTTGAGGCCAATAATGGTACCTAATTAGTTTTTTTTAATGTTCTGTTTGATCAGTTTTATAAAACCACTCGCTTAACTTTTAAACATATCTTGTATACACACTAGCAGAAGGCAATGATTGCGACATTTTAAAAATCAATAAACAACCTGTGGTAATGTGCTGACTACTTCAAGTTTACTGGCATGTTGACTTTGAGATCTGTGATTACTCAGATGTAGGACCTTGCACATGCTTAAAATTACCAAGAGCTGCCTATGATCTCATAACTATGACTGATAGTCACTGTATGCTTGTAATAATAATACTGGAACCATCACCAATTCTTGCTGGCCTTCAACATTGCTGCGAGTTTGAGATAGTTCAGTATTGGATAACCTTAGACACCTTGCAACCTGACCTACCATCAGACTACATTGCCCAGTTACATTCCGAAGTGGTCTTGTATTTCAATACCCACCAAGAATGTACTGAAGGACCACTAAATGCTAATCTTGGAGCAGGGTAGCGCAGTGCAGTGATTATTTGTTCGACAGAGTGGAGCAACACTTACACCACTGGTGAAACTGCTTGGTGGTATATATTGGAGGTAGCTTGTTGAAAATTAGTGGAGTTGGATTTCCCCAGCCGTTCATTTGCACAGTTGAAGTGAACATGCCGTGTCGAAGAAGAGTAAAAACCATCCAAACTGACTCCATCCAGTATTGACCATGGTAGAATCGAGAAAGTATTAACCTCTTGAGAATTTGGTTCTTTCATTGTAAGAAATGCAATCGCAGTAAGGCGGATGTAGAATCAGCGGGCCGAGGAAGGATGAGCTTAGGAGCAAGAAGCCAGCAGCCCCATCCCATCAACGAGTGCACGTACAGACATCTGCTTTGCATGTCAATCACGGACTGTGCAGTCACGTCAAACACCTTTGCTGAGAGTTCAGGCATGTGACACATCAGTCTGTGAGCACGCACCGTTCGTTGCCGGCGGCAGCTTAAAAACATCTTATCCAGGTCCCATGACTGCATTTATAGTATAGGGTGCCATTGGATTGCAGTCCTTGCACCTAGTTCACATTGCTGGTACCTTGATTAGGAGTGTTGGGAGTTTGTTTTTGTCCCAAGTATTCAGGTCTGCACCAACAGTATGATACATGATTGCATGTAGCATTCATTGTCCAAAATTTACTAAATGACCGTGATGTTATGATATTGTTGCCTGTGTGCTACTAGATCTCTCACCCATGAATCATGTATTGTCTGTGGTCGGACAGTGACTGACGTGCCACAATATACCTGTGGTCACAACATAGTGAATGTTGGCACACATTAAAGCAATATGGGCGGAGAGTCCTCAGATGGTCATCCATAGTCTGTTTCCCTCAATCTCATGTCATGTTCCAACCCCTAGTTGTGTCGCACAGCCCCCATGGTATGTACGTCATTCAGAGTTGCGAATGTAAACATTTAACTTATGTGTGGATGGTCTTACTTACATACATACACACACACACACACACACACACACACACACACACATACACATACATACATACAGTTGAGATGGTCTTACTATAAGAGGTTGTTTTGACATTCAGAGGTTGTCTTAGAGTTGGTCTTACATTCAGAGTTGGTCTCGCAGTCAGTGTTTGTCTCGCATTCAGAGGTGGTCTCGCACTCAGGGAGGGCTTACAATTAGAGGTGGTCTCACATTCATAAGATATTTACCTGCACCTCATCTCAAAATATAATTGGCGAAATTTCCCAAGGATATTATAATACCATTTTCTTAGTTCCAAGTGAGAGATTACGATACCGATTTCTTAGTTCCGAGTCAAACTTGTTTCTTTAAATGTTAAGTGTTTTGTATAGTTGCTTAATGCTGCAAAAAAATAATTATTGTCTTCACATTGCTTTCATTGTTACTTTTATTCTAGTTGTTTATGAATATGTTGAAAAATATGTTCCTTAAATGTGTATATTTTCCACTCTTTAGGTTAAAGTAATATGGGAAACGTAATTCACCATACCTACATGAATTATTATGGACAAAACATTCATGTTGATAGCAAAATGTCGTGAAGAAATGGTGCTTCTCTGTGCAGTCCCATCACAAATGTGCAATTAATGGGTGGGATGTGCCTACTCCGCTGTAACAGGTAAGTTTGTTGTGACTTTCTCCGGCTTCTCATGTCAGTGTGCAACGTGACTATGAAATATGTAGTTCTGTTCCATATGGCTTATTAAAAGTTTGAAGTGGTTAACTGTTTCCCATAATACATTTTATGTAAAAAAAAAAGAGGTTGATTTTTTTAATTTATTTTTTTCAGTTTTTGGCATTCTGTAAATTTTGAGACTTTATCAATGTTTGACACTGTTGTAATATTTAATGGAAATCCTTCCTGTTTGCAAAAAGGAAGTAATTTCTGGAAATGTACAAGTGTTGGTTCACACAAAAAACATTCTGGAAAAATTCAACGAAAGTAGATAAAATGGTTCAATTTAATAACAATAAAACAAGTGTGCCACAGTTGTAAAAAAAAATACCTATATATGTACGTAGAGTAATGTGTACATGTAAGTACAATTTGGACAGTAATATAGTATTTAAAGTATTAATGTAATGTTTCTCTTGTTGATTCTCAGAAACAATTAATCCAAGTTGCTGTGTGGGATTGCCTTTATGCTTTGAAGAGAGGATATCTGGACCTACACAAGATGTTTGTAATTATCATCCACTCCCTCCTGCGTTGCGTCTCTTTAACTCATTGCTTTACATGTGGAGTGGGTGCTGTGTGGTTTCTCAGTGCTAGGACTGTGGGCCTATTGTCTAACCTTTGTAATGTCTGCTGCAAGGGCGGAAAGGGTTGAAATAACTCGAACACAGTTTAGGTTTTCTTAAGCTTTGTACTCTTCTTGGTTTGAATTAATCCACCAGCTTTCAGAAGTTCCGCATCTTCATTAACACACCTACCCTTACATTCACTTCAGAGCACGGCTGCAAGTGCCAGACCTGTGTGGTCCATCACTGCAATACACATCTTATTTGGTGATAGTATGAATTTGGGTGGGTTAAAAAACTTGAGCTCAGTGATTAATAGCCCACTCTAATGTGCAGGTCTTAGCTGTGTGCATCATAGTAGGGGAGGATCCAGGATTGTCTTCGGGGGGGAGGGGGGTTCTCTGGACCTAGTTTATTACCTGTTGATAACTTCAAAAGTCATACTATACAGTGTATATTTTATTATATTTGCGGGGGCGTGCCTCCCCTCTAAATCCACCTATGCATCATAGTGTGCATCGTATAGCACAAAACATCACAATCATTGCAGATAACTCTCACTCAGTTTAATAGTTACTAAATTGGAAGAAAAAAAATTGATACATGAAAACAAGTTTTAAAGTACTTTATATATATATATATATATATATATATATATATATATATATATATATATATATATATATATAAATAAAAATTTAACTTGTGTTTGTGTAATCAAGCAGCACAATTTTTTAAAGAAGTAACCTTATATATGTTCACTTTTAAAATGGATCTGAAACACACATTTTAAATAAATTTGGGGTCAATGCAAGGTTTGAAAGCCCTAAAAGTCGTGAATAAACTAAGTAAATTGAGGGACTGGTTACTAAAGTTACAAAAAAGTCCCTAAATAAGCCATTCTGGAAGTCATGAAACTTTAATTTCCAGCAGCCTTTTGCTCTGGCTCATTTTGTTTTTGGACCCTCACATCAGTTAATAGTTGCATGTTAAATATAAATAGATGCGGGACTTATCCACTTAAATCATGCCTAAAATCATAAATCATCTCTGAAGAGGTTTTAACTTTCTAACTTTAAAATTGACATTCCTGCAAATTGTAGAAAATTTCTGACTATATTGTTTTTGGTTGTATATAAAAAAAATCTAAGAAAATCCTAAAATTGTTTCTTCAGAATTTTATTGTAGACTCATTGAAAATTAAATATGTATATAATAGGTGTCATTTATCATCATTCCCACTTGTTACAATCTATGAATCTTTGTCCATTATTCTTGTACATATTCATTTTGGCTTAACTTAGTGTAAATAATTTGTTTGATCTTCGTTGTATTATTTAAATTAGGTACATGCTTGGTGTAAATAAATACTTGTGCAACTTGATGCAAATTGTGGATGAAGGTTTAGTACATTGATAGCCAGTAAGTAATTTAATTACTAAAATAATGTTAGGAAAAGATAAGTAATCCAATGACCAAAGAATATTGTTGTTTGCTGGACTTATTTTTGATAAATAATGTATTTTCCTACAACTATATTACCATAAGAATTAAAATTCAGTACAATACTGTTTAATGCTCATATTATGTCTTGCAAAAGGTATTTAGTGTAAAGCAAAACACTGACTGGTAAAGAAATTATGAGACTTGAGAGATGTTAAATGTAAGTCATAACGTTTCAGGGTCTTTGTGTATGTTGCTGAAAGATGGTGGATGTTGCTTCTTAAGGTGTAAAACAGGTTAAAAACAGAAGAATACATTTGATTGTAGTACAAATACAAGAAGTAGCTCATCATGGCTACTAGAGTAAGCATTTCATCGACAGAGGCTGCTTTGGTTTGACCGTCGAGATTGTGATTTGGAACGTCGATGATTCAAGTCACCATTCACTTCAGCTGACTGATTGCAGTTGCAAGTGGATATGGAGAGAGGGTTTGAGTGAATATTTTTATATCAGTTTTTGTGAATCATTTCATGGAAGTTATGAGGTTTTGAGGTTTGTGCGCCCTTCAATGTTACCCTTGTCAAATATATGTGAAGGAATGGGGAAGAGGGGTTAATTTTTAAAGTAAGGATGTATTCTTATAGCCAGGTGAATTCTGTAGTGAATTTAACTAAACAAAGTATTATTAAGTTATTGCTGAAAGGGACTAAAACTATCCATGAGCTCATAAAGATCAAAGTGTCCGCATCCTCCAAAGTCAGGTAAGTTAAAATTGGTCAGGAAAAGTCAGGAAATTTACTTTAAAACCGGGGAAAGTCATGGAAATTCCTCAGTGAGAGTAATTTAAGGGAGAAATGTCATGTTCTGGTATGCCATCACCCAGACTTTGGACAATTTTTTTTTTGTTTCCATATGGTGTTTTAAGGCATAGTCATGAACTAGTGCAGCTGTAGGGGTGGTTGAGGCTGGATTGTCTTTTAACATTTTTCAGAAAATTGAAAAATATGTAAATTAACACTGGTTGGGAAGAAGACAGCGATGACTCACAATATACTATATTTTTTTTATTATTTCATGTAATAAATATTAAGTTATGTGTAGTTTCTTGTAGTAATACTGTTAACATTATAAAAACCAATATTCAACTCAATATTTTGGGTTTATGATCATTAAGCTCTCATAATATTAAAAATATTTCATCCGCTTGAAGTTATTTTACCTCCTAAGAGTAGTTCCAAAAAACTTTTGTTAGGAAGATTTTTTACCACGGCCATGCAGTATTAGGAATTTGCCGGATTATCTAACTTAAATATTGTTTTGAATTCCACCTTCTAGGAAACAGGAAACCACATTACTTGAATTAAACTGACAGCAACAATAAAATGTGAGTGAATTAAAAATACCGGCAGTACAGTAATGCAACCTGGCATTCAAGGTCAACAGCTGGAATCCACCCAAATAAATCTGAAATATAACAGAATGTGCCGGACCACAGAATGTCGGATTAAAGTCGATTCTATGTACAAAGATAACTCACCTGACTTTCTTGTACTAGCACTGTTACACATTAGCAGTAGCTAAAGCAGGAACCAATAGTGTTTCTGTATGTAAATAGTTTTGCTTATTATAAAATTACTAATTTTTTTACCTCCAAAATATGTTATTATTTGAGTAGTAGGTTCCTATTCGTAGGAAGCTGTGAAGTGTTGAAAAATTTTTATACTTAACAAAACAACATTCTTCTAATTAAAATATTCTATTCTTTGTTTGCCATGTCACTATTAAATTGGAAGGCTTCATACAGAAGTTTTTTTTTTTGCAGGTTGGTGTATGTGATATCATGTGTGGCTGCAGCCTCGTTCTCGGCGATGCTGCACTATGCCTCAAATTATACGTCCAGTCGTGTAAAGAACATTATTAAAGTGCTAGTACTGTAGTAGTGAAGAGTTCAGCTTTAAGAAACAATTGTTAAGCCTCATAGGTAAGACCTTATTGCTGAATAATGAGACATCTAGGGAATCATCTAGGGCCTGTCTTTGTGAATACCGCAGCAATAGCACCATACACACCGTACTCTCCTCTCCCACACCATGCTCTCCTCTCCCACACCATGCTCTCCTCTCCCACACCATGCTCTCCTCTCCCACACCATGCTCTCCTCTCCCACACCTTGCTCTCCTCTCCCACACCATGCTCTCCTCTCCCACACCATGCTCTCCTCTCCCACACCATGCTCTCCTCTCCCACACCTTGCTCTCCTCTCCCACACCTTGCTCTCCTCTCCCATCTTGCTCTCCTCTCCCACACCTTGCTCTCCTCTCCCACACCTTGCTCTCCTCTCCCACACCTTGCTCTCCTCTCCCACACCTTGCTCTCCTCTCCCACACCTTGCTCAACCTCTCCCACACCTTGCTCAACCTCTCCCACACCTTGCTCAACCTCTCCCACACAAGCTCTCCTCTCCCACACCAAGCTCTCCTCTCCCACACTTTGCTCTCCTCTCCCACACCTTGCTCTCTTCTCCCACACCTTGCTCTCTTCTCCCACACCTTGCTCAACCTCTCCCACACCTTGCTCAACCTCTCCCACACCAAGCTCTCCTCTCCCACACCAAGCTCTCCTCTCCCACACTTTGCTCTCCTCTCCCACACCTTGCTCTCCTCTCCCACACCTTGCTCTCTTCTCCCACACCTTGCTCAACCTCTCCCACACCTTGCTCAACCTCTCCCACTCCCCCACTCCTTGCTCAACCTCTCCCACTCCTTGCTCAACCTCTCCCACTCCTTGCTCAACCTCTCCCACGCCTTGCTCAACATCTCCCACTCCTTGCTCAACCTCTCCCACACCTTGCTCAACCTCTCCCACACCTTGCTCAACCTCTCCCACACCTTGCTCAACCTCTCCCACACCTTGCTCAACCTCTCCCACACCTTGCTCAACCTCTCCCACACCTTGCTCAACCTCTCCCACACCTTGCTCAACCTCTCCCACACCTTGCTCAACATCTCCCACACCTTGCTCAACATCTCCCACACCTTGCTCAACATCTCCCACACCTTGCTCAACATCTCCCACACCTTGCTCAACCTCTCCCACACCTTGCTCAACCTCTCCCACACCTTGCTCAACCTCTCCCACGCCTTGCTCAACCTCTCCCACGCCTTGCTCAACCTCTCCCACGCCTTGCTCAACCTCTCCCACACCTTGCTCAACCTCTCCCACACCTTGCCCAACCTCTCCCACACCTTGCTCTACCTCTCCCACACATCGTTCTCCTCTCCCATGTATTACACACCTCTCCCACTTCTTAATATTTTCCTCTATTCCTTAATACTATCCAATTCACCTCTCAGATACTAGTCGCACATACTTTTACACCCACTTACTTTGCCATCGCACCACTTAACTATCTTCTTCCACTCTACCAGCCACTCAATACCCCACTTGCCACCTGCTTCGTGCTGTGAACTCCTACTCTGCTTGCTATCCCTCACCCTGCAACATTATCTATTTGAGCCAGCCTATGTCACAAGAAACAATGGTGTTTCATTGGGGAAGCATGCAGGGTTGTTCCATGACCTTTTTTAATATGTTCAATACTGATTTAGCTTTTATAATGATTCTAAAACCACTTTTAACACTGCATATATATATATATATATATATATATTTTTAAGTATGTGTTCAAGAAACTCATTCATTAAATTTTACTTAACTGTTACAGTGGCTAAGTTTAGTAACTACAATAAGAAAAATGTAATAACATAGTTAAGACAATAACCAGAATACTAATAACTCTTTAGCTGAGGTTACAAAAAAAGAGTTACGTGAAAGTTATGGCCTACACATTAAGCACATAGCTTAAGTGGCCAGAAATGAATAAGGCTTCACACGTTATCATAGTGATAATACAAAAAATCACATAAGGGTAATACATCAATCCCTCACTTAGCACGACTAATGCAGTCCTAAAAATGTTCATGTTATTCCAAATTGCATATTCTAAAGCATTAGTTTCCATAAATACCAAGGTTAATGTACATAATGTGTTCCAAAATGTGTAGGGAAATATTCTTCACGTACTTCAAAGTTAAAGTGCTTATTTGCTTATCACAGCT
Source organism: Bacillus rossius redtenbacheri (assembly GCF_032445375.1). NCBI lineage: Eukaryota > Metazoa > Arthropoda > Insecta > Phasmatodea > Bacillidae > Bacillus > Bacillus rossius. The sequence goes on from NC_086339.1 coordinate 25,597,235, forward strand.
TATTTTGTTAATTATTAAAACTCTATAACCAACATTTTCAGAACCTAGCAAATTACCTAAAGTAGCTTTTTTTAAATTCCATTTAGATATTCTCTTTTGTTCTGGGATTCTTACAAAAACTCTAATTCCATATTTTCTGAAGTTTTTTCACTAGGTTTTTCACCAAACTTTCCTCTCAGCTACTACTTAGCCACAAACAATTCTGTTATTCTCCTGCATCATGCATCTCACTTCTTACCTTCTCTCTCATCTTTTTTTTTAACCCTAGCAACATGTACATTAGCCACACATGCTCATACATCCATTTAACCAGTGTTAGTCATTTATTTTAAGATAGCTTCATCCCTAAAGTGCTTTCTTAGGGTTTAGAGGTGGTTAATTGTTACTGCAATAAATTTTAACATGAATTTGGCCTATAGATCCAGGGGTGACTTTAGTGCCAGACAAGCATAGCTATTTCCCATGGCTCCGCACTGGCTATTTTTCTTTTTCATCTATTTTTATATATAAAAAATGACTAATGGTAAAAAAGATTTTAACGATTATTATGCCATTTATATTTCAATTGAGTTTTCATGTATTCACTTTAGAAAATTTTTAAAGAGTTTTACTGCCTCAATTAATGACACAATTTCACCGGAATTTTGATCGTTGGGGAGTTTATGAAATTTAATCAAGTATAATGTATCAGGAATGGAATTTGCCAATTTCTTAAGATATATTACACGATCATCATCGGAATATAAGTTCCAGGTTGGCTTAAATATGTTGTTTTGAAGATTTTTTTTTGTTCAGATTTACTTAGGGGTAAACCCTCAGGGCACTCCGGTAGGGCTCTGCAAAGCTTAGGGTCGCCACTGTGTAGATCATTTTATATCATTAACATCTTTTTTTGCTAATTACTTTTGTGATGATTCAGAAATGGTAGTTTTTGTGAAACTTTAATTTCGGTCATTATTTTTTAAACAGATTATTTGTTGGCCACACACTCCACAAATGTTATTATTATTATTAATTTTTTTTGTAGTTACTCAGGATGGTGGTGGACTCAATAAGTCGCCACACGTTTCACAAGATGCAGCCGACAGGGATGACCCCCAAGGAACTGTCGGAGAATGATGACTTGGCAACCTCTTTGGTTCTAGATCCACATCTGGGGTTCATTACCCATAAGATGAACATCAGGTGATTCATTTTTTTTTACCCTCTGCATAACAGCATTATGTTAGCACAGCTAAATCAATAACCCTATAAGTGATAGTTCAGCTCTTACTGGAGAATTGTTGCAGAATGTTGGAAAACGTGTGACGTTTTAAGTTTCAGAACAATCTCGAACAATTATTTCAATTGCATGCTACCTAAATAGCATGTTTAGCTATAGAGTACGTTTCAGCTAGTCCAAACACCTTAGAATTCTTGCCATTTGTTTTCTTTTTCTTAAGAAGGTGATGTTATAGGTTTTCAATTAGAACAATGTAGTATAAGCTATGTTGCAAGTAGCATTTTGTGCGGTTGTTCTGACGGAAATGCTCCACATTATCGTCGTTGCAGTTTCCAATTTTTTGTTTAGTTTTCAGTCTTGATGTACAGGAATCGCAAAAATTTCCTGCACCAGATTCAGTAAACAAACATTACAGTAACTAACCAATGCAAGAAAAAATTCCTTTATGATAGTATTTGAGGTGCAGTTTTTACAATCTTCTGAAAACCAACTTAGTCTGACTAACATCTGAATTAATATTTGAAAAAAAATGAGAGATGACATTTGTGCACTGTATGCTTAGTGCCCAGCGTACATCTTCTGTGGGTAGCAAAGAAAACATGTGGTCCCTAAACTGCAAAGGTAATTGGGCCTAGATTTTTGCTGAACTGGTCAGGTTATTGATTTTACTAATAACTTGTGTAGTAATATAGCTGTTTTACATTTATTTGTTAGAAAACTATTGGATATTTAATGCTTTTAAGTTTTCTGCTATCCATATTTATGCATGGCAATATGTGGCTTCCAAGATTTTTTGAGCTTGTTTAAGCTGTTAATTCTTTATTCTTAGGTACAGGCCCTTTAAGACTAATAAGCAAGAACTGAAGACTATAGTGGAGGATTTTATCGAGAACCAGAACTATGAACGTGCGTACAGCAGGTTGATTTCCGGGGAATGGTTGCCAAGAGCACACACAAAAACAAAACAGCAGCAACAACGGCTGGAAGAACATGTAAGTATATGTACTTGAAGGCTAAGGCCAACTTGTACAGTCATGCATTTAGTTTAAAGTTACTCTTGTTTGATTAACTTGCAAAGTGTAGCTTTGTTACATTTTCCTTCAGTGATTGTGAAAGTGAGCTTATGGGCAAAGCAACATAAGCTGAAGTTATTTGTTTATTTAAGTTGTGCACAAAAAAATACCTACCAACAAAAACATACACATAAAGACAATACAATACACAAAAACAATGCAGGGACTACCAACAGGGCAAACAAAACACCAAGAGAAATAAACATTTCAAGTAAACACATAAACAAAGGAATTCCACTAAGACACAAAAAAGAACAAAAGACAAAGGACAGACAAGCAACAGTGCTACATATCTAAAAAGTGATGTTTATTACTAACTGGATGTAAATGAAATTGTGCACAGTTAACTTTTCAAGTTTTAAACCAAATTATCTAATTTATTAAAGTTAAATATTAATCTATAAATAATGTTCTTTGTATAGTATTTAAGCAAAGTAGATGTTAATGGTCTATGAAATTGTGGAACTCTCGTACCAGTATTATCTAGAATATGTATATTTACAGTTTATTTTTTAACTATAACAATTTTTAATTAAGATTTAATCTAGGTGTGGTCTACAGTCTGAAAGAGAGGGTAATGTAGAATGAGGAAAATTTTTAAGGTTAAAAATTTTATATATTTTATTTGGCACAGATTAAATTTTCCCACCATCAGATGTATTAATAAAGTTCCAAATAACTCCTAAATCCTACGGAGTACAGCCAAACGTTTTCTTCATTGCATTGCAGTGGACAAAGGCCTAATGCAGATTAAAAAAAAAAAAATTTTTAATAGAGTTTTATTTTTGTGCAGTACAACAGCCAAGTGTTGGCGTGCTGTTTTAGAGGGCAATACATATCTTTGTATTTAAAAAAAATTATGGCTGCTATAGCTTTAGTGAATCTGTCAAGATTCACTGAAATAAAAAAAAAAAAACTTTCTAAACCATTTTTCTAATCTTTCTTATTATATAACATATTGTATGGATGTGAAATATTTTATGTATAATTTTGTTTTGAAAAAAAATATTATTGAGAGGTAGGATTTAATTGAGAAGTTAATCTTACGTAATTTAAAGTAATGTTTGTATGTGTAAAATCATATAAACTATAAATATTTTTGCTCTTTATTGGTTTGGTTTTATATTGTAAAATTAAAGTTTCTGGTAATTTTTTTTAGATATATAGATACCTACGAGTGTTTGACCGAAATTCTGGTTTCACAATAGAACCATGCTTTCGGTATTCCCTTGAAGGTCAAAAGGGGGCCAAAATATCTGCAACCAAAAAGTGGTAAGTTCTAGACTAAATACTGTTTACATTATTCATACATATCTAATATATACATATTTGCTCAAAATGTAGGTCCGGAATTTTTTAAAAATCCTGCCATTATATTTTGTGAGAATTAGTGGATATTTTGTTTTTTAACATGTGTGTCTCGGCTATTCAAGTATTCAGATGTGTATGCGACTAGTATATTGACCAGTTTGTGAAATATATTTTTTCACTTATAAATGAGATTTGTATTTTTACTGAATTATGAACTCAAGTTTGCACATTTTAATTCTATAAATTTAATTAATTCAGCCAGGTTTTGTACATCTTCCGAATCTTACTGCCATGAAAGTTTTCATTCTGTTCACCTTATCATATTAGTTTAGAAAAGCATTTAGAGGAAAAATAAATTTAATATAACAGGCTGTGTGTTTTTTAAAATAATATTAAGTATTACCATTGTGGACTTGTGTCTGAAAGTTCTAGAAAGTTGTACTTCAGGTTTCAGGCATTTTGCTTTCAGGAACAAAAATGAGAAGATATCATTCCTGGTTGGCTGCATTGCAGAGCTTAGCGAAGAGGAAGAAAAACTTTTGCTACATCCTGGAAAAAATGATTTCTCAGTGATGTACAGTTGTCGCAAGAACTGTGCCCAGTTGTGGCTTGGCCCAGCTGCTTTTATTAATCATGATTGCAGAGCCAACTGTAAGGTAATTGGTGTTACTGTTTTCTTTGTGTCCTGAAACCTATCCATACAAATAACTGTAGCAGTTTTACTTACCAGTTTTTTGGGATTAAACAGATTAGTTAAGCCACAAGATAATGTACCAATTCACATAATTTTGTTTAGAAAGTATTTGATGGGACCAAGAAATTAGACACTACCATATAGATGGTACTTTATAGAGAAATTTTGCCAAATCTTCACAATGTTATAACTTTTTAGATTCTATAGACTTCAAATACTAATACAGAAAGTATATTGTTTGGAAATAATTTTCAGTCAAATGATAAAAATCAAATTGGTACTTAAACATAAAAAACACCATAAAAATATCTAAAAGTTTAAGTAAAATAATATGAGTGAGAACGTTTTTCCTCTTAAGGTGTAGTTTTGCTACATTTTCTTCCATTTTTGCTCTGTTCAAGTGATTGCCGATAGTGTCATTGAAGCAATAAAATCATTTGCACGTCATAACAGGTTTTAACAGCTTTTGGTTTTGTGGCAATAATAATGCAGACACTTTTTTGTTGCTCATTATATCGCGGACCCTATTAGGGCATAGGTACAGCGAAACACAAATTTTACCAACATATTTTTTTGTAAAATGAATTTATTTTTATGACACTGTTTAAAGTATCAGAATCGTAAACAAATATTTGTGTAAACTTTCTTCGAAGACATTACAAATTTAGTGTAAATAATTTTTTAAGTGAGAGGAGAATATTTTACGTAACTCATAATTGAAAGAAAATCAATGGCCTAAAGACAGTTGAAACCAAGATGGAACCTTAAGGTTACTATCTCTTCCTATAACTAGGTGCATAGCCTATTCTGTTCGTATCCCTACTTTTACTGAAAAACAAAAAAAAAAACTATCATGCAAACAAGCTTAACAGTTTCGGTAGAATTGTAAATGAGTAAGAATATTGAAACAGTTATGTCTTCATATGTAGAAACTTTGATAAGTTGTCTAATGTGACATAAATATGTATGCATTAGCAAGATAATGGAGAATTGGCGTTTTTATACGATATATCAAATTCTACGTATATGAGGGTGATGGTAAAGAGAATTCTCTTAATAATGCTATAAGAGGTGTAATTTAAATTTATGTTTGTCTGAACAAAAATATTCTTCTTTTAATGTATTTTTGATAATTAGAACTAAGATTGGTTGTCATATCATATGTCTAAAATCTGTTATTTTGTATGCATGCATAAATTTGATTATGAACTTGTTTCAGTTTGTGGCGACTGGACGCGATACAGCTTGTGTGAAAGTTTTGAGAGATATAGAAGTTGGCGAAGAAATAACTTGCTTCTATGGTGAAGATTTTTTTGGAGATGGGAACTGTTACTGTGAATGTGAGACTTGCGAAAGGTGATTTGAACTATAAGTTTGGTTTTACTGTTATAAATAACTCTTCAGCTTACACTTTTATCTCTTTTATTTTGTTTGTGCTCTTTATTTCAGGAGAGGAATGGGTGCATATGCAAAAGCCCAAGAAAAGAGTGAGGAGATTAGTAATACTGGCTACAGGCTTCGAGAGACTGACAATAGGCTGAACCGGTCGAAACATCGCCAGCCTTCCCTTCAGAAGTCTGAATTTCCAGAGGAAAAGGTTCTAGTTGAGAAGAGCGCAGAAAGTCGGTCATCATCGGCCAGTAGTGAAGCACGCGAGAACAACTCATCCTCCCTGAGCTTGAAGGAACTGCGGCAGAAAGGACTTACAAAGTACGATGCTGAGCTGCTGTTGGCCCAAGGCTGCAAGTTCATGGGTTTGGAAGACTGTGATAGCATCAGCCATGCGACTCGTAAAGCAACTTCAGAAAGGATGCTCCTGGCAACGACTGTAAATCAAAACCAACAGGTTAGAAGACCAAGTGACGAAAAATACAGTAGAGACAGGGCTTGCAGAAGTTTGAGAAATAATCTGTCCCGGGCGAATGGTGAAACGTTTTGTGTGAAAAGGAGGAGGAGTGTGGTAGGTTCCAAATCTTGCCGCATATTACGTCGGACAAGTGGGAAAGTGCAGCACAAAAATTGTGACTCTACCACAAAAAATGTCATCTCTCCTCCAGTCAGTCACAACGCAGGTACGTTGATTGATGACATGCAGAGTAGTTCAAGTAATTGTTCGAACGAGAACAGCAGCGATGGGCAGAACGTTAACTGCAACCCTGTTGGGCGGAGAGATGCAGTCAGAAACATCGGCGATGAGAATGTTCCTAGTATCGTTTCCGAGCAAAAGGGGGCAGTGCAGAGCCATGAAAGACTCTGTAAAGAGGATGATAAAGTTATTTTATCAAATGAGAATACTAATAATGGTGATAGCTTAAAGGGCCATGTTAAAAACACTCAGTTGACTGAATTAAAAGAAAGTGAAATATTGCGACGGTCGGTAGAGCCAAATAATGATGCAGTGCAATCAAGTGAGAGTATAAAAGCACTGACATTGCATGAATCGTTAGAACAGATAACTCTTAATGAATCTTTAGAGCAATCTTCAAGTGAACATTCTTCTCGTGATATCGACATGGCAAGTGATGTTCATACTATTGAAAATGAGAACCAGATTCTAAACTGCTTGCCTAGTGTTCAGTTTGTGCGCAAAATGGTGATTGACAGTGATCTTGAAGATTGTTGGGAGCATCATTTAAAGCGGCTGTCTTCTAGCAGGTGTAATTCCAATGGCAGTGGGGGTTTTCTGGCTAGTGCTTCTGTTAAAGATGTAGATTTCCCTAGCAGTAATGTGTGTTTTAGTGGTGCTAGGGATTCTGATAAAAATTTTAAAGTTAGTGATAAGGATTTATCCGTTCCTGTTTCTTTGGAACACTGTAGTAAAAGAACTAAAGATATTTACGAGTTTGACGACAAGGAGGACAATGAATTGGATGAGCCTCAGCTGTTGCATCGTTCGAGAATGTCTGTCGTGGTGAACGGCGTGACGAACGGAAGCTGGGCGGGAGTGAAGGACTTTGCGTGCCGGGCAAAGAAAGCGGAGAAGTCGGTGGTCCAAGAGAACGGAGTGTGTCATCGCAGCGACAGCAGCACCCACTCTTCCAGCTCGGAGTCGACTCCCACCAAGTCGGAGGGTGGCAGGCTGAAACTGACGCTGCGCATGAAGCGCAGTCCAGTCCTGGACGAGGTGATCGAGTCGGGCAACAGTTTGAGCGAAGACAGCTTTGAGCCAGAGTACGAAGTGCTGCGAGTCGAAGGCGTGGGCAACGAGAATCACGTGTCCGATGAACGTGCGATCATCTCTCATCGGAAGAAGCGTCACAAATCGAAAGACAAGGACAAGAGGCATAGAAAGTTCAGAAACTTTGTGGAGTCGCGGGGCTCGGACGGCAAAGACAGAAATGTGTACTTGAAAGAAGAGACTGACGACTTCTACACTTCCGCGAGCTCTAGGGAACCGAAACTGTATCCCCCCATGAAACGCCTGAGACTGATCTTTGGTAACGAGACGCATACTATTGATATCCCATCTACTGCCACATCTAAATCCAGCACAAAATTTGCGTAGTAGTACTTTTTAGCTAGGTGATACGTTGCAAATTATAACTAGAGCACATTGAAGAAATGATAATGGTTAATACTTGTCTGTTCTACAGTTTTGTGAGAAATTATGTACATGGTTTATTTTTGTGTAAGTTTGTTATGCTATTAGTGTGTGTTATTTATTTTGAATTGTAAATTTTTATTTTTTTATATGCTTGAAAATGGACTATTTAAGTTAACACATATTGTATCTACTTAAATTATGGTGACATTTTTCTTGTATTTTTTATTGACTGTTATGCCAGTAACAATTTTGTTGCAAAAACATTTTGATAACTAATTGATGATTATTAAAAAAAAAGTTAGGAAAAAATTATTATGAATTTGGAAATGGGAGAAGAAATGAATCCTGAAATAAAAATTATGTACAAGCTTGGATGGCGTAGTTGATACATTCGAGGTGTTGTCAAGAGAGCACATTAAAGTTTGGAGAAGTAAACTTTTTGCAGTAAATATCATGTTTACATGGTCTTTGAATTTTATTAAAACACTTGAGATTAGTTAATTTTTAAACGTGACAAATATTTTTGCCCATCTTCCCTTCCACTTTAACTTTTTCTGTGTGTTGAATTTTTTTTCAATCATAAAAAATATATAATTCAGTGTATAGTTGGTGGAGTGTTGTAATTGAGATTTCTACGAGTTTTCTTAAAATCTGCTTCCACCTAGTTGTGTAGCCTTCTGCATTATTTCAAAGTTAATGTTGAAGGGGACTTTAAGGCTTGCTGCCATGTGATGGTCACTTTCAGTTGCGTAACTTGTAGCAACATATAGTATTACAATGATATTTGTTGAAAAATTATCTTTTAAAAAAAGCCATTTGCAGTGACTCAGATCATCCTCTGTGCTCGCTGTACACGAAATATCCGACAAGCAAAATATACTACACTTCTCTCACACCAGCACAGTAGGGATGCCATAACAAACATTATACTTGGGCCTCTTAAGTGCCACTGCGGGTAAATATATTAAAATATATTTCTGTGTTATAGGTGGGGGTAATTTCCTCCATTTAATAATCCTTTAATTTGTGTAGATACGTGAGCTTTAAATTATTAATTCTCTTTTCTGTTGACATTAATGAATATAAACTGGTGATTTGAAACATTTTTATGGACATACCCCATTGCTGGTTTTCATTGTGTTCGTCTGACTAATTCCTTTCACGACATTCTCTATGCTGTGTATGCATTCACACATTTGACATCGGCTGATTTTAGCTTCTTTTTTTTTTTGTGTGTGTATTCATCTTGTCTATTTGTGGTTTTTCTATGTCATATAGTAAAAACTAGCAATGGTGTGTGTACACAAGAATGTTAAAGCAATCTTCACCATTGCAAGAGTCATTCAAAGGACGTACAGTATAAACTTTGGTAACAGCATTTGCACGTGTTTTTAAGAGATTGGTTTGTGTTGCTCTATGGTTTCCTTCCCCCTGTTTATCATTTTTAATTTTTTCCTGTTACTGGCCTGACAGTTGCTACTTTTGCATATTTGTTTTATATTTTTGTGAACTTATGTACGTTCCTTCATGTTATTGTGGACTAAATGTCAGATATGTTTTTCAATCTGTGCACACATGTTGTTCTTTAATTAAAACATTCTTGGTGTGCTCGACAAAACTTGTGAATAGTTGTTAAACTGCTGTTCATAAACTTTTAATAATGTATGCTGTTATGGCCTTTTAAGGAATTAATATTTTTGTGTTCTAATTACTGTACATCCTTTTTTTTTGTAGTATGTACTTATATCGTGCCTGGCGTAAAGATTAAATGGTTAACATAGTTGTATACTATACATATTTATGTACCGCATGTATTCTCTACTATGCAGCCTGCTTTACTGACCCTTATGTGTAGGCAGAGCTGCCATTTAATATAATACCAGTATTTTTTTTTAACTCAAAACTTACTGCATGTTTTATAGAATTGAAAGAGAAATTACGTAAAATTTTTTTTGCAATAACCATTAAAATAATATTAATAGTAGTGAAAACATCAGACAAGCCTAAATCACAGAGGAGATAAGAACCAGAGGCGAAATCAGCTGTGCACACCCGAACTCGCCGTGTTGACACATCGTAGGCTAGCCGCCATTTTTGTGGCAAGTATAATTCTGGCGTTGGTATAGCGTTTTAAACTTTGGGATGCTGCAGAGATCAGTTTTATGAAAATGAATGAGTTTCGTAAACGTTTTGGAGCCACTTGGTGCTCGGCACCAAACTGTTCAAACAACAGTGGTCAACCTGAAAAAAGAAGCTTCTTCAGATTTCCTATAGATGAAATACTGTAAGTAAAAATAACGTGTCAACCTAGTACCTATAAGTTCTGCAATGTTGATTCCACAACTTGCAAAATGTGGCTGTTACTTTCCTTCTTCTATTTGTTATATTAATTATCAGTAATATTTTAGAGTGTAATGTGGGTTTGTTAACTTATTCAGTAAACAAATATAGGAATTATCGCGATTAAAATTGGCGTAGCGTGTTAAAATAAAATAGCTGCTTATAGACCTATAAGTGTTCGAGTAAAACCATCAGAGTGCTTTAAAACACAAGTGATGGACTAAAATTTTCATTTATATGTACTTTTTTCATATGGGTACATATAGTGTTGAGTAATGATTTCATAACATTGAAACATAATCAGTTGTTACCTAACCTAAGGTAAACCTAACCAAACATAATTGTAACCTAATAAACCTTATCCCAATGTAATCTAACCTTATCATACTTAACAAATGAGGGTAAATGTTCCGTATTGCGTATCCAGGTGTATCCAGATATACCTTTGATCCTGATGGCATGATCCTGTACAACTGAACCTTTGGTACATGATGCTTTTTTTTAGCAGTGGGGATGAGCGTAGCGCCGACGTATTTTACAGCGCGAAAGCTGATATAAAAAATAAATTATTTGTAAGATAAATTACATCAGGTTTCGCGCTACGCCTCAGCATTACGTGTCTCTCCCACTGCTAAAAAAAAAAAAAAAAAAAAAAAAGCATCATGTTCCACAGGGTCAGCTGTACAAGACCGTGCCATCAGAATTGTACCATCAGGACCACAGGGTTAACTTGGATACGCAATACGGAACTTTCACCCAAATGAGATTAAGTTAGTTCTTTAGTAAAAACAGGAATTTTTTTTTCAGGACTTTTGCATGAGAAGTTATTCCTGATATTTACTATATAATTTGAATTTATTGCAACAGGTTGACTACCTACTGTCCTAGAACTATGCCTATTACTTTCCATGCTTTACGCACTTAGATAAGTACCAAAAGAAAGGAATGATTAGTGTGTACATCATTTGTGTTTTTATATATATATATATATTTCTGGAGGATCAAATGCAACAAATTTGATATAGGTCTTCCCACTATGTTTTCTTGTATGCAGATATAGTCATGGATTGTGTGCTGTATAACCTCTGATTTCACGCAAATAAAATATTTCGTAAGTTGCCTATGCAAACACGCCGTCACACACGGACAAATAGGCTCGTCACTTAACTAAACACGCTCTAACACAACAAAAAATCACCGTCTCATAATACTTCACCACTAGCCAATCTACGCATGAATCGTAACTGAATGCATTCGTTACGTATGGTCCACGCATTAAAACTTAATGGCAAATTGAATATAATTATGTGTCGAGTAGAAATTTTACGGAATAATGATCCATACTTCAGGAAAACGTAGCATTCAACATGTGTTTATGAGCAGCGCACACGCCACAAACATGGCGGCCAACTTTTCGACTGTGTGCTGTCGAGTGCGCCTCTATTTCGTCTCTGGTTCACTTATATACTCTGTGCCTAAATCATGTATCATTTGTATCTTTTTTTTTTTTTTTTTTACTTGAAACATGGAATAATCTTGTAGATAAGTAAACAGCATATTATTACTAGACACCTGTATGCAGTAAAATTCTTTATTGAAGTTCATTTCATTTTTTAAATTGTAGACCATGTAATTTACCACTTGATTTTGAGAAAAGACTAGCCAGAATATTTTACTTCAAAAAAAAAAACAGACTTGGCACTGCTTAGCAAAATGTAGTGTCAAGTTCTACATTGAATAACAATGCTCAAGTGTCACATGTACACTTTTTCTCAGCAATGATTTCCATTACTGATCACATTGTTCAATAGTGTTGGCTTAAAATTAGCTAACATGGAACACCCCACAGCATGTGAGAAATTATTATAATGATATCAGTCTGTCTTGTATGCCTTTTTCTCCCGAAGTTGTTAATTTAAGGATAAAGTTATGTAATATTTTATACATATCGTTAATTTACCATGCTTATCTGTAATAATCCACTTTTTTCCCGATAAACCTTACTTCTCAAATGATTCATTGTAATTTATTGCAAGACATTTTTCTTTAAATTCCGCCCACTGCAGACAAGTGAATCAACATATATTCGGCGATCTTTTATCTGGAATTCTTTCATTTGGTACATTTGGTAATCTGACACCAATTGAGCTGCTCGTGTCAAGGTTTTTTTTTTTTTTTTTTGTAGGTTCTGAACGCAACATGATTTATTGGTAAATGTGTGTAATTGCGGATTTTCCTTTAATAAAATAACAACATTTAGATAGTGGTACTTTTCAACATTACAGATCTTTCTCTATTCACCCTAAAAACAGCATTTGAAAATTCTTGCTGGATTCCGAGAAACTCACATTTATAGGCAAAGTGGTGTATTGACGTCAGTTTAAAGTTCCCGCTACATTTAACTATGTGTGTTTTTGTACTGCGTTCGCTAAGTGTGAATTTGTGTTAATAAGGAAATAGTCCCGTGAATAATTTGTTTTGGTACTACTTGTGGCAAGCATGGTTTTATATTAAGGAAAATAGTCCTTTATAATCCAACACATGTTTTTGTGATTGCAAGTATAAAGACAAATAAATGAAGGGAGACTGGTGCAGTAACACGAATTCCATCTGTGCTTGCTATAGTGACGTTAAATTATATTGTGATATAATAGCGCAGCCAAGACTGTTTTCCACGAGAGTGATTTTCCTGATTGTTGTCACCACCCTGCTGTTTCTTTTACGCTATCTGCAACCTGATCCTGTGGTTCTCCGGATATCCTTATGAATATAACAAGGCCGGGTCTTTTTCCAAAAAGACTGAGTTTTTATGTCGGTGTGTTACGACCGCTGCCAAGACTATTTTCCACCCTAGTGAGTTTTCCAATTCAAGTGAAAATCAAAGAATATTTAACAATATTCACTTTCAGAAATTTATTATTTTATTTACGGAAAAGTCGCTCATCTAGAAATTCGCCAACTTTTTTAACAGACACATTTGGGTATTTTTTCCTTGCCATAGCAGCTCATTACAACTTGTTTTAGATTTGAGAGCTTTATATTGAAATTGAAAAAAAGAATTCTTCACCCGATATTTTAAAAAATTTCAATGAACTTGTTTCAATTTTTACATGTCTATTTTTTTTATATATATCATTACAATTTTCTAAATTTCATATTATTAATGGAAATGTGGCATTTTGAGAAACAGGTGTCTACATCTGTTCAAAGTATGTGTGGAAAATTGGGTTAAATATCCATCTCACTCAGACTGTTGTAAATTATGGAAGTTAATTTATTTGTGTGGTACATGAATATGTACAGTGAGGTATGTGGCTAAGGTTCATAGTTTGTCATGGAATGACCTTTATTTCAGATTTAGGCACCGTGAAAGCTTAGTTTTTGTTTGGTAAGATTGATTGGAAAGTTTTCAAAATTTGAGTTTGGCTAATGCTGTTTCGGAAATTGAAATCTGCATTACTTGGTGATGCAATTAATAGTAAAAAATGGCCAAACACTTAAGCCTGAAATAAAACTTATGCCAAGTTAACTGGAGATTCCAAAATGCGGAATAACTCTTCCCCGTAATGTTTTTGAAACAAACCTTTAAAGTAGTTTATGTAAATATGCTTATTATTTGGAAATTTTTTTTGTACCTTCATAAAGTTTTCTTTCACATCCTTTTCCCAAAAGTCCATCTTTATGATATTTGTTGTATTTTCTATATATATATTTATAGGTATATGGCTAAATGTAGTTTGCATCGTTGAAATTTTTTGTACTTTTTGAATGTGCATTATATTGAAACTCAGTACATATGTTGCTTCAAGCAATGGCTGCAGTGCAATTGAGATACGTATTTATTCAGGGACTTTAAACTGGTGTGCCTATAGTTGATGGAATGGTAGAAACCTTATATTGGTAAAATTTATGCTGTCCGCAATTAAGTTAAAATTTTGTTTAGAATAATGCCTAAAATTTACTTCCTGACATTAGTTGCTGTTAAATAATTTTTATGTGTGTGTAATGTAAAGTTGTAAAAACATATAAGTTAAATAAAATTATTTATTGATTACATTCTTTTGCAGGTCAGGTGATAAAATTTTAGAATGTTGCTGAAATGTTATCAGGTGAAAGTTATTGGATGAAAAAAGCTCTTTTCTTCTTCCTTTTTTTAAAATTGCAATTTAAGATATGTATGTTATAATTTTTATCATATTCAACAATATATTGAATTTTTTTAATAGAAAAAAGGCAAATAATTTTGTGTAATATTTCACCTGGGAAATTCTACTTCACTTGAAACATTTGCATTTGTCTCATTACCAAATGTTAAAAGTTTTTATTTGTATGGCAAGAGCATATTACTACTTGGTTGTCAGTAATTTTGTATCTGATAAAATTGATTTTGATATTGTGTAATTAATCTCCAGAATGTGCTTTGCTAGCGAATTTTATGTGGTGAATGCAACATATGCATTTAGTCTTTTGTTTTTCTAAATGGTTTATGCATATCATGCATATTAATGTAATGTAAAAATATTTTACAATTTTTTTTTTTTTTTTTACTTTTTATAGGCTGTTTAGTAATTTGGGTATGCTTGGTTAGATTGGTATGCAGTTAGGATTATTTTGAAATTTTTATATTATTCCTTTACTCATCAAAATATGAAAAATGTTGTGCAATATTACATATACAAAAGTTGGTTATTCAGTTGGTGTATAATATTCCATTCCAGGTTTAAACCTTGTGGAACACATTTCAGTAATGAAATGATAAGTTATGTCAGTAAACCTTATTAAAATTGTTTCTATTTTGACTGTCATTGTCTTAGAATGCACAGTACAGTGACATTCCAATTAACTTTTTGTCTTTCTCTGAAATTAGTACTTTAATTGAACATTTGTTGCCAGTACTAGTACTTGATATAAACGAGTTTGGGGTTTGTTCATCTGTGTAATTAATTTTACAGATGATTCCCATAAAATCTAGGTTTCTCTATGTTCATGTATTAAAACAATTTTTTCTTATGTTTGTTTAAAGGTAGCTGCAATTGTTTATTGCTGTGAATTGTAGGAAACTAATATAATATTTTTACTTCTTGGACATGGGAATGGTCTTTTAACTTTCCACCTGACTGGCAATAAATAAAATAAATCTGCAGATGATTGTACCATTACACATGTGAGATACGGAGGTTATTGCGTGTAGATGTGCTTGATTCCCTTAAAATAATATTGTGACTTTTTCTAGATCGTTTTGCGATTTCTATATTAATTAATACTCAGACCTATAAGAAGACATATTTATTGTTATAATCATTGTTTCTCATACTTTTTTTTACAAGTGTGCACTAACTCTTTTATGTACGAGGGATGTTCCGAAAATAAGTTTTATAGTTTTTTTTACTGAAAAGCTTTATTACAAGTAGAAAAATTCAATTTCTTGGCAAAAAACAATTGCTTGTCTAATTTTTCTACGTGGTTGCCTGTGACGTGGGTACTTTGGTTGTACCGTGAACTAAATTTCAAGGAACGCTCCTGATTAAAATTATTTCCAGAATATTTCAGAAAGTTCTTCCCAGCCGGTCGCATCGCTTCTTACGGAAACACTAGTCTTACGTGCTCTTTCATAGCACTCGACGGCACACACTTCCATTCAGGACCATGTTTCCAGCACGCGTCTTTCTGCCATGTTGGCTGGCACTCGACTGAGCTGGGGCACTGTGTTCTGCAGCTTGTACCCATTCTTCAGCACACTTTGTACGCGCCGTTTCTCCTCTGCTCTCGCTCTTCCCGTCGTGAGTTCAGGGAAGATGGTCATTTTTTATGACGATGGGTTTTCTCACTGGTGTGGTACAGCTTCTCTGTTAAAATAAAAATTACAAACTTATTTTCAGAACGTCCCTCGTAGTTACGACGGGCAAAGAATCTTTATGCCTTATTATGACGGCGAGCAAGATGTCACAGTCGGATTATTGAACATCTGCCTGTTTCATTGTGTTTTGATGTTGGAAAACTTGATTCTTTAAATTTTAATTCAACTGTGAGTTGGTGCATACATACATACATACATACATACACACACACACATGCACGCACGCACGTGTATGTATATATGTATGTATCTTGCATGTAGTTTGCAAATATGTATTTGAGAATTCATGTCTAGAAGCAGCCTTGTGAACATATTTTATAACTTAACCTATCTTTTTTTTTTTTTTTTTTTTTTAGCTATTCTTTACGCGTATGAATATTCAGGATTCTTGGCATGCCTATGTAATCCAGTTCCCCCATATTCAGGAATGTGTGACTATTTTTAATTTAAGTTTACACGTTACCTATTAATCATTCAGTGCTTCAAGATTTTCAAAAACTATCTACTTAAAAGTGACTACACCAAGCCCCAGTCAGGTGGTGTAAAGCTTTACCTATGGTCGAGCCAGATATATAATATATAATTGTAGTCAAAACTAAATATCTTTCCAAATTTTAACATTGTAATTTTTGGCGTATGAGAAGACACACAACGTGTAAGACAAGGTGAACTGTCAGGATTGAAAAGTGAATATTAAATTCTACCTACATATAAGATACAAGGCAACTTGGTCTTTGGTGTCAAAGTAGCACAACCTTGGTTTTGTCTACATGCAGTCTAAAACTATTCTGCGAGGTATTTTAAGAAGAAATTATGTGAGTAGGGAAGCTATAAAAAAAGACTGCTTTGGTTTTGCTAACTATGAAATAATAATCGGAAGTCAAGACAGCAGTGATGAACAGGAGGAACTTGTTGATGAGCATCTTTATATTAAAAAGAAAATGGGAGATCAGTTTTAACTACATTATTTTTAAATTTTTGCAGCTTAGGAAAAAAAAATACCACAAAGTAAAACAACATATGCGAACCACAGTCAAGTCTTTCTAGTAATATTTCTTCCCAGTATTATTTCTTTTACTTCTACGAATTCTGACTCTTGAGTTACAGCAGTCCTAAGTATTGCTAGTTGTGCAAATTCTATGGAAAAATAATGTAAGTACCAACTTATATGCTGGAAAAATCTGTATGCTGTTTAGTTTCCCATTGCATTTGTTTTATCAAGCCTGGAAGAAGTTTAGTCGCAGATATTTCAAGAGAGCCAATCAAGTGGCTTTCTAATTCAATTCGTTGAAGTTTTAATTCCAAATTCATTACACACTACATAAATTACAGTTTGTAAATTTGTAGTTTTCAGGTACTTGCTTACCATTTTGTTTTGATTTTTTTAAAAGCTACTTTTGTAACTCATATCCATGGATTGTGTTAGCAGTTTTATTTTAATAGCCACTGTCCTGTAGAATGTTTTTTCACCCTTGCAAACATATCCATGAGGTCACTGTTGGAAATGCTCACGTGTGGTATAAGCACAAACTAAATTATGTGCAGCATTGAATAAATCAGTATCTTCCGTTGCAGAAGTGGGGTAGTGAAATTTCACAGCACTTCAAGAGAAACCAGACTGTTTTAATTGTAAAGAACAATTAAGAATGTTGAATCCTTAAAAATTATGTTTTTTTTTTTTTTTTTTTTTTTTTTTTTTAAGTGATTGTAAATGGAAAACCTATTTTGCAGTGAGCAAATTGCAGATAGTTTTTTTATTGATGTTCTTGTCTCTTATTTTGTAGATGTGCTTGTGTTGACTGTTTTGATTGTACAGTGTATAAAATTTTATTTTGGTGTGAATGAAATTGTTAAAAATATTGACAATTATATGAGGCCTGTAATCTTATGCCATACATTGTTTGTATTGTTGATGCACTCTTTGTGTATAGTTTCAAATTTTAATTTATGCAACATGAAAAAAACTGTGTTAGTAGTGTGTATTTTCTTGCATGTGTGAATATTTTTTGTCTGTTTTGTGGTTGACAGTTGTTATTGTTTTATAGTTTCCTGTCATTTTGTGTTTTTGCTTTCTCAGTATTAATTTTTTTTTGTAATTCCTATATCTACTATGGATATTTAATGTGTTCTATTGCTGGGATGTTCCACAAGTAATATCACAAGTTAAATAACTCTTTTGTTCTTAGTATCTCTGATTTTGTTTTGTGAAGTTTACTTTTTAATGTGGTGTAATGCTTCTGATGTAAACGTATTTAATTCTTTCAGACTATGCAGTAGTTTACCAAATGAGAAGTAGTTTGTAAAAAAAAAACGAATCTGCCAGAATTTACGGTTATACCAATGGACAGGAATTTTTTGTGATAAAGTTTGACTGCTCATTAGACTGCAATAATGCAATAAGGTATACCTGCTCTAGTGTTTTCTTCCTTGTTATTGGTGGCCGTCTGCAAGAGAAACCATTCCCTTGTTTGGCTGGGCCATTCAGGATGCTTTGGCGTCTACACGGAACGGCTGTGATTCATGTGCTGATAGTAGACATGTACCTGAAATAAAATCTACCAATCACAAAACACAGTTGATGCTGCAGTTTTGAATACACAGCTTGTCTCAAAAAATTTTCGAAAGTATATGTTCTTAATTATACACTATCTAAATAGGTATTGTCACGAATGTATAAATTATCCTTTTAAATACAGTTCCCAGGTTATATTTATGATTATTAGTTTGGTTTACTTAGAAGAGTCTTTTTATAAAGTTTTAAAAAATGTATAGTAAATGATTTGTCTCCATAGTATCTACAGCTATGCATCAAGCTGTCAATGGCAATTTGTAGTTTGAAGGATAGTGCAATTGAAACTTTTATAATCCAAAGTTTGTCATTGCATTTGACACTTGTGTATTTGTTTGATATCTGGCAATGTCCAGGATTTGATGGTTTGAGAAATCTTTGGGTTTTGCAACTTGGTCTGTAGCTTTGGACATTTGTCAGTATAACAGACAAGAACTTTTTAGAAGCTCCCTTGAAGTTACGAACTCTTTCCTCTGGTGGTTAGGCAATGTCACCTTTAATTATCATCAGACTTTAACCATGCAGTAAAGCTTAGGAGGCTGTGAATATTATTCTTGCAGCATTGCACCACCAATTGTGATTAAAACTTAAAAATATTAATTAAATAAAATTTAAAATCCAACGGGAGGAATTAGTGCATGATATACCTTTATTCTTTGTGTTTGGCTAAACACTGTTTCTGTACTTACAGCTCCTAACAATCACATCACCCGATTTAATGCTTGAAAAAATAGACCTGGTTTCTACAGTTATTTGATTCGTCATTAGAACAGACTTGATTTCTGAAAGCTGGCATGTTTATTCTGGTGTGATGGCAAGTGTCACTAAGCATTTTCATGAATAAGAGAAAAGGTAGGTTAATCTGTGCATAATTTCACGTGTCTCTTACTCAGATTGGGCAATTTTTGTAACTAGCTTTTAACAGGTGTTTCATCCCATGTCAACCAGCTCTCTTAACATCTCTTAAAGTCTTGTTGCTTAGGTACTTAAGGTATTAGTGCTGCAGTGCTGCCAACTATTACAGTGTGTCCATCATAGTTATTTATTTATATGTCCAGTAATGGAAAAACTTGATTGGCCTGAAATATCAGGTGTATCAACTTTTTTATGATAAATCTCGCGCATATATATTTTGGCTGTATTTATATGGCACAATAATTTTGGTTAAATTCATTGTAGCGTATGTGTGCTTTAAAAACATTTTTACCTCCGAGAAGATTCAAGTTCAAGAAGTGAATTATTACGTTAGTTTTATTAATGATTAGCTGTTTTTAGATTTGTATAATTAATAATTAGCTCATTTCTGTACAAGCATGTTAATAGTTTTGTAGAGTCCAGTATTTGGCGTGAACGTGATTGTGTGACATGGTCGACAGTTGGTGTGTAGATTCTCGTAATGATAGGGGGAATTCACGTGATGTGTAGATGAACCAAATGGGTAATGTTGCCACCAGTCAGTTAAGTTTAGAGAGGAAGTTACACCCCTGGGACCACACACACTGATGGAGATGGAAAATGTGTGTGAGCCAGATGATCAGACTTTCTCTTCGAGATGATTGAATTCCTGGTGTGTGCAACTTTTTTTTTTCTTTCCAGTAAACACTGAAGCAGACTTGAACTTTGACTAATTGTTGCGTTGACGTGGCATAGTTATGTCCTAGCATGAGGGTCCAGGGACCACCAAGGTTGCTGGTGCTGCCCTCATGTAATCACCACAATATTTCCTAAGGAACATAAGTTTTAAAGACAGAACATTCTGGTTGTTAATGTCTCTATCGCTGACGAGTATTGGCTGATCCATTTACTATAGATAGATGTTTTCTTGCCACAGTGGCAACAAACTCAATAACTTGCTACTGTGGGATTGCTGTTCATTTCATGGTTATTCTTAAATAAGAGGTAGTGTTTCAAATGCTGATTTATTCACGACTAGATTATCCATCACTTCTTCTGTATGGTAGTTCCACAACATTAACTACGAGTACAATTATCGTTTTCATCTTAACCTGTAAATTGACAACAGTCGTCCCTTTACGGCAACAGATAATTGAGCCCTTCAGTTAATCAAAACTTCAAACCTGAATGAAAGCAATAATAAGCCCCCCTGAGGATTATCAGAACCATATGTCCAATCTTCATGCTTCTCCTGCTTGGGGGATATTCTTTAACAAACTGCACGCGGGGCAGGGAACACAGGAATGGGTTCAGGACACCTAAACATAATCGTTAACGTCCTTATGCCAGTGTTATCGAATTGAGAGACTCGCAAAATACATTAGTGTTGGTTGCCGGTTACGTAGAGTAAGGATGAAACACACTCACTGTCAGACGGACAGCGGCCAAAAGGACTCTACTGCATGAGAAGCCGGAATCTCCCCCGGAACCGTGGGGCTCTTCTGTTTATATAGCGGTCAGCGGGGAGGCTATGTGTGTGTGGCTGGAGGAGTGCTGAGCCCCCACTCCTTCGATTTCTAACTAGAAAGCTGAGAGCTCGCTTCTGCCTCTCAGCTGAACGAAAAGCAACGTCCATAGTGGACGCTAAAACTGGGTCAATAAATCACGTGATACAGTGGTCTAAATGTATTTGAGAGCACGGATCTGCATTTCTTCTCGAGTTCCTTGCCACTTACAAACTGTGGTTTCCATACCTGCTTCTTGTATTTAGATTAAATATTTATGGGTAATTAAATTAAACTATAAAATAATTTAATTACAAGGGGTCCGATTTCTCACGATTGTGTTTGCATTAGGTGCATTTCATTGTATGCATAAATTGTGCTAACTGATGAGTGCCTGGAAGTGGGCAGCACTGGTGCGGTAATGAACTGGTAGCATTTGCTGTGATTATTTCTTCATAAGAATGTAAATCTTATTAGTTTTGTACAGCAGCCACTGTAGTATTTGTAGTAATTGGCAGCTAGCTTTACCCACAACTTCTTAGCATGTTATGTAGGAATTGCATTGAAAAGTTATAGCGAGATGCATCCAGAAAAACAGATGTGCAATCCTGTGTGAGTATAAAAGTGTCCTAAAAGTTGTGACATACATTATTTTCATGATAAATTACATAAAAATCCATTGAATAATTTTTACTAGGTGCTGTGACAGATAAGCAGACCAACAAACAAGATTTTAATTTTATTATTGCCAAAACTGCCACTATTTTGAAAATATATTCAAGTTTATTGTAGTGTTTTATTATATAGAAATACTCTCGTGGTTCAGTTGTATCAGTGTAATATAATTTGTGATATTGAAGTAAGTGTGTGACTGTGATATTATTTGTGGAATAGTTCCCTTATATTTTTATAACACTATAAGGGTTAGCATTTAGCCATCAGCTTCCACTGCCTTGTTTACCATGCTCTCTGGAACAGCTCCCTTGGTGACTTGAAGTTTGTTATTTGAATACACTGCTAGAAGTTGTATCATCTAAGATGAAAGTATGCGTGATCCTGGTGTAAATTTTCAGTGATATTTTGTATTTGTGTCTGCCACTAAGGTAATTAGTGAAGTTAATATTGTGTAAGCTGGTAATTATGTTTATATGTAAAAATATTTTTTTTTTATTTATATGATTGTGAAGGTTGGATTCTAATCTTTGTTTGTAAATATTTTTTTTAGGATCTGCATTTAGTGGTTTGTATCATATGTTTTTGAAGATATTAAAATTCTTTTTGGTGAAAAAAAAAACCAAACTTTCCTCGAAACACCTCTAATTTTTTGGCTTCTTTACAACTGTCATGGCTCTGTGTTTTTTTGCGTAGCTTTGTTATAGTACTCTAAATATGTAATTTATTGTTTTAGTGTTGTGGTATGAAACCTGCATCCACATGCAGCCTGTGGACAGTTAAGCAAGCTTCATTTTTGCTTACAATCTTCAGAAGTAGAAAGAGGTGGGCTGCGTATAAGAAAGACATCTGGTAGCATATTTATGACTGATCACTGTATAATGGATGCATTTTATAACTAGTCCAAGAAATCTCGCTTAGGTTTGTTAAATCAATTTAAAGAGCAAAATAAATTAAAGTGAAAGAAAGACATTTAAACTCATTTTTCTTGAATGGTTTTGCCACCCAAAGTATAAATTGTAATTTCAATGTTGAAATTTACTTATTATATTAATTGAATATTTAAGCGTCTCTTAAATTCAGAAATGTATTATATTCACTTTGTAACACTTTATTTGGGAGATCCAAAGTAAATATTATCAAAACACTTATTTAAATGTCTGTAATGTTACAGTTATACTAAATAACACCAAACAAAATCTTGTGTGCATGTAGGGGGAGGGGGCCGGGCTGTTAAATTTAATGGTATTATGAGTTTGATATAGTGCATCCTGTAAAGCTAAAAGGTAATGACCACTGGTTCAGTGGTGCCAATTAACTTGCAGACATAAACAATTTTGTGGATAACAGAAGCAGTGAGTACAAGTAAAATCTTCGTAAAGCCCACCCTTAGATGTTGTACAGGCAAGTCTGAATGTGATGCTGCAGGTTCATCACATAAATTGGCAAAAAAAAACAAGACATTTGGTATAAAGTACTTCCTACGACAGGTCTTCGAATTTGCAGCTAAATCTATACACATATATATATATGTATATATATGTGTATTTTAAATAAACTATTTATGATGAAATGCTAAGTGCCTGGGTAATGTCCATTGAACAAACATTTGCTAATACTGCAAATCTCATCTTTTGTCCGGAAAGTAATAGGACTGATTTTCTTCCGCTGCGACTGTAATTCGGAGCATGCGCGCACCAACTGAATTCGGTAGAGGTTCCTAGCTAACGAACGAGCGGCTGGTCAGTTGTCTCCGAGCAGCTGGAGAGTCAGGACAGGCTTTCTCGCGCGACGTGTTTCTGTTGGTGGTGCAAGCCAAAAATGCAGTGTTCGTTAGAGCAGAGGTACGCGATTAAATTCTGTGTGAAACTCAGTAAATCTGTGACAGAGACGTTTGATATGATCAAGCAGGCTTACCCAGATGATGCTTTAGCAAGAAGTGTTGTGTTTCAGTGGCACAAGGTCTTTTCGGAGGGCCGGGAAGAGGTCACCGATGACAGTGCTGGAAGACCTTCGACTTCGACAAACCCCGACAATGTGACTCGTGTGCGCAAAGTTTTGAACTCAGACCATCGATTGAGTATTCGTTTAATTGCCCAGATGTTAAATTTACCAAAATCTGTAGTTCATGACATTGTGACAGAGCATTTGAACATGCGCAAGGTGTGCGCGAAGATGGTCCCAAAAGTGCTCACTGACAACCAGAAAATGCGGCGAGTGGAAGTGTGCCAAGAAAATTTGAACATGTGTGAAAGTGACCCCCAATTTTTTAATAACGTAATCACAGGTGACTAAGTCATGGATCTTTGAATATTATTCTGATACAAAGAAGCAATCTTCCGAGTGGCACACGCCGGCGTCTCCTCGCCCAAAAAAGGGAAGAATGAGCAAATTCAAAGTGAAAACGATGCTTATTGTCTTTTTTGACATCAAAGGCATCGTCCACTGTGAATTTGTTCCTCCTGGACAAACCGTCAACGCCAAGTTTTACGTGGAAGTGCTCAAGAGACTCAAAGGAAGGGTCAATCAGGTCTGACAAGACATCGCAGCCGACTGGAAGTTGCACCACGACAACGCCCCGGCTCACACCGCCTTTCTTGTGAACAGCTACCTGACCAAAGCCGGCATCCCAACGCTTCCGCAGCCGGCCTACAGCCCAGATGTGGCCCCCCGGACTTCTTTTTGTTTCCTCGCTTAAAAAGGCAAATGAAAGGTGAGCATTTTGAGACGACAGATGGGATCCAAGTAGCTTGCACCGCGGCTCTCAAGGCTATTCCGTAGAATGCCTTCCGTGACGCCTTCAATGCTTGTAAATCGCGGTGGCAGCGCTGCATCGACGCAGAAGGAGCCTACTTTGAAAGTTTTTAAAGAATTGTAACGATTGGCTCAATAATTTTTTTTTTTAATCGACTCAGTCCTATTACTTTCCGAACAAACCCTGTATATGGGATCCACAGAACAAAAATTAAAATATATATATATATTTTTTTTCATTAGCTTCAGTCCTTCAATCCCATAGTTTGCCTAGAACTTGAATAGGGTGGAAACATTGTCTGTCCTCCTAAAAGCATTTTAAACAATTTAAGAATATTTTGGTTGCCTCCCACTGGAAGGCCCTCATCGGACAGGCTCTCTACAAATGGTACTCAATTGTTTACAGTAGAGGCAGCAGGACGGCCTCTCCTTTAGTGCATCCTGCCTCCCACCACATAGCTCCTCACATTGTGGTTGTTGTTTGGATAGACCTGGCAGACATTGCTGTACTGTGCTGGATCCTGGTGTTGAACCCATCGAGACCATATGTCCTCGGGTTGACTGAGGCCCCACGTATGGCACAACTGCTAGGGCATCTTCAGGTGGTAAGACTGGATGTGTAACTATTTGTCGTGAACTTAGTGGTTCTCACACTGGTCTTGCGACCTGTGGGTCTTGTTCAACATCTCTGGCTACTGCCAATAATTCCTCCACCACATTCCAGGTGGCTCCACGCAAAAAAAGGTTGCGGGTTGACTTCCAGGGTTTGCACTTTATCAGCTACTCCTCCCATCGCCAATCATCTGTGCAGCCGTACTTTGCCATGGTTAAATGCTTAAAACCTCTCCTGCTTCCTGGGCATGGAAGAAAATTTCCCACTGCAGGGCCTGTCGAACAGCTCCTCCAGTTGCATCGCATATTCATCCCAGGTACTGTTAAAGTGTTGCATTTGGAACCACCAGGTCTCAGCTTCTCCATGCAATCGCATGCTGATGCCCTCCACACCCTCGTCCAGTGTTGTGGAGTACTGGGTCAACTTATTCCAGCAGACATCGATTAACTTGTGCAAATTCTCATATATTTGGCCTGTGAATTCTGACAAAGCAAATCCTCAGCCCAAGCTGTAGAGAAAGGTAGGCTGCTTGGTCCCTTCCCTGGTCGCATGTTCTTTGCAAGCTGTGCAAATAAACAGTCCGTCTCGAAAATTTAAAAATTCCTGTGTCATGGTACAAGTGTGGTGTTTCGTTATGTTGCACTGATGGCCCAGTTAAACTTTTACGTTGGACTAGGTCGTGTCCGGCAGGCATGTATGACTGAAAATTGTCGCTTCTTCCATGCTTGGTTTGGCGCAGGAACTGCACAACTATTCTATCTCAAGTGTCTCGTGCAAGTAGTTTTGCATTATCGCTTTCATGGCCATCCAATCCGAGTGACGGACCGGGGTGTCGGTGGCAGGCACGGACATAGGTATGGATGTACACCTTTCCTTCCCGGCTGAAGGTCCCTTACCTGTACACATGCACACCACAGATGATAATCCAGTCGCGTAGTGTACTCGTTTGGCTACACTTTGCACAACTTGGTTTATTCGCTTGACCGAAGTTGGCTTTGTGCGTATTTGCTCGGGCTCGGCGCTCGGGAGGAGGGTGAAAATGGTGGACTCACGGCTGCTGGCTTGCAGCATGAGAGACCATAACCCAATATCAGTCGCCGCTTCTGGCACCTTGATGACTTTCCCGTGCCTAGCTCACGCATATGTTTCTACACGAGCTCGTACTGAAGTGAATTTGGCAAATTTTTAAAATAAAGTGGTACGGAATTTATGTTTGCTGCACAAGTTGGGTGTAAATTTGATGTCGGTTCAGTTGACTCCTGGGATGATTTCTTAATGAGCTAGCCCAGAGCACCAACCAGGGATTTACTGTGCACTGGTACACAAGAGTTTCTCGGGGAGGGGGGTGTTTGGCTACGTGACCGGAGGCAGTGACTCGCAGTCATTACAGGCTCCCTGAGCTGTCAAGGCCACACTTTGAATTGTCCTTGTCCAATCTGAGCTGCAGCTGGGTCTTTATGTCCCGATTACGATGTTCGGTGGGATTCGTGTGGGGTGGAGTGATGCTCACCAGTGCTGCCCCATGAACTGCTTTGTCATTGGCAGCTGCAAATGCTCTCTTGTGGCAAGTGATAGGAACTAAGGCCCCACTCATACGTATGCCCTTCTGGGTAAATTTAACTTCACTTTGTTTCCATACGAGACAATTTCTCTCCAGTCATTCCTGACCACTTTGTCAGTGCAGGAGTTGATCAAGTTTTTTCGTGAACAGCGAATTACTTCGTGATGTAGTTCTTAAGCGAATGGGAGAATCCTATCAGACTTTGTTACTTTTTTAAACATGTATTTTAGGGTATCTTTCGTTCGTTCCCTGGATTACCTTTTCATCAAAATTTGTAATTCCTGCTGTCTTCGTGGTGTGACGACTTACATACCCATAGTACTGTGGGCTCATCTTTCCCCATCGGCTGTTCGGATCTGATCGGTTTTCAGCTTGCGAACCTCTTGAACTATGTAATTAGAAAATTAGATTACAAATTATTGTGAATTTTATTTAACTGTCAATTATAGGAGGCACAAAGTCTATAAATTGCCACATTTGTTATAAGCAAACACAACTAAGACGTCTCAGTAAATATAACTGTCAAAGAATTTAGAATATTTCTAGTGTTGGGCAGCCAAGAGTTACGGAAATCATGTCAGTTAATTTTCTTAGGTTGGTTTAACAAGCGGTCCTTAAATGTTATAAGATTTTATAACCTTTTATAACCAGTCCTCTCCAATTGTGAATTTATTCAATTGTGTGCTCAATGGTTTGTTACTGCGCAGCTTTTGTGCGCGGTCTATCTCAACACATCACTTCTCAGCTGATTGTCCTGTCTGTCGTCTGTAGCAAGGCCGCCGAGGCCGCACGTCGAACACTGGGAAAGATAAGTCAACATGAGTAAATTAGAGTTTTTCAGTAGCCCGTGGCGGAAACTGGTCTTTACGAGCTGTTAGCCCCGTCGGAATTAGTTAAATGAATTGAAGCATTGCATTATGCGTGATTTGTTCAACGATATAATGTCGAACTAAATTGCGCGGATGCTGGAGACGCTTGTTCATAAGGTCAAATTGGTTGCTTCCGGCTTCACTCAAGGCGCTATGTAAACATTTTTGACGTTTGCAAACCACGTGTACGTCGTGGAGTCTTGTTATGAATCAATGCCAATGCCTGTTTGTATTTGGGCGCTTGTGCGTCGTAGTTTAGATCAGGACATATTTTATTGGTTTTTGTGTCAAGCGAAGTGAAATTTCGCAGTGACCTGAATTTTTAAGGTAAGTTTATACATCTCATTGTTTTTATAATTGTCAATTTATTGCCTTTATTAAATTATAAATGATAAGTTGGTTTTAACTTCCAGGCACTTGTTTCAATTTAGTCTGCATTCTGTCATTAGTCTCGTGTCAAGTGGGGGCAATTGCGTCTAAACGACCGGCCCTCCCCACTCCCCACCTATTGTTGTTCGAGCCGGGGGTAGAGGGAACGCCGCATCGTTGAAAAATCACGCAGCATCAGTAGAAATTATCGTAAAAATATTTACACATACCGAGCCATGGGTAATTGTTTACATTTTTAGCTCTTTGTAGTGAAAGTTATATTTTGCCATTCTACAATTAACTCTTTTAAGCCCTGTAGTAACATTGTACAAATTGCTTTGTAACTCATTATCTATTTTAGAAATGAATTTATATTGCAAAGTCATTATTATAATTATTAAGATGCTGTAATGCAAATTTATATTAGGTATTAGACTATTTTTGTAGGCAGATGCATAATTTTTTTCTGTGAGGGTACAACAATAAATAAATTTAAGATATGTGTATTGAAAAAATTTACAACTAGGGATTTGGAGTGTTACATTATCATTCTCAACTTGAATCACTTCCTGTATAGTTCTTAGGTCTAGGTGTTGTAACAACTCATCTTGCATCCACCTTTTTTTTTTTTTTTTTTTTTTTTAATAGTTATGTGGCCTACAGCTATCGCCCATAGCCAAAGGGTCATTATATGCAGCGTGAATCTCAATTTCTCGACGTTATCAAATATTAGAATATATATGTTACACCCATGCCTTACCCGGGACTCGAACCCAGAACCCCTCGCACCGTAAGCCGGTGTGCATCCGACTACGCTACGGAGGTCGGCTTGCATCCACCTCTGAGTATGCCTAAGCATAAAGTTTTGAACCCATTTTTAAATTTTTAAGTATCCTCTCTTCTGGGATGTTTGTAACTTTCCTACATTGATCGTTCAGGGAGAAGCAAGTGCTCCCATTGATTGATTCATTGCAATGATCAAGAGTATGAGAAATATAGAGGAGTTAATAATAGTGTCCTATTCTTCACTATTCAGTGGGTATACTTAGTTTATAATTTGTTCATTAAAGTGTGAAGAGGAGTTTGCAAATCCCTAATCATTACTATCTCAATTTAAATACATAATATGACCATCTCAAATTTCCCAATAATGCATTTTTTTTTTTACTTTCTAACATGTAGGTACGCAATTTAAAAAAATGATAATGCTAGAACAATAATCAATGCTTATTGTGTGGAAGTTAAAAATTATGTACTATGTTATTCCGTTTACAATACAAAGTGTGTGACATTCGGACAAATATACATTGGCTACAACAGTAGGGTTTAGTTGTTGGTAAGATATTTTTAACAAATTTATGCAATAAACATTCCTTCCATTGAGTGAGTTTTTCCAGTTCTTATATGATTAGCACAATTTTTTTTAAAGACGATTTTAAATATTTGATGATTATATTTTATGTAGGCCTATATGTAAAAAATTTGGTTGTTGTCGTTCTATAATTTAAATTTCTTAAATTGGAAAAACTACAATTGCAATCATAATAGTCAATTGAAGTTAAGGTACCTACATGTTATTTTAAGAATTTATTTGATAAAGTCTGTTCACATTCAAATGAATAGGTATTGTTGGTAGCCAAGCACATGGAGGTAAGTTAGTAGTCTAGAGAGTTGGTGTCGTCCGTTCTGAAGTTGCAGTCAGGTGTTTGGCAATTGGCTGGCAAAACAAATTGTATCTGTATAGAGGGTAATATGCTAGAAGTTTCTTAAAGAAGCTTTAAAATAACTCGCTAGAAATAATTTTTAAAATTTGATCATTGGTTAACAAACAGACACAACACATCACCAAAGAATTAGACTTAAAAGATTGCACATACCAGCTCCCTAACACCTTAATTCCATGGTAAAGCTCAAAATATTTTTTAGCCTTATTGTGTGTTTGTCAGCTTTACATCAAAATTGGCATTGTTGTAGGACTTGTGAATTGTATTCATGCAGCACGTAACGTTGTAGACTAATTGTCCACAACATTTTTTTTATTTTACTTTTTCCAGAAAAAAATTGTTATCTGATTTCATTAGTGGACAAATCAAACCGGTTTTAATACGTTAAGACGTGGTAATTTTTTCTCATAGCTTACTCCAAACTAATTATTACTATACAGTACACCGTTTGAGTCCATACATTATTTCAGTTATGCACATTGACTGTATAACATTTCTCATTTTTATTTTTATTTTATTGCTTGTAGAGATTGCTTGACTGACTCCACTCACTGCAGAACAAATTATCTCATTCATATAAAAGCATGTTTGTACTATGTTGTAGAAAACACAAAATTTCTCACAGTGAGGGTTTATAGTGCTATTTTACAGACAGCTGTGATGACTAATAAATTTTAACTTCCTTAGTATATATTCGTAATGAATCATTAAAGAAATAATTTGTTTTGAAAGTTTGAGTTGAATATTAAATCAGTCAATTTGAATTCCAAAATTTTTGAATACTTGCAGATCCGTAGAGAGAAAAGGCTGTCGCCGAGGGGAAACTCACTCTCACGTCCGAAACTGTTTGTTGTTCAGATGAGACTGGTGTGGAAAAAGAATGAAGTAAGATTTTTATGCTGCACAGGAACATTTAAAACTGCAAGATCTTTAAGGGAAGAGAATAGAAAATCATTCAACTCTTGCTTCATAATGAGCTCAGCAATTTCAGTCACATAGAACCCACAGGTGTCCAGGTCTAGTCTTGAATAGAGGTAGCATGCAGATGGGGTTAGTTAGCATTGGCTGGCTAATTCGGGCGGCTAGAAATGCCTCCTACTTGAAGGGCTGCCAGTGGGTAATGGTGCGTGTACTAGAAGAGGCGCAGTGGTCGAGCAGTCAGCTTATATTTTTTCGACCAAGACGATCTGGGTTGGATTCCTGGCAGGATAGAACCACAGGATTTTTCATGAGTTGGAAACATGGCGTACATCACAGTTGTCTGGTGGGTTTTCTCAAAGTGCTCTTTTGTCGCTGCTCAATTCATTTCGCACCGCCCATATGTCCCTGATGACCTTGATGCAGGTAAGGTTTTTAAACTGTAATTCATTCATTTATTCATGTGAATGAGATACTTAGTGGGTGATGTGAATACAAGATTGTTGGGTGGGCCATTTGCTTGCTTACAAGGTCTGTGGTTTCTGTGAAGGTCTTGTGGGTAAAAAAGTTGGTGTGTTACATAACCACCGGCCCAATGCTTCATGGTCCACTGGGCAGTGCGTCTTGCCGTGATACTCCTGTTCCCCACTACCCCTCCTATTCTCCTACCTTTCTGCTGTCGGCAGTCAAGGCTGTCTTTGTGTCATTTGCGGCTCTTGAAGCTGGTGGTTCCAAGAGTTGCCTTCAAGCTGCAACACACATTTTCAATCTTCCTCTACAGAGTAATGTGTGGTAGGTAAGGTAGTGACTTAAGGATTGTAGATTTGTTTCACATGTGTTACAAGCTTTCAGCTGTCACATCTTCGTATCTCTTCTTAAGTAATTATGAGTCTTTCTTTGGCTCCATTCATCTCCTTCTTACCTCCCCAACAGTTATCTCGAGTATGACAAGTAAAAATAATGACTGTCTGTCCTTGTTGTCTTGTTATATGTTGGCAAACTATTCTTGCAGTTGTTGTTTGCCTATGTAATCTATCTCGAAATGAAAAGCACATGCTATTGGGGTTATTGTGAGAGACAAAAGTTATAATTATACTAAGCTTTGAGTTGCCTGTGTGGATTTTGTTTTGTTAGTAAACAATTAACATCATTAGGTACTACTAAATCATGACATGATACAGAGAATACTGAGTGAGTATGTACATCTTCAGGTAATATAAAGTATGACATAGGATAGTTGAACTTTTTTTCAAAAGGCACGGGAGGTGATTTTTTTTACGGACATGCATTTCATTGTGTTAATATAGTCAGAAGGCTTGATTCTTATAAACAGTTCAGAATGTTAAAATATTTCTCTTGCAGAAAAATAATTTGCAGAATAATATTTATTTAAACCTGGTGTCCACATTCTGAAAGGTAAGGAAATTGGAATTGGTCAGGGAAACTCAGGGAATTAACTTTAAATCCTGGAAAAGTCATGGAGATACCTTAGTGGTTGTAATTTGAGGGGAAAATTTAATTCTGCAGTCTGCAATCACCCAAACTAAAAGAATTTTTTTCAGTTGGTGTTTTAGAGAATAGTCATACACACCATAAAATGGTATATGCAAAGTTCTGTTTGTATTGTAATACATTAGTTCTTATAGGAAATAGCAAAATTATTAGAAAAAAAGAATCGGGAGCAAATTGAAATTTTGTGAATTTGAAGTCAGGGAAAAGTCAGGGAAATTTTATTTCAGATATCTGTTGACACCCTGTTAAAATTACAATTATGCTCATAACTATTACAATAAGTGTAACACATTCATAAGAACCATTCAACTTGAGCAAGCGTAAACTGCCAAAGAAACTACTAAACTACTAAAAAATAAAGCATTAATTAATGGTTATAAATAAACACCGGAATGAGTAGTTAAAAAAATAAATACATAAATAAATACTTAAAACAGATCTAAAAACATAAAATTAATACCCAAATAAATCAATTGCATCATAGTTCTTAAACCTTTATTAAGTTATACAATTAATTTCAATAACTTGTTATAAAATTTGTTATTAATTGATTTTGAAGTGTTAGTGTTTAGTTTGAAATAGTTTGTATTTGAAACCATTTCTGCCATAATTGAGGATTTTTTTTTGTAACTTGGTTCTAGATCAATGCAAGCATGAAGAAAAGATTAACATAGTTGCAGAATTAGGTCATGGTTGCGAACCTCACAAGAACTTGTGCCAGCTATCTGGTCACAGCTGAGCGGTTCGTGCATGTTTATCAGTCAGCCGGGTGTTATGAGCTGGTGGTGGGATTAGACTGTGTAATCAGCATGCCTACTGTTCACATGTGTGTTGCTGAAGGTGAGCACTTAAGTTGAGGTGCTGGCACAGGTTACATCGACTGGGAGGTAGCTTTAAATAATGTACCTAAGCTTAACGTAAGGAAAGTGACGAGGAAAATTAAAATAAATAAGGCAAGCTGGTAAGGTGTAGCAATCATTACGTAGCCATTATTTTTCATCGTAAGTAGGTATAGGTATTTGATGTGTGTTGGACATCATTGACAGTACTGTTTGCAAATATAATTTTATTTTAGAATTGTTCGTCTTGTACCAAACTAAAGTTGTATGAGCGTAAGTCATTCATTTTACTTTCATGCTTATGCTTGTGTAAATATATTCCAGTAGAATTCTTTGCTTATTTTAAATTATTTGTTTACCATTACAAAATATTTGTACTACAAAAGAGAAAATCGAACAATACCACTTTGCATCATAGTATTCTATATTTATAATTTCGTCCTTATCTAACGCAACTCACCTTTGCATCCTCGCTGAACAAAGGTGCACAGTACAGTGTTCTTGAAGCTTATAGTTGGGATAATGTTTGCTTGGGTCGTGTGTATGAGAGAGCAGTAAAATATTGTGATACGTATTGCAAGCCACAAAGCCTTTTTACCTTCTTATTTGGCCACGAGTGGTGTTATCTGCGTCTAAGTGCTCAGTTGTTTAACCACACTTCAGGCACACTTAATGCAGCCTCGCCTTGCTCGGCTATGTGTACCATGTACAAGAGTGTGTTATCTGTATTCTTCAAAATAATTGTGGCTTTCATTTAGTAGAGACACTTGCTTGAATTGCTACTTGAATGTATTTAGGATACAATGCAGCTTTTTTCTTCAAGCCTTTTATATTTAGCTTTTGTCAGGAAAATTCACTTTACAACATTTTACCCCATTTATATTTATTGAAATCTTGGTTGAAATTTGCTGTAGATGTAAGCTATCTGAGGGGGGGGGGGGGGGGGAGCATAATAAATGTAAAATTTATTAAAGATTTCATTTCGTTTATAAATATAAACTAAAGATGGAAAACTTATGTGTTCTAAAAAACATCGAAAGTGATTTCTGATGTGGTAAGCCAAATAAAGAAATGTTTAAGCATTAACATTCTACTGGAATTACATTCAATCTATATTGTCTGGCATCAATTTATATCCATTCATAAGTGAAAAAATGAGAAGAAAATTTATTAGTACAGTTTATGATCTTTCATACATACATCATTTACATTGCTTGTCTATTTTATTTTTAGTTCAGCAGTAAAACCACTGATATTGTTGGGTCTATCATTACTTTGAAACATTAAATAAGTTGTGCACTAAACTCTCACTAGTGATACACTCAAGTTGTATGTCAAATTAAAGCTCTATATAAGCTTTCTAGAAGAAACAGTTTTAGAGTTACTTACATGCTTTTAAATATATCAAAACATTTCTATACAAACGGGAGTTTTTTAATTTTACAGAAATTTTTAACTCAAAAACTGAAGGTGGTAAAATAATTCAAACTTTTATTTTTTATCTGCTAACCTAATAATATCTCATGTAAAAAAGTTTTTTATTTTATTTTTAGTTTTGATGTTGCCACTGTATAGAGAAATGTAGATAATGCAACACAATCTCAGGCATTCTAGTTTATTTTTAGAATTATAATATATTTTATTTTATTTAAAGACAATATGTTTTAATTTGTGGCCTATTTTTTGGGGAAAGATTGTATTAAAGTAACACATTATTTTTGCTACAGTCATTTCTGCAGACACTGAGCAGTCTCCATTTTGTTTCCTCTGAATACTGTGTGGAATATAGATAGGGACATCAATGTAATTCAGACAGCAAATGTGTACAAGATGATCAGAGCCTTGAACAGGTAGTTGCATTTACACTTGTGTCTACAGTATCACGCGTGTGCTGTGTTGAACCAACTCCTTGCTGCTCGTGTGTATTGGGATGTCACAATGCATAGTTGGAATGACATTGACACCATTGCCAACACTGACACGGCTACCATTGAAATGTACAATGTCAGGGAAGAACTCCCAAGCTTAAATGGCAAACATGGTTCGAAGACTCTAATTGCGAATCCCTCAAATGGTTACGTGAGCTGTAAATCACTTCATTCATAGTACCATTGACAGCCCAATGAATTGAAACAAAAATATATTATTATTCCCTTAATACTAAACAGCACATTCAAAGGAATTGCAACAAAACCTCTCAGATTAAATTTTAAAAAACCTAAGTGTGAATGCTAAAGTGGATTAAATTAATGATTTTTTTTCTTGGTTAGTTAAATTACAGTTGGATCAGTCTCAATCAGATAATTTATTATATCAGTAATATTGAACACACATTTCATACTGCCAAAAAGATGTTTGCCTTTCATATTTACAAGTTTGGCTTGTTGCCCATGAAGATTACATAGAAAAAAAATGTTTGGAATTTTTACTGACAAAATTTGTGTCTCATTAACATTTATACAACATGAATGAAGGGGAGCTTACCGTCTAGTCAACATCTAGCTCATTAGCAACCGTAAGAAGAGATGAGTCGAGACAATAGCATTGCTGGAATGTGAAATGCATTTCAAGTGTGTTGACGGGGGGGGGGGGGGGGGGGATACTTAATGAAACACATTGGCTCAAGGCAACGTCGACTACATTTCCCATTTGGATTTAACTCATCCACCGCGGCCCCAGCTACGCAGGAGTCTGTTATTAACAGTCCATTCAGGCTGTTCTAAACACGTTTGAAATCCGCCTTGGAGAAAAATGTCACTACCCGTAAAAGCATGTATTCAGTGCACTCACAGCCAGGTTTACAACCTGTCCAGTTGGAAGAAAGTTAAAGAAGGTGGTTCCTTGACTTAACATCTTAGGTTTGTTTGACTCGAGGTTTCTTGTGCTCCTCCGGAGTTGAAAGAGTTGGGAGCAAGTTGACCTGAGGGCAAAAAGAGTCTGTAACTAAATACACTATGTGCTGTTACTATTTTCATAATGCACAGAAAGTTATGACTTATTTTAATGATACTATTATTTATAAAGTCTTATTATTTTGATTGTTATTATTATTATTATGAAATTTTATTATTTAATTTGTATATTGTTCGCCCGCAAAAGTTATTTAAATATATTTTTATTAATTATGTATATCTACGAGAGCTATGCTCTATGACCTGAAATGGACTTATATGGACAGTCAATTGAGTATACCCCTCTAAGGACTAATGAACTTAACGAATAAACGATGATTTTATTCGGGGTATTACTTAAAGAAATTTTCATTGTTGGAAATTTTCGTTTTAAATTTACCGCATTTTTGTGTTTTCAATTGTATTAATGAGTGTTATTTACAGTATTTATATTGTAAATTACGCTAACCGATTTTGGTTTCGGCCAATGAGAGGCCGTGTTTTAGATGTGAGGCGTCTAGAACGTCTTAATTAAGAGTTTGGTTGTATGAAGGCGTCTGATGCCGACGCAAAGGCGCGAGGCCTATTTTAAATTTGAAATATAGCTAGCTAGATTATGCCATCCGACACTCAGGATGAGCTTAAACGACGTATAAATAAATAATGTGTAAGATTATAAGGGCATATTCTGACGGATATGTTATTAGGAGTGAAAATCTGTAAGTAAAGATCTTGCATTTTGTATCGCCCATAGACATACCCAGCTGTATGTAATTTCGTCGTAAATAACTCCGATTTGACTACAAACTGATTAGTTTTCACGTAAAAGGTGTCAATTATCCTGAACTACGTCATGAATTGTTAGTTCCAAGATTTAAATTATTATTTTATTTTGTGATACCCAGAGGTGAAATGGGAGTACAAGTTTCGTGTCTCTACCATATAAACTGAGTTAAGCCAAGGCAAATACGAACCCAAATATAAACATAAATAGTAATCATACTAATTAATTGTGCTATGATTTCAAACATTTTTCTGTTATGTAAGAATGCGTCCGTAAAAATATCATTTGATTGATTTTCTAAACTTACACTAACGAACTTTTGTGAACGATTCATGTGTGCTACGTATTTTCCTGATGTTTAATTTACATAAGCGTATATCCACGAGTCATGTTCAGTATCGTTAGGATTGTTTTTCTGTGATTTTTATCTAATTATATTAATGTTGATTTTTATCTCTACACATATGTTAGTTGTCCCTGATGAATAGTAATTTTATTATTAATAAAAATCTGGATTCTATCCCTATGTATTGATATATGTTACCTAGCTACCTGTGTCCAAGAGTGTGTTTTATGATAAATAACATTTTATGCATGTTTCTAAGGGTCAGAGTACAAGAGCATAACAGTACCATTGACACATATATATATGTCTATATATATGTCTATATATATATCTTGAAAAATAGTGACAGCCAGTGTATATCGTCCCGACAACACACACACAACAAAAGGGTCTATTTATAAATCAACGAGTACTATTAATGGTACTGGCGCCAGCAGCAAGCATACACCAACAAGTTTAGCAGCAGTACAGTATAACTAAGAAAACGCTATTTGTTGTAAAACAATAATGGCGGAAAATATAGCAGATATCGTGAGAAATTTGTTGGGAAATGAAGATTCATCTGAAGATGAAGCTGCTATTGATTTACTATATATTGGACTACAAATCATGAGAGAGCTTGATGAAGGTAAAAAATATAAATATTGCCTTTTGACTTTAAACCGCCTGTGGTATGCATAAGCTAACCTGTACTAGGAAACGATTGAAAATCTGGTGATTGTTAAATAAAAGACGTCAAATAAGTTATATTGAAATGTTTTTTCGCTTCAGTGTCGTCATCTATTAAAATATTACCGTCATCTCCAAATGTAGCTTGATAACATATTGGCTCCATCGTCAAAGTCGCGCCAAAACAACCAGCAGACGACTTGCCCTCGAGAGGAGGAGCATCGAGAGCATGACCTGAGTGACCTGAGAGCAACTTGCCCCCGCGAGTAAAACGACCATCCGCCAACTGCTTCCGGAAAAGGGCGCCCCGAGAGTTGATAGGTCAAAAAGAGACCTCGAGTCAAACAAACCTCTTGTTTGAAAGTGCTGCGTTAAAAATGACTAGCCACTGAAATATTTATCTTTTCGTTCGTGAACAGTAGGGTAAGATTTGGCGTTAAGCTGGACTTACACAATGATCTTTCTCATCCGCCCGTCACCCGTCTGTCCGTAATCACGTCCATTCAGCCAATCAGATGGCCCATAAAATTCCATCAGTCCGTCCGTCAGAACCTTGCCAAGCTTTAATTTTTGACGGACAGACGGATGAAATTATAACGTCAAAAATGTCTGAAAAGCATTATCATTATTTTAAAAAGTTTTTTAGTTTGTTTATTTGCTAAGCTGCTTTTATATTATGTTCTTAAATTTGCCTATGAAAATGTTTTGAGTTTGACTTTTGAAACAATATTTGTCAGAGACACAAAAGTAATGCACAGTAAACTCAAAATTATATTTAAATAAATATTTTAGAGTTTGTTTGATAATCATTTTAAGTGCTTGGTGTTCATGATCGTCGGACGGGTAAATCTTTACAAGAGATGTTTCCTTGAAAATGTTAGCATTAATAGTTGTTGGCAGCATTCAAATAGAAAAATATTATGACAGACCAGCAGATCGTTGTGAATGGCTCAGCTTGGTGATGGACAGACGGATGGCAGACAGACGGATGATGGACCGATCATTTTGAGTCCACCTTTTGTGACATTTTTTATGTCAACTGAGACTTCTCAACACTGAACATGCCTGCTGTAATGCAAAGCAAAACTTTGGTACTAGGGATGGGCCAATCAAATCCTCAAACACCATCAAGTCCCAAGTATTTGAAGGATCAATGTTCGGGGTAAAAGGTTTGAAGAAAAATATTACAGGAAATAAAGTAAATAAAAAATTAAACACTGATAACCTCTGAAGTTTACTAGGTTAATTTTTTTTCTTTTTACCTATCCTGTTACCATTTTCAAAGAACATGTAATTATGTAAATAAAATTATAGTATGTATAAATTTGGAAAGTTAATTTTATGATACAACCATTTAAAAGGTAGAATGTTTTGTGCTGCACTTTACTGACTTTACACTGTTATTAGTAGTGATGGACACCATTAAATAAAAACTATCGACAAAATCAATAGTACGAAACTATTATTAGTCACAACTAATTTGAAAATCATTCGATTCGTAATAGTCATATTCACTCGTTCCCAGCCAATTGGTGTGTTGTGTTTGTTGGTGTTTAGTAGTACCTAACTAAAGTTAATTGTTCACTTTGAGCTACATTTTCATGATTTTACTTTTTGATGATGCTATCATGCAAATCCATATATCATTGTAAGTAAATTTTGAAAATAAAATTGATGGTTGAAAAATGTTTTAAAACAAACCCCTTACTCCAGTAGCAAGTTCACTTTCGCAGTAAGAAGTTTGCAATATTTCAGCTGCTTAGCCTACTTCAGCAGTTATGCTAATACAAAGAATTCTTTTCTAAAACAAATTCAAATAAAATTCAAAAATTCATTTTTTTCACTTCCTTGCATATTTTTTAATTATTATCTAAAGGTGAATTTTTATACTTAAAGTAGTTTACCAGTATTTGATCATTTTAACAAGTAGATTAAATTAAAAAATGGCATATCAGAAGTTGCAATAGTTACAAAAAAGTAAGGAGACGAAAGAACTGGTCACAAAAGTCACGTAAAGTACGCTGAATAACGGCAATGGTGCTGAAAGTTATGGAATTTTCATTTCCAGCAGCATTTTGCTATTTTTTTGACACCTCAGTTATTTTATAATTGTATGTCAAATACAAATAGTTGGTTTCTGTCCACAAATCATGTGGAAATTATCTCTGACACGTTTTGGCTTTCTAACTTGAAAGTGCAATTTGGATAATTTTTTTGTTAATTCATTGGTTCATGTTTAAGTTTGCTTGTATATTTATTTAAAAAAATCTTTTAGGAAAATTTTACAAAAAAACTTTAAAATTATTGAAATTGGTTTACCAGGTATTTGCAGACACCTTCTTAATGCTTAACAGGACATTTTTGTAATCAAGATTAAGATAATGGCAACATAATGCTGCACAATCAGCATCTCCAACTATCTGCAGTCATGTTATGTACTTGGAAGACCAACAAAGTCTGTTTATGTTTTACTGATAGTATTACAAAACAAAGATTCATTTTCCAGACAAGTGTCAACTGCTAAATACTTTACACTTTTTGTGATTTCTCTTTCTATTACATTTTTCCATTTCTGTGTAGTTTAAAGGTTAACCATTATTTTTGATAACACTTAATGGTGTGTAGCATATAAATTTCTTATTGTGTACAGACTTATAACGATGGAATACACGGAGAGACCGTATATATTGAGAACTTGTTGAACTTGTTCAAATTTTTAAGGTTTTTTTGTGATTAATGGATAGTTTAGGACATGAAAATTTTTTAAGTTCTCTGGAAAACCTTTGGAAAACTCAGGTAATTTTATAGTTTGAATTATTTGGCAGTGATGAACGTTCAGTTGAAGGTGAGTCACTCGTATGTTTAGCTGTGTTGTTCTGTGGAGTGCCGATATAAGTGCGTCAATGCTAGCGGTTCATAGGTGTGAAATTTTCTCTGCAGCTCTGGGGGGCCATGTTGTTCTGTGGAGTGCTGACGTAAGTGTGACAATGCTAGCGTATTTGACCCGCAGCCCCGGAGGCCACGTTCTGTAGAGTGCCGACGTAAGTGCGTCGATGCTAGCGTATTTGACCCGCAGCTCTGGGGGCCACGTTGTTCTGCGGAGTGCCGAGTAGCGGTCGGCAGCGCGTGTTGTCCCTGCCGCAGCCCCGGGGGTCATGCCGTACGACGCGGAGCCCAAGCGGCAGTGGCCGGGGCTGGTGAGGAGGGTGCTGCACCGCCACATCCCGGTGCTCACCTGGCTGCCCCGCTACAGCCTCGGCTCGCTGCTGTGCGACCTGATCGCGGGCGTCACCGTCGGCCTGACGGTGATGCCGCAGGGGCTGGCGTACGCCACCCTCGCCGGGCTGGAGCCCCAGGTGAGCCTGCTCCCCGCCCCGTTCCGCGGAGTGTGGGCCGTCTCGCTTCAACCTTTGAATATATATACTGTATAGAAGTCGCCAGCCCAGGTTAAAATTTCTAATACGGTTTGAGGTAGTTGGTTAATTCACCGCCGCAATCGCCACCATCTCTAGGGCATCGACTTGTGTCGAACTCTTCAAACACCCCTTCCCCACCCTCCCTTAAACACGCGTTGTCCTCCACCCACCCTCTACTCCACTTCTCATCCCTACAGTTTTGTGACGCACAAACTCCCGTTGAACGACTTTGAGCTGCAGTGAATGTTTGGTGGGGGGTGCGGGGAAATGACAGTGGGCGACAGTGCTGCGCTCTAACGTGCAAATAACAACCTAAGACGATACAGGGCGTTACGGCAGCGCACTGCAGCGGTGAAGTTCCCAAGCTGCTCATCATACGCTCCTGAAAAACGTAGAGCAAATCCTATCCACTCGCGACTTCTATACAGTATATATATATTCAAAGCTTTAACTCAGGAATCAGAAGTGCGCCATGTCATTTTTTTTTTTTTTGCAGTATGGACTGTACTCTGCGTTCATGGGCTGCTTTGTGTACTTAATCTTCGGGAGCTGCAAGGACATCACCATAGGACCCACGGCCCTCATGGCCCTAATGACGTATCAGCAGGTGAATGGCCGCAACGCTGACTTTGCCGTGCTGCTCTGCTTCCTGAGCGGCTGTGTGCAGCTGCTCATGAGCATCCTGCATCTTGGTGGGTGGTTTACCCTCTCCCTTCTCCCTTCTCCCTTCTCCGTTCACCCTTCTGCTCTTACTTTTCCCCCCTCTGTCTTCTCCCTCTCTTTTCACCTCTCTTCTTTATTCCATTTTCCCTCTCCTCATTCCTCTCTCCCCTCTTTCTTTTTCCTCTCTCCTCTCATCAATCAATCCTCTCCCATTTCCCATCCCCCAGCTCCCCTCATCCCTCTACATTCATCCCTTTACCCCTCATCCTTCTCCCCTCTCCCCTTTCCTCTATCCCTTCTCCCCTCTCAACATTCCCCTCTCCCCATTCCTTTCTCCCCTCATTCTCCAATCACCCCCTCCTCTTCAGGATTCTTCTGTCCTAAATAAGTGGTATTTTACCCCATTTATTAGTTGAGGAATTACTGTCACTAGTATACACTTGCAGCAGTATGTTTGTGTACTGGAGACCTTGTTCTGTGAACTATAGTTACCAATAACTGAGCTGGAGATTTTGCTGAAGAAATATTTCCAACATTATTACCTCTAGTGGTTAGCCACGAACTGAGATTTCGTGGTGCTCCATTTTTAGTGATGTTGTACATTTTAATCCTATAGCAATTAATAATATTTACAATGCAATTGACAATCTACTGATTAAATAATACAAAAATGTTTTTTATAAGTTAATGCAACAAATACAGTCTAACAGAAGTAGTAGATATAATTTAATTTGCATATAATTGATTATTATTTTATTTTATTCGCTTTGAGACATGCTAAATGATGATCTCTTAGAACACTATCCTGTTAGTTTTTTTAAGATTCAGTTACATTTAATTGCTTATAA
Organism: Bacillus rossius redtenbacheri; assembly: GCF_032445375.1. NCBI lineage: Eukaryota > Metazoa > Arthropoda > Insecta > Phasmatodea > Bacillidae > Bacillus > Bacillus rossius. Next base: position 25,639,692 of record NC_086339.1, read on the forward strand.
TTTTCTTGACTTCACTTTGAGGCATTCAGTATTTTGATCTCTATGGACACTATCCTCTTTCGATTCCAAGTCAGAAATTAAATTAATGTGTTTGATTTTGAAAGCTACGTGCATATTTATTAAATAAAAAACTATCAATTTTTTTTTGCTTATATACTTACTTAAAATTCTATTGAACATACCTGCCTACCCACTGACTTTTATAAAAATCAAATCAACGATTCAAAAGTTATCGTCGGACTAAATCACATAGAAACGCTAATCGCTCTAGTTGTTACGGAGACCTTGCTTCACTTGGTTTAAAAAAAATTTTTTTTCTTCCAGGAGTGTTGGTCGACTTCATCTCAATCCCCGTGACGGTCGGGTTCACTTCGGCAACCTCCGTCATCATAGCGTGTTCGCAGCTGAAAGGCCTGCTGGGGCTGAAGTTCTCTGCGTCAGGGTTCATCGAGACGGTCACCAAAGTTTCGCTGCACATCGGCGAGACGCGACTGGGAGACAGCGTGCTGGGCGCCGTCTGCATTGTGGTGCTTCTGTTGCTTAGGGTGAGACGCCATCCATCCACCACACGTTTCGTCTGTTTGTTCATTGCTGCCTACCTGGGCACACACACAGTGTACAGAGCTTGAGAACAATACACTCGATCTAATAACTACTCAAGATATCAGAGTTGTGTTTATTTATGAAAAGCATTTAAGAATATTCTGAGGGTGGATTATTAGTCCTGATAATGTATTTTGTTTAAAAAAAAAAACTGTATTTTTAGAAGAGTGAAAATGTTTAAAACGTGTGATAAAACATCTGGTACAGATTCTTGAAACCTCTCAAGGGACTTGCGTTACACGTTTACCTTCATTTCTCCGCCATATAATTTTATGGTCACCACTCAAATCTCAAAGTTGCCCTGTGCACGACAAGAAGACTGCGTGCCTGTCCACAGCCTTGCGCTTAGAGCATTGGCGTAGCTGTGTTCATAAAGTTGGGGGGGGGGACAAATAATGATTTTGATGTCATGTAAACCCATTCCCCTCTTACTAAGACGGGGGGTCCAAGGGTCCACAAACCGGAAAATTTTGATTTTAAAAGTGCAAAATAGTGCTTTTTAAGCAGTTTTTGTATCTAACCATTGGATACATCGATGTTAAAATTATTATTGTTTCCTCAAGTTAAATTTGAGAGTGAAGAAATTACAAATAAAGTTGGGCAGAATAATATTATAAAATAAAAATATCACGGTCTATAAAGTTGGGGGGGGGGGGGGGGACAGTCCCCTCCACCCAAAAAGTTCTGGAGGACACGTCCCCCCTGTCCCCCCCCCCCCCCCATCCTTCGGTTCCTACGCCCCTGGCTTAGAGGCAATACTGCACTAGAAGCATCAGTGAGGGTCTCGCTTATTATCCTGCCTCTAGGCGGGCCTCTCAACCTATGGATGCTTGTTGGGCAGAAACTGAAGGACGTGAAGCTGGGCGGCCGGGAGAACAAGCCCTCGAAGCACCAGCGGGTGGTCATGAAGGTGCTGTGGCTAATCGCCACGTCACGCAACGCCCTCGTCGTCGTCACTTGCTCCGTCATCGCGTTTTTGCTGCACAAGCCCGGCCAGGAGCAGGTGTTCCTGCTCACCGGTGAGTGTCCGTCCGTGTCTCCGCAGCTCGGACTGCGGCTCACACTGTTGCCACGTTCGCACTACCTTTGAATATATATACTGTATAGAAGTCGCCAGCCCAGGTTAAAATTTCTAATACGGTTTTGAGGTAGTTGGTTAATTCACCGCCGCAATCGCCACCATCTCTAGGGCATCGACTTGTGTCGGACAAGTGTTGAACTCTTCAAACACCCCTTCCCCCTCCCGTTGAACGACCTTGAGCTGCAGTGAATTATTGGTGGGGGGTGCGGGGAAATGACAGCGAGCGACAGTGCTGCACTCTAACGTGTAAATAACAACCTAAGACGATGCAGGGCGTTACGGCAGCGCACTGCAGCGGTGAAGTTCCCAAGCTGCTCATCATGCGCTTCTGAAAAACGTAGAGTAAATCCTATCCACTCGCGACTTCTATACAGTATATATATTCAAAGATACTACCCAACTGGTCTTATTTCGAATACCATCACACCATCAGTAACTATAGCAGTCTTTAATTTTTTTTTTTAAATTTTACTCTTCATTTTTCTGAGACCATAAAATAGTGTGTTTGGACAGTATGCAGCTGTACTTAAAGCTGTACACCTTCAGTAAGAAAAAAAAATCATCAATTCTAAACTTAATTTATTATTTCATAGTAGAAAAAAATTGTAGGATTGGGCACTACAAATAACAATAATTCCATTAATTATGTACTATGGTCAAACAGAGCCAAAAATTTTATAATTAAATGATAAAAACAAAAACTTTTTAAATAATGATGGTGTCTTTTATGTTTACTTAAAAGTGAGAATTTAATATCATCAGATGATGCTCTTGGTGAAATACAAGAAAATATATTTCTAAAAGTCTAATTACAAATTTTCCTTTTAAAAATAATTTTGTACATTTTAAAAATTTTCCTTTACATTATATAAGTAGTTGTCTAACTTTTTTTTTTCTTTTTTGACATATTTGGCAACATAGCACACTGGAACAAGGACAGCACCTATAGCATATACCGTGCATTGAAAAGAGAGAGTAAATATCCACATCATGCAATCTAAGGAAGGGATACACTTTAGCATGGCTGTCTTAACAGTAGTTACTGGGGAGGTATAGCAACTAAAACATGCCATCTTAGTTTCAACATTTTTTAAGCTAGATCAATTTTTTTTATATTTTAATATTGAATATTTGCCTTCATTAAATCACAGAGTGAACATCAAGATTTTTTTTTTGAGACCACAAAATATTGTGCATTGCCAGCTGCCAAAATATTACGAAGATGTTAGTGTTTTGCAGGGGCCTAGATCTGTAAGACTCACAAGGGCCCATGGAGGGGGGGGGGGTTTCCTGTGCTGCCCAAGAGTTTTGCGCTTTGGTTTTAACCAACAACTGGGTAGGGTGCTTGTATGTTGTATACTGCCCATATTTGGGCCTATATGCATGCAATAAGCAGAAAATTTTAAAATATACAGAAAGTTTTCCTTAAAACATAGTTTTGACATCAAACCCATTTCACAGTCACAATTTTAAAAATGCAAGTGGGCCCCCTCAGTGAGGGGCTTCATAATTTCAGAAGGGGTCCCCTCCCCTCCCCCGGGATATATGTAACCATCATCTTTATGTATAGCATACATATGAAGGTAAAGTTTGTGATGGATTATGATGCACAATGTTTACTGTCCATGGTAGAACATTCATAGGAATTGTCCTAAACAAAAAATAAAGTAATGAACATGAATATTTCCAAAATGGTTATTCAGACGAGACTTTAAATTTTATCTCCGGACGTTCTCAGACACGCCTTTTCTTAAGGAAACAGTGAAAAGAGCGCTCAAAGCCACGAAAAAACCAGACTTGTGTATAGGCATGGTGTTTTTTAGTTCCTTCATCTCCCCCATACACACTAAAATATTGCAGTTGATTTTTTTGTGCTTAACAGCTTGTCAAATGCAAGGTCTTTAGAAGCAGTGACGCACAGCAACACAGACTATGAATATATCTGGTAGGGAATCCGACAAGGCCTATAGTGAGGAACAGTACCAGCGCCTGCCTCAAATGATTTCAGGAAATCAAAATTAGAATGGTCGGATTGGGATTTGGACCGGAGTTCTCTGGCGTCTGAATCCATTGGTTACTCCGCACGCTGAATTGCATTTGACTGGAAAAAAGTTTATTGGAAAATAATGTATATGTGCATGATTTAGATAATCTTATGACCATGTCTCTCCAGTTCTTAATTTGTATTTGTTCAATGTGCAGAATATAGTCTGTTATAGACATTTGTTTAATAATTTGGTATTCTTGTCTAGGAATGCTTTGTTGTTATTGCTTAAAGTTAAAAAAAAAAGTATAAAATCAACAACTTTGGAGAACAAACTGTTTTAATGCCTCACATGCCAAAAATATAACCTGCTACCATATATATATATATATATATATATATATATATATATATATATATATATATATATATATATATTTTAATTTTAAATAAAAATATATATTTTTTTTGTAGTTTAATTTGGCATGATGTTTCCTTTCAAAAAATTGTGCATTTTACTTTTACTATAGCTGTGGATGTTAAATTTGATGTCCAGAATTTGGATTATTACTCCTATCCATTTAATATTTTTTTATAAATGACTGGCGAGCAGTACAGTCGTGAATACGTAACCAAATGTGTCTGCTTGCATATAAATCAACCTATTTCTTCTCAGTTTAAAATTTTGGGGGGAAAAAAATTAAAAAAAAAAATTGTTACTTACGTATAAATAATCTAATGAACTTCTTAAGAACCTTCTGATCTCATTATTATATATCTCCAAACATAGTTCAAACACACATTAGATTAAAAGTTAAGGTTGTACACCAAAATAATTACTAAAATATTTCTTTAAATCAAATTTTTGGTTAGAAACTTTGCAGTAACAACTTAAACAATTACAGTCATTATCATTATTGCCCTCACTGCAGCTCATACTTTCTTCACTGCTGGTTGCACTTGTCTTCTCTCCTGGAACATATAACAACAACTTGCAACTCATTAATTTGTGCATGTTATAAATGTGTTATTTGCACCTTTGTAAAATTTAAGAGATTTCCAACATGCGGAAGAAAATAGACATGTTTTTAATGTATATTTGTGTGCGTTTCTGAAATTCCCACGTGTAAGTTGGGCGTGAATTTTACTTTTGTAAATTTAGGGAATAGTTTTTTGACTTAAAAGTGGGACAAGGCATGAACGTGTCCAGGAAAAGTGCGGTCCGGGCTGCCGGAGTTCTCGCTGCCGCCCTTCACCACCACGCTGGGCAACCGGACGCTCTCCTTCTCCGAGATGTGCAGCGAGCTGGGGTCCTCCGTCGTGCTGGTCCCCATCATCGGGGTGCTGGGCAACGTGGCCATCGCCAAGGCGTTCGGTGCGTGCGCGTCGGTGGGCCGCAGTCGCCGACGCGACCAGGGGCGCAACAAAACTAAAATTTCAAAGGGAGGGGGCAATATACCTTTTTATAAAGAATCATCGATCCCTCCTATTGAAGCGGGGGGGTCCGGGGGGTTCCTCCCCCGGGAAAAATTTGTATTTCAAGGTGGAAAATGGTGCTATTTAAGCAGTTTTATTATCTAAAAATTGATTACACAGCCCTTTTCTTTGCCCCCGTTTGCCCCCACTTCAAGGTTTCAGAGGGGGGGCAAAATACTCTTGCCCCTTCCCCCCCCCCCCATTATTGCGCCCCTGGACGCGACATTCCAACAACCTCGAATTAGCACAGAGTCGCTACGCCCATGTTAATCCTGGAGGTTTCATTGCCTTAAGTCTCTATGCTTAACAGGGCTGTATGCAGGGGGAAATATTCCTCCCCCTTAAATTCTCAACTGTATACTGCCAAAAGTGACAATTCAAAAAGTGGCAAAACTAGATTAAATTACTATCTGCATAGTAAAGGGCAGAAGAAGTATAATTTAAAAAAAAAATCAGGAGACAAGGAATTAAAATGTGACTATTCTGAAAGTCTCTCCAACTAACATATTGTTTTTTAAAAAATTTAATGAGTTAAATTATACAGTTTTGCCACTTATTAACTTGGTCACTTTTGGCAAGTAACCAATGCTATCATTCCCACTAACAAAAGGAAGAATTTGAAAGCAACCAGCAAAGTGAGCAAAGTGGTATTTCATTCTCTTCCCGAAATTAAATTCTGCGTATGCTCCATATGACATAAAACCCTGTCGCAAAAAAAAAATAAAACACAGCTGGACCACTGCTGTTTCAATGTTTTAAAAAGTACAAACATAATTTGTTGGGCATGCTGCTGAAATTTGTGAAGGACTTAAGAGTAGCATGAAAAGGCTAATTATGTAGTGTGTTCATCTGTCTTAAGTGAAATCCAGACTAGGGTTCCGAAAGATAACAGGCTTGTTAAAATGTTAGAGGAATATAGTATTTTGAAAGGAATTACTCAAATAATTCATACGTCATGCTCCAGATGAGGCTTGGTTGCATTTGTTTCTAGGCAGATATATTAACATCACAGGTCTGCAAGTAAAAAAACTGCATAGGATTTTTATACATTTTCTCATAAATTTCAACTCAAATTTTTGTGTTGACGAGGACCCTTCAACCTTTTTCCTCAGAGTGAGCACAATGACCTAGTAAGAGACCTAGGTCTTTCAAAATATGCTAGGATCAAGGCTAAAAAAAACAACAAAACTTGCCATTATCTGGGACCTCATTTTCATGGTACAGGTGTAGAGAGAGTGTGAGAGAATTTACTCAGTTTTTCTCCAAAGAGGGATATCTGGTTTGTTGAAATGATGTCCATGAGCTCATGAAGTGCTTTGAAATAGAATGTGATTCATCATAATGGTGCATATTCATTGATTCTTCGAAAACTATCCTCAAAGCAGTTGTGCTGCATAATGTAAATGTATTTGCATCTCTTCCTATGGGATACTCAGTTCATATGGAAGAAAACTATAATGATTCTTGAGAAAATCAAATATCAAGGGCATCAGCGGATGGTTTGTGGAGATTTAAAAGTACTAACAGCAGGGAGGTTATACAAAATATTGTTGATTTCTTTAGTTATGAGGTAGCAGAGTCAGACAGCTGCACTGGACAAAAACTGACTGGCCACCATGAGACAGTTTTTTAACCCCCGGTGAAAAAAACAGCATCAATGTGACCTTGGTTCCACCAGAAATAGTTTTATTACCACCTCTTCATATTAAATTGGGGCTTATAAAGCAGTTTGTCAAATCACTGCCAACAGATGGGGATTGTTTCAGATGTCTGTGTTCCAAGTTCCCAAAATTGTCTGAAGCCAATTTATAAGAGGGAGTTTTCACTGGCCCCGACATAAGAAATCTTTTATCCGATCCCCTCTTTTTTGGAAAAAATCGGAGAAAAAGAAAATTAAGCGTGGGACTCTTACAAGAATGTAGTCTACAAGTTTTTGGGGAATACTAAGGACCCTGACTATAAAACCATTGTACAACACATGCTGGCAGTGTATGAAGCTCAAGGATGCAAGTTGAGCTTAAATGTTCATTTCTTAAACTCCCATATTGACTATTTTTATGAAAACTTGGGAGCCTACAGTGATGAACAAGGTGAAATAGTTAACCAGGATGCCCGTGATATCAAGAGATGTTACCAAAGAAGGGGGGATGTCAGTATTCTGTTGGATGCTCAATTGAAAAACCAGAAAAAGAAATCTGAAATGAGTTTGGAGAAGCATCTAAGAGAAGGAGAAAAAGTTTTGCAAGATAAAAGAGTAGACCTAAAATTTTGTATAAATATCAGAAACAATATTTTGATTAATTGTAAGAAAATATAATATGCTTAGTTCATTGTAATAAATAAGGGTTTTTATCAAACATTTCTTTTTATTTTACATGATGAAATGTTATAGAAGTCATTTTTAGAATCTGCAACCTCTAAAACATGTAATTCAGCAAAAATATCCCATGCAGCTGAAAAATTTTCTTTTGCAGACCTGTGTATTTTGCATTTATTGAACCAGTACAGTTTGAATCTTAGGTGTGCATGTTAAAATATATGTAATTAACAATTACAGTTTCTGTATATGCTTTGTGTCAATTAGTAACTTCTAATTTCCCTGAAGACTAATTTGACAGGAGAGAGGAAAAAAAACTGTTACTTGAGAGTTAGTTTTTATTTTAACAGTATGCTCCTCATAACTCCTTCGTTAAGTTCCACTGAAATTGTTAATAATATTGACGCAAGATAAATAAATGCACACTTATGACTGCTTTATATCAGATAATACTTGCATGAAAAATGTTTCATTAAGAATCCAAACCATATTTCAAAATAAACATTAATTAATTTAGGAGACACAATGGTTGCCTGTACACTTTCTAGATGAATTACAGGTTTGTTTAAATTGATACTGTCTCTCTAGGAAAAATATCATGATTACATTTATAATGTTTAGTGGAAAGGACACCTAGGAACTTATTGTAAAAAGAGTTCCTAATTGTACCAGGGATTTATGAATAATAGCTGTGTGGTAGAAGCCTAAAGTAAGTAAAGTTCCTCATTCTTTTGCACTCTGTGGGTACAGTATCACACAGTTAGTATCTAATGGTTTTTAATATTGACTTTGTATGTGTGCTCCAGCGAGCGGGGATTCAGTTGACGCTACGCAGGAGCTTCTGACGCTGGGCCTGTGCAACATTCTGGGCTCGTTTGTTTCGTCCATGCCCATCACCGGCTCATTCTCCCGCAGTGCTGTCAACCATGCCAGCGGGGTCAAGACACCTTTTGGAGGCCTCTACACTGGTGAGTGCGCTCCTCAAGAATTGTCAGTGTGTCTGCAGATCGGTCAGCGACACAACTGAAGGATTGGTAATGAAAGTCAGAAAAGTCCCAAATTAAACAGTTACGATGCTGGAAGCCACTAAAATTTAATTTCCAAGTATCTTTTGCTAACTTGAATTATTTCTTTAGTTTAATTTATTATGTATGTTTGATTAGTATTATTTTATTTTCATTTTTTTTTTATAAATACTTCTGAAGTGCAAGTTGTGTCAGGAAATTGGTTTGGCAATAATAAATGGGATGCTACAATTGTCACTTGTTTGCATCTCGTGCTGCCAGGAGTTTAATAAAATGTGAAATTATAATAAATTAGCATTGCCCTAATTTATTAAATGAATCATTAACTTTCGTGAGCACAGTTTCATATTTTCAAAACACAAAATAATAAAATCGTTAGCTTATAAAATAAAAAATTAACTAAAAGTTTATACCAATTTAACATCTACAAATTAATGTACATTATTTAAGAAATAGCTCTCGTAATGATGAAACATTTACATACCCATACAATGAAACTTTATTGCAAAGTATCTCCCTTTAAAGTATGTAATTTTATATGTTTTAATGTTTTACATTTAGGGGGAGGGGGCACTGGATAATATGATTTCTGAAGTAGGTAATAAACTAGGTCCAGTCTACTGGTGCCCCCCCCCCCCCCCCCCCTCCTCATCCCCACCACATGTCAATCCTGGATCCGCACCTGGTTCAGTATAAAGTTCTTTCATTATTAGGTACCAAAACTGTGTGTGTTTTTTTAAGCTATGTAGATTGTATCAAAGCGTGACATCTGTTGTATTGTAAAACTGTGATTCCTCTGTGGCAGGTCTGCTGATCATTCTGGCCCTCAGTGTTCTCACCCCATACTTCTACTTCATCCCCAAAGCATCTCTGGCGGCAGTCATCATCTGTGCTGTCATCTTCATGATAGAGTACGAGGTTGTGAAGCCTATGTGGAGGTCTAACCGTAAGTTGAGAACATGAGTTTGTTTCTCTTGCCTGCCATATGCTTATCCGGTAATGTACACCAATCCTTCACTAAGAACGACTAATGCGTTACTAAAAATGTTTGTGTTATTCAAAATCGCGTGTACTAAAGCATAAGTATTTATAAATAGCATGGTTATTTATTTAATGTGTTCCAAAATGTGTAGGGAAATATTCTTCACGTTATATAACGATAAATACGTCATACCATTTTTTTTATAAGCCCACCATTGAATCCTTTGTATGACAAATATGACACCGCGTAACGAGAGATAGGTGGTTAAGTACTTCAAAATTTAAGTGCTTATTCACGTATCACCGCTTGGTTCACACCAATCCTTTAAGGCCGTGATTTTTTTCATTACACCATTTATTTAACAATCGTTTACATGTGAATCATCTACATATTCATTTCTGTTCCGGTATCTAATGTTAAATATATTCTCGCTAGTACAACTAACAGCATCAAACTCAAACTTATGCAAACATTTAATAGAGTCCTTATTTATGATAAATGTGATTGTGTGCACTGTTAACGTTCATAAAACTAAAGTACGACCAACATAACTGTGGCCTTCATGACATTCTGCATGCCATAATACTTCTAGTTTTGTCTCAAATACTTGAACATGTTGAATTACGTTTTCGAGTTCCCTGCCACTGGCTAGAATGAAGTTCATCTGTCCTGGTCTGTGGCCATGTGACAACAGTACAGACTGGTGGCATGTGCACGGACGTAAAAACATTTTGTCCTTTACACCCAATAGCTGCAACGGAACCTGCCATAGATGATGTGCGTACAACAGCCGATTGCGTAGTCACCTGCGTGCGCATCACTTCCTCCCACGTATAGCTAACTGAATGTCACGGTACGTCTGTTGTTTACCAAGTTGAAGCAGACTTCGTGGCATCGCATCATGCCTGACTTTTTTTTTTGCCTGTGGCAATTTCATGGTAACTGAAATTTAAAGACTTGCTATTCAATACTGGGGCAGTGAAACTAACATCATGCTAAATATTTTCTCTCATTTTGAAGACATGCTAAGTGAGGGATTGGTGAATCTGTTTTTGCACCTAACCACGCTCTGCTACCACAGCACCGAGGTGCTGGTCACAGTTGTTCTCTCCTTTCACAGCTCAGCGGCAGGGTTTATATACCCCTCTGTGACACGGTCCAGTTCTCCATGGAAGCACTGGAGCTTAACATTTTTATGACCAGCTTCAGTAGTTGGAGAGTATGAAAAATTTAATTTTTTTGGGGGAGGGGGGAGGGATTGATTTTTTTTTTTTAAGATTTTAGGAAAGGGGGGGGATATATTATTCCCATCATCTTCTCCCCTCCCCCCCCCCCCTTCCCTTGTGACTCTGTGAATGCTCCAGCTCAGTATTACAGTAGATGAGAGTCCTCAGTGGCCATAATCTCTAATGCATCGACCTTTTGTGGCCCAGGTCTTGAGTTGGAACCAATACCCTGTCTTGGCTTAAATGCACAAGTGTAGAGTCAGTATTAGGGACAATATTATATGGTTTTAATTTTTAGGCTAATATTGTTTTTAAGAACAGGAGATTTTGATGATTTTTTTTTTAATTTTTATGATTTCTGTTTATTCATAAATATAGCTTAGTAGTAAACAAATAATATGGCACTTAAATGATTTTAGCTAATATATATTTCACTTTTACAATATAATAATTTTTAATATGCATGTTTAATTATTCAGAACAATAAATATAAAACATCAAATATTTTTATGTTTGGAAAATGTACCATCATAGTGTAAAACTGAGTTAACTAAGAACAGTTGCATGTTTAAAAAAAAGAAAACATTTTCCCAGTCTTTTTTTTTGTACATACATTTTGGTACAAATTTCCTGCAAATTTAATTACATTCATTGAATTTACTGTATTAAAAGGTTAGGTTTTTTTGTTTGAGTTGAATTTTGGTTACGGTGTATGCTGATTAATTTCGTGATTTTAGTTGCATTTTGGTGCTTTATGGTGAATTAACTTGTGTTTCGGTGTTATCTGGTATATTGACGTGCTTTTCAATGTTATTTCACTTTTATCACAATTCGCCATGTAAACTTGTCCCTTATGCATCGCTTGAATGATAACCGGTGATAACGGATTGCAGGCAAGGACCTGATCCCGACGTTCGCCACCTTCGTGCTGTGCCTGCTGATTGGAGTGGAGTATGGGATCCTGGTTGGGGTGGCCATCAACATGATATTCCTCCTGTACCCCTCGGCGCGCCCCACCATCAACGTCGAGAGGAAGAAGGTACACGTCACTGCTGTGGTGTCATTTCCGGTTGTCCATGTCACCGTAGGCGGATTCACAATATTGAAAAAAGTAACATTAACATTAGGCTTCTGCGAGTTAAGTTTTTTTAATTATTCAAATCAGATATAAAATTATTTATGAAATTTGAGTAATTTTCAGATCAAATTTAAACTCATTGTTAACTTTTTTTTTTCTGAAAACAAATTTGTGTGTGTGTACACACACACACACACACACACCATAATAGACCATAATAGATTGGTGTAAAATGCAAGGAAAAAACAACTGGTAATGCATTTTCTTACATGAGGAAAATTTTAAGTTTGGAAATTTTGGTTGGTCACATATGTTGGTTGCATACATACATACATAAAAATTTAGTTTTTTCTAATCATTTTTAATCATAATCACAGCTTATATGTTAGATTTGAAAAGTACATTTGCACATACTACCTATAGTGGGGAAAAAAAAAATTCCCCAGTTTTCTCAATAACTCTTCTTGGTTTCATTAATGTTACATCTTTTTCATTTCAATTTTTTGTTAATTAATCCTATTTTGTGTGTGTATTGGTAATGAATAATTAACAAAAATTGTTCTATATTAAATGTTGAATGGGAAAAAGGCAAAAAAAAAAGGGGGGGGGGGATGTGTACATAGCATAGCATACTACATATATGATATTTGTAATGGCCGGAAGGGGAAAGGAAGATTTGACGCAGCAGTGATACTACAGAATTCTCGTAACGCTGCTTGTGTTTGTCTACTCCTCAGTTTTCATAACGACTAAGGATTGACGCTACCACATTTCTTTTATTTAATTTAAAGATTCTACAAATTATTAATTTGTTTGAAAAAGAGTTATTCATTTGTGTAATTAAATTTCTAAATATTATTCATTTTTATGTGAATAGTGTGATTGAAAATGTAAATAATTTATGCTATATGTACCTAATAAGCGAGAAGTTTCACTTCTGTCGTGCGGTAAGTCCACGCGCATGCTTTATTTTTATGTTTCTCCTGTTCCCCACTAACACATTCCATTGCTGCTCCATCTCACCATTCCACTCTTCTTCCTTCTGGATCTTGATGTTGATGATACATTAAATCCGAATCCGTTCATTCATCCGCTCCACATCTCACTTGCGTCACTGCCCCACACTTATCTACTATTAATGTTATTCACTCCTCAAATTAGCTGTTGGACGTCACGATTGGTGCTTTCTGACTCGTGAACACTTTTTATGTGGGCATCATAAAGATGATAATATTAATAGTTATTTATGTTTTGAAGCCTAGGAATCTTATAGCAAGTTAGTAAAATTATTTTCTTCAAAATTATTGTTTCCAGGAATATAACACAATATTTTAATAGGACACTTTAACCCAATTATTAATTGTAGACATGACAACAATTGTGTGTATTTACATATTAAGTTATATATACTGTACTGGAGAATATCGTGCCGGAATCGTCTGTTGAGAAAAAAACATTTTTATTATTGTTTGATCAAACACATTTTCATGATTTTGCATAAATATTAAATAACATTATTTAAGATGATCATAGTACCTAAATATTAAATTTATTTCGTCATTTACTGAAAGTCTTATTTTGAATCATAATTATTATTTTTATCTTTCTCTAGTAATCATATTCTGAATATGTTTTCACCTTAAAATCCACTCTCTGCATCCTCTTAAGTAGTATGAGGGAAATAGTAATCTATATATTCATATTTTGCCTGGTAACATAAACTTGTAACCATTGTCTTGAAAGGTAAGCTATCTCTTAGATTGTGATAAGTCTTGGATTTATAATAAGCTGAAGCTAAGTAGGATGGTTACTTCGTGACGTAGTTTTATAATCAAGCAAGCCTTGTAAACAGCTTAACCAGTTTTGAAAACTAAGACATTGTGAACGTAGCCTCTCACAATCTTATCTGTGACTTTTGAATTGCTTACTGTTACTTTTGAGCATTACCAACTATCATAACTGTAAATCCAGCTTCAGAAATGCTATCTTTTTATTCTTGAGATGTGATACTACCTGTGTTTGTGTATTTATTGCATAAGAGTGAACTCAACGATAAAAATAAATTGGGTTTAATTGTTTATGTAATCTAGTATTTTTTATTTTTTTATTTTTTTCAAAAAATTTTATTTTAGTAAATTGTTTTTTTATTTCCATATTGTTTTCCTACTGTTTTTACACTACACTACAATTACAATTTTTTTTTTATATAAGCAGTTTGATGTTCAGATCCTAAGTATTAAATGCTTCTAAATCAGGAATTTTAATATAAGAATAGTATTATGTTTGAAAAATTTAGGTTCATTTTGAGCTTTCACTTACTGTTTTTTTTTTTGTTTGTTTTATTGTTGTTGGTGTTGGTTGTTGTTATTGTTATTGAGGATAGAATTTATGCACAAGGTTTTATGCTTCTTAGTGACCGTACAATCATCTTAATTTATTACAGGAAATTCCTGTTAGGAAAAATTCTCAAGGTATTTAAAAATTTAGGCTTAGTAACAGGAAAAACTTAATAAAAGGTTAAAATTATATATAGTATTAATAGGCCAAGGTTTAAGCTTTCAAACAATTTATATAGGACATTTTTTTTTTTGGGATTTCTTTAAGAGGGTTTTTCTGTATTTGAGCAGGCTAAGTGAAGAGTACAAGCAAGAAACAATTTTACTGTAATATGTGGGTAATAGGTTTTTTGGCTAAACAAACTACTAATCCTGCTGCCTGCAGATGGTGTTGGCACACTTAACCAGGGGCGCAACAACAGGGGGGGGGGGGGGGGGGGGCAAGGGTATTTTGCCCCCCCTCTGAAACCTTGAAGTGGGGGCAAACGGGGGCAAAGAAACAATTTTTAGATAGTAAAACTGCTTAAAAAACACCATTTTCCACCTTGGAATACAAATTTTTCCGGGGGAGGACCCCCGGACCCCCCGCTTCAAAAGGGGGGATCGATGATTCTTTATAAAAAGGTATATTGCCCCCCCTTTGGAAATTTAGTTGTTGCGCCCCTGCACTTAACGTAGGCAGTACTTACACAAAATAAATTTGCTCACGGCCAAATGGAGTCTGACATGCCTTGTTTAGACCATGCAAAAGTTTAGCGAGTTAGCTTTACCAATTTATAGGTTTTTTTTTTAATGGGGCATTCATGCGGACATTACCAACACGAGGCCGGTGTCAGTCATTTGTGCATTGGTTCTCTCACCAGACGTGCTCGGGTAGAGACTACATCATGGTCACCCCGGGCAACAACCTGTACTTCCCCGCGGTGGACTTCATTCGCACCAGCGTGGGGCGGGTGGGGGTGAAGGACGGCGGCAGCCAGCTGCCCGTCATCGTGGACTGCCGCTTCATCCTGGGAGCGGACTTCACCGCGGCCAAGGTATCTCGTGTTGCTCTCTGAAATACTGAGGAGTTACATGATGTTGTGACTGCATTGTTAAGTCATATTTATTAATGACATATACAGTAGAGTCCCGCTAATCCTAACACCACTCATCCGGACATTCGGTCGATCCTAAGGAAAATGTGTTCGTTAGGTTAAAAATTTAGGTCTACGTATACAGTAATATGAAAAAGGGTAACTTGTATTAATAAAAAAAAAATATTAGGTTTTTTTTTTAAAATATCATTTTACCCAACTAAAATTTGCTTTACGTACATTTTAAGGCAACGTACATTTAATCTGGACTTTCTGTGTTCTGGACAGGGTCCAGTCCCATCTTGTCCGGTTTAGTGGGGCTCTACTGTAATATGGTTGATTGTGTTGTGGTGTTAAAACAATTGATGAGTGTTAGTGATGTGTGTTTATCTTTGGTAGAATCAGTTTAAAGGAAAACAGTATTTATTGACAGATGTGCTGTTTCGTTGTATAAAATATTGTGAGCTCGATGAAATTATTGTAGTAGGTAAATGGAGCATTTAAAAAAAATATGAAAAATGAAATAAATAGTTTTAAATTAAGAACAGTCAAAACATTGTGTGTATTTTTTGTCTTGTTCTTATAATTCTACTGCTAGGCTTGTGCAAATACTAGTTTTTTGATGCAAAGCGAAGATCAAATCGAATGTTCAAAATAATCGTGAAGTATTGAATTGTGAATATGGTTCTAGGTGAAGCTGTATTACAGTTATTTTATAAAATATAGGATTGATGTAAAAATAATAATAGGTGAACATTTGTAATGTTTGAACCTATTAGATGATTAACCAATTGGGCCCTATACATATACCATCATTCAATTAAATTTATGAAATAAGCATGCATAATATTAATATTGAGCATTCATAAAAGCAGAGTGCCACCTCTTGATTTTTTAAGTAACCATCTTTAGTCAGGCAAAATAAGTATATACAACACAGAAAAAAAAGTATTTTTTTGAGTGAATGTTAGGCTTCCAATGTTTTAACGCTTTGCAACAAATGCGAAGCTTCACATCAGATGCGAATCTTTGCATTAAAACTGAAGCTTCAAATAAAACAAATGGCAAACTTCCTTGCGAAGTATGCTTTGATTGATTCGCTTAGTTGGAGCTTTGCACAGGCCTATCAACTGCTTCATATGTCAATAATTTACATTATTCCATTTAAAAAAAACAACTGATATATCAGTGAAGACAAGTAGTATTTGAAGATTTTTTTTAATGCAGGGTATCGCAGCACTTATTGATGATTTCCACAAGCGCAAGCAAGCCATCTACTTCTACAACCCACACGACAGTGTGATTTCTGTGTTCAAAGGTGCAAGTTTGGAAGACTTTGTACACATTTGCGGGCAAGAGGAACTTGAGTTGATCCTGCAAGGTGATTAATATCATAATTTAATCTATTTTTTTACGTAACATTTTGTTACATAATTAAGGAGTTTTTTTCTATTGCCAGAATTTTTTAATTTCCCTTTTAATGAGGGAATGTCATGAAGACCTCACCAAAACTAGAGCCGAGTAGATATACCCATATAAGGATAATCTGCCAACAGCAGACTAAAAGAGCTGTCTCAGGTCTCTTTTTGAACATTATGTACCTGGCCATATTTAGGACATAAACGTAATGGCCTTGACAAGCTCAAACAGTCTGTAGCTCTCGCTTTGTAATTTTTCCTTTCTCTTAGACACTTCAGACAGTTACTAGTATGGCTGTTCTACCTTAGAGTTGTCACAAGACCCACCTTCAGATGAACTTCTGTCATCCTCTTAAAACTTCTGCTGTTTATTACTGTGATCTAATCTAGGGATGGGACGAATCCACATTTTGGTCGAATCCGAATTCTTGTTCGAATCCTCAGTGTTTGTCATCGAATCTCGAATCCCAGACCCACACTAAACTTCACCACATGTTATTAAAAAAATCACACATTTATTTTAAAAAATTACATAGGCCTATGTATTAAAAAAATCACATGTGTATTTATAAAATTATAAAATAAGTGCATAGTGTATACACCTGATATAAAATAGAGACAAATAACCTCAAAAACTACACACGTAAGTTTGCATCTGTCTAATTTTCTGTTAAATTAATCCTTCCTATGTTTTCAATAAAATACGTTTGTATAACAGACACCATTAAAAAAAAGTTACGTTTTTTTCTGCAATGTTATATTATTGAAGGTCGGAAATGATAGAGTAGTTATGCTAATTGACAAAATGCAGCGTAGTTTATCTTATGTTTGTGCCATTTCCGTTACCTTTATAATATAGTTTAGGTATACAATTTTCTAGAGCTGGACGAACCTCAGTTCTCTGGTTTCGAACGGAGCCGAACCGAACCTCATACAGAAATAATTGTTTTGAATTAAAATGAACCGATGACCAGCATTTTGGTCTTTAACTTAATGGTGAGAAAGAAAGGTTCTCCAGCCATATGTAAAATTAAAACATTATATAGCTTAGCTTATATATATACCAACTTTTAATTCGTGAATAAGTTACATCTAAATTTCAAAAGACTATATTCCTTTTTAAGTGTAACTAACCTTCATTTAAAAAAAAAATATTATAAAGATGACGAACATTCAGCATAAGGCCACATAACATATTTTTGTGGTAGACATAACCTAACATTTTAAATAAGTAAAACTTTTTAATAGGACACAAAAAAAAGACGAATGTGAATTAAGTTACCTATCTACATATTTTTGTGGTAGACATAACCTAACATTTTTAATAGGACATAAAAAAAAAGGCGAATGTGAATTAAGTTACCTATCTACATTACAAAACCCGCTGACTGCAGTTGCTGTTTTCTTGGAAGAATGCTGCTCGTTAGAAGAAACTTTAGACTTTTTTTTGGGGTGGTTCTGGGTCATCTGGGTCGTCATTATCTTTTCTCCATTTGGAAAACTTAAACGACGTAAGCCTGCTCATCGCAAATCACCTCAAGAACAATAATATTGTAAACGTCTCCCAAACGTAACGTAAAAAGTGTGGTTTAGAGATGCAAATATATATCGAATATATCGAACTATTCGATATTTTGTCTCGATATTATCGAAGCAAGTAAATAGTTTTGTAACTACGATATATTCAATCGATATTATAAGAGTATTCATATTCATGTGAATATTTTTTTTTGTATTTTTTTTTTCAATTTTAGTTTTTTAAAGTTGGCAACACTAACTGGAAAAACTCTACCTGTGAATATAACTTCTCTGGGAAGTGGGAACTACCGCTTTATGTGAAACACAAGGGGAAACCATTTCTTATGGTATGTTTCTGTCCTAAAGCCCCGATGCATCACTCCTGGGTCTTGGCCCCTGGGCTGGCCTATACTGTGCTCGTCTCCTGCTAGTGCTGTGCTGTGGTGTGCTGTGTAGTGTAATGTGAATTGTGTGTGCATCATGAGTGCCAGTAAAGTGTGGAAGTATATCATCGATCAGAAATGATGCTAAAATCATTTATTATAGCACCATCTGAATATGAGAAAGTTAGTTTCACTGTCCAAATTGACGTTGCCTTCATGTAAAACATCGATACTTACTTTAGTCAATCAAGAACAAGAATTTATTATTTTTGTAAATAACTGAATAAAACTGAGTAATACAGTATATTTGTGCATTTATTTTTGTAGTAGAAAAAATAGGTATCGTAAAATATTAACATCGATATATCGTAAAATCGATATTTTCTCCAAAATATTCATTGTGAATATTTGAATAGTTTTAAAAGTAATCGATATATTCATATTCAATATTTTCCTCCGATATTTGCATCTCTAGTGTGGTTATAGCAATTTGCGTCGGAAAAAATAAAACACGAGAAATAATGATGGCTGCCGCGACTACGCTAGTCAACTTAGTACCGTACTGTAAAATTTACTAGACCAGTACTTTTAATACACAAGATTAAATTAATATTTTCGTTACCTGACTGTTATAACCAAAAAGGCCAAAGAAAATAAATACATCCCAGTAATTTAAAATACGTAATTTATGTAATCATTTCCTACCGGATTTGTCTTGTGTTAACTTGATCACGTTAGTTTTGCCGAAATACGAGAGTTGGAGAGTTCTCGTACATGCGCATTAGTTTAACGTATGGGGTACGCAATGTTTGGTGATTTTACAACACTTCTCGTATACGCACTATAGTTAAAGGTATAATATACAATACCTTTGGCATTTGTACGATAGTTTATATTACGTAGTACGACAAATGCATACAAAATTCTCTAAGTAATCAAAAAACAAAGCGCGCCCATATGAAAAAAATGCTATGCGAGTTATGCAACGATTAATCATTTTTTTTTATTTTGTCTGCGCTTGAAACTGTTGAGGCGACGATTATGCGATAAAAGTCGGAATATTACAAGTAATGGAATATTACAAGTAATAGAATTTTGTTGAGCTGTTTTGTGAATGGTCTCAAATGGGGGTTAGAAAATTAGAAAAAAGTAATTTTTTTTAAACGAACGTTCGGTTTTTCGAATATATTTTAAGAGGTTTCGAACCGAACCGAACGTAAGGGTTCGGTTCGGTTCGAAATTTTCAAACTTCGCCCAGCACTACAATTATCAATTACTACCTAAAACTCTTAAAAACCCACCTCGAATCCCACCTCGAATCCCACCTCGAATCCCACCTCGGATCCTACGAATCCTCGAATCCATAGGATTCAGTATATTCGACGAATCCAAGATTCGAAAATCCCATCCCTAATCTAATCCATTATATGCTGTTAATTCTTTTCTTATTTTACTAATTTTTTTCCTTAAATCATTCAACCTCTTCCTCTTCTTTCAACAGCAGACTATAAAACTTCAGATTATTTAGGTTTTGATTGCTTAGGTTTCTTGTTATTTGTGTATTACCTATTTATTAAAATGAAAACTTACATTCACGAGGAGAAATTGTGTTTTAAATATTATTTACATTGCTTTGGTATAATGTTCACTTATTCCATACAGCCTAATCCTCAAACATTGAGTTACTGAATAATAGTAGGTTTTAATTTCCTGACAAAAAAGTTTCCATTATTAAATTATCCCAAAAATAATTTTACTCAAATTAAAACTTAAAAAATGTCTGAAAGACATTTGCCTTTATTTAGAAAAATATTTAATTTTGTTTATTTGTTTAGCAGTTTCCATGTTATATTTTGAACTTGTGTTTGAATTTGAACACGTTTTATAGTTGGATATTTAAAAATTAAATTGATAGAGACAAAAGTGTGATTAATAACAAGAAACATGCATTTGTGTTTTTACATTATGGCATAAAGTGATGTTATTTTGACAAGTTATTTTGTATAGTTACATAAATTTTAACCCAAATATTTACAATTTTTTATAAATGTTGTAAAATTCTTAAACATGTATAGCTACAAAAAGAAATGAGAATAAATTTTCCATAGAAGTATAGATATTGTAGAAGCACTTTTTAGTCAATAGTCAATTAGTCATTTTAGTCATTTTTATTTTAGTCATTTAGTCATTAGTCAATGTGTGTGTGCGGACACGCACACTCTCACACATGCACACACAGACAGCTGCACATGTACACTCACACACATGCACACGCACCAAAATTTGTCCAATTAAATTTTATTTTTCTGCATTGTAGTGTTCTACATACATGCTTAGTAGTTCATTACCAATTATTTTAGTTTATCTTATGAGTGCATCAGGAATCAATCAAAATGACACTATTTTCATGAATAAAGATAGTATTGGGAAAACAACACATGACACAGAAATCCCCGGTTTTAAAAATGAATCCATGAAACCTTGTCTCTAAACGGTGTTGAACTCGGAAAACCCCCCGATGGCCGGCAGCCGGCTGGAGCGCCGTGCGTGGTGTGTTCCCCAGCCCACGCGGAGCTGCAGGAGGAAGGCGACAGCAAGTGCTCCGCCGCGGCAGTGCTGTCCATGATGGAGCTGAAGGAGGTGTCCTCCGGCGACCCACCCCCGGGCCACCACCCCAGGCGGGGCGACGGCCACGGGGAGCACTGCACCTGCACCCCGCTGCTGGGGGGCTCCACCCCCCGGGCCGAGCTGCGCAGGATATGAGGCCCTCCGCAGCCCTGCCCGCACGCCGATGCGTGCTGCCGTTAACCGGACAGGTTTCCGCGCGAGGGGGAAGTCATTAGGCAAGTCACAAATTGATATGATTCGTCTTAAACCAGGAGCAAGTACTTTCCAAGAATCATCCAACCTTGAGATGTTCATTCATCTTATTTCCTGAATAACGTTCACAGGCATACATCGTTTAGTTTCGAAATGACAATGGTGCTTGGTGATTGTACGATGGACTAGCGGCGTGTCCTGACGCCAAAGAGTTTTGTGCAGCTGATATTTAAGGCACTAATTTTAACGATGGCCTGATATGATATGTACGTAAATATTGGTGGCGATTATGTTGAGAAATAGGAATATATTCCAAGTGATCATCGTAGTTATTATTTAATTTTCATTTGTGACTTACCTAATGAATTTTCTTCGTTATGTATTATTGAAAATTTGTCTTAGATAAAGTGTAGACCTTGTATTAATAGATTTTTGTAGACTGTAATAGTGTGACTATTTAAAATAAC
The DNA here is from genome assembly GCF_032445375.1 of Bacillus rossius redtenbacheri. Classification (NCBI taxonomy): domain Eukaryota; kingdom Metazoa; phylum Arthropoda; class Insecta; order Phasmatodea; family Bacillidae; genus Bacillus; species Bacillus rossius. The sequence continues at coordinate 25,661,482 of NC_086339.1, forward strand.
TAATAGTCTAAATCATTCTTTGAAATTAATTAAATTTTTTAACCACACAATGATTTCACAGGTGAAATAATTTTTTACAGAGTCTCATTTTCAACTTAAGGCAGGCCATAAAATTATGTACTACATTTTAACAAAGTCAAATCTTTAGTAATAAACTGCTATGTATTGTTATGTGCAAAAAAAAAAACTTCTGAAACTGTTAAAACCAATGTGAGGCAAGTTTTTTTTTGGTTGTATCTCATTATAACAAGCATTTAAAAAATTGTTTTTGCCTGCTTGGTACTATATTGTTTTTGTTTTGTCTCCAAGCTGTCTATATTTTAGAGTAAAAAATAAACAAAACAGGGTTTTCCTCCCATCATTTCCTGGTAGGGAAATAACATTCCGTAAGTGCGTGGAGTGCATCTTTGCCATTGAAACGACAGGGTTGCTAAAGGAGCGCGTCGCTGGCAAGCAAAGAGACTACACACTTGTTGGATGCCTCGCAGACGTCGCTCTCAGCGGTCCATTGCCTCTAGGCCTCCAACACACAGAGGCCAGGAATGCAAGACTGTCAAGTATTAACACTGTGTTCAAGGGTAACACCCCCGGACTGAGCCTCTGTGCTCTTGTTCAAGCGCAAGTATCCTAAATTTTAAGTAGACCGTAAAAAACTGACATTTTTGTAGTATGTATTTTCACGTAGCGTGTGCTAGCGGGAGTGAGATTTCCTGTTTGTGATTGTTGTCATAATATTCATTGTAATGCATCTTGAGCTCATTCCTGGGGCATGTATATTAAATAAGTGGTTATCATTTGTTCTAAGATGGCTCTATAACCAGGGGTGTATAAAAATCTTAATTACATTCTGGTCATCTATACTTACTACTAATTATACAGTATTGTATAATTAAAATTGTGTGTGTGGGCAGTAACATTAAAGTTTATAACCATCTTGCAATGTTAACAATATTGAACTGTTACCGTGCAATATTCTCAGCCTATGATAGTTTCTCATTACCACAGGTAAATTTTTGGTTTTCGTACATATTTTTTTACGAATGTAATTTATTTTCTAGGCTTTACAGAGTGCTTGTAAACATTGTTAAGTGAAAATTTTGGTAGTACAAAGTAACTTTCAATTAGTTTACCTTTCTAATGTAATTATACTAGTATTCAATGAAAAGTTTTATAAAATCAGGTAACATCTTTATTTTTAGAGTTGCTATGATAGTTTTTGCTGTTTATAACATTGACACAGCAGATACTTCAATGTAGGTATCAGTATTCTACAAGTACGGAACGTTAATGCTGTTGTGTGTGTTTTTAAAGCAGTCTTGGAAAGTTCATGTTGATATACTTAATGGTGTCTTTTCACTCGGTCAAATAAAAGGCATAATTTAATTAAATACCGTATTTACTCGCATATATGTCGCCATCGCAGATAGGTCGCACCCATAATTTGAGGTCTTGAATTTGGTATTTAAGATTCCCCCCATATAGGTCGCACCGGTAATTCATTACCGCGCAGTGCACGGAGAAAGGTCATTGTACTCTATCAGCTGCTGTTACGGCGCGCCTGCTGGCTCTTTTGTTCACTGAGCTGCGCATGCGCAGTATAACTCACTCAACGCTCCACCCAGACTCGTGACCTCCCATCAGCAGCCAGCCAATAGATGCGAGCTTAGCGGAAAAAAATATAAGCTCCACCTCCCGTGTACCAGTTTTGTCCAGTTCTAATACCAGTTTATTGGTATACGCACCAGTTTTCTCGCTGCCGTGATGTGTTCAAGTTTACGTCCGTCTTGATGTCTTGATACCAATAATTAATTAATTATGATCCCCAGAAATAAATTGTTAGTTTAAAAAATATGCGTCAACTGTACAATACTTCCGAAATTATAAAATACGTATAAAACAGTTACCAAGATTCCGCTCATTTTATCTTGTGAAGTTTGTCTCGTAGCAGTATTTCGGCTAAGTTGTGACATAAATACAGTATCAGAACTTAACAATCGGCCACGTTTATACATTCGTGAGTTTACGTTTTTCCCTAGTGCATTTTAGATTGTCTCCTGCTATAATTACTCGGACTTTTACACGCCTAGGCTTAAATTATTACATGTTTAGAAATAAAAGCAACTTTTCATGTTATAAAATATGTATATTTTGCGATTTAAAATGTTCATTGCCGACTATAAATGTTACGTTTTTCATGATGTTTTCAGTGTTTTTAGGCCTACTAGCTAATTTTATCTACTCTTATTAAAGTACCCACGGTATTTTCTGGTTGTTTATGGTTGTTACGTGACGTAAATAGCGGGATGGATTCGATTTTTGAGTCGTAATTTGCGTGAAAGTATTGTATTTGACTAAATGGGAATTAAACAGGACCTGAAGAATATAGTGCAAATAACGGGAAAACGTAAATAACGGTTACGTAAATAAGGGGTTTCGCTGTATGTGTACATTGTAAATAAATTTGCCTTTACCTATATAAACTTCTTCGCATTTTAAAGCAAAATATTGCAAAAAAAATTCCTCAAAAATTTTAAAAAATTTTTTCTTGACATATAGGTCGCACTTCATTTTTTCCCCATCAAATATGGTAAAATTGCCGCGACCTATATGCGAGTAAATACGGTATAAGAAAAACCAATCACAGGTCCCTTGTATACCCATTTTATTTTCCATGCTTTAAGGTTATGATATTCCATAATGAAGATAGTTTCTTTTATGGTAAAAAAAAAAACACTGTTTCAAAATGCTGTATTTTAAACACCAAGGGAGACTAGTTAAAGCAGATAACTGGTGAAAATTTGGGAGTTTTTCGTTACTTGAAAGATTAAATGTAGGATTGTGCTAGTGCTCATAAATTTTCTTTGATGCAGTAATGCTTTATTAATTAGTAGTGAAGTTACATTCCACATAAACTTAAGAAAGTATGTATAGCATTTTTTTTTATGGAGTTGACATTTAGTTTTGTGAAGTGGTTATTTTAGTTCATGAATTTCTCTGAAAAGTTTCTCAAGAGCTTTTACGTACAATTTTACATTTCCTCCACATTTTTACTCAAGATTTTTTGCGTTCTTGAAATCAGTGATAGGTTTATGTTTTCTAGATTTCAGATTAGCCATTTAATGTTCTTGTGTTCTCATGTATGGAAATTTATATTTTCCTGGCTTTTTTTTCTCTGCAGACAGTAACTTCAATTTCAACCTTATACCAATAAAGTTTTTTTTTTATTTATTTATTTTTTTTTTTAGATCTACATCATTTGAGAAAATAAACTGATTTATCATTTCGTCAAGATTTTTTTATCAATGCCTTCTGCCCATAGATACTATTCTCAGTTCAACATGCACATGAACAGGAAGAAAAAAAAAACATTGACAGAAAGTAGGGAAACAGAAATACAATGAAGGGTGGTATTTCAAGTTTATTTCTTTATGCCGTACGTTTGGCACAATTTTTGGAATAGTTGCATAATTATAACACCTTTTTTATACTTTTTTATGCAGTTAACAAATCTTGCCATTTTGTTTGGTACAATATGTATGGTATGTTCTTCCTTGGTTTTGAGTCCATGTCACAAACATGCAGACTTCTTAGTAATGAAGGCTTTAGGAACGAACCCAATAAATGGGTGGGTACTGTGATAATGACTCGGATAAGTAAGTGAAATTAAATTGATATGTATATGCACATACTTATTATTGTAATTTTTTTTAATTATGTGTATTTTCTGAAATAATAGTTTATCCAAAAGTGTACTTATTTATTTTATTATTTTTTATTATTTTAATTTTCCATTATTTCTTTATATTTTGTTACTTTAAGTGGTTTTAAAATTAATATTAAATCACTTTAAAAAATTATTTTATGCAAACTTTTTTTATGGTTTGTGTGGTTTCTTTATCATGTACCTATATCTTTTTTTGAATTTTTTTTTTCTTTTCTTGTAAGCAATTTATCCTCAAAGAATTGCTTTACATTAAGATATGACCTTTGATTGTTCCTTTCAATAACTTTGTGTTTATTGTTTAGTACATAGCAACATTTCAAACTTGAGATGCAGATGGGTGCTTAACAAGTACAAACTGTACTTTAAAAATATTATCATTTAATCATTTAGGACGTAGAAAATCAATTAAGTTGTATTATTCAGATAACTGGTATTATTTAGATATCTTGTATGCTATCCAAGTACAAAAACCATGCAGATTTGTTTGCATTTATTTGGCCACTGTTATTTTAAGTGAAGGAGAGGGGATGTATGTTAATATTTAGCATTATTTAAAAAATTAAATGTCTATAAATATAGTGTCATGTGTGCCAAACATCATTTTATAAATATTTTGATCAATCTTTTTGGTAGTAGGCAGGAAATTATTATACTATAAATGAAATCTCTTGTTATCCTGTTATTCCTAATCTAGTGGTCAGCATTTTTAACGGGATATAGTTAAAACATTTTTATTGAATCCAAAATAATGTAATTTATTGAACTTAAATTAGACATAAATATAATCTAATAAATCATTCTTAATACACGAAGGTGTAAATGACTTCTTAAGATTTTAAGGAAAGTTTTCTGTCTTAGCTTATGAAAACTATTTATACTATACTCAAGGTATATATACACTTTCTGTTTCTGGAAAGTCAAATAAATCAGGCAAAAGTCAGGGAAGGTGGAATTGGTCAGGGAAAGTCAGAGAAATCCAGGAGAAGTCATGAAAATTCCATAGTGATAGAAGTTTTTGGGGGGAAATGTCTGGCATCACCCTAACTGTGAGTTTTTTTTAGGTTGTGTTTTCGTGCATAGTCATACACAAAGATTTGTTAGATATAAAAAGAAAGAACTTAAATTACTAGGCCAGCTATGGGAATGATGAAAGCAGAATTTTTCATTTCTTTCAGAAATAATTCAAATGGTTAAAATACGAAGAGGGGAAAAAAAAGTAAAATAATTTGAAATTTTTTGTAGAGATAGTTAAGAGAACAGTCTGGAAAATTTTATTTTAGAAATACTATGTTATTTGATATTTTATATTCAAAACTGCAAGATAACCTGTTGGCAGACTAGGACATAAAAATGCTTTTTATTCGCACTGTAAAATGGTGTAATGCAAGTTTCTGTTTGAAATTTAAAAAAAAAGTGTTGAGAAAATTAAGCTTGCTGTTGGGATGGTGAACCGTGGACGCTGGGTATTATTTATTTTGTGTAGAAAATTATAGAAAAATTGTAAGTTATTTTAAAAGAAAAAAATAGTCAAGGAAATCGAAATTATTGTCAGGGAAAGTTAGGGAAATTTTATTTAAGATTTGTGTGGCCATCCTGTTCATACATATTGTAGACTGCTCTCTTTAATTCTGCACTCCATGGTCCCACACATTTTGTAATCCTACACTGGCAGAGCAGCTCATGTTCATATATATATATATATATTTTTTGTGGTGGATTCGACTATGTTTGTTGACCATGGAAGCAAAGTGACATCAAAGACTTTTTTAAACAATAAATCTCTTATGTATTAGTAGGGACAAGATTATATGGTTTAAATTTTAGGCTAATTTAGTTTTATAAACACATGAGATTTCAATGTTATTTTTAATTTTTATAAATTCTGTTTATGTGTAATATAGCATAATGTTCAGTATGACACTTACTGATTTTGATAAAATATATTTCACTTTTACAATATATTTTTTCGTAAGCATAACTATTCGAAACAATAAAAATAAATTGGCAAGTATTTGAGTGTTTGTAAATTTACAAAATTTATAATTTGAATGTGAGTTACTAATTCAGTCTAAGACACAAAAAGAATTGGAAAAAAAAAATTCTTATCTTTTTAGTACCTGCCTTTTGGTACAAACTTCCTCCTAAAAAAAATTACATTTATTGAATTAACTATTCAAAAGATTATGTCTTTGTGATTAGAGTTAATTTTTGGTTATGAATGCTGATTAATTTCATGATTTTAGTTTCATTCTGGTACTTTATAGTGTATTAACTTACATTTCGGTTTTACATGTTGTATTGACACGTTTTTTAAAGTTTTATTTTGGTTTTATCACATTTCACCATTTAATCTTGTCCCTATGTATTTGTTCTTTCCATGGAGTAGCTTTTTACAGCTTGTTTTCTTTGGTGAATTGATGTTGGACAATTCATGGTGATGGTCCCGAACAGGCTGTATTAAAGAGCTTTTACTGTATAATCATAATGAGTCTCTTCAAAAATTAGAAAATGGTCATTTTTAGAACTAATGCTCGGTAAACCATGTAACAAGCCAGATATTTTAATTAAACGTCAAAAATTAAAGTCAGTGCTGAAATGGGTCAGATACTATGTTGAGGGCGTTATGAGTGTAAATATGTACGTACTTACTAGTTTTAAAGTCTATGAATTATGGCAGTGTCTGTCTTGATAAAGTTGTGCAGAAAAATAGCTTTGTTCTGGAGAAAGGTACATAAAAGTTGCAAGTCAAGGTGAGTTCACCGGACTTGATTTGGTTATGTGTAGAATTTTGGCTGTGGATCCTGCTGTCTGTACAACACAGTTGTAGGATTGTGTATTAACCATGACTGAGATTTGTGTATACAGAGTGTAGGGTGTGTGTGTGTTACCTTAAAATGTGTTAGAATGTTACCAGAAAATGTGTTAGAAAGTTGTTATTGATGAATCTGCTAGACAGGTTCCCGTTTTTCATTTCTGTGTGTGTTTTAGGTGTATTTTTGTGTGCGTACACAAGAGATATGCGTACACAAGAGGTAGCTAATTCAATAAAGCACGTGTGTTTGTTCAGTGGTATCCATTTTAATATTTTTCACATAATTACGATCTAGATGTGATTGCAGTAAGCAAGTGTGTTATTGTGTTATTGATTCAGTTGAATTTTTTTTGAAGAAGAGTTGTTAGTTAAATAAATTTTAAACTACTGTAATTCTTGTGGTTCAAAGGTTTGTTGTAAAGTGATAAGTTTTTTATTTAGAAAAATTAATTTAGCAATTTAATTGCAATTTCAATTTAGCTTGTAATGTTAGTACAAGCTTTTGTTGAACAGTAATATTTTTTTACTTCATAATTTTAGTGATGTGAAGAAAAATTATGTACAAATGTGAGGTATTTGAATAGTACATTTGAAGTTCATGTACATGTGTATTATAATATAGATAAAGTTATCATTGCAAATTTAAGCATAACATATGTTTAAGTAAACTAACATCTGATGATTTACTAAACTATTCACCCTACGATGGTTACAATGAGAAAAATTGTATTGTGATTGGTGACTATGATGCAATGTATAAGTAGCAACATAATTTACTGCAATGTCCGACTACATTCCGTCTTTTTGACAATGAAAGAATTTTTTTATTTTACACACTGGTTTTAGTTTCATAGTGTTATCGATGAGTACTATACTGCCTGGTTAGAATGAATTTTTTTAAAGGAAAGGGACTTTGTGATTTAAATATCAGACAGTGTGTGTTTATTAGTCAGTATATACCTGTGTGTTTTAATGAGGAATGAGATTGCCGAAGCTTTGTTTGAATATTACTGTGCTTTATCAAAATGAAATTGAAACAAAATTTATTGGATTTCCATGAAAATTTTAGGAAAATGGAAATTTTTTATTAAGTATCACTTCTTAATGATAATTGTTTACAGATTTATAAAATATTCCTTGTACATTTTGAATATTAAAAAAAAAGTTTTTTTTATTCAATTCAATATCATGCTTTATTTCTGAGTATATATGACATTCAACATTTAAAATTGGAATTAATTGCTAAACATTTGGTTGTTTTAAGTCTTATTGTTAGAGAAGAATAATTTTACTGTTAACTAGTTTAATTATTCCATTCTTGCTATTATATTTGGTTTTGCAGGGGTAAGTAAAGATTTTTAATAGAGCAAGTTTTCTTTTAAGAATCACTCTGATATCTAAATTAGTGTTAAGTTCCAACTATTATATCTTGTATCTGGCCTTCAATTCAAATTTATTTAACCAAAAATTGTGTCAATAACCTGCTAAAGATAATTTCAGCAAGACTGGATTAAACACAAAAAGAATATTTCTTTAAATTAAGCATAGCTTATGGAAGCTAACAAAATGTAGTGTAATCATATTATGACCTAAAAGGTACAGTTAGTTTCGAAAAGAGAAAAAAAAACCCGCAGGTTTAAGGATTGACAAATCAGTAAGGCGTCTGATCAATGTTGTTGTATATGTAACGGTTTAATAAGCCAAAGTCATTAATGCAGTCAAATTGGCGGTTGCTTTATCTTACGGAATCACGATTTTTTTTTAAGTAAAACGTTGCCTATGTCCATCTGAAATGATGTAGCTTTATAACAGTGAAAGAAATTTTAATATCAGTCCAGTGGTTTTGGAATTTACTTCTTACAAATAAAAAGTCACATTCTTTCTTAATAATATTAGTATAGACTAACTTAACAAACTTCGGTTTGGGCACTAGAATACTGATTTAAGTCAAATTTTTAGATCACTGCAATATTGATACTGTTACCAAATACGTGCATGACCCTAATAGCTAAATTTAATAGTAAAGGTGTTATTTGAGCACGCTTCGTAGACTGAAGAAGCCAAAGCACGTTTTGTCTGCTAATTGATCGATGTTTACTTCATGCTGTTTTGTCATGGTTACATGTGTATCAATACTTACAGGACCCTGGTGTAACTGCTGTAATTGTAAATACAATTCTGGTGCCATCATCAATTGCCCAAGCTAGACACAAAGCCGAATTAAAAATTTTAATCCCAGCATAAATTTGTTATTCATTATAACGGTGCACTAGTATAGACCAGTTGTGTTTTTTCGGAAAGTAGTTTGTACATTCTAGTATTTTGTAGTAAGTATTTTATTAAACGGAGAAGTCCATTAAATTGTACAGTTAAGTGAATGTTAAGATGTTGATAAAAAAAATTGTTGTATTTTTTTAATACATATCATAGTTGTAGGTTTGACTGTTTTGTATTTTTTGCCGAGAGAATTACTTATAATATTTGTTGTGAATGCTGAAAATTTGTGTAAAGGTTTTTTCGAGTTTATACATGCAGCACACGTGTTCATTCTTTGAGACATTTGTATATTGAATTAATATTGTTACAAACATCCGGACTCATGCATCTTTAGATATAATTAAACGTTATTTAAAAAAATTAGAAATGAATGCATGAAAGTTGTAACTTTGATCTCGTGTATGAATTTCAATCTTAGAATTTCACCTATTTGTTTTTGTCTTCCGTGTTTAGAGTGTTATTTTGTTAGAATGCTGTTCGTATCTATGGTAACTTCCTTCATATTTGAGCTGTGCCTAGCTGTCTTTTCTTGTAGCTGCTAGACAACATACTCAAAATAAAATATGTGAACGAGTCTTTCATACTCGGGAGTGATGTGTAATCGTCTAACCTGGGTAACGTGCATATTCATGTGTTCTCATGTTCATGTTGCAAATAAACTTTTTGACAGGGAATTTTGCTAAAATTCATTAAGCAGTTAATACTTGAAAGTTATACTTGTATTGCATTACTAAAATATTAGCCTGAAACATTTTAAAACCATTATGATATCACTAAGTATATGTTTGTATATGTTTTTTAATTGACTAAAATCAGTCTGTAAATAATTAATACAAACAAACCTCAAACTTATTGAGCTGATTAAACATTATTATTATTATATCATAATGTTGTTATAAAAAGTAAAAATATTTTTCCAGTGACAAGACTCAAACCACGTCCCTTGAGATTAACAAGGGCGCAATTTACCTTTGTGCTTTCAAGCCCGTTTACATATTGCAAGGAGACTGTGTATTATAATCATTGTAATGTCAGTTTTCTTAGGTATTTCAAAACTTGATTACTTTTTACAATGATTATTTTAGTTTACCAAATATATTCCGGCGTATTCACCATCATAAAGTTTAATTTGGCACACCATTACGTTTTATGTCCCCTAATGTTTACGAAAGTGACTATACGAGTTTATGTTGCTACCCTTGGGTTCGCCATCTTTGTGTCACAGTTCTGTTCGTCAACTTCCATTCCATTTTCCATTACTCCTACCAAATGCTGTATACCAGATATAGGTGTTTATACATAAACAAATTGGACAGTAGTACAAGCAGGGCCGCAACTAGAGTCTCTGGCACCCGGGGCATGAATGGATTAATGCGCCCCCCCCCCTTTTTTTTTGCACATACCACACCAATAAAGCGGTTGTCCGGGGGCCCTCCCACGGAAAAATGGTGCTATTTAAGCATTTTCCATACCTACATGTAACAGTTTCTGTGCTACTGTAACTTCCATGCAAAAACTTTTTACCAGTTACCAGTTGTAGTAGGAATTACAATGCAAGCGATTTCGGCGCCCCCACAGCTTTGCGCCCAGGGCGTATGCCCCGCTTGCACCCCCCTAGTTGCGGCCCTGAGTACAAGTACCACAGGCTGGTATTTGTAGTACGGAGTGTTTACAGGTCACAAGTCATAGAAAGGTCCTTAAATAAACGAACAATAGTGCTGAAAGTCATTAAACTTTTTATTTCCAGTAGCATTTTATCAACATGCATTAATTTTTTTTTATACCTCACTTGTTTATAGTCACACGTTAAATACAAATAGTTGGTGACTGTCCACTCAAATCATGTGCTAATTATGTAATTATCTCTGAAAACATTTTAGCTTTGTAACTTAAAATTGGGTACATTTGTGCAAATAGTCAAACATTTTGTTATTGCATTTGCTCATGTTTAATTTTATTTTTAGGTACTGAAAAAGTTCTGAAATTGATTCGCTAGATATTTGTAGACACCATTTAGTAAACACACATGGATAGGAGTGGTATTCACCCGAAAATAAGATGAGTTTTTCATTGAAATACCACCCAAAAAAAATCAGGGGTCGTCTTATCACAGAGAGCAAACTATTTACGTAAAAACAAATGTTGAAAAAATTTGTTTATTTAAATATAAATTTTCATCCCAATCTTCATAATTTTATAGATGTCTGTAAAGAATTTTTTTTCCCTTATATTTTGCTGCTGAGAAAATGCATAATGAACCAGGTTTGATAAAAGGAATTTTTAAACATAAAGTTAAACATTTTAATTTTTTTATTAAATTATTATTTACAGAGTATGGAATGTCAGTGGTTTGGGAAGTAATATTGGTCATTCAGTGAAGTAATACACTAACAAAACAATATTCACATGCAGATGTTGGAATTTTGTAAAGGTTTCCATGAAGTATAAAACATAAAAAAAAGTTAACTGATATTATAGTAAATTCATAATTTTAAAAGTAAATAAACTATTACATTATCTTTGAATATTATGAGTAGAAAATGTGTATTCACACACACATTGTTAAATGTGACCAATCTGTTTAAAATCCCAGGTTTTTCCTTCTTACATTTTGACTCCTGGGAAATTAATTTTTTACATATCAAAGATCAAAGTGATCAAACTATTAAAAACTTTGTTCAACTACATAAAGACTATTTCTATGCCACACAATTTTACTGTTCACTCAATTGTATCTTTCATTAAAATACATTGCTCACAATACAGTAAATATTTTACAAACAATTTCATGAACCTGACAATGAGATCACACAATTTGAATTACAAGTTTAAACGCTTTTCTTATTGGTTTTTAGCTATCCCTAAAAAAATATTCCAGTGAAAATTATGCAAATGGAATAATTTTTTAGGCAGTTTAACATTATTGCTTTGTTCCAGCAAGACAGCCATGACTGAACAAATGTTCTGGTTTACAGAAATTTGACAGTCCATTAGAGCACAAAGCAGTTAATTACTTAGTATGGTTCATTATTGAGTTAAATGTACACAAGCTAAGTTTGTCCAATACAATCAGTTGGCAAAATTGTAATATAATGCTGAGCTAAACCAATATTTACCTAATATCCTATTTATATAGGTTCAGGTGTTCTTAACTTTGCTTATAAACTTATCTTGGAGCAGTGTGGTTTGTGCATGTAGTATATTATACCAATAGAAATTAAATAGAGAGAATACAATATTAATAGTTGGTGGCACCATCTCTTTAGAACAGTAGCCTACTGTAGTACAGACAACGCACTTGTCACTAGTTTGAAATAACATGTAGGGTGCATTATTTATGCCACATCTGCAATAATGTCTCGTGAATTACTGGCCTCAGCCCAAAAGAATAGGTAAAGAATCAATTATTGCTCTTTTATAATAATGTTATATCAAAAAAATTTCCAGGAATATGGTAAAAAAAAAATTATTATTTTTTTTTTTTTAAAAAGGGGGGGGGGGGAGTTAAATTCAATTTACTTTTGTAACAATTTTATAAATTTGGAATGTTTTGTCATATATTATTATGTATTATCTGGATACGGGCAGGTAAAATCCTCGAACCTTTGAATACAATCTAACCATTAGTATTATAAATATTTTAGATTTGGAGTAAAAGATCCATAGAAAAATATTGGAGGAAGTGTAGTTTAGTGAAATATTCAACACTTAATGACTTTTAAAGTTTACTAGGTATTTTAGTGTTTTTTTTTGTATTTATATTTTATAATAAAACACTTCCCCAAGATTTTGTACTTTAAATATGCAATCATGTAAATAAAACTACGATACTTATTGATTAGGGAAACTTAGTTTGTGAAACAAACATTCATAGGGTTAAATTTTTTATATCCATATTTGATAGTTTATTTTCTTTCTAGTGCAGATTTGGATTCAAGGGCTGTATTTGAGGTACTCTGTGATTTGAATTTGAGAAAATTGGGATCTGACCCATCTCGAGTAATATCAGAATATTTTACTTTGCATAAAAAGTTACATCGCAATTTTACAAATTAGCACTGTAATTGAATATAACAATATAAAACTTACTGCAGTTAAATATTTCTTTTTATGATTGTAAAAGTATCGACGACACAAGTCTTAAAAAATCAATCTGGCCATAATTTTGTTAATAAGTACTTGTTTTATGCAGATGAGATAGATCCACACCTGTATCTATGTATGTATTGTTATAAAGGTAAATGTAGCAACTTTTTAAAATTCAAACCAAGGTTACCTCGGACACATTTTAAGAGTGAAAAAATTACACACTTAGAGATGAACATAAACTTAACATTTATTTTTACAATTTTTTTTTGTGTAGGGTAAAATAATTGTGCTGGATTTATAAAACTATGTTTGTACCCAAGAAAAAATTAATCCTCTCATAAAAATTGGTTTATAAATACACCAAGCATAAATACCAGAAAAATTAATATTTACATAATGTCAGTCCAAAGGATTTGGTATTTAAAAATTAATATACAAATAGTAAACCCATGTCTACTAATGATACCGTTATATTGCACCAAATATATTCAGCAGTATCAAAATTTATGCACACATAGGATAAATAGAACAAACATTTACATTTATAGATCCATATGCATGTTATTGTCACTATTATTGCACTTTACTTGGCCTATTTTTAGAGTTTTTAACATAGTACAATAAAACAGGCACTTGACGTACACACACTTTCAACGTTTACTAAAATACTACAACTTACATGTCTTGGATCACAGTCCACAGATATGCCCCAAGTACCTTTTTTTCTTTCTTTTGTATGTCACTTGTGCAGCATGCTACATTTCTCTACCAATGGACATTATTGAGTTCATGACAGTAATAAAAAAAACACAAACTTAAAATTTTAACTTTTGTTTGCATGGCTTGAGGAATCTGTTGAGAGCGCATCACAATTTTTTAATGTTGGAAGTTACTACGCGTAACTAAAGGAGTTACACGTGCTACTCGCAAATTACAGTTTTCTGTGCTTGTACTGTTGCTGGCTGCTTGTATACAGTTAGACGTTTTAAGAAATAGGTAACGTTTTAAACCAATTGTTATTTCACTTAGAATTTTGTAATTTAATAATGAGATTTTTTGTTCCCAGAGAACAATTTTTTTTAAATATAATTATTGAAGCAGTCTGCATCAAACTTAATCAAGTCCAAACTATGAAGAAGCAGAAAATTGAATAATGCAGGACATCTCTGTATCATAACACTATTTAACTTGTAAGAGTTTATACTGTGAAATATCAACAGTAACAGAGCATAATTATCAATGTAAAACTAAAGCTGAAACTGTGTTTTTGAAACACAACAGCACACTGCCTGCTTATCGTAACAACCTGTCCAATTTCAAGTCAAAGTTCCATTTCATTCTATACTCAAACTATTATTTTTTTTATGTAAAACTTATTTACAACTGGTATAGTAAGTCAGGCAAGGTAATGATTTAATCAGATTGTAATGTGATAAAAAAAAAGTTTAATGCCCAGGGCATTACGGAAAGTGAAATTATCAGGAAGAGAGTTGTGTAACTACATTGCTATTTAGTGCAACGTGGACACCAAGCAATCAGGTGGTGAGACCCTTGTAGCTGCGGATATGTCAATTGCACATCACACATATTATTTATTATTCTGAGGTCTTTCGACACCATTGGAAATTGAATTTTCAGATGTACATAAATTTGAAGGAAAGAAAAACATAGTTTACATATAATCTGTAATTGTATTGTAACTTAACACTAAAACCTTTCAAATCACCAATTTACATATAGTATTTTAGCTATCAGTTACTTGGCTGCCAGGCATCCGTGAGTTTTTTTTTACTGCTAGAAATATTATTTTAATTGTGTAACTCAACAAAATTGAAGCATAAACCAAAAAATAATTTGACTCAGATGATGTAAAAAAAGTTTTTCCAAGTTGACAAGTGATATTCAACTGTCTTCATAACCCAGAGGTCGGAGAGTTATGCAAGAACAGTAGTTGAAACAAATGGAGGTAGGAAGGGGAGAAAATGAGAAAATAAAAATTAGAACTGCTTTAGGATACTATGAATTGAAGCCACTACTGCAAAATTATTTCATGCTAAAAGTTATTAAAATGACTTGACTAACAAGTGACTAACCAATATTTCTGGTGCATCTAGAGCAATTTAAGTGGTCCTTCTGTATTCACGGACTTAATACTAAGTGAATACAGTTCATCAGTTAATTGTAAGAACCCTGTCCAAGAAGCAACACTGCATCAATAAAAAATCACGAAGAAAATTACTGTAACTGATAATTTTTGTTTCATACACATCCATGCAACATAACTGAGCAGCAATGCAAGTATTGGGGCCAAGGTAAAATAAGTTTTGAAATCTTATTAATTCCATTTCTAAAAAAAAAATACTTAAGTAAATTGGAAGGGCATGTACATATTTCTCATTTATTCAGAAGGTTTACTTTGTCATTTAACATTTACCTAAGAACTTAAGGTTACTGATCAAGGTGATTAAATAGATGTTGCAAATGCAAATTGCAAGGCATAGCATTTACTTTTTATCTTGTGTAGGACAGCAACCGAAACCACAACCTCTCAGATGTCGACCAAAATTTGAGTCTGTAACTAGGTCTGGAAGTTTTAAGTATCGGCTGTAACTGTTCCTTCACTTCACAGGTTCGCACGCACCTACATGTCTAACATCCATTTTCAAACTTCTCAATTGCATCGTCCCTTTGAGCACGGAGGGTTAAGGGAATACCACACCAAGTAATCAGTACAGCCCTGATGCCAGGTCGGTGACCTTGCCGGACAGCGTGCTGCTCCCTCCGACCGGACCGTACTCCTTCGGCGCGGAGCCCCTCTGACACTGGTTGGCGTGGTGACCCGAGTAGAGCCCTGCGTTCACCTGCCCTCGCTTCACCAGGAAGGTCTTGCTCCTGGAGCTGTCGGGGGAGGGGGAGTCGGAGCCCAGGCCGGCCAGCGGGAGGAAGAGCGGGTGGCTGGTGTTGTCCGAAGGGAGCCTGCGCGCGACGCAGTGCTGGTTCCTGGTGCTGCTCGAGGACCGGGACACTATCACCACGGGCGGAGGTGTGCCGTACGCCACGGCAGCCTCCGCCAGGCTCTGCCTCGTCTCCAGGTACCCCCGGTCCCACTCGAGGCTCCACTCCTCCGTCCCCGAGCCCCTGCCGCTGCTCACCCGGCTCTTGCCCGTGTCCGACGTCAGGACTATGTCCACCATCGAGTCCAGGCCCTCGTCTATCCGGTCCAGGCTCTTCGACTTGAGCCTCTTCTGCCGGGCCTCCTCCGACACGCTGGCCGGCCGATGCCCTTCGACGTCCGCCGTGCCGAAGAGACCCTCGAAGCTACCTCGCCGTGCCGCGGGGCAGTTCTTCCCCAGGACGTCCGGCGGCAGCTGCTTCTCTTCGCGGGGGCCGCTGCTGCACAGGAATATCTTCTCGTAGTGCTTGTTCTTCCCCCGATCCAGTACGGCCATCCTCTTGCCGCTCTCTTTGGAGGCGCTGAGCAGCGAGTCGGAGTCCTCCTCTTCGCTGGTGTGTATGGGCGTGTCGTCCAGGTCGTCGAAGTCGAAGAACGGGCTGCGGGTGCTGGGCATGGCGCTGCCCTCGGCGGGGTGGTCGGGGCTCTGGTACGCCACGTGGGACAGACTTCTCGCCCTCCTCGGCGGCTGCGGCAGCAGTCGGGAAGGAACTATCTCCGGGTCCTCGACGGTGTCGCTGTGGTACTCCACCGAGATGCGCCTCACGTTCGAGTCGCCTCCCGTCGACTTGGCGTTCTGGCGTCGTCGTATCCTATCCTCTTCCGCATCAGACCTCCTAACATTCATCTTCTCGTCTGCCCGCCTCTTGACCGCCGCGGCCTGCTCTGCCGCCTCTGCCGCGTACGCCTCTGTCTCTGCGTCGTTGATGATGTTCCGCAGCTCCTCGATCACTTCGTCGATCGTCGTCTCTTCGTCCTCGTCCTCGTCCTTCTTCCTTCGGCTGGTGGTCGTGCCTTCAACCCCTTCCTCTTCGCCGTCGTCCACGCTGGTCTCGCGCATCTCCGGGGCTCTCCTCGAGTCCACGACAATGGTGTCGTTCCTCACGGTGAACATCTCGTACACCAATGGCTCCCTCTCCACATCGCCTACATCGTCAGACTGGAACAGTCCAAACAAAAAGAGTGCATTAATTAAAATAGATGTGTTTATAGAAGGAGATAGTTTAAAAAAAAACTACCCCACTTTTAATGCTTTAGAAAAAAAAAACAAGTTTATATTATGAAGTGAACTTACAGTTAGTTAGTACTAAAGCATCATTTTGTAACTACAGGATGAGTCTCGTAGAAGATGGTCCATAGAGCATAAGTGATTAAGTAAATACAATACAGTGTGACAACAACCTACGTATATAAGATGCTGGAAATGTTATACGTTATTGAAGAGTGCATAATGGAGGTGCTCATCTATTACTGAACAGTGCATAATGGAGGTGCTCATCTATTACTGAACGGTGCATAATGGAGCTGCTCATCTATTACTGAACGGTGCATAATGGAGGTGCTCATCTATTACTGAACGGTGCATAATGGAGGTGCTCATCTATTACTGAATGGTGCATAATGGAGCTGCTCATCTATTACTGAACAGTGCATAATGGAGCTGCTCATCTATTACTGAACGGTGCATAATGGAGCTGCTCATCTATTACTGAACGGTGCATAATGGAGGTGCTCATCTATTACTGAACGGTGCATAATGGAGGTGCTCATCTATTACTGAACGGTGCATAATGGAGGTGCTCATCTATTACTGAACGGTGCATAATGGAGGTGCTCATCTATTACTGAACGGTGCATAATGGAGGTGCTCATCTATTACTGAACGGTGCATAATGGAGGTGCTCATCTATTACTGAACGGTGCATAATTGGGGTGCTCATCCATTACTGAACGGTGCATAATGGAGCTGCTCATCCATTACTGAACGGTGCATAATGGAGCTGCTCATCTATTACTGAACGGTGCATAATGGAGCTGCTCATCTATTACTGAACGGTGCATAATGGAGGTGCTCATCTATTATTGAACAGTGCATATTGGAGTTGCTCAACGATTATGTGAAGAACATGTGTGTTTTGAGAGGTTTAACAACAATGTGACTAATGTGTGTTAAGGTGCCTACCGGTTATTATCTAGTGTGTGTGTGTGTGTGTGTGTAAACAGCGTGTGTCGAGGTGTCGCTCACCGACAGCGAGTGGTCCTGGTCGGACGAGCTGATGCCCTCGTCCTCGGCCGGCGTGGAGCCGCCCTGCTTGGAGCTGGAAGACGGAGACTTCTGCGCCTTCTTGTCGGCGGAGGGCTTCCGGCAGCTGGCGAGCTCCCTCTCCAGGCCGCAGCACCGCTCCTTCAGGCACTGCTCCAAGGACAGCAGGATGTTCTTCTCCTCCTGCAGGATCTGCGACACACGTCGTCGTCACGCCACTGCAGCGTCTCCGAACCTAGACCGCCTCGGAAAGCTTCACCAGCACTTCACACGCGCCACAAGCTAACAACACTTACTAACTCAATAATAATACTATACTTACGATTACATCTACTACAAACGAGTGGCCAAACTAATCGACGAACACTGGCAGAAACACACACTCCCGAATCTCACTCATTCAACTTCTCCCCCCCCCCCCCCCTTCCTCGGTTCTCGGGAACTTATGGGAGAAAAACAATTGAATAGCTTTTTGGCAAAAAAAAACATAGTCCAAAAAAGTTAAATGTTGCATTTTGTGGTAATCCCTTGTGGCCATGCATAGAATCAACAGTTAAAGAAAAAACAACCACAGTCAGTACGATATGAGGCTCTGAAATATGGTGCGTTCAGCAAAAACAACTATTGTGTTTTTTTTGGGAGTCTGAGGGGAGTGGTATTGAAAAGTTCTCCTACTTCCTTCCCCCCTTTTAACTCCAACCCGGTTCAGACAAAAGCGGCTGATCCGTTGTTCCTTTCCTAGAAAAGTTTTCAAACGGTGATTCTCTATTGCACAATTCTGGCTATCTGATGACATTTCAAAACGTGATGCTTGGCGAACGGTAGATCCTTACACTTTGTCGTACTGCTTATTATTGTGACCAGGGGCACAACAACAGAGGAGGGGACAAGGGTATTCCCCCCCCCCCTCTGAAACCTTGAAGTGGAGGCAAACGGGGGCAAAGAAAGTTCTGTGTAATCAATTTTTAGATAATAAAACTGCTTAAATAGCACCATTTTCCACCTTCAAATACAAATTTTCCCGGGACCCCCCCCCCCGCTTCAATAGGGGGATCGATGATTCTTTATAAATAGGAATATTGCCCCCCCCCCCCCCCCTCTTTTGGAAATTTAGTTGTTGCGCCCCTGATTGTGACCTAATACGTGTTCAGTGGCCATAAACAGAACAGTATGCTCGTTACTTGGAGCTGGTGGAAGAGTTGGTCGAGAGCAGGTTGACGGGGTAAATGAAGGGAGGGGGGGGGGGGCTGACCTGCACTCGGCGCTGCAGCAGCTGCGCCCTGTCGTGGGCCGCCTCGGCGCGGCGCTCGGCGTCGTGCAGGCGTCCCTGCAGCGCCGCGACGTCCACGTAGCCGCGCGCCCAGCGCTCCAGCTCCGCCAGCACCGCCTGCGCCGCGGCCTGGTTCGACGGCAGCACCTGCAGCACACACCTCACCTCAGCGCCCGGCCCGCTTGCACCGGTGCACCGTGGACAGTTCAGTTCAGAGAGACGATTTGCGACCAAAAAATCATACTTTAAATTGAAGTAACCTTGAAATAACCTCACACCTTTAGTTACACGGCACACAGCCAACCTAAAAGTCCAGTTCTCCCCACACTTTGATTAACAAGTCCGGAGTAATGTAAGCAAATAGCCTCTTCAGATCTGTGTCACAGCTCTGGCAAATCATTAGGAAGCGGCGTAACGTAGAAAAGATCTTTAATGAAGCCCCAAAGGAAAAGAAGAAAAAAAAACGCGGAGGCCAGTGAAAAAAGAGTTGTGTCGTCTCGACCATTACCTACCAACTCAACGTTCAAGGACCTCGACGTTCAACCACTCTCGGACAAAGAGATCCCAATTGGGAGGGGCTCCATCCTGTTGCCAAATCAAGTTTACAGGTTCATCCTCTACTCGCTCAGGAGTCGCCATTTTGTGTAGGTGGCGCTGCAAGCGAGAAGTTCGCGCGTGAGCTTATCTAAAACCGTTACTCTTTAATTGTGACCTGCCGATTTTATTGAAATTAATAGAACAGTGAATACTATATAGTTTCTCTTTGACTTTGTGAACTTTGGTTCGCGCCATCCGTCATAGATGGCAGCACCGTGGTTCAACTTTTCCGTTCCATTCACGAAATTGCTCCTACCAAATGCCGTATGCCGAGAGCTAAGGTGTTACCGTGGCCATAACTGTGTATGTAAGTGATTTGCGCTTATCGCATAACTTGTAAGGTTATCTGTGAACCTGGAGTGCGGGTTTAGGGATACCCACCTCCTACTCCCCCTTCTCCGCGACTGCCCTGAATGTGATCACGCAGACGTGGCCACAGGCAGACCGGAGCCCGCCTCGGGGACGCACCACAACGCCGAATTACCACAACGCCGAATGTCAAAATTGACCACAACGCCGACAGCTAGAAAACTGCTGTGTACCGCAACGCCGAACTACCACAACGCCGAAAAATGTCATTGCAGGACTGCCACAAAGGTTACGTTTGGTAAGGTTAGCACACAAATTCATTCAGATGTTTTTCATTTTGCTCCTGTGGCCCCCCTTTCCCCGCAAAATCATTTTTCGGCGTTGTGGTACACAGCAGTTTTCTAGCTGTCGGCGTTGTGGTCAATTTTGACATTCGGCGTCATTGTACGTTGGGCGTTGTGGTATTTTGGCGTTGTGGTAACGACCCGCCCGCCTCGTTATCCCCACCTCGGGGCCGGCAGAGGCGCCGGCGATCCATCACGAGGTGTTCCGAGCGGGGCCGAGCCGTCAGGCGGGCCGTGATTGACGACGTACCGCGCGCCGGACCGCGGCGGGTGCGAAGAAGCGGGTCACGTCGGCAACACCTCGGCTTCCCGCACACGAACAAGGGCTGTCGGCGCCATGTTGAGGCGCCCGCCTAGTCTGTCGCCGGTGGCTTCTAGCGCAAGGCCCTGTGCCGGACACGCAGTCTTCTCGTCGTGCGTTCGGCGACTGTGAGATTTCTGTGGCAACCATAGCATTGCATGGCGGAGAAATTAATAATGCTTTCAAGAATCTGTACCAGGTGAATCGTGCCTCAGCCATTTTCACTTCTAAAAAAACACTTCTTGAAAACTAAACCCGCAAACAGAAACTATACTCATCATCCGCTTCGAATATCACGTCGGTTTTTGCCGAAGCTCTGCACACCGTATATGTGTCCGGGTAATCGGGGGCCTTAAAACCCTAATTTCAAAAATAATAAAAAAAAAAGAAAGTCAAATGTTAACCAAACCTATTCTCGTCTTGCTCTTGGTTTTGTTTTGGTTCACTTTGCATGAACGCGAAACACTGTGCGACTTGTAGGATATCTTTAAGTAACTTAATGAGTTTAAAACAATATGGCGCATACTTTCTCTCACCATTAGCCGACTTGGCCGTGACGTCCGACAATGAGGATCGCTCCGCGACTACACGTAAACGTACACAACGTAACGGATCACGGGCCCTCAAGATAATTACGTTTCGCCATCCGTCTGCCGCTCGGACACGTAACGCATGGGAACCGATTAGATTGGTTTCCACAGTTACGAAAAATTAATTTAATTTAAAATAATTTTTTACGAAATGAGAACAAAACACGGTCGGGATTTACATGCCTATGTAATAAAAATAAAACACAAAGTATTGATGTAACAGTAGACAATCTTTTACTTGAAACCATTTTCAACGTATTTAAGACGTAAAAGTGTTTACCACCGCGGCTAAACATTCGGCTTCTACTGGTCGCACGGAGTAAATCAGAATAAATAAATTAATAAATTATAGTTTAAAAAAAACTTTTTCATGTTGAATGAACTAAAAAATTTAAAAATAAATTTTAAATTTAGGTAAGTTTTTTTTCCAACAGCCAAATAATGCACCACAACTCTGTATAACTAAAAACGTGGGCTGCTTGATGATATTTATCTTAATTTTTATATCAGTAATAATGTTACTAGTTTTCTGGTAACTTTTTCCCCAGGTTGGCAATTAGAATTGAATATGTTTAAGTAAGCTGCTTTTAGTTACTATTTAATAATTTTGGTAATGTTGATTTTTATTCCTTTTATTTTTTTTATTCTCGTTAAAGTATCCTTTTTTTTTGTTGCAAGTTTTAAATAATTTTATTATTTTTCTTGTAATTTGCGCTTTCCCGAGACACGCTCGCTCGCTAAATAGTTTTTTTCCCTAACCTAACTAAAACTTAAGTGTATTTTGGAGGGGTCCGGGTTAGGGAGGGACCTAGGTGCGTCTCAGGCCGAAGCCTATACGCCTAGTCATGCTGGGATTAACCATGCAGGGAGAGGGTAGCATGCATCATGTGCTAGGAGGGGATTGGCCAGCCACGGCAACGATTGGCGCCATGACTAACTTCCCTCTCTCTTAAGGCGGTGGACACACCAAGGCGAGCACGAACGCGATTGAACGCAGCAACACACACCGCCGAGCGAGCAGTTCGCGCGGTCAGGACGCGCGAGCTGCGAGCTGACCGCACATGCTGGGTTGTTCGCGCGGCCAGTGTGCACTTGTGAGCAGTTTCGACGAATACATGGATAATGAAATCACCGAACGACTTATAGAACTTGTAAAAGTGAATGAAGTGCTCTACAATATGTCTATGGAAGGATACAAAAACAACAGAGTAACAAACAAGAAATGGGATGAAATAGGAATCATACTAGGAATGCCAGGTAATTATTTAATTATTATAGGTAGTTATAGAAATAACAACAAAATTGGTACACATAACTACGAGGTTTTTGCAATTGAACGTACTAAGTGATATAGGAACTTTGTTAGTTATCATTATTAGCATTAAAAAAGGAAACAAATCTGTCGCGAATCTCAAATGCATAATTTGCAGGCCTTCTAGGAAATATGTTCTGATTTTGAAAGGCCCCAAACTCGCCAATTACAGGCTCTAAAATATGTTCTATACGTCTTTCACCTTGTTCCCGCGACTGCCTCTGTTCGCTTTGGTGTGTGCTGGGTTCGATCGCCAGTCGTTCGCGCCCGCGTTCGTGCTCGCCTTTGTGTGTCCACCGCCTAATTCTAGACTATAACTAGAGATGGGTTGGGCCCAGGTAAAGCCTGCATAGACACATTACGCGTATGAATTTACAGGAGGCAGAGGATGGTCTGGATGAAGTGTTGGACAGAGCAGAAAAGAGTCTACCATGCGGGGGTTGGGCACTTGGGACTCGTGGTCCGCTTTGAATTTTTATTTGTATCTGGAATATTTGACCAGGGAACGCAAGCGCCCCTGGTGGTGAGTGGTTACACTGACCACTCACTCCGCCGCCAGTCAGCACCTCGCTAAATAATATTCCCGCGACAGTTGTTTTCGGGACGAGCCGAGTGCGCCCGAAGACGTGCACGAACGAACGAGCAGCGGGCCGGGACTTGTGATGCGGCCGGCTGCGAGGGCGGAGGTCCGAGCTAGTCACGTGGGACGCATCTGGAGTAAGGTAAGGTTGACGACTCGTAAACAGATTCGAGTCGTCGTACACGGATAATACGCAAATTCGGAAGGACGTATTTTAGTGTGATGAAGCATGCTGTTGTTTTGAATGGGTCAGTTACAAGATTTAACAAGCGTGAATTGGTTCCCGAATTTTGCTACTGACGTGTACCTATATTGCTAGCGAACAAATACGAATAAGCTGTATTGCAAACAGAAAAAGTTTGTGAGCGATTATGTTAAGTTATTTTTTTTTCGCCTTTACAAAATGAGACCTAGTGGAAACAGTTAATGGGTAAGCGAGTGTAGACAGCTTGTTTCGGACAGCTGTGTGATTTGATCCTCTTGGCAGCGTGCGTGTGGGGAATTTTTGTCAGCCTTTACCGTGGAAGTGGGTCAAGGTTGTGACAATAACAATATAATTTTTAATATATTTTCTATCACTAATTTTAGGATATTATCAATATGAAAATTTTTAAGATAGTCATTTCGAAAATTAATATATGAACTTAATAACAATAACGAACTTAAAATTAGTAATGGGGTGCTTCAGGGGTGCCAATCTGTAGGATACACAAGTAGGGCCCGCGTAAATTTACAAAAAAAAAGGGGGGGGGGAGCTCGTGGACCGATAATTTTGCACGTGGGGTTAACCGACACGTCATATCTGAAAGAGACTACTGTATACTGTGCACTGCCATATTTGACATCAAATACGCTTCATAGTCACGCTTTTGCAAGTGAAGCAGGTTTAGTGAGGGGCTTCTTAATTCCAGGGGGGGAGGGGGGGACCCCCTGCCCACTCCCCCCTCAGGATCTACGCCCGGGAGGTGCTTGATATCATTTGTCTTAAATTTTCTATCACTAATTTTAGGATATAGTCGTTACGAAAATGAAAGAAGAGCACCCCCCGCTTGTTATACAGATTTTTTTTTTTAATTTTTAGTTTATTCGACGATAAATGCGGGTTTTTTAGTTTTTTAAACGATAACTTTATTTTATTCTTTTTAGTCTGAAAATAAAAATATTGAATATGAGTAATTGAAAAAAATTCAAATATTGAATATTAGTGATTAAATTATTTATTTGTGACAATGAACTTAAATTTATTTTTTTATTTATTTATTGCCTTATTTTAAGTGGCAAAGTTAAGGCGTACCGCCTTGTCTTACACTTAACCACATACATCTTTACTAACTAGGTACACATACCAAAAAAAGACACAAATACATTTAAATAAAAACTGAAGTAACATATAAAATACAAATATGAAATAATAAAAAATTAGCATATACTATACACATGAGCTACCTGAAGTATAACGTATTATAGGTATTAAAGGCCTTTTTTATCTATCAAATGCTAAAGTTATAAAGATTTAAAGATATTTAATAACCTAAATATTTAAATAAAAAACTAACGAAGAGACAAACTATATATATATAATCATTACATTTTCTTATAAGTCACGTAATCTAATCTTTTCAGTTAATGCGTCAACATTACACAAAACTTTTCTTGTTATTTTAGAGCAATCAAGATACTTTACGCGACTAAGAGCTACATAAGCCTGTCCGGCACCAGAGAAGCAATCCCAAATAAACAATTGCATAATCTATAGTGCAGCCTTACATTTTATGCACGGTAGATTCCCAACTCAGTATTAATGGCAACATTCGCCTTTTCAGCAGTACCATATCTGTATTTCGTTGGAAACTGAATGACTATTGATTTAATTATATGTACACCATCTGTGCCGAAATCAACACGGACCGATGGAATGTCCGTACCATACACTTGATCGCTCTGGAAGAGTGGCCAGATAATTTCTTATAAAGTACCCATATTGCCATTAACGAACCCCGGGCATATTTACCACCACAAC
Source organism: Bacillus rossius redtenbacheri (assembly GCF_032445375.1). NCBI lineage: Eukaryota > Metazoa > Arthropoda > Insecta > Phasmatodea > Bacillidae > Bacillus > Bacillus rossius. The sequence goes on from NC_086339.1 coordinate 25,686,923, forward strand.
CCGACCTCTGAAACCGTCTAAATCAAAAAGAATATATTTTCGAAATTTTCGAAATTTAGGGGCTTTACGCGTCCCCCCCCCCCCCCCCCCCCCGCCCAAATTACACGGGTACATTTTTCACCATAATCCGACCTTTTGGATCGGAAATACTCAAAATCGAAAAAGCATTGAGGTATAAAATTTCCAAAATTTTGGGTCTTTCAACCCCCCCCCCCCCCTTCCTCTCCCGTAAAAGTCTACCCCGCGGCAAATTACCACCATGCCCCCACCCTCATGGATACACAAAAAGCCTGGTCATCACCCATAGCTGGAAAATTAGTGGTTTTTTGACCCTCTGACCCCTTATCCCACTCTATCTTATCTCTGTGGTCTTCAAGTTATCAAAATATTGTATTGTCAGAGGTTGTTTATATGTGTACAAAATGTTAACACATTGGGAAGTCTAAAAGTGGGTAAAAATTTAATGGAAAGATTTTATTACATAGTCTACTCATACACAGCTAATACAAGTGTGGTAGAAACATAAGCGAGTACGTAGCAGACCATGCATACGACTGTGCAACCGACCTGTGCGAAATCAGGTCACAATTTGAATGTTACCGGTGATTTCAGCCGATGAAACTTCAAGATGTATCCGACGTCTGTCGGCAGTGTTGGTAGTAAATAATTATACTGACTACCAAATGATTATCCCGTGATATCTGACCAACGATTTGTCAACACAGTTTTTCAACTTATAAATTAATTTAATCTATGTAAAATTTTAGTAAACCATTCTAACCACGAAACATTTTATTTGCAAAACTTGCTTGTAACTATTTATAAGTAATAGCATGGCTTGATTTTTAAAGTTAATAATTGCACCTTAAAATTGTAATATCACATTTCATTTCCCTCCTATCCCCCTTTCCCATGAGCACGACCGTCCTATGCGCTATTGGTAATCGGTAAGTTCAAAAACACGGCGGTCAAATTTTGCGCGCACGACCTGCTGTTACTGATATATATTCAATTGTGTACCCAGCTTAAGGCTGGATTTGTAAACTACGTAACACACAAGCAACGCAAGAGAGAGTGAAATCGTTTGCAAAGCACGCGAGTCGCAAGACACCATCAACCCTGTAACTTAAAATTGTTAAACAGAAGAAAACAAGTTTATACCCAGGACTTCGTTTGATAATTCATATTTAGCATCGATACCAAAAAAAAGTTGTCAAAAATCGGAATTTTAAAAGTTATTTTCTTTCACTGTGTGAAATTTTAACAAGTGTAAACCTGACAGGTACAATGAAAGAACATCGAAGGAATTTTGTGCACATAACGTCTGGACTTTGAAAAAAAAGGTTTCCGGAACCCTTCCCTTCAAATATGGCCATAGGAATCGCAAGCTAAAACGCAAAAAATTTGGAAGTTGAGCAATACTTGCGTTGCGTTATTGCGCTTTGCGTAGTTTAAGAACCTGTTGCTCCAAACTGTGTCAGCTGAACATTTTGCACATTGCGTGGTTTCTGATCAAGGCCCAAGTCCATGTATTGTAACAGCACAGTCCTGGAGACGGTGGGGTGTCCACTTCTGGAGGAAACCAACTCCAGGATCGAACCCAAGTCACCGCGCACTATTGCCGCGTGTCTAAAGACGCCCGTTTTTTTTGTTTTTTTTTGGTGTGTAAGCAAATTAGCTCTCGGTATACGGCATTTGATAGGAGTAATTTCGTGAATGTAACGGAAGTCGATTGGAACGGAAATGTGTAAACACGGGGCTGCCATCTGTGGACGTCTCATAAATCTTAAAAATGTCGTACCCGTGTGATTTATCCGTATACATTAACTTTCGCGAACATCAGGGGATGTACTAAGTTTATTGGTGTGCCACAGTAAACTTCATAAATAGTACCATCCTTTAATACTTCGTTATAATTTATAGTTATAAAAATAATGACAACTTAAAAATACATTAAAACGCAGGCATTAAAATTTTGACAACCCTTAGTTAACATTGATATTTATAGATTGTGCCGCTTTAATCATACTGTAGAAACACGAAACATTGTTAGCCTACATATATTCGACGCTATGTTGAGTTAAATAATTAGTGATTAAATTGTTACTGAGGTTAAGGTTTGTTTGTAGGAAGTATTTACAGACTGATTTCTGTTGTTTAAGCAAATATATATATACATACACACACACACACAAAGTGTTCTTGCTCACAATTTCTTATTACTAACTTTCACTACCGAATAAAAGAATGAATGTTCCATTTTTTTTTAATGCTGGAAATAAAACGCGTGAAGTTCTTTAATCCGATCTGTGTTCCGACATTACGGAACATTCGCCTGTCGTTAAAGTTTCACAAAAATTAAGACATAACCCCCATGCGTGGATGGTATAAGTGATAGCCAAGACTTCCCACGCAATGAGTGTGGACTTGATTGATCGTTCTGTTGCAAGCCGACCGCACTGGAATGAATTTCCCCGCCCCCTACTCTAAGAAGCAGATTGGCTTGGAAAGTTCCGCTGTCTTCGGGCTCGGTCCTATGGAGGCAGTCTATGGCGGCAGTAAATTACATCACGGTAAATGTAGATACCTTCCTACTGCTCAAGGCGGATACTATTAGGATCCGCCACGCCGATGGGAAACTAGTTAGGTACTCCGGGAACCGTAGCGCAATTTAGAATTTTTTTTTCAACCGAGATACTCATTGGACTGCTTGCAACCTCTCTCTTTTTCTCTTTCTCTTCAGAACAGCACATAATAAGAACATGTATTTTATATAACTCTGTGTTGGAATTAACTTTCTTTGCTCCTTCCCTTTACTCGTAAGTAATGTTGGGAAAATTTATCTTAAGTCTAAATTTCTTAGTACCTTAAAAAACCACTTATTAAGGGGTATTTTAATACGCATATATATGTGTACAAACGATTTTTCGTTTTATATAATGTACATACCTAAAACAGTATATCTAATACTAGCCGTGTGCCGGATGGGATTTTCCATCGGCAAAACCACTGGAACCATTCGACATTTTTCAAATGTTAGTTTTTGAGTAACCTGCTCTGCCCATGATAACGATAAATCAGTCAAATCGTATTTTTTTTTTTTTTTAATTTTATACTTTTGGAAGTTTTTCAGAAGCCTAAGTACAAAATTTTACGTTTCTAACTTCAAAAATGACTTAGTGCTCACCTATAAGGAACTCCTGTGCAAAGTGTCATGCTTCTATACTTCTATATTAAAGCCCATACGTGAGGTTAGGGACTAAACCTTTCAACGAACGAAACGATACCTTAAGCTGCAGCCACACAGTAAGCTACGCTATGTTCGCAATGTTCGCGATTTTCGCTATGTTCGCTGCGCCAGGTGGCCACACAGGATAGTCTAATTCGCTATGTAGGAGAGACGCATGCCGTGGGATTTAAGTGATTATTCCGACGATGATAATATTCTGCTGGCCCTCGCAGTATGTAAACGTAAAAAGAAATGAATCCATGATGTTAATCTAAAAAGAAATGAATTAGGAGAATTTCATCATTTGATGAAGCAGATGCGTGAGGACGAGGTAAATGTATGGATTATTTCAAAATTAATATATGTAACTCGCAATCAGTTTGATAGAATTCCCATGGAATCAAATCCCAGGCATTGTCCTGCATATCCTGCCTTTTATATTCCTCCATCGATTTATTCCCTAAACATGGACATTTTCTTCTTCAAAAAAAATTTCCTGTTGACATCATATTAATTTAAAGCAAACACAGAAGTGCGGTACAATTCCGCGCGAAAACAGATGCTTTTGTTTATCTCCGCATGCGCGAAGTCAGCGACGTTTAAGAAAAAATAGCCGGGAACCAAAACACCTGGCGACGCCGCCAACACAGCGAACACAGCTTTGTGTGGCCAGTGACACCTGAGGTGTAGCTGGCTGTGTTTCACTCGCGTGGCGAACATCGCTAACACAGCAGGCACAGCGCCCTGCGTGGCCGCAGCTTTAACTCTATGACATCCGGACACGTGGTAGGAAAGCACAGCCCCGTTAAAAAGGGCAGGTCTAGATGTAGATGTTCCCAGCGCACGTTGGCCTGACCGCGGAGCGAGTGTCGAACGGGACGGGCGAGGGTCTCCGAAGCCAACGCAGCGTGCGGTACCGTACAGTGAACACAGCACCGGTGCAGAATGGACACCCAATCGTCGGAATAATCTGCAAACCTTGTAACACCCTCAACTCAAAGTTTACAGGAGGGATCGAAAACCAAAAACTTTAAACTCTATCCTAACTGCTTGTAACAAATCGCCAACTCTTTTCACTAAAAATATTAATGAAAATAAGTTAAGATAAACATACAATTTAGACTGCTCACTGTATTGTAATACTTGGAAATTTTACATTTGTTAAGAGCTTTGCTAAACTGCGTTCTTGGATAAATTTCTTGGTTGTAACTTTTGGAGAGAGAACGCGAAAAATTATTGCTAGGAACTATGCAAAAGTATAAAAATTGTTGTTTTTTTAATTAGGTCAAAGAAATTCTATTGAATCTCCACGTTTTTTTCTTACTAATTGTTCTACAAGAATGAAAACTAGAAGAAAAAAACACGATGCTGCTTTCTCACGCTTTAATTTACAAAAAAGAGCCAAAACTATATAAATGACAGTGTTATTTATTCATGAAATATGTGTTTCAATGCTATCCTTATATGTAGGTATACAACAAATAGTCAAAATTCGTGTAAAATCTATATCAGGAAACTAGGGATTTTTTAAGTTAGCTTGTTGATTGGCAGCCCTGCAATTTTTTCTAAAACTTTGTAATATTCATTTATCAGATATAACTATGGGAGATTGAAGTAAAGCATATCTTTGTTGTTTGGTCTTCAGCACTTGTAGTATATCACACACAGTAGCCTACATATAAAATTCACGCATTTATCACAAAAATTGCCGTCACTGAATGATAATCCTTGCAGCTAGCACGACAGTAACTTTCACCACGCCATGTTACCTTCTTCTTTTTTGCCAAATTTCAAAACGTGATGATAATTGATAAAACTTATTATTCCCATATTTAAAAGTAACAACTTTTTTTGGGAGTTTTATAAATTTGAAACTAAATGGAATGAAATACCCGGTGTCTTAAAGATATGTAAAATGCTATAGCTTGAAAACTTTTATTTATTTTTTCAAAGGTTCGATTTAGCTGTGAGGTATCGCAGCAACTGGCTCGCTGCTGCCTGCGCGGTATACTCGGTGCGCCGCGGCACACTGGGAGTGCTCTCCTCGCTAACCTCGTGTCCACGACCACCGCGACTACAGTGCGCTGGCGAACCTGCTTGCCATTCGCCGACCCACACGCGGACCTGAATAATCCGCGTTCCTGCACCCTTACCTTCTTTTTTTTCTTGCTGTTATGTAAACAGTTTGTCCACAAATACCTGGCGACCCAATTTCGGGTCTTTTTTCTGGATTTGTAAATAACAAATTTTCTAATTAATTTTATCAAATGGTGATTTTTACGTAAACTTTTACAACCGACATTAAACATGAGCAAATATAGCACACGAAAGTTTCTGCAATTCGCAGGAACGTACCGAATTTTTTTTTTTTTTTAAAGAGTTAATCTCCGAGTGATTTTAAATGGACTATCTTAAACTTTTGAATAATGTGTGACTATGAATTCAGGTAAGGGTAAAAAAAATTTAAATAAATGAGCAAAAGGCCGATGTAAATTAAAGGTTCGTGACTTGCAGCACCATTTCTGTTCACTTATGGACTTTTTCGTGACAAGTCCTTTATTCTCCTTATAATTATTTTTTTCGTGATTTTCGTGAATTTTGGGATTTTCGTGAATTCGAGACACCATGATAAATAAAATTCTCGCGAAATGAAAAGTTGAGTATTTTTTTCTGTTTATACACTGTCAGTGTAGGTGATCGTAACTAAAATTAAAGGTTGGTCAGGTTAGATAAGCGAATTTAAAATACTCTTAAATTGTGAATATTTTTGAATTCTCGCAAAAAGTTTTTTTTAATTGTGACCTCAAAGTTGTACGAGCGAGTAGCAAACTTTTAATTTTAACCTGCTTTTCACAATATTATGAAATTGTCGCTTGTACCCCTTGGATTCTCAACCCCTCATATATTAGTCACTGGGTCCATGACAATGTTGTGGAGTAAATGTTTGTACCTACAGCCTACAGGTTCGCCTTTTAATTAACATTTTTGTAATGCTTGAAATCTTCTTTCAGTATCCCTCCCCCAGGAGAAACCACAACACAAATGAAGAAGATTAGGAAAAGAAGCGACAATGACCGTGAATGGTAGAGAAGGAGGGGGGGGGGGGGGAAATGTGTGTTGGAAAACTATACCTCCAATTCACCTGACCACCGATGCAGATACACCCTACCTTACTAACGAGATGTGCGATGCAGTGGAAACGAGGCTAGCAGGGTTAGCACTCGCAGTTCCTGCCAGCCATAACTCAGCGGCCTGTTTGGCAGGTATACACGTTACCTCGCTGCCCACTTGGAAGATAATTCCGCTTCGCAATATTGTCTGCCCGCTTCTGATTCAATCGACGCGATCTTAAGCAACAAGGACAAATGCTAATTTTATTCCGCTGTCTCGGGTAATGAGCGGGCTCGTAACTCGAGATAGTCCTTAAAGAGCGCAACACTTTAAAGAAATGAGCTGGAAGTGATCCGGCGTCGCCTGTTTTCCGGTTGTACTTGGCTGCCGTCGCACGCTATAGAGGTCCCCACCAGTCGCGTAGCCAGGATTTGTGTATGCAGGGTGTTAAGAAGCATGGCCCCCCTCCCCCGCGTATTAAAGCGGTGGGTCCGGGGGTCCTCCCCCGGGAAAGTTTGGATTTTAAGGTGTAAAATAGTGCTATTTTAGCAGATTTCGGTACTTAAATTTAAATATTGTAATGGTAAATTTTTTATTAATTTTAATATGAAATTTGTTTGAGTGATGAATAAGAAATTAATTAAAGATTTGGTGCTAAGGGGGGGGGGGTTTGAACCCCTAAAACCCCCCCTGGCTACGCCCCTGGTCCCCACACACTATCAGTCCAGCTGTGGTCAGATGCTCAAGACCCCTTTCAGACGAGGCGAATAGTTGATCCCACTAGTTTGTATGGACGGGTGTGAACGAGTGTAGCGATGTAGCAAATGATAGGGATTCCGCCCACCCGGGCACACATACGGTGTGCAGAGCTTCAGGAAAAACAACGCGATTTGATATCTACTCAAGATATCCGAGTTGGGTCTGTTTACGAAAAGCATTTAAGAGTTCGCCAAGGGCCGAAAAGTACTTTTGAATTCGGATTGAGTTTTTAAACCGTATTTTTATAGAAGAGTTGAAATGGCTAAAACGCACGTTTTCAGAGTAATTTGTAGGCGTTAAACAACCGGTGCAGATTCTTGAAAGCACTTAAGGGACTTGAATTACACCTTTATCTTCATTTCTCGGCCATATGATGTTACGGTCACTGCTCAAATTTCACAGTTATTCTGTGACGACGAGAATACTGCGCGCCAGTTCAGAGCCTTGCTCTTAGAGGAGACACCGCGCAAGAAATACCAACTAGCGTCGCGCTTTTCATCCAGCCTCACTAACATAGATACACCCCTGACTCGTCCGCTCTGGGGGGGAGGCCAGTAGGCTCCTGTGCCTCACCTTCTCATCCCCACCTGTGGACTCTAAACAAGACACTACTCGGCATTCGTCATATCAAAATTATTTTGCCAAACATATGCGGCAGACTGTATTTTTTTTTTGTTTCCGTAATACGTACATATCTCAAACAGTAGTAATTACTGGAAATCTGTAATAATTGTTAGCAATGCCACTCGCTTATCGACGTTGTGCTCATAGATTGTAGTCGTGTTGGGTTGGAGAGCCATTATTTATGCCTTGCCAAACATAATTATTTCTGAAAGAAACAATAACATAATTTATGCTTATTTGACACTTGTTGTTTTGGTGACACATTAAAAAGAGCAAAATTTTATTTCATTAACAGTGGATTCAAACAGCTTCCCTTAAAAAAAAATATAATAAATATTGGGGAAATGGTATTTTGAGTACTTATAATGTGCTTCTCGGGTACCTACTCCTAATGGAGTTTCAAAGTTTTCAAATATTATATTTTTGTGCTCTATTAATGCTGCGTAATAAATAAATAAAAAATAGTAGAAAACTATTGAGTGTTTTAGAAGTAAAATATCTGTCAGAAATAACTACAGAAAAATGTGTAGCATCAAAAAAAAAAGTAATCCTAAATTATAAATATCCTATAGGCAGAGACTGGAAAAATTCGCGGTTTCAATGACTTCTAGGAGAGACTCCACGATCCTCAATGTACTAGGACAGATTGCACCTGCTCATTGGATAATGACTCGTGACACGCGTTACCTGGGATGCATGTGATTTGATTCTTCTTTTGTTGAAGGTTTTTCACTGGCTTAGAGACCTTCAGGTAAACGGTGGTCCAATCACTGACTCAGAATGAAGGTGAACGAGTTTGGAGTCTAGTCTACCGCGAAATGAATCCGCGAATTTTTTCCGGTCTCTACCTATAGGAATAACCTTAAAAATGTTTGAAGGATTTTAAAAAGTTACTAATTTTGGATGAATGTGGGTTTAAGACAAACCGTTTGAAGTGTGATTGACTAAAAATCGTTTTAGCGATTTTGAAAAATCCCCGCAATTAAATCAAAGAGAACAAGAGAACTGCTTCTGAAGTTTGTTCACCGGCTCGGTGTCGGAACTGGTTATTTCAAGCCGGGCCGGGTGCGAGGACGACAATCGAGGCTGGAAGAGGCGACAAACGAAACGCCGAGGCGCGCGGAGCGTGCAATCTGTAGGAGCTCCGCAGTAACGGGGCCTCCTCACCACAAGGGTGCGGACCAGTTCAAGGTCATTACCCGTAACAACACCCGCGGAACGTGCAAAGGAGTAGGAGGGGGGAAGGGTGGGGGGAACCCGGTGGTTTCGACGTCGTCGGGTAACAATGGCCTTCATTCCCCGCGCGGTCGGAATTGGCCACACCGGAGCCCGCGGGGGCCCGGGACGGCAGGCTACTTGTAATGGCGACCCCGCACGTCCTCCGCGGGCCGTCATTAGCGTCATCCCGATCCGAGCTCGACTTTCTGGCCGGCCACTGCCCGAGCCGTCAGCATCGCCTGTGATCGCCCTCGGGATATTTGCAAACTCCTGGTTTCTTAATACTGAAACTTGGGCGTTCCAAACAACTTTTGATGAAGAAAAAAAAAGTTTAACAAACAAATTTAAGTATGTATTATAAGTATGTCATAAGTTTCAAATCACGTCACAGTGTCAAAATTTTTGAGTTTTGAGCTATCACACTTTTCAATTTTAATCTCAATATTGTGAAATTAAATAATTAATCACAGTGCTGGATGGAATTTTTGAACTTTTTGTGCTATTTGGCATTTTAAGATGTTTTTGAACATATATAAATTAAATTCACTATAATATTCGTTACATAATTAAATGTTCACTGAGATTTTTAAAGATATAGAAACATACTTTCCTTTTTACATATGTTTTTTCCACGTGTTTTTCATATTATTATTTCACTTATTTATCTTTTATAGCCTCTTTAATCGTCCACGTGTTCTTCGCCATTTTAAAGAATCGTGATGGAAACTGATTCAATTTCCGTTTTCCTCAAGCTAAATTTTGATTGGCGATCGCATCCAAATAACCAACATATTTTAGAACATGTCCTATATGCAAAATATTTGATGGAAACTCGAGTCATCCAAATTGTCAAACAAATATGGCTGCGTAGGGACGTTTTCGATGACGTCATAACCCTCCAACTTTATTTGACTCAACTTTTTGGAAGGTGTTGACATGTGTGACAGGGTCGTTTATCTCTGTCCGCTCCCAAGGAAAACTGTGGGGGTACTGTATGAGAGAGACGGAAATACATACTTTTGTAAGAACTTCCAGCGATGTCCGCTAGATGGCAGGCACTCCGAACTATGACCTTCGACAACATCCCTTCACGGGAGTTGTCTGACACGCTAGCTTATATACGAACCTGACAAGACAATTAACTGTTTTTTTTTTTTTTTTTTTTTTTTACCCTGCAGAAACCATTAAGGCCTGATTTATAAACTACGGCACAGTAACACAACGAAAGTATTGTTCAACTTCCAACTTTCTTGGGTTTTGGCTTGCGTTTCCGATGGCCATGTTGGAAGAGAAGTGTTCCGAAAACTGTTAAAGACGCATATGTTTTGTGCATATAAACCCACGAAGTTCTATTTATTACGTGCACAACGTTTATTCACTTTTTACTCTTTCACACAATGAAATAAAATTACACTTAAATCAAATTATTAATATATTTTGGTTTCATGATAAATATGAATTATCAAAAGAACCCTGAGGTGGAAATTTTTTCCACTGGTTTTTCAATTTTTATGTAAGAATTAGTAACGTCTTAATAATCCGTGCTTTATTAACGACCGTTATTTCCTTCCATTGGTTGTGTGTTGCGTTGTTGCGACGTTACGTTTCTTGTGTAAATTAAAATATAAATTCTAGAAAAAATACTAGCCTAGAGGCGTCCCTAGCGCCTCACTTTCTTAGTGTATAAACACAGCCTAACGCCCATTCTACAATGACACGGAAAAGGAGACGGATCACGTAAACGAAGACGGATCTCTCGGAACAGTGTTTCTATAACAACACGCAGATTGAGACTGACCCGTACGTATTAGCTCGGCAATGCTGAGCTCTCCCGCTTACGTTACTCCGTGCGGCCAATACAAGCCGAGTACTTGGCTTTGGTGGTAGCCATGCTTGTTTACGTTCTAAGTACATACGTTAAAATTTGTTACATTTACAAGAATATCTAGGGTTCTATTATTACTTAGTCGTTTTTTTTTTTCGTATTTGCTACATGTGTTATGATCTCAAAGCATAATATATATATATTTTAAATTAAATAAATATTTTGAATCAATGCAATTGCATTGGTTGCCACACTGTTAAGAAAATAAATTAAAAATGAATTTACGTGTGTGTGTGTGTATGTATGTATATATATATATATATATATATATATATATATATATATATATATATATATATGGATGTTCGTAGAAAGTACGTCGCGTCTCGACCATGGAGCTAATATACAGTAATACATCTGGAGAGGACAAGGGAAGGCCAGCAAAGGATGCGAGGTGAAGCCGGGTATCGGCGTTTGTTCCCTGCTTTCTACGCTGGAAGAAAACGAAAACGAGCCAAACTTGTCTCGCGCGGCGGAAAAATCCTCCAAACTAAACTCGCAACAGCTCCGAAACTATCAAAACAATCAAACTGAAAATTTTACTGGATTATCTGTAAACATTCTTCCCCACACCGCTTTAATATTTTTTTCTAAACATGAATACTTTCATTTTTAAAAATTAAATACCTATTTACTGCCAAATTTTTTTGTGAATACGCAGAGTAAATTTCAACATCGAGGAAAAATTTTTGTTTGCAACTATAGGTGGGGGACACCTGCGAATGAAATTAGGAAGAAGCTTCAAATTTTATTTATATACCACTCTAGACGCATTCAACCCAATACTTTAAATTTTACAGAGAGTTGAAGTGGGAATAATGTTTCAGTGGGTAACACTACCGACATATGTCTTCGTAACGCACTTCTTTTTGTTATTATACTTCTCAAATTTTATAATTTCATACACAACGTTTATAAAAAACGAATTCTTACTTACTTCATTTAATCTATTACAAATCTCTTGTAATATACGTGTATTAGTAGAAGTTAGAAGTCTTTTCAATATCATGTTCATGTTCCAGTCTACTTACTCAACCAACGTAACATGCAAACCTTAGCTTAACACTGGTAGAGAATTGTTTGTAATAACTGTAATGCTATGCATATACTGACAATGTAAGAAACTTTCAATTTTATTAATTGTTTGCATAAGAATTAATAATTTTAAAAAATCATAGAATAGGCCTTTATAGACTGAAAACCTTTCACGTAGTTTCAAGTAGCGTACACAAAAGTTTTGAAATATATATAATTACCAAATATTGTTGAATATATTTAACATTTTTATACATGTTACAACACACATATAATAACAAGCCTATATAGGATATAAAAAGACAGACGCCAAATTTTAGCATTTTGTATTTCTTTTCTCTGTGTGAATAAAATAAAAGTTCTTAACATAGTTGCTAATACATACTGTACTATATTTCTAAAAAAAATACGAAAACCCCTGACATCGTCACCATAACAATGATAAATTTGCAAAATAATTAAGGCACGTCTTTTAATGCTACGAAGCACACTCTTAAGAGAAATGTTTTAAACTTATGTTGGGATTTATCTAATATCTTAAAAGCATTGTGAAACCGTTCCTTTGAGGGAAACCTTAATATACCGAACACCATATCATCCTTTAATCGAGTTAGATTTTCGCTTCTTAAGACCCATTTGTCTTCAAAATGCACTGTACACAATGCATGGTTCGGAGACGCAGTCCAATTTTTCCGCTTTGTTTTTTCCCAGATCTGTCGTTGATCGTCACGTTTTGGAAATATATGAAAAAAGTAAAGAATTATGCAACTGAAACTACTTCTCTTTGTTAAATAGTTTTCTTAGTTTTTTCGAAAAGTTCGAAGATTAGTTACTTCTGTTTAAAACATTTGCCAATTTTTTCTGATGCTTCAAAAGTTTTGGGAATTAATTTAGTTAACAAATGAAAAAAAAAATCTTTAATACATGTGAAAAGCAACGCCATCCGGCTTGGAATTCCATCGATTTCTTCAGCCATATGCGCTACAGGAAATCACCATTGTAGCCGCACACCAGCGCCACTCAAACCTCAAGGACAAGTGGGCTGGGGCTGCGTTCGCAGTAGAAATACGCTCTCCTCCTCTTTCTTTTCAACCCTTCTTCGCAACCGGCTGGCTTCGCTCTCGCCCTACACATGTCCACTCCAGATCTTCTTACATGCTCCTTGGTCTCGACTAACTAGCTGTATGTTTCGTTCTAAATAAAAGTAAAGCCACACGTGGACATACTAAGAGAGAGTTGTTACTGTAGACTTTAAACCAGTTTTTTTAAATGTTTTGTTGACATACCTAAGATTATTCTTTCGGATTAGTGTTCAAAGTAAGTGAACACGAAGATGCCTGGATAATTCGTGAATTTAAGGAGGTAAATACATGTTAACACGGTTTTTTTTACATGAAAAGTCTTATAAATCGATGAACGCCGGCTGCACGCACGAAAAAAGCATGACTCATCGTCACGTTCCGCCTGAGCCGAGTGTGCAAGAACCGGCCATACCACCGTGCGAGAAAATCTTCTGTAATATGAAACAGGTTAAGGCGGGGATTTTCAAAAGCAGCAATTTAAAAAAAAATTTAAAATGACGTTCATCACGTAAAATTATCGTCCGTAAACCGACTTTACAGACAACCAGGGGCGCAACAACTAAATTTCCAAAAAGGGGGTGGGGGTGGGGTGGGCACTATACCTTTTTTTTATAAATGAATCATCGTTCCCCCCCCCCCCTATTGTAGCGGGGGGGGGGGGTCCGAGGGGGTTCCTCCTCCGGGAAAAATTTGTATTTCAAGGTGGAAAATGGTGCTATTTAAGCAGTTTTATCATCTGAAAAATTGATTTCACAGCACTTTCTTTTGCCCCCGTTTGTCCTCCCCACTTCAAGGTTTCAGAAGGGGGGGGGGGGGGGGCAAAATACCCTTGCCCCCCACCCCCCTTGTTGTTGCGCCCCTGCAGACAACCCCCCCTTTTAACGTCCCCGCGCGGTTGGTGGGAGCAGCACACTCCCAAGCATCAGTTAGCCAACTAACTGAGGGGAAAGGGTGACCCCCCCCCCCCCCGTCTGACATCTACACTATTAAAAAATAGAGCCAAGCAACAGAGCGACAGCTAATTTTACTACTTCTGGACCGTGAGCCACCTTTAATCTTAAAATCGCACACTTCGCGCCCCGCCATCGTTTCCGATGATTCGAACAAGGTGACGGGGTCGCAATATTCATATTGGCAACCACGTAGCGAGTTGTGGGAACACAATAGTTCCTGGTATCGCCGTCGCAGCACGCTCCCGGCCGAGCATGTGAGGAAACGGCGGCTGGTGGGAGCAGCGTAGCGGCTTTGAATATATATATATATATATATATATATATATATATATATATATATATATATATATATATATATACACTGTACAGAAGTCGCGAGTGGATAGGATTTACTCTTACGATTTTCAGGAGCGTATGATGAGCAGCTTGGGAACTTCACCGCTGCAGTGCGCTGCCGTAACGCCCTGTATAGGTTGTTATTTGCACGTTAGAGCGCAGCACTGTCGCCCGCTGTAATCCCCCCGCACCAACCCAACCCAACGTTCACTGCAGCTCAAGGTCGTTCAACGGGCGTTTGTGCGTCACAAAACTTTAGGGATGAGAGGTGGGGCAGAGGGTGGGTGGAGGACAACGCATGTTTGAGGGATGGTGAGGAACGGGTGTTTGAAAGAGTTCGACACTTGTCCGCTAGGGACCACCACAAGTCGATGCCCTAGAGATGGTGGCGATTGCGGCGGGTGAATTAAACCAACTACCTCAAAACCGTATTAGAAAATTTTAACCTAGGCTGGCAACTTCTATACAGAATATATATATCAGGGGTGCCCACAAGGGGGGGGGGGGGGGGCTAACGACGCAGACTGCGTCATTAAAATTTCAGGGGGGGGGGGGGTTGGTTAAAAGACGAGAAAAAATGTATATATTATTTACATAATTATAGCTTCTAATGTGAAAATACGTTTCTGGTGCTTTGATAATTGAAAGGGATCTTTCTGAATCAAATTGGCAAAACCCCGCGCACTTTCCTCAACCGAAAAGCAGTTTTTGGCATCTGTCGGTTCAGGATGGAAATATCAACTGATACGACCGAAATTATTATCAGAAAATCAGTTTTAATTAATGCAAAATGTGATAAAATATAATACTAAAAAAAGTATAATATTATGAAATAATTGAGTAAATCATTGAGAAAATGGCATAAAAAAAATTCGGGGGGGGGGGGGGGCACCTCTGTATATATATATATATATATATATATATATATATATATATATATATATATATATATAAAGTAGTATATAATAGGGCAAGCTGGGACAGGCTTCAGGCTGTGGTGTGTGGCCGGTGGTGTCGACCGCCATCTTGGATTGTGACGTCACGGCGGCCATCTTGGATGGTTGTGACCTTGACCTTTGACCTTGACCCCGGCGGCCATTTTGGATCCGCCATCTTGGATCCGCCATTTTGGATTACGTCATTGTGTTCTAGAAAATTCCGGTGATGTGTTTTCCGCCATATTGGATGATGACGTCACCGTTGCAATTTTCGTTACGGCCGCCATCTTTAACTTTTTTATTTATTATCCGATTTTAATAAAAATTTTTTTTAAAATTATAAAAATATTCACTTAATAAAATTTCAATAAATTTTTTTTAAAAATCATACATTAACGACACGGAGCTCGGAGTCCTCGGTTCAAACCCGACGAGGTCAAAAAAAAAAAAAAAAATGACGACCGATCCTTCCCCCCGCGGTGGCTGCAGGCATACCGACTCCCACCACTTTTTTTCAAAGCATATATATCGTCAGGTAGTATGACGTCATGTCCGCCATCTTGTCCTCGTCTGCTGGAAGCCATCATCAGTGTATCGTCGGCGAGAGTGCGCTGACGCCATGTTAGTTTAATTCTTATCCGCTAGAGTGCAGTAATCATTTATTATTGCTGTGACACCCGACATCTTGTCATTTGGCAGCCATCTTGAAAATCCGTAATTATTTAGCTAGAAAAGCGGGAAAAATTCCAAAATTCATCAAAAAAATCACTCATTAATTTACATATTGATTCGATGGATTCCTGTCCTCGGTTCGATACCCGATCGATGCAATAATGTTTAATTTATGTAAAAAAAATTAATTCCAATAAACCATGTTCAACATTCGTAAAGAGACTTTAAATCATCTACTACCATCATCCTATCAGACAACAAGACCACCATATTGGAAATTCGTAATTGTAATGCTAGAGATTCGGGAAAAAGTTCAAAATTCATTAAATAAATTTGTAATCTATATACAGATTGATTGGATCGACTAAGGTCCTTGGTTCGATCCCTTGTCGATACAAAACAACATTAATATTTTAAAAAAGTACCACTAAAGTGTAAGGTTTGAGAAAATAAAAAACACCGCAAGTTCTATTAAAAAAACTTTTATTACATACATACTACACTACTACAAGTACAAAAAAAAATACACAGACAAATTACTAAAGTTTTTTGGATTTCTCGACGTCTGCATCTGCCACCCACGAATTGAAGCGAGGTGGAAAGCCCCACCACTTGACGTAGGACAGTCCATTTCTTCGTTTTATAATCTTCTCCACCAAGTACGTATCGGGATACAACGTAGGCTGAATCTCTTCGGCATAGAAGCCGCCATGGATAGGTTTGTGGTCGAAATCTTCGAGGTAGTAGGTCCTAGGCTCTGATTCACGAACATGTGTCACACGGAAAAGTTCGGGACTCCAGTTCGCAGTGAAACCTTTCTCGAAGATACCTTTCTGCTTGGAGATTCGCACAATGTTGCCGACGTTAGCTTTACGCTTTCGTGGATCTTTCTTCTTCGTGTTGGGAAAAACTGTTTGAAGCAGGCGATTATCCTTTACGTCCTTTGGCTTCATTTTCGTGGTAGAATGCACAGTGGAATTATACTCGCTTATTAGTTTCGGCAAGATGTCAAGCCACTTGTAATTTCCGTTAGCCGTGAACTGCCGCCACATCTTGGAACGCAAAGTTCTGTTAAACCTTTCGACAACGGAGGCTTTGACGTTACTAAATGTAGAGTAGTGTTTGATGCCATACTTCTTCATCAAAGCCTTGAAGGTCGCATTGTAGAATTCTTTCCCGAGGTCCGTTTGCAGGTGCGACGGTACACGTCCATCACGCAAAATATTGTTCATAGCCTTGGCTACGTCAGTTGCAGTCTTTGATTTGACAGGTCTAGCCCAAGCGAACTTGCTATAAACATCGATGACTGTCAACATGTACTTGAAACCTTTATTCAATCGGGAATACGGTATCATCTCAACAAGGTCCGCCTGGAATAAATCATCAATTCCACGAACTATGACTTTGCGACGAAGGTATTTCCGTCTAGCAGGAGCATGAAGTTCGCGAGCGATTCCGGTTCGACTCATTGTATGTAGCCGGCTTCCTTCAGTTCTTCAAGTATGGAGACTATTTCGTTGATGTGCGAATAGTTTCCTACACTAAGCGATGCATGTAGAATTCTAAGGCGATCAACTAATTCATTAGGGTCGTCCCAATATACATAGTCAAATGTCTGACCACTTTCTAGCTTTTTTAAACCTTCGCCATGTATTGTTAGTTCACTGAAGAGATTAGCGAGAATGTCGATTTTTTCATGATCTACGTCTTTATATACACCACTATCTGGATCGTTATCGCGAAAATGTGCATTGGTTAGCTCTAGCAGTTTTTTGTACTCTTGTAAGTCGTTGTGAGAATATCCTTTAGGCTCCCTGCGAAACAGCAATTCGTACAGACCCGGAGTCCCGCGCGTTTTGAACTCTGCTACGCGCACGATATTTCCTGGTAGAAAGTCTATTTCTTTAGCACCGAGGAACCATTTATTATGTTTTCTGTACACTCCGTAGGTCGTGTCATTATTCCGGCTCGTAAACGATATCAGGTATGGTCGGACCATTGCATTAACTTGATGTCCCTTTTTCGGTATTTTTTTCTTGTGCATGGACTCTGTACTTGTTAAGTCCTCTTCGCGATCTGGTTCATACTTTCTCTTCTTTACAGTCGTCATTTCATCTTCAACTTCTGTCTTCACAATGAAGGCTGGTTCTTCCTTGTTTTTAAGTTCGTCGAGGCGACTAGTGATTGGTTTAAATATCTCCTCATTTTCCATCTCACGTGCAAGTCTGGTTCGTCTAGCAAGTAAATATTTTTCGCGAACAGACTGTATAGCTCGATGAAGGTCACTGGCCAGGTCCGACATTGTACTGGCTGAAAACTTATTGCAAGACCTCCTTTTATACTTTTCTATTCGTTCGCAGAAACTTCTTTCTTGTGTTTGGCCAAATCTGAATTTGTTGACGATTGAGATAGTGATGCTTTCAGACTACTTTGAAAAGTCCTCAGATCGTCCCGTCTTTGTGCATTCGAAACTTCGATCATGTCGCGAATGCGAGAATCCGAAGCTTCCACGCGCTGGTCTATGGCTACGAGGTACTCAAGTAATTCCTTTTTCACCCCGTCTATTTTTTGAGCCAGTAGCGAAATGTATTTGCGGATAACGTCGTCATGAGACTTGAGAGCAGTACGTAAGACTCGACTGCTACGACCGAATTTCGAAATGCTATGACTCATGTTTGGTGATAAACTGATCGAAACCGCGTCTGTACCTGCCCTTATATAGAGGCCAGTCTTTGACTATAACTAGGAATCCGTGTTCTTCTTTCCAACACAAGGAGCACATGTCTTTGAATTCCTGGAATGTCATGTCGGTGTTTACGTGATCATCATAAGCGTGGCGTAAATTAAGTTCGTCCATGCGAAACAAAACTATGACATTTGCGTTGTCTCGTAGGAGATGTTTTGGAATACGACTGTACGTCTGACACAGGTAAACGCAGTCTACCTTGGCGTGTCTGCCCATGGAAAAGTACTCTTGTATTATGCCTTGTTTCTCGCACATTACATCGTCGAAAACAAACACGGAATTGGCTTTTGCTTCGCTTGGAGGTACAACATTGGTATTATCGCTAAACGGAAAATACTCCAGACCATCCACAGATCGTAGAACAGTTGCTAGGCGCTGGTACTTTGACTGTTGCAACGACTTGGAATACAAGTAAACGTTCTCGAACCGAAGACCATTTGGTTCCTCCAGTAAACTCAGTAAAACACACGTTTTACCGCAGTTGGACGGACCCGCCATTATGCAACGTACGGCAGAAGGCAACAGTAAGCCATGTCGTGATTCACGCGCACTAAATACATCGTCTTGCGTAATGCGCACGGGCAAACACACGTCTTGCTTGACGACCTGCATTGTACTAAAGTAATTGTATAAAATCAAACACATTTATACTTTCTGGTCAGTTGTGCGTAATGACTCGAAGAGGTAAGAACAAAAAACACATCGGCGCAGGACTCGTGAACTCTCTGATAAACAATCTACCATTCGAGCTACACATTCCCGGCTACAGATTTTGCGGCCCCGGCACGAAACTAGCGAAAAGGTTAGCTCGTGGTGACGTGGGCATTAATTCTCTCGACGAAAAGTGCAAGCAGCACGATATCGCATATTCATTAAGCAAGGATCTGGAATCCAGGCACCGGGCCGACGAGATATTGGCACAGGAAGCCGAAGATATAAGTAAATCGTCGAACGCGGGACTAGGAGAGAAAATCGCAGCGTGGGGCGTATCTAAGATCATGAAGGCAAAGACGAAATTAGGACTGGGTGCTCGTCGAACCAGCTACATCAAGTCAAAGACTAACTCACGCAAGACCAAGAAGCGCAAGATCGGTGCAGGCGTGCAAAAAGCCAAGCAAAAACTACAGACTCTCGACAAGAAGATTATAGGAGGATTTCTTCCTTTGCTTTTGCCTGCATTGGGTGCTCTCGGAGGCCTTATCGGTGCAACGAGCGGTATAGTGCGGGCAGTCAACACTTCGAAGAATGAGCGCAAGCAGTTAAAAGAAGCACAGCGACACAATGCCAGCATGGAAGCCATTGCCATCGGTAAAAAAAACGGCGCAGGACTGTACTTGCATCCTCACAAGACAGGACGAGGCATGAGAAAGAAACGTGTAAAGAGAAAATCCTAAGTTCCCTACCGAAACGACCGCTCACCAACGTAGATTTAATAAAGTACGCACGCAAACTGAAAATACCAAATTTTCGCGGCGTGTTTATGCGAGACACTTTGCCCAGTAAGCCAAAGACACGTGAGTGCGCCATAATTAATTTAGACACGTCGGCGGGTCGCGGCACGCACTGGGTGGCGTACATAAAGTCTGGAAAAAAAGCTACTTACTACGACAGTTTTGGAAATTTACGCCCTCCGCCCGAACTGCGACAGTACCTGGGCCGGTCCACTACGTTGTTTTACAATTACGAAACGGAACAGAAGCCTAATCAAACAAACTGCGGACACTTGTGTCTTCGCTTTTTAACAAACAAAAATTAGCTGACAAATAAAAATTGCTACTTAAAGGTTGTGCAGTGATGTTAATTTATTAGTCATGTCGATAACACTTACCCTGACAGGTCACGCATCTGAGCTGCGGGCGGTTCATTTCCCGCCTCTGGATTTAGACGGAGAATGGAGCATCGGGCTCGTAGATTTTCAAACGTATAATGCCATACCTAATATCGACGAAGAAAATTGCAAGATCTGCTTCCTGAAAAGTGATGGGACCGCTCATGAAATACGGTTACCTGTTGGCTCTTACGAAATTGACGACATTGCAAATTACATCAGGGATACGTTACCACAGGATGTAGACTTTCAACTGCGTGGAAATCCAAACACTCAAAAAAGCATTCTAACATGCAGTGAAAATGTCGACTTTACGAAACCTGGCACCATAGGTACGATGCTCGGATTCGAATCAAAGGTTTATGATACGGGAAGAACGTACGAATCTACACGCGCAGTAAACATTTTGCCTGTGAATGTCATAAGAATAAACTGTAATTTGGCAAGTGGAACGTATCTCAACGGAAGACTAAGCAACATGCTGCACGAGTTTTCGCCGATGGTCCCGCCAGGATATAAACTGGTCGAAGTACCGCAAAGTATCATTTACGTTCCAGTCGTCGTGAAGTGCGCACACGAAGTCGTCGTCCGAATCGTTGACCAGCGAGGACGATTGGTGAATTTTCAAGACGAAGAAATTACATTACGTCTGCACTTGAAGCGATGGGCATAAAGTTCGTAACACCGAACAGTTATAAAAGAAATCGTATTGGCGTGAACAAGAACAGTTCTCTACCAGACATCGGTGCATTAACACCTGACAACATAAAGTATCTTCTCAGTATTGGACAAGTGCCGAATAAATATGGAAGACGAAATCCTCAACGTGGAAGATCCAGTCATTTTTGATGACAGCATTACGAAAATGGAATTGCACGAGTACCAGCCTTTCCTGCTCGGACCGTACGCACTACCATCGGAAGTACGCATTGCAGTACAGCACCAAGATATTTGTACTTTACCTTCGCAGTCATTTCTACGTATAAGAGGCACGCTTACAAAAGCGGATGGTACGCATCCGACAACGACGTCAATATCCTGCAATGGTATTCTTCACCTAATCGAGCGCATTACTTATGTACTCAATGGTGTCGAGGTAGACCAGACGAGAGATGTAGGCATAACATCTGCTATGAAAAATTACCTTTCGCTCACGCCAAATGAACTGTCTGCTGCAAAGATGGCCGGTTGGGCTCTCGAGGATGAATATAAGCTTCCGGTTTATGCCGAAGGGAAGTTCGAAGTTTGTGTTCCTCTGTCCATGCTTCTTGGATTCGCTGAGGACTACAAGCATATAATCATTAATTCGAAACAAGAGCTCGTACTGCTTCTAGCCAACACGCACATTAATGCAATTGTCGCCGCTGCAGAAAACCCTCAAGATGTCTCGCTAACACTACAGTCTATCGAGTGGATGCTGCCCCACATCCAAGTGAGCACCGTTGAACGAGTCAAGATGTTGAAGAACATAGAAAATGGCAAGAATTTCGATGTGCCATTCCGATCCTGGAGCCTGGAAACTTATCCTGGCTTGCCTCATAGTCAGCGTATCAATTGGATAGTAAAGTCCAGCTTCGCTACGGAAAAACCAAGATACATCATCGTCGGGCTTCAGACCGGAAGACAGCTCAATGCAGGAGTAAGTCGCTCCGTATTCGATAACTGTCAAATACGTAATGTAAAAATATTTTTAAACAGCGAAAGTTATCCATACGTTGACATGAACATGGACTTTGAAAGTGGAAGATTCCTTCTAGCATATCAAATGTATGCCAAGTTTCAGCAAGCTTACTATGGGCGGAGACAGTCACCGATACTGAGTCCCGACAGTTTCAAGAACAAGGCTCCGTTAATGGTGTTTGACGTTTCCAAACAGGATGATCGAATAAATTCAAACATCATCGACTGTAGGATCGAGATAACGACTAGCGGAAACATTCCACCAAACACCTATGCTTTTTGTCTGATACTTCACGATCGGCTTGCATCGTACAATTGTCGAGACAAACTTGTGAAAATCCTGACATAAATACGGTTTCGTTTTCGATGATAATTTAGTTACGACCGAGCATTGCTAGCGACAAGATGTACTGCAACATGCAAGGTTTCCAGAGTCAAAATGGATTCGTGCTCAAGGAAATTAGCGTCACCTCCGGAGACAAGACTCGAACCCGCAGCTTCCGACCTCCGTATCCGTGGAAACTACTAGACGAAAAAAGTAAACGGTCGAACGAATGGCTATGTAAATATTATCACGGACTAGAGTGGGACGAAGGAAAAATTTCGTACCACCAAGTGAAAAACACACTTCAAGATTTACTAGTTCAAAACGAAATAATCTACGTTGCCGGACCTGAACAGAAGAAATGGCTGAGCAAGTTGTGTGACGACGGAGCAGCTGAAATCGTAGATATACAGACCGACTACGGCTGTCCTTCCCTGCGCAAGCTTAGTGTAATATACGACATGCAGCCATGTGACAAGTTTGATCGTGTCTGTGCCTGCACAAACTCGCAGCTAATGAAGAAATGGCACACACAATGTTCGTAGGAGCCTGCATATATAAATGGCGTACATACGTACGCGCCTTCAGTTGACGTTCGACCTGCAAGAAGATGTTTACGTTTCATCCTGCTAACGTGTACGTGAGCGCAAGACCTAGCTTCAGCAGTGTCGAGTACAGCTACTGGGATTCCGGGTATCTACGTACATATACAGAAACCTGTGATGGAGGTGCTCAGCATTGGCGGTTTGCGCACTTTCCTGTGTCCTACGAACCGACTCAGCAGCTGGTAGCTTGTTGCGAACCTGGAAACTGTGCCGTCTATCACATGAGACCACACACAATCCTTCCTGCTAGCATCGCTGAGGTAGTCGCCTCGTCTGCATGTGCAACACCAAACATGAGCGTGTTGCAACCTGTTGCGACCTGTGATGCTTCTACGCAGACGCCCAAACGGTGTGTGTCTCGTCGTCGCAGTTCAGGCAGTGAATCTGTGCCAACTAGCACTGAGCCAAAGCCAAGGCATAGACGTGGTCACAGACGTCATCGTCCATGTCTTGTTGGAGTTGTCAACGTCGCAGAAGATGACCAGCTGGAATCCAGTGTTCCTGATCCTGTGGCCTGCGAACCAGTTGGAACCGGAGTCAACGAACCAGTTGGAACCGGAGTCAACGAACCAGTTGGGACCGGAGTCGACGTGTCAGTTCGTGCGGCATTAAAGACTTTGCTTGTGAAAATGCTTGATTCCTTAACCTAATATGTATTTGTGTAATTTTTATAAATAAATGTGTAAAACTTGAACTCGTATGCTTTTTATTTCTACAATTTTTAGGTACCTAATAGGAAAAAAAAATAATTTTAAATACAGACATTATTTTGACTCATGAGGTATACCAGTAGACCACGGGTATATAAGCGAGGTTCAGACGACTGGACCCGCAGTTCACCTCTGGTCGCGGTGCAGTACGGACGTGCTCTCTCCATTAAGTTTCGTGAGATTTAGTTATGTCGACCGGAATAGAATGTTTACCGACAGCAGCTGGGACCTCGATGGCAGCAACGATGATGGAGTCGGAGATCCCGATACCGACTGCAGAGGAGACCACGGCGGCGGTGGAGATCCCGATACCTGCTGCAGAGGAGACAACGATACGTGCTGTTCCATCATCAGCTGAAGTTTCACCATCTGCATTCCAGACTTCAATTCATGAAGAGCATACATCGCATCAATGCAAATATTGTGACGCATCATTTACTAGAACTTCAAATGCACGCAGACATGAAAGAAGCAGCTGTCAGAATAATGCTCAAAGAATACTGTTTCAGTGCAAAAAGTGCAATAAACTAATTTCCCGTCTCGACAGCTTACATCGTCATTATAAAAAATGCTCCGAGACGTATAATGAACATGGTTATTGATTTGACTCATGTGTTGTACCGGCTAATGAGACTATATAAGTGAGACCCCAGGTGATATGGACTTCAGTCCGTCTCTGGCTGCGGTGATGAACGGCTCGGATAGTTAAGACTTGTATAACATAATGGACCAGTATCTATCTATTCTTGAGAACTCGATGGCATCATTACCAGTACCAACACCAACCTGGATCGAAGGTCTACCATCATCAGTGCAGAGCCCGATGACAACGATGTCTACAGCTACACCTGCTCTCTCAGCACAGCGGGAGATTTCGACGCGTGCAACATCTTCTGCAGAGCAGACCTCAACGGCTTCAGAAGTTAACATGTCAGCAGCGTTACAATGGTTGTCAACAGTTCCAGTGGCATTGATGAAGGAAGGTGCATCCAACGGTGTTCCATCATCCGGCTGCATGTACTGCGAGAAGATCAAAAACTTGAAATTACGTGATTATGTAATACACAATTGTAGTGATAACTCTGAACGCATTGAATATCAGTGCAACAGATGTTTAAGCAAGTTTGTACAATATGGAAGATTAAAACGGCACCTCAGGAATTGTGATAGACTGGCTGTACATTCATCGGAATCAAGCTGTATATTTTGTAACAAAACATTGGCAAATATTCAAAGTGCACAACGACACGAAATATATCACTGTCCTTTTAATGAAGTCGATAATTCTGCTTTGTGTGCAAATTGTGGTGTACCAATATGTCGACCTGATAAACTGAATAGACATTTAAAGTCATGTAAAGGACTTAGTCCGTATAGTAAGAAGACTGTTTCAATCGAGAAATCCAAAAAACTTTAGTAATTTGTCTGTGTATTTTTTTTTGTACTTGTAGTAGTGTAGTATGTATGTAATAAAAGTTTTTTTAATAGAACTTGCGGTGTTTTTTATTTTCTCAAACCTTACACTTTAGTGGTACTTTTTTAAAATATTAATGTTGTTTTGTATCGACAAGGGATCGAACCAAGGACCTTAGTCGATCCAAACAATCTGTATATAGATTACAAATTTATTTAATGAATTTTGAACTTTTTCCCGAATCTCTAGCATTACAATTACGAATTTCCAATATGGTGGTCTTGTTGTCTGATAGGATGATGGTAGTAGATGATTTAAAGTCTCTTTACGAATGTTGAACATGGTTTATTGGAATTAATTTTTTTTTTACATAAATTAAACATTATTGCATCGATCGGGTATCGAACCGAGGACAGGAATCCATCGAATCAATATGTAAATTAATGAGTGATTTTTTTGATGAATTTTGGAATTTTTCCCGCTTTTCTAGCTAAATAATTACGGATTTTCAAGATGGCGGCCAAATGACAAGATGTCGGGTGTCACAGCAATAATAAATGATTACTGCACTCTAGCGGATAAGAATTAAACTAACATGGCGTCAGCGCACTCTCGCCGACGATACACTGATGATGGCTTCCAGCAGACGAGGACAAGATGGCGGACATGACGTCATACTACCTGACGATATATATGCTTTGAAAAAAAGTGGTGGGAGTCGGTATGCCTGCAGCCACCGCGGGGGGAAGGATCGGTCGTCATTTTTATTTTTTTTTTTGACCTCGTCGGGTTTGAACCGAGGACTCCGAGCTCCGTGTCGTTAATGTATGATTTTTAAAAAAAATTTATTGAAATTTTATTAAGTGAATATTTTTATAATTTTAAAAAAAAAATTTCATTAAAATCGGATAATAAATAAAAAAGTTAAAGATGGCGGCCGTAACGAAAATTGCAACGGTGACGTCATCATCCAATATGGCGGAAAACACATCACCGGAATTTTCTAGAACACAATGACGTAATCCAAAATGGCGGATCCAAGATGGCGGATCCAAAATGGCCGCTGGGGTCAAGGTCAAGGTCAAAGGTCAAGGTCACAACCATCCAAGATGGCCGCCGTGACGTCACAATCCAAGATGGCGGTCGACACCACCGGCCACACACCACAGCCTGAAGCCTGTCCCAGCTTGCCCTATTATATACTACTTATATATATATATATATATATATATATATATATATATATATATATATATATATTGAAAGGTCGGGGGCGATTCACGTTCACTACATCACGCCAGTTAGCCGATCTAGCTGGTGGGGAGCTTCTCTCCCCCGCCGAATTAGGTAAGCGTAATTTATATAGCATTACACAACCTACCAGCGCGCACACAGGCCCGTGTGCCAAACTTATCCAACAAGACACGAACCCCCGCCTGTTGATCCAAGGTGATTCTAACAAAAGTGTGGGGGTGCACCTGATTTACAATGCACTAAGCGAGTTATAGAAACTTCTGTTTTTCTGGTCTCGCGCACACACCAACTGCCCCCGGATGTGCAATATGATGGTGTCGGCGACTCACGTTGCGCACGGCGGCGGCGGAGAAGCCCGCCTGCTGCAGCTCGGCCTGCAGGTACAGGCGCTGCTGCGGCGAGGGCGCGGTGTCTAGCAGCGTGTTGAGGAAGCGAAGTCCGGCCGCCTGCAGGTCGGGGCAGCCGCCGGCGCTGGTCAGCATGCCGGCCAGGAACCTGAAGCGCACCGCCTCGCCGAAGCGCAGCCGCAAGGTGGACAGCGCCTCGGAGACCGCGGAGTGGCCGCAGCCCGGCGGCTCGCAGGCGCGCGTCAGCAGCTGCCGGGGGGAAGCAACACACACAGGGGTCGTCCATTAATCACGTGATGTTATTTTTAGCAAAAATTTTAACCCCCCCTCCCCCCTAGTGATTTGTGGTGAGGTTTCAGACAAAATCCCCACCCCCCACCCCCCAATAAATCACGTGTATTTTTTGGTGCAAAATATTTTTTTTAAAATTTCGGAATATTATCTTTAAATATAGGTATAATCTAATTTAATTCTGGAAAATTAAGCACAGTGATAAAAACGTCCAGACACACATTAAGGTTGCAGGTTTATTCTCACTGGCATAAAAATAATAAAGGAAAGGCTTATATGTGATTTACGCATGTATTCGGCGCCAAAATCTGACTGGCAAGCCGAGCCGGGTGGTTCATGTTGCGGCGGGCGGGGATATTGTTGCCTGGCTACGGCGAGTCAAGGTCACGCATCGCTTTTCGGTTTAGTAGAAATCGGGCGGAAAAAAAATTAACACGTGATATCTCTCTACAACCCCCCCCCCCCCCCGGACCCTTGTGATATTTCGTGATTTTTCCCGACCCCCTCCCCCACCCCTTTCGAGCCTCACGTGATTAATGGACGATCCCACACACGCCACAGGGTCAGGGCCGGCGCAAGGTAAATTGGCACTCTAGGCGATAAACCTTAATGCCCCACCCCCCCTGTGGCGGATTCATAGGGGGGGCGCAGGGGGCGCGAACCCCCCCCCCCCCCCCCTTGACCATGGCAGGCCAGCACAAGGCATGGTTCTTGGCAAGGGGAGGGCACGCATTCGGCCGCCGATGTTATACAATACACAGTCATACACTCACCTTTAACGACTTCATGTCTTGGAAACAGTTTGAATAAAGTTTTATTAAGCTTTGCATGTGACTAGAATCTTTAGTTTTTCTGTAGTGATTTTGACATTTGTATACTGCACAATTGGCCATTTTAACTACATAGAACACAATTAAGCACCAACAACAGCAAATATTCGGGCGAGACGTAAATGAAACTGATAGAGCTTGGAAAAAGATCTCTGGCTGCATCCAAGCAACCAAGGTGACGTAACAAGGGAGTGTGTGAAGAGGTAGACCTGCGGCCCCCTCCCCCCCTTGAGATTTTTCTGTATCCGCCACTGCCCCCCCCCCCCCCACCCCGGGCCGGACACCCCAAAAAAAATTTTCCTTGCCTCAAAATACATCACGTGAGCCTAAGATTTTGTCAACAATCAAATGTAAGCAGGCTTGTGTTTTTTTTTTTACTTTTTTACTTATTACAAAACAATAAACAGGTCACCGTGGACTTGAAATAATTACTCATATCAATATGAACATTCCAAACTGTTGCAAAAATTCCATTTTCCGTCTAGTTTCAATAATCGTTGAACATGTTATATCAGCTGTAATGTGTGTCGTGCTGCGCCGCCCCCTGCTACTTGGCGCCCTAGGCGGTTGCCTAGTTCGCCTGCATGGACGCGCCGGCCCTGGCCAGGGTGTCCACAAAGACCAACTTAGGCGAGAAAAAAGTACTAGATTTGAAAAGAAAAAAAAAGGTATTAAATTATAATTTATGATTTTTAACAATTTAGGAAGTTATCATGACATTGCAATACTCGAACTTAAACATCCCACCACATGCACACATACATTAAATAGTTTTTAAAAAAATAATTACCCTTAATAATAAAACATATCGGAGTTACTATAATACGATTATATTTTAAAGAAAAATGTACTAGATCTGAGCGTAAATGTACTTGACCACTAAAAAAAAGTACTGGATCTAGTACGAAAGTATTAACCGTGGACAATCTGAACACACCTCGCCACGACCAACAACGGACAAGGAGGGGCGTCAATTCATATCTCCCCGCACCCCAACCCCCGAAATCTTAGAAAAAGTTATACTTAGCCTACTTGGCGTAATATAAAAAAAACTAACTTTAATTTTGCACGCGAATAATTAATATAAATAAAACATGACTGGAGTGATATTATGAATACGTTGGGTGAAGTACATTTACCAGAAATAAAATTAAAAAATATCGTTAAAACATAATGTTCGCAGTTTTTTCATTGCCATTGTCTGAAGTAGCTTTGGCTTCTGGGTTTTAGCCGCGTCCTTGGCCGAATGATAAACCGACGTTTCGGTCGACGTTGCAGTCGTCGCCATCGTCAGGGAGCAGTTTTACCTACTGTCGACCGAAACCGTCGGTGAATTATTCGCCAAGGACGCGGCTACACAACCCAGAAGCCAAGCTACTTTTCATCGTTAAAACATGTCCAAAAAGTGTTCAGCGCTTGAACGAATGTATACCACTGGTATAAAAAAACAGGGAGCTGTCAATGGCCATCTAGCTGATGTTCTTCGCTCAGTTGTTGTCCAACACGAGCTCGCGACACCCGGGGCTCTATGGGTGTCTTGTCGAGGCGGTCCCATTCACGTGTGCCATCCCGACATCGGCTGTCGCCGCCCGGGGCCCGAGCAACACTGGTTTCCCCGTCCATATTTATCTGCCGTAAAAAACGCCCAACCGGTCTCTCGCGACGGGAGGGGCAAGCGGGAAAGCTGCCGGTGAACGATGTCTTGTGTCCCCCGCCATCTTGACGACATCGCGATTCGATCCCTTCAGCCCAGCAGCCTCAGGTACACAAGGGATCGTCCATTAACAGGGTGGCCACTCTTCTGGGATAATAAAATTCCTGGTTTTTTCCAGGTTTTTTCAAGGGTGGTTTTTATCAATATTTGCCTACAATTTGCATTTTTGTTACACAAAGCACACACAATATGATGTTTTATTGGCGTTAAACAATAGACAACTTAACTATAGGCTTAAAAATTAAATCAATGAACTTGCTTAAAACAAAACCTACCACCAACAAAAAATTTATAATCTCACGTCACAAAAATTACTTGACACCAAACGCACGTGTTTTGCCTCTCTTGCGTGGCTGGCTAATGCTGTTCTTCCCATCCATGCTACCGATATTGATTTTAACATTACACAAATTGCAAATAGCGTGTGTCCTGCACTTTGGATCTTTCTCCACCCATTCAAACTCTTCCGTATATTTGTCATTGTACGTGGTGACCGAACTCGTTCACATTTTGATAGTCTGCGCCAATTACATGTTAGTTTAAATAATTCAAAACAACGTCCCGCACAACTAAACTTTTTAAAAAAACTCGAGAAAAGTATCCGTGATACCGTGACGCAACAACATGAGCGCAAAGTAGAAACAAATATACATACAAAACTAGTGCTACCAACATGCAGTGCGAGAAATTACTACCACCCTACAACAACGTTTTCAGCCAAAATGCTGTTGCTTTTGAATACAGAAACATAATAAGTATGGAAGTCTGAATTGTTAACGGTTTCTTACGTACTACAAAAGTTTTTAAATGCAATATGAACAAATTAACTTTCACAAAATATAGCACACGAGCACGCTGTCGTGCTTCGACGGGTGGTGAACGTGATCATTTAACAGCCGTATGTTATTGTAACCGTTACTTCATAAAAAAATTCCCGGTTCTAATAAAAATTCCTGGTTGATTCCCGGTATTCCTGGTTTTTTTAAGAAATCCTGGCTATTTCCCGTATTTCCCGATTTCCCGGTTGGCTGGCCACCCTGATTAATCACGTGAGGCTCGAAAGAAGGTGAGGGGGGTGGGGGTCGGAAAAAAATCACGAAATATCACAAGAGGGGGGAGGGGGGGGGGGTGTAGAGAGATGTCACGTGTATTTATTTTTTTCGCCCGATTTCTACTAAACCGAAAAGCGACGCGTGACCTTGACTCGCCGTAGCCAGGCAACGATATCCCCGCCCGCCGCAACATGAACCACCCGGCTCGGCTTGCCAGTCGCCAGTAAGACTGTGATTTTGGCGCCGAATACACATGCGCAAATCACATATAAGATAAGCCTTTCCTTTATTATTTTTTATGCCAGTGAGAATAAACCTGCAACCTTAATGTGTGCCTGGACATTTTTTTATCACTGTGCTTAATTTTCCAGAATTAAATTATATTATACCTATATTTAAAGATAATATTCTGAAATTTATAAAAAAATATTTTGTACCAAAAAAATACACGTGATTTATTGGGGGGGCGGGGGGGGAGTCTAAAACCACACCAGAAATCACTAGGGGGGAGGGGGGATTAAAAATTTGCTAAAAAAACATCAGGTGATTAATAGACGACCCCCAAGAAGCGCGCGCGAGACTACTCCCAGTGCCCGTCTCTCTGCCTTGCCACCGCCGCGTTCGAGCGCCAGTGTCGCACGCCACACGTCACACGGGCAAGGCTCGTACCAGAAGACTCGCACGTCCGAAATAATCAATCAAACTGTAATCTGCGCCCCGCATAGATTATCAAGAACATAAAGAAATAAAAGTCTGATATAAATAGTTTAAAAAAATTAATAGTGAATAACAAAAGAACCTCCAGAGGTCTGCGGAGGAGTAACAACGACAGGCTGAGGCAACACAACCCCCAGCATTACCGCCACCACTCCCTTTCAACCATCAGGGCTAACCTGTGGTTCACTCAAGGAATGCTCAGATTAGGAAAGGATACAAATCAAAGCATTATCCGTCAGACGTGAAGCCTCCCCCCCCCCCCCCCACACACACACACACACAAATTGTTTTTTCATGATTTTCACACACGATTGTTTATATTAGTATCAGCTGTTCTAGCCTGCTTTTACTAACTCCTGCAGTTAAAGCTGTTCGGAAGAAAATTAGATAAACCCGAATGTTCGTGATGCAAATGTAATGATATGAGTTGAGATTTAGCCTCCGACACAGGTACAGCTGATACATTGGCACGTGGTCGCAAAGGGGGGGAGGGGGGAGGGGGGAGGGGAGCTGAATTGTTGCCCCTTGGATGGGCAGCCCTTCAGGATTTTTCTGGCAATGGTTTGTACAGCGATTGGAAGGGCAGCCCATCCAATTTCTGAAAACATGTTTCTTTAAGTGTTTAAATAATCCTGAAAACCTGCCCCTTGGAAGGGCAGTCCATCTGGATTTTTCTCACAGTAGTGTTTTTGAAAGGTTGTCTGAATTGTTGCCCCTTGGATGGGCAGCCCATCAGGGATTTTTCTGACAGTGGTGTTTTTGAAAGGTTGTCTGAATTGTTGCACCTTGGATGGGCAGCCCATCAGGGATTTTTCTGACAGTGGTGTTTTTGAAAGGTCTGAATTGTTGCCCATTGAATGGGCAGCCCATTAGGATTTTTTGGACAGTGGTGTTTTTGAAAGGTTGTCTGAATTGTTGCCCATTGGATGGGCAGCCCATTAGGATTTTTCTGACAGTGGTGTTTTTGAAAGGTTGTCTGAATTGTTGCTCCTTGGATGGGCAGCCCATCAGGATTTTTCTGACAGTGGTGTTTTTGAAAGGTTGTCTGAATTGTTGCCCCTTGGATGGGCAGCCCATCAGGGATTTTTCTGACAGTGGTGTTTTTGAAAGGTTGTCTGAATTGTTGCCCCTTGGATGGGCAGCCCATCAGGATTTTTCTGACAGTGGTGTTTTTGAAAGGTTGTCTGAATTGTTGCCCCTTGGATGGGCAGCCCTTCAGGATTTTTCTGACAGTGGTGTTTTTGAAAGGTTGTCTGAATTGTTTCCCCTTGGATGGGCAGCCTTTCTGGATTTTTCTGACAGTGGTTAGGTTAGGTTAGGTTAGGTTAGGTCAGGTCAGGTCAGGTCAGGTCAGGTCACTTTACAAACTAACCACTGTCAGAAAAATCCTGAAGGGCTGCCCTTCCAATGGGCAACAATTGAGTCGCTCCGGAGAGGGAACCAGTAGCAGAGGGCTGACATTTAGCCTCCGACACAGGTACAACTGATACACTGGCACGTGTAGGAAGGGAGAGATGTCGCAGAGGTGGGGCTAACCTGCAGCGCCAGCACGCGGGAGCGCGCCACGTTGCTCATGATGCAGACGGCGAGCGTGAAGAGCCCCGCGGCGGAGGCGGCCAGGCGGCGCGCGGCGTCTCGGCAGCGCAGGCAGGCGCGCAGGCACTGCAGGCACGCGTGCTCGTCCAGCAGCGCGCGGCGCGCCACTTGCGGCGGGCAGCGCTGCGCCTGCGCCTGCGCCTGCGCCTGCGCCTGCCCCAGCTGCACGCAGCGCAGCAGCTCCAGCAGCAGCGTCACGCCGTCCACCGGGTCCGACACGAACTCCTGCACGAAGCTGCGCAACAGAGACACACACTCCTGTCGCCACGTCGCACCCGGCCCGGATATGCCGCCTCACCACACGTCCGTCGATGGTCGGCAACAAGTCATACTGCAAACAGCAGTCTTCAGCCAATGTTTTGGTCGTCTGATCAATATGGCGCAACAATCAGCTGAAGGAAAAATAAACATCTTCACTCAGTTAGCGTGTAATCGTGCAGACATGAAACAGTACATCTGTTCTCAGGCTCAAGTCACTCTGGTTCATAAATGTATCAGTGGGTGCCCGTGTCTGATGTTGAAGTCGCAAGTCACTTTAGGTGTTGGAGGTATTTGGTCTAGGGATTGGGTTGATGGGGGAATGGGTTTGTTCTGAAGTTGAAGTCACTCTGGCTCGTGGGCATTAGTCTACGTAGCATTTCTCTGTTCTAACGTTAAAGCAACTCGGGTTCATGGAGGTATTAGTCTACATACATAGTAGGTGTCCGTCTCTGCTAAAAGATTTGAAACAACTGTGGTTCATGTAAATATTGGTTTTAAAAGTTAAGTGACATTAGTTAGTAATTGGTTTCAATTAAAAAACATAGCTGCATACATACAAGTGCTAGAAATTTAATTTTTTTTTTTCAATTTATCAAATAAACAATATGGGTGTTAAAAGGGTGGGACCCAGAAGGGTAAAATATGCACTGGATAATATTACTTCTGAAGTAATAAACACGTGTTATACTAGGTATACTAGGTATACCAAGTATATCCTAAATCCGCCCCTGGATGCTATCTTAAAAATACCATCATGGAATGAGAATTATTAAAGAACGTTTACACATCAGCAAGATATTAACATTAAAATGGGTTATGAAAAAAAAAAACGTTTTGTTATCCAGACTCAAACTATGACACGGCAAAGATTGCTCAGCCAGCTGTCACACGCGCTGCACACTCAACACTGGGGTGGAATCAGTAGTCAGACCAGAAACTAGTGGTTTGGTGAAGGGGGGAAGTGGGAGAGTTGAAAGTTGTGATCGGAAGGAAAGTAGTAGAAGAGGCCCTAAGGCCCTCACGTCTCTGTGTACAAAATCTAAAAATAATTTAACAGTTTAATAAGGCTTTGCTTCACACGTTATTCACAGAGGCTTAAATTGACGAGAGTTCCAAGATAATGAGACTTGCCGGGGTGTTGGTATCGAACTCACGACCCTCACCAAATGATAGTGAGTATCGTTAGCTACACATAGTTACCACATGCTGAGTTTATAAAACCGCGTTATCACTCATAACTTATTGCAATGGCCAATAATTCAAGAAAACAAAAATGGAAAGAAATTATGACGGCATGCACAGGACATAAGTATCGGTGTATATCATATAGTCTATGGCTTCTTCGGAATACCTTCTTAAACGACCCGTTAGCCTAAGTGATCCTTAAAAAGTACATATTAAAGGATGTAAGCCGGATTTGTTGACCTTCCAAACGTTTTAAGGTTCCATGCATAATCGCCAATGCAGTCTTTGGCATCCTTTCAGGCATCCTTGTGGCTTATAAGATTTTTCTAGTAGAAATAAAACTTTAATCTGTTACTTAGACAACCGTCATTTTTATATGTTTATCTATAACTGGCAAATGATCAACTTGAACGAGTAAATATTGAAAATTAACCTGAAAATGCAATGTGTAAAGATATGTAAACGCAAACAAATGACTGCCGAAAAAGTATTTGTTTGTTGGTACATCACCAGATTGTGATATCGTCGAAAATAATTCGGATATGCTTTCACGCCTAGCTTCTCACTAAAATAAGCTTGTAATTAAAAGATCCTTTGGTTAAGGCGTCATGGGTAAAAGTACACGCCCTTACTATAAGGATACATAATTATTATTCGAATAAAACCAGAACATGCCTTCGCCAGTAGCGGATCCATAAGGGGGGGGGGGGGGGCTAAGGGGCTCAAAAAGCATCTAGGTTCACTATTGTTTTAGTGTTTGCCTTGATAAAGCCTAGCCTCAGCTGGGTCAAGCTCCTCCCAAACCAAAATCCTGGATCCGCCACTGGCCTTCGCCATCAGTGTAACGATGCGTAGTCTTCGCTGCTAGTTTTTGTTCGTCTCTGTACACCTGGGTGGAAGGGGTCATTAACCTCCCTCCTTTTGTATGTATAGTTGTGGAGGTGCTGGTGGAATGGGGGTGTTGATGATTCCGTGCTTTATCTCCTTCCCCCTTCCCCTAGTCCATAACCCCGTGTACCTGCGGGACAACGCCCTGTCTGTGTGTGTGTTGATGAATGGACTCTTCTGTGGCGGCGGCCATTCATCTGATGTCCCCCCCCCCCCTTCTCTGCCTTCCCCGACGTACACAACACTCAACCTCTTCCGCCGTCTTGCCATCTTACATCACTCCGGGGCACGTGATGTACGAGCTCCGTACTATGACGAACACTTTCTCACTCTCTATCTCCTCACTTTGCCCCCTCGTCAGACCCTACGTCTCTTGTGCTGTTCTAGACGTAATGGAAAAGCGGTAAGAGGGAGTGCCCTTGCCTTATACACTTCCCCACCGGGCAAGTTGTGCCGTGTGGACGGCATCTCGCGGCGACTGTCCCTTCTGGACGGGAAATTTCAGACTGCCGACCATTCGTTTGTCACCCTGCTCGTCATTTTATATACTTTATGATATATCTGGTAAACTAAAATAGGCCTACGAAAAGCAGTAATCACAAGATTTCACATACGTAAGAAAATTACCATTGCAATCATTACACTACATTTTCTCCTTGCAAAATCCGAATAGACTCGGTAGCACAGTGGTGCAGCGCGCGCTTGTAAACTCGAGGGCGATTTTCTTACGTGGTTCGAACCTCGTGTGTGAATTTGTATTTGAAAAGCGGATATTTTATTTATTAGTATATTTATATCATTCGGCATTATTTTAAATAATTCTAAGTTAAATTTCGTGCCCGAGTTTCGTGTTATAAGTATACTAGCTGCCCGACCCGGCTTCGCACGGCTATACTAATGGCAAAAAATTAAGCCACATCTCC
The DNA here is from genome assembly GCF_032445375.1 of Bacillus rossius redtenbacheri. Classification (NCBI taxonomy): domain Eukaryota; kingdom Metazoa; phylum Arthropoda; class Insecta; order Phasmatodea; family Bacillidae; genus Bacillus; species Bacillus rossius. The sequence goes on from NC_086339.1 coordinate 25,723,131, forward strand.
CATTTACAGTAATGGTAAATAAAAAAAATTCAATGAAAATTTATTACAATGCTGTATAATGTACCGGAGAGAAAATGAATAGCACCGATGGTTTCCCGACTCGTGCACGCAACGTACAACTGATGTACCCGTACTTCGCTACGGCAGTCTACAGGCAGATCACTCTTGCACCGCTCATTATACATGCCCCTCCTTGTGGGTACGCCACTGCCGCGCGATGCCCGTTGCCATGGAAACGCAGAAGGCATGAACAATGCAAAATCCTGTTCTCATGCAGACAAAGTACCCACTGTTGCCTGGTTTTAACCACCCATGGGATCCAATTTTCGGAAAATGTCATCCTGCGTAACATAAGGAACATTACTGTGAATTTTCAAGTCTGTAAAATATATGTACTGGAAAAAAAGGGCAATAAAAAAACAAATTAAACACAGAGAGAGGGAAAAAAAACAATAGTTTAGGTTTGCGATTTAAAGTGATAAAAAGTATACTAATAAATACTAATTGAACTCTTATGAGGGTACTGATTGCTTCGTTGTTAATATCACACGGGTGTTTTTTACTTGTATGGGAAAATTAAGAATGATAAGGCATCTAGTGCGTGGCAACAATGTTAATAGGCAATAGGAAATAAACTTCTAGCGCCTGCGGCATTGTCAACACACACTTCGTACGTGTACTGCATGTTGTATCTAACCCCTCCAACGCATTTGATTCTAATTTGACTTTTAGTAAGGATCCCTAATGTTATTGATAATATAATATAGCCTATAGCCTTCCTAGATAAATGTACTATCCAACACTGAAAGAATTTTTCAAATCGGACCAGTGGTTCCTGAGATTAGAGCGTTCAAACAAACAAACAAACAAACAAACTCTTCAGCTTTATAATATTAGTATAGATTTACAACATAAACAACACACACATTTGGCCGTTTACCCAGGTTGAATGTTTACTACACATCACTGGTGAGTACTGAACTACTTGCTCACATATTTTTCATACTTTTGTACTAGATTAACATTTTGACATATTTTAAATTATTGCAAGTTATACTTAAGTTTGGAAAAAAAAAATTGAAAATGTTGTTTCCAATATTATATACCAACGATTTCCTCATCTTACTCTATTTTATGATAAAATAAAACTTTCGTTTGAGAAGAGGAAAGTGCCCGGATTCGGAGGTAAACAATAGAATACAATACAAAAAAAAACCACTAGATGAATTGATATTTTATTGTTACCAAGCTACTCAAAAGAAAATAATAGGTGAAACCATTAGCGACGGAATAAAACATGAAAAGTGAAGTCGTAAATAAATTGCACTAGTAAAGACTTGTCTATAACGAGCGGTGTGCTCTTGGATCTCTCTCTATCTCTCCGTATACTGTAACACTTAGAGCGGCACGCACGGAGAGAATTGTATGTGTGAGCACGAGACGCCATTCCACTTCCTTTGATGTCGGCGGTCATGAATGATGCATGTGTGTGGGGTTCGTGTCGTGTTTGTGCGGAGCGCAGGAGGCGTGGCCTTGGAATCGAGACGTCCCGCGCGACAAAGGGAGCTCGTCGCCAGGCGATGACGGGTGTCGTTCAAGCAGTTTCGCAAGTCCCGCAGTGGGAGGGCTGTGGGTGCTAGGGAATACTTCCTACATGATGAGGGAGTCCAGCATTTCGAAAAATCTTGGCCCCTTAAAATGCTATTTTAACTTATTTTTGACGTCTTGAAAAGTCTACAAAACTACATATAGTAAAGAAAAAAATGTTTCCAGTATACCACAACCTACAATTATTTCACAAAACGTTTTTTTTCCCTACTCATATATACATACACACACGGTGTTATTTATGTATGACGTCGATGAACTCAAGACACCGTATGACCGTTCGCCACGAAAGTTGGCACATCGCTGTATTTTTTTTTCCCCACGGAGAAGGATTTTATGCTATCAATTTTTTTTTTGCTACTCGCCGCTAGATGGCGCTGCAGCGCATCACCATCTAAACCGATCAACCGATCGCCATGGGTAAACAAAAAAAAATCGTAGGTCATAGACATACGATATCCATTTCGCTTCAACTCGCGCACAGTATGTCACCGTGTTCAGCCGCGGGCAACGCCCGGTACTGTAGCTAGTAAATCATAAAACAAAACCATTTAAGAGACATTTAAATGAAAATTCTTTATCTGTTTGAAATCGAATAGTATTTATTTAATGAAAAGCATACGAGTACTTACTTATTTGAAACTTTTTTTTCGACTCATAAGATCCATAGAAGGAATTGTAAAACATTGTCAGTGTATTAGCTCAGCAGGTCCCAAGGGACCGCAACTGGCAGGGGCGTAGCCAGGGGGGGGGGTGTTTAGGGTTTCAACTCCCCCCCCCCCATCACCAAATCTTTAATTAATTTCTTATTCATCACTCAAACAAATTTCATATTAAAAATTAATAAAATTTTTACCATTACAATATTTAAATTTAAGAACCGAAAACTGCTAAAAAGGCTCTATTTTACACCTTAAAATCCAAATTTTTCCCGGGGGAGGACCCCTCGACCACCCGCTTTAATCCCGGGGGGGGGGGGGGGCATGTTTATTAACACCCCCCCATACACAAATCCTTGCTACAACCGGTGTAACCTTCCGCGGAGAGCGGTTACGTGTGCGCAAGACTTCCGCCAGGGGATCAGTCGCGCGGTTGCCCGCCTCGGACCCGGCACCGATAAATAATTCACAAGCCGCGCGGCGCGATCAGGCCAAGTACGGGCGCGCGGGAAAAAAAAAAGAAAACCTTTCAACGACGCCAGCTCGTCCGACCGCGCGAAGGCCATCGCAGGGGAACTTCAATCGTCACGCAATTTATAAAACAGTCGGTAATGCTTCGCTGCGGCGAGGGAGGTTGGAGGAGGGAGGCGGGGGTGACGTGGTTAATGATTTGAGATGCCCGTAGTTGGAGACGGAAAGACCTTGGAGGATACAATGAGAAGGAGCTGTCATCAGGTGTTAGCTCTTAGGAGTTCCACGCCTTCTCTCTCTCTCTCTCTCTCTCTCTCGCTCTCTACGGGCAGAGACGTAATGATAGACGCTACAGATTTGTAAAGCAACACGGAACTCAAGAAGCTCGTAATTCAGGTACTTCAAAAGTCCAACTTGTCTTTTTTGTATGGTGTTGTTACGTCCTCCGAAACATGTTTTGTTTTTCTTCAAGTGAAACTTCTTTGCCTGAGAGGGCTACAATTTTTCGAGCGTTACGAAAATTCCGATCGCATGAGGGTAATAGTTACATACGTATAGTGGGGGGAACCGGCAGAGGAAACGGCAGGGAAGAGATATAAATGACGCAGCATACTCGCATACTTGCGTAATTCCACACTTGCATACTTGTACATTTGTATGCTTGCACACTTTCATAGGTACTTGTAAAATAGAATACTTGCTTAATTGCCCACTTGAATGCTTGCACACTTGCATATTCTCACATTCGCATACTTGCGCAATAGTATAATTTAGCGTTCGCATTCTTACATATATATAATTTTATATATATAATTATATATATATTTATATAATATCATGTTCGACCTCAGCCAAAGAGAATCATCCAATCGCAAGTAAACTCCACGCACGCGTGTTTTTTTTTTTTTTTTTTAAGCTTCCTGTCAGTGGAATATTTTATTTAAATCCCAGAATACACGATAAATATCACTAAAAACGAAAGAGTAAGAAGTGAACGCTAAATGAAGCTCGAAATGTCCTATCGTACGTAACGATCGCCTTGTAGCCTTAGCAGCCTCGAAGAAGAAATATATGGGACATTTTGGTGACGTGACAAAATAGTAATTTGAATGCTTCATTCGTACCTGACATGTATTTTTATTAACGTACAGGATGTCAGATTTAATGCAGTTTTTTTTTTTACATATGCCATTGTGGTTTTTCACTGTTGGTCATGAAAAAATTCAGAAAAAAATCATGAAGATAAAAAATTTACTGAAAACAAGACTGAATCAGCTGATGTCGGGACAAACTGAACCAACGATGAAACTTAATAAGTATTGTGGAAAACACGACGACGACAGCATGGACAAATAATGTTCAACATATAAATATCTGCAATTTTACATGAATATATTTGTTCCATTAAAAAAATTACATCGTACAGTATTTATTTTTTCCCATTTGACACTTGGAAAGCTTTCAAAATAAGCCTTACTGGAGAAATCGTACGACCAATAAAAATTACGTTGGCTGAGGTGGTGTCGGATAGTGTTTCTTGGCACTGTGCCATTACAGAAATGGTATACAATTTCTGTTATAGCGGCGGTAATATGAGTAAACTTTCAAGCAATGTTAGAAATGGTCGTTTTCACACGTGCATGAAAATTCCTGTAATTTTCAAATGGTTACTGATTTGCTGCCACTCACGTGAAAGAATCTTGTATCAGAAAGTATGCCGCTGGTTGTGTTCCTTTCTAATCCAACATGCTGTGTGTCTGTGTAAGTTGTTTCGCACCAAAGCGAACATTTTGAAGCACCTGTTACAGAAATATTATTTTAAACTCCATCCGTATCCTTCCGCCGTATAATAAAGTACGTTGTCGCGGGCCAGAGACATTTATCCATGCGCCGATCATGCAAACAGTGAAACTGCCACAAACATAAATAAATATGTAATTATTAACACCGATTTTCACTATAATCGATATATATGTAAATCTTTACAATATTATGTAGTCGCATAATTGTGTGGTGCACCAATCAGCATTGTAAACGAGCATCACCAATAAACAGTTACAAAATTTTCTAACATTCGGATTTATAATCAATAAAAATAAAGCAAACATAAATTATTTAACCAATAAAATAAACACTGTTACGATTTATTAAAAACAATAATAATACATCGTTGTGTGGGAAACTACCGGATTCGTAAATGGATAGCCCAATTAAAGATTTTACTACACAGTTATATTGATTGCCAGTATTTACATCACTACAAATAATCTTCTAAAAATGCCTAGTAATCAATTACACTTAAAAATGTTTATTCCCCAGTCACTCAATTTTCACACACCGCACACCTCGCTGGGCCGCACATCTGGCACAACTCTTGCCGCAGCACTCCTCGTGGACCTCCGTCGCAGGACTCCGTCGCCGCATTCCTCCACGACCGTCGCACTTCCCTTCGCCGAGAATCCACTCGACTCTTCGCTTGGAACTCTCGCCGCACTCGCGGCACTCTCGCGCACACTCTCGCCCCGGAACTCAACCGCACCCGCGACACTATCGCACCGGACCTGAACTCTCCGCCCTGGAACCTTCGTCCAGGGACTTCGCCGCACCACCGCACACACGGCACTATCGCCCCGGAAACCCCGCCGCGGAAAAACTCCCCGACTCCTCACTCAACTCGGAGACCGGCGTACTGGGCTTATATAGGCCCAGGCGCCCTTCTAGAAGTCGCGAGCGCGGCTGGGGCCTCTCGCGCGCGCCGACCCGACGGAAGAAATCTCGAGACACGCGTCGGCGGCTCGCGTAACTCCGCAGCTATCAGGTGTCATGTTAACACCGCCGAGACAGAGAGCCGCGCGATGAAGCGGTTGGAAGGAAGGGGGAAAAGCGGCGACCCTTGTTATCTACCAGACGTACGCGCGGAACGTCTCACGTTGCGGCGGCCACGTGACGTCAGCGGCCGTGCGGGGCCACCAGCCAGCTCTGCACCTGCGCGCCGCGGCCCTGCTTACGTTTCGTAACAATACGTTACGATATGAAACCTTGCAAATAATTGTAAAATAAAAAAAACCCAAATTTAAAATTTCGTTAAAATTCTAAGATGCTTTACAAATGATGAAATATTTTTGGTTCAGAGGATAATCATTCGTTTTGTATTACTAAGTTGTAAAGTCAACAGTTTTCTGGAAAAAATACGAAGGTCATTATAAAATTCAAGAACGTTTATGTAGATAGTTTTATTTAAGATAATGAAACAAAAATTATTTTAAAACACATGATACCTTTGCTATTATTTTACTTAGTCGCCATACATATCTAAACTTTTTTCATAGCTAGACAATTAACGCCGAGTTATTCAGCCAGTCATTAAACGCAGTTCGTGGTCCCTTCCATCGAGACAAGTTTATCCAGTTGAATTTTTTTCCTCGATCCTTGATTTGAGTTCGTCAATCACAACTGAAGGTCGCCCCCGAGTGTTGTTCATCACGAATATTCGTTCGCCCGCCATTAAACATGATGCACACCATTTCCAAACTGAAGCTTCATCATATTACCATACGCCTCGGTCATCTGTCTGTAAATTTCGATAGGGCGGACGTTTTTCGCGTTCAAAAAGCGTGTAACACTAAGAACCTACCACTTGAGGAGAAAGGGGGGGGGGTTAGAGGTAGGGGAGAACTGCACGGTTCGTCACATTAAAAAGTTCTTTACTTTTAGAATAACCCTAGTAGTTGCTCCTTAAGTACTTACAAAAACAAATGTATACTCATACGTCTGGTCATGACAACAATGGTTGAATAATTAATCATTTAAACTACTGGGCAAAAAAAAAAAGACTAATTCGATACGGCGGCCACCTATTTTCCGTACATACAATACCATACAATCAAATCATTATCGGAGTGGAAATTGAGGGCTGTGAATACAATCGGCGTTCGAATGTCGGCGTGTAATTTTCAGTCGTGAAGTCATGGGCGCAGAGGCTGAGTGACACGTCCCTGAACTTCCGCGACGCACGAGGTTTATTTTTTGTTCGAGGTGCGTCCTTCTTCCGCGTGCGCTCGACGTGGTTGGATAGCCCGCCGCTAGAGACCTCTGGCGTGCGCCAGACGGCCGAGTCCACTCGTGTTGCGGGGGGGGGGGGGGGAACAATAAATAAACTCGCTGAATCCAAACACGCCGTTTCGTTTCCAGGGGGCTCGCCTAAGCTGCGGCCACACAGGGCGCTATGATCAGTGGCGGATACAGAGGATTTCAGAGTAGCCAGAGAAAAAAAATGTCTTAAAATTTACTAAATTTGAATTTAATCTATTAATCTACTCACACTACACATAACATCCAACCACCAATTTTTTAGATTCTACAAGAAATTCATTAATAATATTAAAATATTATATTGGTTTCAGAAACAATCATTTTTGTCGGCAATATTAATGTAGCAGACAACTGGTTTTTCGGGGGGGGGGGGCACTTTCCCCTGGTGACTCCCCTTGGATCCGCCATTGGCTATGATCGCTATGCTCGCGATGTTCGCTTCACCAGTTAAATACAGCCAGCTGCATCTCGGGGTGTCACTGGCCACACGAATTTGTGTTCGCTGTGTTGGCGATCCTGGCGACGTAGCCGGGTGTTTGATTCTCGGCTTTTTTTATTTTTTTATTTTAACGTCGCTGACTTTGCGCAAGCGCAGATAAGGTGAAACATCTGTTTTCGCGCGGAATTGTACCGAACTTCTGCGTTTGATTTTTATGACGTTCAAATTTTTCTCAGTATTGTGCTTTGAATAGTCATGTCGAAAGTTCATTGAAGGATTAGAAAATATCCATGTTTATCGAATAAATAGAAGGAAGAATAAATAAGACAGTACATGCAGGACATTTCCTTGGGATTTGATTTCAAAAGAATGCTAAAAAAACTTAGTTCTATTTATCCTGAAATGATCCATAAATATGGTTTCGTCTTGGCAAGCAGCCTGCTTCATCAAATGATGAAATTGTTCAAATAGGTAGTTTTGTTTCTAGATTAACTTCATGAACCCATTTCTTTTTTACGTTTACGTACTGTTGAGAGCCAGCAGAATATTATCATCACTTGAATTGCTGCGGGTTTCGTCTTTCCAACATCGCGAACTAGACTGATCTGTCTGGACATCATGTGCAGTGAACAAAAAGAACATCGCGAACACAACGTGGCCTTCCGTGTGGCCTCGGCTTTAGTCAGGGGTGTGTTTGGGTTAGTGGTGCGGGATGATAGGGCGACGCTCGCTGGTGCTTCTAACGCGGTATCGCCTCTCTGGACTGGCGCGCAGTCTTCTCTTCGTGCACGGGGAAACTATTATAACTGTGAGGTAACCATAACATTATATGGGAAATGAAGTCACAAGGTTTAATACAAGTCCCTTGAGTGCTTTCGAGAATACGTACCTGGTGATTCATAACTAAAAATTATTCTGAACACATGCTCAACTGTTCACGGCAAAGATCACACATTGAGAGATTTGAAAGGCTATAATATAGTGTCTTATGAGAGTATAATTGCAGTTGTAGTCATTCCCAATACTAATTCAATACTTAAATAGCAATGACTTGTGGCAGCCAGTCAATTTTAATTTAAGGCTTTTAACGAAGCCACATTTTGAATATAAAACGACGGACAATTTTTATGGCGAAAAATATGGTTACACCCAAGACGGAATATTTAGTTTTTTTATCCCTCATTATTAAGGTTCTTTAAAACAATTAACTAAACTCTTAATTTAATTTTTTTTTAAATAATTAGGAGTATTTTAGTACTCGCCAGTGATGTGTAACATCAAACCTCGGTAACGAGCAAATTCGTGTATTATCATGTTCCAAATACAAATATGATTCGAAACTCAGGCCTCGGACACAAAATTTAACGTAGGATTCGCTAAGATAATGCCTAGTGTGATAAATATATACGCGAAATGTGTTTTGTTGACGCGAATGACACGTAATTTCCGAACCCGCTGTTACAATTAGCTGCCGGAGCAGCTACGTCGATTGTCGAGTCATTCGATTTGCAGACATAAAATTTAAACTATAATGAAACGGTTCCGATAAAAGCGCAGAAGACTTGAACATATCTGGACCTGATTTTCGACCAGAAATTTTATTAAAATACGTTCCATCTTGTTAAAGTTAATTAAAAAGTTACTTTTGTATTTGTGAACTTTGGTTCGCTCCATCCGCCACAGGTAGCAGCACTGTGGTTGTTACGCATTACCGATCCATGCGACTTCGTTCCATTCACGAAATTTCTCCCACCTAATGCCGAATACAGACAGCTAAGATGTTACACATAAAACCAAATCCATGAACTATCAACTTATGTTACATTATACTGATTTAATTTGAATCACCAAAAAATAATAATGGGGGAAGCGAGTACTTTTGGAAGTTACACTTACTTGGCGTAGTAAAAAACTAACTTTTATTTGCACGCACATAATTAATTGAAATAAAATAACAAAATTACTGGAGTAATATTATAAATACGGTTGGTAAAATATAAATTCAATCAAATTTAAAAAAAATTAAATAACTGCTCGGTATTCAATATCAATATAAATATGCGAGTAAAATAAATTATTTAATTTAGTACCGGTAACATATTTGAGAATTTATAATTATTTACTTACTAACAATGTAATAATTTATAATGCAAATAAATTTCACATACGGGATCATAACATCACTTAAACAATACACTTGAAAAATAAACCTGAAAAAGTGAATAAAAAAAATTTATATCACAATATTCACGATAAATTATTTTTTTTTAATGTGATATGTACCAGAATTTAATATCAATAAATAAAGTATAATTTTTATAAGCACAATTGTAATTTTTATTTGTATGTTGCCTTTGTTTCATTTTGTGAAAATTTCATTTAATGGTGGGCGCGCATCGTAAAAATTCACTCTCATCTTCAAAACGCGCTTAAAGAATAACTTCGCTTCGCGGAACGGTAGCGAACACGAAGCGATTCCAAGGAGAACGGAACGTTTCGTCGTGGGCGGCATCGAGGTTTGTCTGGCGGGGAGGTGGAGGGGTGTTGAAAGATACGAGGCGCTATTAGCGTATCCTCATTACGTGGCCCCGCCGTGTCTGCAGGGCTCGCCCGTAAATTGCAATCAACGACCGCCGAGGGCGCCGCCTTACAAAAGGCCTTCGCGAACCGTTTAGGACGGCTGCGCGGCACGAAGAAGGTACAGTTCGTTTACGCTAACTATGGTCTTTCTTAAATTCATACTTCTTTAGGCGCATTATGAAAAAAATCATGAGAGTGAATTTTTGTGATGCGCGCGCACCATGGAACGAAATTTTCAAGGGATTAAAAAAAGCTACATACAAAAAAAAATTATGTCTGCTTTTAAATCATATACTTGAATGATTGATATTGAATTCTGGTCCATATAATTGAAAACATGTGTTTATTGTTATTAGCGATATAAATTGTGTTTATAAACATTTACAAATTTATTTTCATGTGATTATTTAATAATAACGTTATACTTTCTAATGCAAATAAATTATACATACGGGATCATAACCTCACTTATATAAATATAAAAAATCAATAAATTAGACTAATTTTCTGCATATTTATTGATTTTCATTATTAATCAAAATTTCTGTCTATTATTTTACTAAATTGAATTATTAATTTTATACACGTGTTTATATTGATATTAAATAATGAGTATTTATTTAAAAAATTTCGATGTGATTGATTTTATTATTTACTATCCGAATTTATAACATCACTCTAGTACTTTTATTATATTATTTCTATTACTTATTTACATGCCAAATTAAAGTTAGTTTGTTATTACGCCAAGTAAGTATAACTTCTAACGCACCTATATAAGTACACGAAAACCCAATTTTTAATAACATTTTTCATTTAAAATGGGTACGAGGCCGCCACGCACGACAGAAGTGACGCTTCAATAATTCACTCTCTTGATAAAACTATGCCTACAATAAAGTACACAATAGGAGTTAACATTTATACAGTTGTCTGATTCTCTACCTCTTCACCATCTAGAGCCCCACTCAGGTACGTTACACTTTTCGTTACGCTCTACGAGTAATTGCCTCGGCTTACACTACCGACTGCAAAAAGGTTTTACTTGAAAAAAAAAACTCTCCGTCGGCTGGTGTTTCGTTCAAACCTGCCTAGTGTTAAATATTAAAAAAGAGTATACTTTATCAATTCTTTTCGCTGCGTGAACAATCTGATGATAGGACCGAATGAGAATGAGAAACGAGATTATGTGTCTTAGTGGGAGTTATTGTAAACATTCTTATCTAACCTTGCCTCTCTCGACAGGAATACTATAGTGTATGCACTACTTAACCTTAGCCACTCCAAAGCATCGTCCAACCAGCTTCTTTTCGTCGGCTCATTTCGGTTCCTCGGATGAAACTATAAAGAAATTTTACGTAATTTTCATCATATCAATAGTTACTTAACAATTTCAGAAGAGAGTAGAAAATGTCTAACGTGTCTGGAAGCGGCAAATGCTGAAGATATTATTAAATTCTTTGGAATTTTGTGAAAACTACTTTCATGTTCAGTGCATATCGTTGAAAACTGCAGAAAAACTTCGAAAGTTTGGATTAAAGAAAGACGCTTGGAAATGTTCGTCACCAGTTACCGGCACTGCAAAAGGTTGTTCAAAAAATGGAATCCTTGGGAAACAGTGTAAAATTTATTTCCGATGAGTATGAAGGTTTCATTTTACCATAAAAATAATCTAGGAAAAGAACACCCAACTATAGAAAGAAAATGAGTTTTTAAAAATGTCGATCAACCAGCTGGAAGAAAGAGTGGATGAAACTTGAACATTAAAGCTGAAACATGAACTTTGAAATTGTTTGAATGACTGAGACAAGAGGCGAAAACTGTTGCAGTAGTAAGTGAAACAGCTAAAACTGTTGGCATAGTCGCAGGCGATAAGGATAGCCAAGTAGCTCATAGACTACCCAGAATCCTAGGCTGGTCTCTTGTATTTAAGTTAACTGTTGTTTTTGGAAAAAAAACTACTTTTCTTAGGTTTTTTAATTATTTATTTGTAATTATTTCCATTTTTAAAAATGCTTACTTCAGTGAAAATACACAACGTAGATTAAAGTGACTAGATACGCTCACACACAAGTTTGTATATGTGAAATCTAAATTTCCTGTTTAATTTAGTGAATTAGTGTCAAAATTGTAAAAAAAAAAAACAAAAAAAAAAAACTATCCAGGTAATCTTAAATAATATCTATTATTTGCAATATAACAAATCGTTCAGCTCCAACTTCGAAGGCGTGAACAGCCTTGGAAACTACACTCTGGAACGCAAGTTTTCATGATGAACCTGCAAATGAAGTTTGTTCAGTCGAATTTTGGTCTCGCCTCGTACAGAACCCGTCGTCGGCTGTTCGCTCGCGTGAACCTGAGCCAACTGTGCAGCGTGCTAGTCTGGAGTCTCGCCGCAGGGGGTCGCGGCTGTAAATAGCTATTTGCTACTTGCTGCAGTCGAGACACTCGAGACAAAGAGGCGGGTGTCTGGATCCAGAAGTGCGATAGCCCGCGACGACGCCCCTGCAAGTCGCTCCCGCGAGGGGAACCGGTTGCAGCTGCGAGAATGCACGCGGCCTCTTGCCTCCAGACTGGTTCGACGCATCCTACTGTTAAGTGCACGCGAACACATGTCGGCGAAAGTAGTCGTTTTCTTCCTTTCAACGTCAATTGATTAGAAAAAAAAAGTTAAAATTTAACACGAAGCAAAAAAGAAAAGAAAAAAAACATTTAAGCGAGACTTTCAGAAATGTGTATGTCAATGTCCGAAAATAAACAAGATGTGTACGTCTGATAACTGTAAAATTTAAAACACGTTGCATGACACGGACTATAAAGGTACGTTAGAACATACATGAGTAAGACCACATTAAAGTAAGTTATGTTGTAGCCTAGACGTAGGCCATTTTTATGTAGTAAAGGAACGAGACCATATAACTAACTTGAAAGTGTGTGTGTGTGTGTGTGTTTGCGTTTGTTGTGTATTGCTTTCTGTGGTAATTCTGAGTCGCCGAGACAAGAATAATGACGGGATTATAATTCACAATGTTCATAAAAGAACTGTTTTGACTTTTTACAACCAATCATACCAAATTGAAGGTAGGCCTAAACTAACCTAGTTTTTTTTATAAATATTCAATATGTGCATCTTTAGTTAGGCGGCACACATTCAATTATTCCCACACTTTGGTTAACACGTCCGAAGTAATGGAAGCAATAGCCTCTTCAATTCTGTGTCTAAGCTCTGGAAAATCATTAGGTAGCGGTGTAACGTACACGATCTTTTATAAAGCCCTAAAAGGAAAAAAAATCGAAAGGTGTTGTATGTCAGGTGAACGTGGAAACCAGCGAAAAATAGCTCTGTCGTCTCGGACCATTACGACCAATCCAACGGTCGGGGACTTCGACGTTCAACCACTCTCGCACTAAGATATTCTAGCGGGGAGGGGCATAATCCTGTTGCCAAATAATGTTTGAATGTTCACCCTCCACTAATTGGGGAAAGAGCCATTCTTTTCGCCCTGCAAGCGAGAAAACAAAAAGCCGTATTCGCGCATGCGCTTATCTAAGACTGTTTTTAGTTACTCTTTAATTGTGACCTTGAATCGATACTCCACAAGGCCTACAGTCGATACTATTGCAATTTATAACTGGATCGTTCTTTACAGACCTACTGTATAACAGCTCCATTGAGACATATCGGGTCGTACCTGGGGAAAGACAACGTCGGGGCTCACTGAGTCGTACACTGTAAAGTACCTACACGTCAAGGCTCACTGAGTCGAACACGGGGAACTACACGTTGAGGCTCACTGAGTCGTACACGGGGAAGTACACGCCGAGGCTCACAGAGTCGTGCACGGGGAAGTACACGCCGAGGCTCACAGTCGTGCACGGGGAAGTACACTTTGAGGCTCACCGAATCGTACACGGGGAAGTACACGCCGAGCCTCACAGAGTCGTGCACGGGGAAGTACACGGGGAAGTACCTGGGGAAGGCCATCTTGAGGTCGGCTCTGAGCTTGGCCAGCAGCTCGGACACGCTGGCGAACTGCTTGAGGCTCATCTCGCCGCCGGGCGGCGCCGGGTTGAGACCCGGGTGGCGGTAGTCGCGGGGCGGCGGCGGCGGCTCGGCGCGCTGCTTGCCCGGGGCGGGCAGCGTCCTGCTGCGGGCCTCGGCCGGGGGCGGCGGCGGCGCGGCGGCGGGGGCGGCGTACAGCGCGGGCGCGGGCGGGCGCCGCCCCCACTTGCGCAGCGACAGCGCGTAGTCCTCGGGGTTGTAGACGGGCGGCCGCAGCAGGTCCTGCGGGCAACCATCGCCATTACCGCACACGTGAAATTAAATACATCGTCGGCTGACTATAAAAACTTCTTAAGTCTGAATTTTGAGACTTTGAAGTTTTAGATGACTTTGGTTCGTAAATAACTTACACACAGTCCTGTAAAAACTCTAAAGTCGAATTATGAATGCAAGGACATTTATAGTACTTATTTTAAACTCCTACATCTTTTTCTTCATTTCCTTGTTCAATACATACTATGTCTTAAAAATTACACTGTTTTTCACAATGAATTTTCTTTCTTTATAATTAAATATAATTTATATTGACATGTTTATTTATTACAGCATATCTTTATTTTCCTTTATATCCTAAACAATACGTTTTGTGCCTCTCCTGCAAAAACTTTTGTATTGGAAGAGCTTTTTATAGTAAGCCGACGATATATTGAACTGAATTTTTCCCCTACCTAGCATTAGTAAAGTTCAAGTAAATTAATGATGAAAATTGCCTACATTTATATTAATCTGAATATTTATGGCATGGATAGCTCCACCTACCAAATCACAACAGGCCTGGCGCGGCCGTCTAGGAAAATCCCACAACTCCTCCCGTCAAACATGACCCGTGGCTTGTCAACTAACCCCAGACTCCTCGCAACCAGCGCGTGTGTGAGAAGGGGTGTCTCGTGCTACCACGCCTGACCTGTGATACGCAGCTGATGTGTCAATAACTTGCCGGCGACAACAGGAGTTCCATAGGAATTCGGGCGTCACACTCGATGCAACGCAATGCATTTTTTTTAGACAGCCTTAAAATTATTCGTTTTACGCTAATGCAGACATGCATTACTTTCATAAAGTAATTCGCCAAGACGAAAGAAATGAATAATTATAAATCCACTCTTTTGATACTGAGTTAAAATCCTGTTAACGATACAGTTAGGAAAAAATATATTGCCATTAAAAAAAGCGTTGTAGGTAATCCAAATTTTTCAAAAGCTTGGCTTGCCGAGGCAATCTTACTACGCTGAAAGTATTTCCTTGTTCAGAGGGAAATAAAAAAAAAAGTTTCCTTAACATGGATAAAGAAGACTGGATAATAGCCGGGGAACCTCAAAGGGAGAAAAAAAATTCAATCGAACAGTGAATGTGGTTTCGATGTAATCCATCTGCTGGAAGCAACGGCAGCGGCGAATGACGTCACTTAACGCGGATGCGTGAGTTTGCAACGTCTCCAATGGCCAGTTCCGCCATTCTGCCCTTTCGATCCACGATCACGTTATCCTTTATAAATAATGATCTAAGAGTTTTGTAAGGTGTGGCACAGCTGGCCTACCCTCCGAAGCCGTACAGAGTGCGGCCCTGCCTCTTCAAGGCGTACACGACGTCCATTGCGGTGACGGTCTTTCTCTTGGCGTGCTCTGTGTAGGTGACCGCATCGCGGATCACGTTTTCCAGGAACACTTTGAGCACGCCTCGTGTCTCCTCGTGGATGAGGGCCCGAGATGCGCTTCACTCCACCGCGCCTGGCCAGCCTGCGAATGGCCGGCTTGGTGATGCCCTGGATGTTGTCACGCAGCACCTTCCTGTGACGCTTAGCGCCCACCTTTCCCCAGACCTTTTCCGCCCTTTTCCGCGCCCGGTCATGTTTGCGTGCTCCTGTTTCAGCTGGGAAAGATGTGACTACACATGCTTCGCTTGCGTGAAGTGAACCCGAAGTTCATGAATTTCCAATCTGCGACAACCGGCGGCAACGGTATCGAACGAATAATAGGTGCGTTGTTATTGGTGGTCTGGTACGATATGAAGTCGCTACGTTGTGTTATTGGGATGAAAATTCCATGGGGTACCACATTTCCTCATTTATGGTAAAGTGATCATTTCGCTAAAGTTTTTAAAAAAAATTAAACTTTCACTTTATTAAGAATACTGATAACAAATCATTCGCGTTGGAAGATTTTTTACCGAATAGATAGCTTAGAAAGTGTCCGATGGAAAGCGAATCGTCGACTGGTAAATTACATCTTCGGTGCCAATCCAATCACTTCCGGACGCCGTGTACGGAACCGGAATGTGTCCGGAAGAAATTAGTGAGATTGGGAAGGGGGGGAGGGAAGATTTAGGGTGGGGGGGGGGGGGGTTAATAAACCCTCTTTTCGTAAACATACACCACTGTGATATGTTAGGCGGTTTTTCAAATCACGCGGGTTTTTTTTTTTTTCCCCCTCTGAAGCTCTGCACACCGTATGTGCGGCGGGGACCATAAAAGGCTGATTTCGCAACAAGTTCCTTTGGGATTCGCGTGTTGCGTGTCTCCTTCTCTAAAAGCCTCACGGCTCGTGCGTGACTCAGATCTTTTGTTAAAGGAAATCGCATGGATAGACGTGTCAAGTAGCGTGGACACTGATGTGATAAGTTATTGTTCGGCGGCGTCGTGATCGGGACGTCGAGTACTCTCTTGGCCGCGGACTCCGTCTCGGCGATAAGGCACTGACATAATGTACCACCGCGGAACTCCAGGAGCCTCAGCGGTACAGTCCGTGCGCCTCCCCTGCGGTACAGTCCGTGCAGCTCCCCAGGGACTTGGCCGGGAGGGAGACCCGAGGAGTCCTGACCCCAACCCTCCAACCATTAAAAGAAAAAACAAATGATTGTCTGTAAAGTCGGTTTACGGACGACAGTTTAACGTGACAGAGTCATAACAAAACGTTGATGAAATGATTGCATACTTTTATGAATAAAAATTGAATCATTTTTTATTGAATTATCACTATTTTGTATGGATGCAAAGAAGGAGTGAAATGAAATCTACAATTTAATTGATAAATTTACTTTTATCTGCACTCATTAATTCAAATATGTTTATTACTTTAACGAACAGATTATTTTAACTACAACTTTTATACATGTTTGCTATTTAACTTCTTCCAATCTGTGTTATTCTGCTGAGGATAGGACGATGATAGGAAAAGTAGGAAACGAATGGGAGTGTTTCAAGTTTGATGTGCCACGAAAAAGTCAAATCGATGGTTGTTCCAATCGAGTGGAAGAGAGATATATGCGGCGCAAGCGTACAATGAGCGTAACGGGACACACCGCAACGGGACAATGTGCGTAACGGGACACTTTTTCGTGCGTGCAGCCGGCGTTGATCGATTTATTAGACGTCACGTCAAAAAATTAAACTAGTGAAGGTGTGAAAAATAAGGCGAATAAAAATAATATATCTACAATATCCATGATGTGACGTAAAAAAGTTACGACGTATACGTATGTCCATTTAACCTAATTTTATATATAGGTGTATATCAACATAAAATCATAATTTTTGGGACCTTGAATATGTATATTATTTAGGTAATACCATAGTAGTGTAAGTTTGATTTCTGTACTTTGTCAAATAATTTTTCAATATTGTATGTAATTTTTTGTATTGTAAGGCTATTTAAAATATGTCTTTTTATTTGTAATTTGAACATTGAACCCTATAGTATTTCTTTAAATACAGTACGAGAAAAAAAGTACATTTAAACACTGAAAATTACACAGCTCATGAAAAAATATTAATTTGAAAATTTGCAAATAATGTTCACGGATGAAAAACCAGTAATACCTGGTAAGTTTACTGCTGTAGAGAAACGTTTTGAAGAGTTTGGGAAAAAAAAAAGGGGGGGGGGGGGCGCTATTCACAATTTCTGCCCCGGGCGAAGGAAAGCCTAGGCCCGTCCCACTTAAAACAGTTATCGTATTCGTGCCTGGTAAAAAACTGGTTCTCTATACAAGAATTAATATGTTGGCAAACTAATGTCGCGTGGAATTTGCTTGACATACTGCTGCCTCGCAGAACTTTAATCTGATTGATGGCAATTGTAGTTCCTGACAGTTAAGTTAATGAATAACACTTTTTTTTCTTTCACGCGTGTGTCACGGTGTAAAAGAGTGTGGTACAGTGCGGGCCAGAAGTCTTGAGAGCTTTCGCTTTTTTTGTTTCTCTTAGAGTGCTATACCCGTTTCAAATATGTTGACCATGAAGTACTTAGCGAGCGACGGAACCAAGCAAATAAGCACAGAAAATCCAACAATGAGGATTTTAGAACGTATGATATGTCGAGTTGGCACTATTTGGTTCCGAAGGCTCCGCCTGATGTGTTTGGCTCTGCCGGTCCGTTCCAAGCAACGCGTCTTCATAGATCTATAAGGGCTTAGATCGCAAGACGTTTGGACCTCACTTTATTAACAAATATTATTTAATCCGACAGTTTCGTAACCACGGCCGTGCCGCACTAAGGGATTTTCCTGAATTATAGAAGAAATTAAGTTTTAAACACTAAATACCATTTTTAAAAAATGTTAGCGAGTCTTTCAGTACTCGCCAGAGATGTGTAACGTCTAACTTGGGTGGCGAGCAAATTCACGTGTTCTCATTTCGCAAATACAGTTATAATACGAAAATCGGACACGAAATTTAACGTAGAATTCTTAAAAGTAAAGCTGAGCGTGATAAATATATCAAGTTGTGTTTTCAACTTCATAACGCACCCACCGCTAGGATTTGCTACCGCAGCAGCTTTTTTTTAAAAAAAAAAAAAAAAAAAAAAAAAACCGGCTTTGGACCTGATTTTCGACAAATTTTTTTATTAAAATACCGCCAATATGGTTAAAATTCCCTAAAAACAGTGAATACTAGAAAGTTTCCCTTTGCACCAGTGAACTTCGATTCACGCCATCCGCTACAGATGGCAGCACCGTGGTTACACATTTCCGTTCCATTCACGAAAATTACTCCTACTACATGCTGTATCCTACATTTTACACGTCAAAAAAAAATTATGGCGGTTGTGGCCAATAAGTGCCCGACCAAATTCCCTCCTCCTAACCCTCCCCTCGAACGAGAGCGGTTCGATGGGTGCCGGACCACAGAAAGTTACCGGACTGTGTTCGGCCGCGGCGCGAGCAGGAAAGAGCGGACTTTTTCCCGGACAGACCGGAGCGCGACCTTGCCCGGGCGGCCTGGCGTGGGTCGTAATGAAGTCACTCCCCGATCGAAGACCAGGGCCGGACCTCCGGGGGCGGCCGCCGAACACGTCTGGCGCGAGTGGTCTGTGTTATCTGCTGCGATCTCGTCCCGGGACCCGCTCTCCAGGCGCAGACATGGCGGGAACCGTTTTCAAAACCCATCAAACACAACCTCTCCTATGTTCAATAATGTTCGCAGGCTTTCACGGCCATTGTCTGAAGTAGCTTGGCTTCTGGGTTGTAGCCGTGTCCTTGGCGAATAATTCACCGACGTAGGTAACTGCTCCCTGATGATGGCGACTGCAATTTCGACCGAAACGTCGGTGAATTATTCACCAAGGACACGGCTACAACCCAGAAGCCAAGCTACTTTCTTATTATTTTTTTTACTGTTCACTCGGAAACTATATTTGGACAGTAGCCTTGACTTAAACGTGAAAGAAATACAGCGTTAAACGTAAAACCGTGTTAAACGTAAATATAAAATAATGGCATGTAACAGGACTCACCTCCTTAAATGCCTAAGACAGCAAATACACTTACGTGGGCGAAATTTTGTCAGGGAAAGGAAAAAATTCAGTCCAGACGAACACAGTGGGTCTGGAAACGAAGCTGCAGTTGCAACGAGACAGAATATACAGATGCAAAATAATTGTGTGTGCCTGGAGTCTACGCGCTGGCGCATTTCGACAGTTGCGCCATGTTCATGTTCTGTGTAACATCTTAGCTCTCGGTAGGAATAATTCCGTGAACGGAACGGATGTCCCGTGGAACGGAAATGTGTAACCAGAGAGTGATGCCATCTGCGACGGATGGAACCGAAACCGAAAATTCACACAAATCCAAAAATAAACTTTAAAGTATTAACTGTTTAATGAATTTTATCAAGTTGAGCGGTATTTTAATTTTTAAAAAATTCTATTCGAAAATTAGGTCTCAAGCTTTGATCGGTGCCGTTTCGTTATATATAGTTTAAAAATGTCGGTCTGCTGATCAAATTATGCAATAGTGACGTAGCAGCTCCCTCAACGAATCCTAGCGGCGGGTGCGGAAACTGAAGTGTGATTCGCGTCAAGAAATGCAGTTGAAAACACTTTTTGCGTATATATTTATTACGCTCTGGCATTATTTCAAAGAATTCCGAGTTAAATTTCGTGTGAAGAGTTTCGTATTAGGTATTAGTAAGATATTCTTGCAACATGAAAACAAATGAAATTGCTCGTTACCAAGGTTAGATGTGGCGAGTAAAGAAAGACTCACGTGTTATTTTTTTTTGGTTCCAGATTCTCAAACACAAGTGCTTCCTACAGTAAGACTATATAAGTTCATGTAAAAGCATTAACCAACAACGGTATGTCTACAGCACAAATTGAATTTCTAGTGAGAGAAAATGACCTATAGTTATTCATACAGGAACTTTTTAACAATGAACGATCGCTTGGAATCTATCAATTATTACGCCTAACTGAATTGCGTACATAGTAATTATTTAAAGTGATATTTTCAAAAGGAATAATAGTGGCATCATTTATATGTTACTTTATACTTTGTTTAGTATTTCTCTCCGTAATGTTGTTCTGCAGTTTGCTGTGATATTTTCTACGTGTGCTCTGTTTAAAATCACGACAAATCGTAAACTGATATGGTGCTGGTTTTCGTGTCTGAAATTTAAAAAAAAATAATTTAAAATATAATAAAATAGACTGGTAGCACAGAAGCCTATTTGACAACAAAATTTGTAAGAAAAATGTATACGACGCATATAATGTAAAACAATCGTATAAATTCTCTAATATATATTATATAAATAGTATATATTATAAAAATATATAAAATATATTATATAATATACATAATTATTATACATGCACATATATTCCACACTTTGGGTGATTGTTTGTGTGTGTGTATATATATATATACACACACACACAATAACCCAACAGGTTGTGGGAGCCTGGTCTGCTGCATCATCTATTCTACGTCTGCACTTCACGTGCGGGGAATTAAGGGGGGGGGGGGTGTCCCCTCCCCACAGGATGCGGTCCCCTCGCTGAGGACATAATCGCTAGTCCTCGCGGCACCCAGGAGTAGCGTTACCCCCCCGGCCGCGAGCTGAATGCCGAAGCCAAGGTCAGTGTCAAGGACCTGCGCTCCAGAGAGGTCGAGTCGCGCCGGAAGGCCTCCTCGCCGGCTGACGGGGACCCTGATGGAGCAGCGGCTGTTTCAGTTCATGGACATAACGTACACTGGCTGCAGCGATACCGCCCTCGAAGACCGGGCCACGCGGACGAACCGCATAAACGGAGGAAAAACCGAAAATCAGCTGATGTCAAATATTCCCCGTTCCAGGTCGTTATTTTATATTTACGTTCCCACGCGGTTAAACTTGCCGACGTTTTTAAGCCTTTTTTTCGTAAGAAATACTCAATATTATCTCGGAATACGTGTTTCATAAATGCAAAATAACCATAGCCAAATGTCGTACAAAGTTACAATATCTTTCTTGCAGTAGGTATTTCAAACTATTTCGTGGCAACTGGTTTCCAAATGAAACTTCTGTAATATATATTAATATTTTTGATGTGTAGGTCGTAAAGGTTGGCGCAAGGAAAGATTCTCACGGGCGGCCATTTTTTTTTTCCTTCCTGAAATGGATGTCGTCAGTTCGCGTGTCGTCGCTCACCGTGTGTCGCCACTCGTCCCCATAGACTCTCGTTTGGAAGGAGGGGGGGGGGGGGGGGGAGCGCCGAATGATGTAGTTGTTTCGTTCTTCCACTTTCACTCCTCCTCCGCAGGGTCTCATCCAAGGCGTCCATTTCCAACCACATTTCAGAATTTCCCCGATACATGCCAATGTATCATCACTGCGTGGATACAGCGTGTTGAACATGCTACGCCTGTACCCTAACATGTATTCCTAGTGCACGATGGGATTCGGCCAGTCCCATAAGTTTTTTTTTTTTTTTTTTAGGGAACGAACGGAATTTGGAGTAGTATCCGCTACCGATCTGTTGCCTAAATTCCGCGCATGCGCAAAGCTCACTTTTTCCGTTGATTTTCGTCCAGATGGCGGACATGCGTCTGGAGCCATTAACTCGTATATATTAAATTTCGTGAACATCGGGGGAGATACCAAACTTATTGGCGTGCCAAGTTAAACTTTATGATAGTAAAACTACCATGGAATATATTGTTACGATTTACAATGTGAGGAGAACTGGGTTCGTAAGGGATAGATAGCCCAATTAGGTTTTATTGCAGTTTATTGATTGCTAATATTTACATTAATAATAAATAATTGTACTTAAAAAGTCCAATCACAATCACTGGCACTTAAAAAAAATGTTTATTCTCAATGTAATACTGCGAACATTTTGTTTTAACGATACACGTAAATGCACAAATTTTAGTAATACACGTAACTTAAAAAATAATTATTTCAGTTCCATTTATATGCATAAGAGATTATACGTTGTGGTGCACGAGGCTGAAAAAAAAAAATGACAATGGTGTTCGTGACGACGGACCCGGTGCCAGCTGTCCGTCAGCCCGTCCGTCCGTCCGTCCGTCCGTCCGTCCTTGCTGACGGATGTACTGACGGACGACTTCCTCCTCGGTCCTCGCCTGACGGACCGTCGTCGGCTTCACGGACTTCGGCCCTCGGACGTTACCCCCTGCGGCGGCGTGGGCTGCCAAACCGCCCAAGCCCCCCCCCCCTCCCCTACCACCACCCCTCCCGAAAAGTCATCGGACCGTCGTCGGGTTCGACGACCCCTCGGCGTTAGGAAGTCCTGCCCGCGCACTGGGGCCGGGTGCGTCTGCGCGCATCAGGTGTCGCAGCCGGCGTCGTGTCTGGGAGGCCCGTCCTGCAGTGTCACGGACACGGACACGGACACGGACACGGACACGGACAGCCCCTACAACAGCACGCAGACGGAGACGGACCCGTCCGCATCATCCCGGCAATGCTGAGCTCTTCCGTTTAACGTTGCTCATCTGCGCGACCAACAGAAGCCGAGTAATTAGCTGCGGTGGTGGCCATGTTTGCTTACGTTATGAATACGTTAAGAATGTTTTAAAAGTACAAGAATATCGAGTGTTCTGTAATTTGCTTTGACGTTTATTTTTTATTACATGTTTACGTAAATTCCGCCCGCGCTATGATCTAGAAGCATAATATTATTTTTGCATTAAATTAATATATCGTGACCTCGAAATGGTATCTAATCGGTTGCCATTTGTTTTTACATTTCCGTGAATTGTGGAAGCAGGCAGACGCAAAAGTGAAATGTCCCGTGAGATCCGGCTCCATTTCCCTGCCATCGCAGAACGGACCTAACTGAGACTAAGGGCGCGGTTACACGGGAGTCTGAACTACTTCAGGTGAACATGTTCAGCTGTTGAGTGCGGTTACACACAGTCTGAACATGTTTCGTTCGAGGCCATTTCTCATTTAACTTAAACAGGTTGGCAAAGTAGTTCAGATCGACATATCTTCTACATTAGCCTCTGATTGGCTGGTTAGAATATAAACAGTCTTTTGCAGAAATTCTAGATGGAAAGTGTTTCTGGCACAAGTTCGAGTAATATTTTACCGAATGCAACAAAAAAACCAACAGATAATTATACATATTTTTTAATTTATCCTGACCTTAATTTTCTTAAAACTGAGATAGGTACTCTCGCTCAAAAAATAATAAAAAATAAGTTTAAAAATTTTACTGTGCATGTTTGAATTCCCGATTTGTAAAAAAATATTGAGCAATATGTAAACACATTTCATTTCTGCTGATAATGCTGTATAAACAAGTGAGAAAATCCCGCGTTTTCTGGATGCAATTAAAAAATAGAGATCAACAACACAGTCATTCGTTGACAGTAGACAATCGGTTTTAGAGCTAAACACACTTTTCAGCAACTACCGTGTAACCGCACACTTTCGCGTTTGGAAACGTGTTTACTTAAACATGTTCACCTGAAGTAGTTCAGGGTCCCGTGTAACCGCGCCCTAAGAGCAGGGCAGGGCAGTAATGCATAACTGAGCAACACAGGGTTTGGCTACGTCTGCGTTTCCAACATGGTAACCGGTTAAAGATTCTTTTTTTATTATTATTTCTTCAGTTCGTGGTCTGCACGATGTCGGTTAGAAGCCCAGAATGTTGGCCTGAAGTGTATAGTGTTTGCACTGTGGGAACATATTTAAATGACTTTACTATATGGACGTGACTGGGTTTAACCACGCCACACCATGCCAACTCGTGACAATTTCTAGCTCAATGACGTCACACGTACCCTGCTCCTCTCTATCCACAAACATGGACCTGACGTACACAAACTGTTCGCGCGTCATTTGGTTGCGTTTTGAATGCTTCTTATAAATCGGGATGCCAGTTTGAAAAGTGGGAGTGTAATATAAATGGGATGGAACTGAAAACGTTATAAAATATCAACCGGGCTAAGTAGTCTGTGCACATAGGTGTTTTACGCATGTGCCATTTTCAACATTTTTTTTTGTACATCGACAGGTTAACTGCGAGTAATACGCAAGTTTCACAATCGTTAGATTCCGGGCGACTCATCTAGTTTGAGAGCAGATATTTGACACACGCGTAAACCAATTTGAATGAGTAAAATTAGTTTTTTGCATAAAATAGTGAAAAATTTAAACCACGTTTGAAACTTTTAAAAACAAAGTATACGACATAACAACTGTGAGATGAAATTAAAAAGAATAGTGCAAAAATATGTCCAGTCATTTGGCAAACTAATACAATTAGATTGCAAGAATCGACTATCACAAGAGAGAACTTTTTGTGTTGATTCCAAAAAGATGCCAATCACTTGTACTGAACAACATACTGTGCAGGGAGAGGGAGAAAGCTAAGATTGAGGACGACACCCGGCCTAGAACGAGTGCCGGCATGATTGGAACTAATGTCTTTTTTTATTTAACTACCCATTGACACGACGTATTCACGTTAAAAACTTGCAGCCGTGTCCCGACACAGCCTATCCCAATTATTTTTGGGCCGGGTAGCGGGAGGGAAGACGTACAATCTTCCAAAGAAAAAAGGATAGAATTAGTGAGTAACCATCCAGTGACAACGTATACACGACTCCAGAAATTTCGCAATACCTGACCTAGGGAGCAGTGAGCCAGTTTTTGTGATTTCTCAACGATAAATCGAATTTTTGCAAAATAAAAAAATTTCAAGCTATATAATTTTAGTCTCTTTAATTTTCAACTTTATAAAAACCTCCAAAATTGTTAAAATTTTAGAACTGAGAAAAAAATTAATTTTTTTTAATGTGTTGAAACTTTGAAGCCCCCTTCTGGAATGGTCTCGCACCCCTTTGAAGAGTGTGGTCATCAAGGTTGAATTGACGGCGCGAAGCTCCCAGAACAATGGCGTACTAGTTACGCCATTCCACGCGGAGGCCTCCAGGGCCCGTAGAATCCTGCCAGAGGGACAAATGACAAAAGTGCCGAGAAAAGTGGGAGGAAAGAGGGGTAGCGAGGCGCCGCCGTTAAATCCGACAAGGAATGTGTCGCACTAATGGGCCGACGGGCCAGCGGGGCCCGCTGGCCTGCCTCAGGCATGCTCGTAACATAATTTGATTGCGCGGTAGCGCAGAGGAGGTGGAGCGGCGTCTCGCGAGCTTCGACGACGACGACGACGGCGGCGGCGGCGGCGGCGGCGGCGGCGGCGGTAGCGACGTCGCAGCGGGCAGCCAGTCCCTGCTCCATCCATCCGCCTTCGCTCTTCTCCTCCGCCGCCCGAACCCGCCCAATTACCGTCAGCACACGGTCGGGCGCTGAATTATTCATGCCGACGCGGCGTCCGGAAAAAAAAAACAGGGTCGGGGGTCGCCGAAAGAAAGGGAAAAAAGAGCCCTCCCCTTTTCGGCACTCTCGCCGAGCGATGGGCGCGGCGTGTCCGCGCGACCTGCACATTCGCGCACGTCACTTGCAACCAGGTCATCCCCTTCAATTCACTGACAACTCTTGGTTATAGTTCGTCCAGGCACTAGTCTCCAGTCCTTAGAAGACCTGTTACAGGGGCCCCACCTAGTCAGGGGCGTATCTGTGTCGGTGAGGCGGGATGACAAGCCCGACACTCGCAGCGGTGTCGTTCCTGTAATGGCACGCCATATTTTCGTCTATGAGATCTGAGCGGTGTCCATTAAATTTTGGGCGTAAAATGAAGATGGTGTAATGCAAGTTCCTGAGTGCTTTCAAAAATCTGTATCAGATACCATGATTTCTCGGCTCTCTGGTTTAGAAAACCTTTGACCCCATGGCCATCGAGACATTTACAAGATTGATAATTAATTAAAGTAACACATATATATAACACTTTCGGACTCATAATTTTTTAAAAATATAAGGTAATAATAGCAGCACTTGTTAAAAGCCGAACCACCCGCTTTTTTTCCTTCAATACTTTCTACTAAGAGCGCTAGTGTCACGTAGTGCACACATCGTCTGCTAGATTGCGCTGCCACAATCTGTTTACATTTTTCCGCTAGAGTGCAGTAGTGCCTATTACCATATTGTTGGCCATCTTCGCCCCATCTTAAAAATGTGTAATAATCAACCAAGAAAGTCGGAAAAAATTCCAAAAATCATCGAAAAATTAACCCATTAATTCCTGATTAATTCGATCGATTCATGTCCTCGGTTTTAACCTTGGTTAGTACTAAAATTGTAATTTAGGGTTAAAATAAAATACTTATTTAATAAAATGTGGCGAAAGTCCTAAAAGTGGCTTAGATTACCATCGAACACCCACCTGTAAGATGATAATGCCATATTGGCAGCCTGACTTGCCTGATAATGTAACACTGTCATGTACTCTATTTTCTATTTTAGTGGTACGATGGTCGGGAAGTCTAACAATGATCGGCCACTTTCGTCTTTTGCATTCGAATTCCTGCTCGATAGTTCACTAGGTGTGCTAATATTGCCTGTCAGGCACACTACCGTCGCAACGGTCATAGTTAATTTATTTCTTCGTTGTTTTCTTACTACTATCACAATAATTGTTTTATATGGTGGTTCCAATTAAATGTAGTCCAATATAAGCGGTATTGTCAAACAATAAAGTTAAGTATGCTGCCGCCACCACCTTATAGATAGCGACTACAATGTTGACTCAAACGTCGAAGAACTATTCAACTCCCACAAGCTAAAAACAGTCATTTTTGTATTGTTTCTAAGTATTCAAAGAATTTGGAATTATAACATCTATGGAACATAGTTCTTTAAGGGTATTGTATCCTAAATTATCTCGCGTCTATTATTATTTTGGTTTGTTGCAATTTATTTAACTAAATTCATTATGTAACCATATTCAATTTTTTGTGAAAGGTTTTTTCTACTAAAAAAAAAGTTATTATTTCAGTCCTAGCATGTACTGAAAACATGGAATCATGTGTTATACAGTGTTGGAACAACCGTTCGTATATAGTCTTCGTCTTAAAACTCTTTAGTTTTAGTATATAATTTATAATTCAATAAAAAAATTGGTTTCCCAAAACCCCGAAGAACGCATGTGACAATGGTTCTGAGAAAAACCCAATTGTTATTGATAAACTAAAGTTTTTTTTTTTTTGCCGAAGGCTACATACGAACGGCTAACTCAAAACTATATAACACATGATTTCATGCTTTTGGCTCATGCCAAGACGGACATAACAAGTTTTTTCTTTAATTACATTAAAAAAACCTTAAATAAGGACTTGTTTAGTAGAAAATGTTGTTTTATAAATAATAAAAAAAAATGGGTGCGTGTACTTAGGTACGCGCGTGAGAAGTTATACTTCTTTGGCATCATTAAAAAATAGTTTTTAATTGCATGCAAATAATTCTACATGGTAGCGTTATTGAAGTTATACTTCTAATGCGACTTCCAACAAGGTTGCGTTAAACTTTTAACGCTACCATGGAGAATTATTTGCATGCAATTAAAAACTATTTTTTAATGATGCCAAACAAGTATAAATTCTCGCGCGCGTACCTAAGTACACGCACCCATTTTTTTCCTCCATGGTAGCGTTAAACGTTTAACGCAACCATGTTGGAAGTCGCATTAGAAGTATAACTTCAAAAATTCGTATTATGAATTAATTTGAAATAGTGTGCAACAACGGGAAATATTATAAGCGTAATAATCTAGGATACTACCGCAAGACTGTTTGTGAAACACTGGTGCTTAGGGAACAATGCATCCACGTTTGTTTTTAGGATCCGTGTGTTCTCGTTTCAGTTAGTTAGTTGCGGGCGCAGTTGAATTGGGGGGGGGGGGGGGGGAGTCTCGGCATCTAACAACACTGGCAAGTCGGTAGTTAGTGCAGGCGGGTCGCCTAGTTCTCCTCTCACGTCCGCTGCTTCTACAAAAGGACATTATTCCCCCCCCCCCCCTTTTCAGCAGCACGGCAGTTCTAGGAAGTCAACAGAGATCCCTACATTCCTCTTCCCTCGTTCTCACCCCCCCCCCCCCCTCCCTTACTGATGTGTCCGTTGGTTCTCTCATACCGACGCACGCAACAGTTACAGCCACTGAAGGGGGGTGAGAGGTGGGAACTGAAAGTTATTGTATCGGTTCAAGCAGTATACATGCTTTTTTTTGTGTGTATAATCTTAGCTTTCGGTATACGGCATTTGTTAGGAGTAATTTCGTGAGTGGAACAGAAGTCGTTTGGAACTGAAAAAAAAAAAAAAAAAAATTAACCGCGGTGCTGACATCTGTGGCGGATGGCGCGAATCCAAGTTCACAAAGCCAAAGGAAAATTTTTATAGTATTAACTGTTTGGTGTATTTTAACAAGATGGCCAGTATTTTAATAAAATTTATTGTTGAAAATAAGGTCCAAATCCGGGGTTTAGTAATTTTTTTTTCCAAATTTACAAAAACTGCTGTTGCCAGCTTGTAAACTTCCCCTTTGTTGAGCAAGGATAGAGTTATACCACAAGCAAGAATTTGTTAAAATTTATTTTTTATTTTTATTTGTGTTTCGCTGATATTTATTCAGGAAAACGTGCGTTAGTTTTCTCCGTGTGCTCCTGATTATTTCTGTCATTATTTTGTAGGTTTTTTCTCCGTGTTCGCCTGGTTATTCTTGGTGAGACTTCTGCTGATGTTTTCAGAGTGCTTCGGGTTATTTCTGAGAAATCAATCTCTGCATGAGATTTTTTACTTTTTGAGGCATGCCGAATTCATGTTACTAAATAAGCACTTGAAATATTGAAATCTGGTGAAATCCAAATAAAAAAAAATATATTAATTACTCAGTCGAATACTATGCCTTTAAAAAGCTGAGAAACAGTATCATGCAAGATGAACTGCCTTCTTCTTGATGTCTAGCGAAGCTCTCTTTTCTCTTGCGACCGCGCGAGAGCATTCCGCATCCCGCATAAAAAAGAATTTAAATGATAATTACGTCAACACATGCGGCGCCATCTGTAGGCAGGAATAGGAACTACCTGCGACAAGTTATTTAATGGAAAAAATAACTCTCGCTCATACATATATCTGTAACTTTGTACATTTACAGGAAAGAAACTGTGTCACTACAAAACCGTGTTCGCAGTAATACTAGGCTCGGATATTTACCCGGGCATGAATGCTTTGTATTGTCCCAGCATCTCTCATAGTTGAAGTTATTTTTTAATCTTTCCCTGGATGGCTTTCCAGTATAAACTGCGCACATATAAGCATGATACAACAACAACAAAAAAAGCCAAATTGTTAAATATTAAATTATCTTTACCGTGGTTTTAAAAATATTATGCTTAATTTACATATCAATTAGGCTGTAAAATTATGCGTACATTTCCGTAAGAAATACTCAGTATTATTCAGAAAAAACTTATTTCATATATGCAAAAAATAATCATAGCCATGTGTTGTCCAAAGTTAATATATATTTCTTGGCAATTGGTTTCCAAAAGGAAATTTTCGTAAAAGCACAGAATATGTTTTTTTTCAGTGTACATGCGTGCCTACAGGTAAGATTTACTGAGGAGGAAATAATTTCACTTCCCCGTCTATTGCAATCATCTCGCGTCTCGACGTGAGCTGCGACGATGGAAAAGTGTGGGGGGGGGGGGGGGGGAGGAGGATGGGGTGGGGGGGGGGGACAAGCGCCGACTCTGAAACGACGACGTGTATCTTCAAATAAACACACATCAACCCACGCTGATTGGTCATCGCTTTCCGCAGTTCATTAAGATCTTTTGGAAGTCATCACATCGAAACCTTGTTTGCCACATCGCATCGTCTAGAGAGCGCTGAACCCCCGGCTCACGAAAGAATTAAGTCCATGAAATACGCAAAGCCTCGGCTCTTGTCTCATAATACGCGTCTAGATTTCGAAAATAAAAAGCCCCCTTGTGTAAAAGTTTTGGAATAATTTAGGTTTTCCGAAACGTGCGTGAGAGGACAGCTGTCACTGAGACGATGTATGCTTGCTTTTTATTCGCCGTCCAGCGCGATCGTTAAAAGAAGGGGAAAAAAAAACAGAAGCCATGTCGTTGCGGCAACATAGTTGTTCCTTAATTACGACCTGACAACCGTCATTATTTATTTATTAAATTATTTAATCTGCTTATTTCAAGTGGCCAAGTTCAGGCGCGCCGCTGTATCTATCGCTTAACAACTTACAAAAAATACAACGCACCACTAGCGAGTCTAAGATAAACAACAAAAAAATTCGAAATATGTGTAATACTTAATTCAAGAAGGGGAAAATGACATAAGATACTAATGTACAGAATATAAACTAATATTCAATAATATAAAACAATAAAACAAATTAAACAAATGAAATACAAAATAAAACTTACGGAAACTACATTGAAAACTAAAAAAAAAATTCATCAAAACACTGTAAATAAACAATACACACACATACACAGTCAAATAAAGTTGCATAATAATTAGGATAGCATCCACTGCATGTTTCTGTTGTTACAGTCTTTTTTTAGTTTTTGTATTGTTTGAAAATTTCACTACATACTTTTTGAAAGATAAAAGTGATATATGTTGCCTTACTGGCTCTTCAAATGCATTACATTATTTCATTCTCGACATCACTTGAAAACAACTAATATGCATTTTGGTAGAGCACGCCCGGGCACAGCACTGGAAAATGCAAGACTTTCTTTTTATACAATTTCCACGAAAATGAATGTTCAACCGCGACACTAGTATTGGTAGAAGTGGCTGTAGTTAAAAATGGGAGCTCACCTTATATCGGTTGCACTTGGTGGTGAAAAAATGTGGTTTTAATTTTATATCTACAACTCCCGTCATCTTAGAGACAAACATTTATGCCAGTTTAGTAGTTTTTGCGTGATACTCAAACAAACGTACAAACAAATATACAATAATAATATGGGAATTCAATGATAAAATAATTCAATAATAAACTAGTTTTTAACTCAAAATTTTAAAAAAAGTCTACATAATGAAATCAAATTTATATGGATTTACTGCGTGGGTTTTTCTAAAAAGGGATAAATACATTTGGGTTACTATTGTATTAATATATATATATATATATACATATATATATATACATATATATACATATATATATATACATATATATATATACACGACTAGCTGCCCGACCCGGCTAGGCACGGTTGTATTAATGGGGGAAAAAATGAGACCAAATCTCTTATTTACAGTTATAATAAATGAAATAAAATGAAAATACAACTTTGTAATGTACCGAAGAAAAAACGAATAGCACCGATGATGGTTTCCCGACTATCGAGCACGCAACGTTTGTCATGGAGACGAAGTACCCACTGTTTCCCGGGCTTAAACACCAATCAACATTGATAATCAGTTCATCATTAATTACAAATCATTAAGACCATTAATCGAAATAAAAACGATCCTATCTCTCAAAGTTGGAAAAAAAAATTACACACATAAATTGCCAATTTTCATCGAAATCGGGTTGACTTGGTGAATGAGTTCGCTGGAAACAAACATCAGGACACTGGATTTATATATATTAAGATAAGATGAGATATGATGTTCAGTACACTATGTTCACCCGTGATAGATCTCTAATAATTTCGCTAGCCCTGTAGGCGACCAATGGGGCGTCAGTCATGGCGCCAATCGCAGCCATGGCTGGCCAGTAAACCCCAATAAGCACACGATGCACGCGCCCTTCTCCCGCATGGTTAAAAACCCGCATGGTAGAGTGTATAGGCTTCGGCCTGAGACACACCTAGGTCCTCCCCTAACCTGGACCCTCCCCTACACACTTAGAATTAACTTAGGCTAGGGGAAAAAAAATCGCTAGCCCTGATTTTTTTTTCCTAACCTAACTAAAACTAAGTGTATTTTGTTTGGGAGGGTCTGGGTTAGGGAAGACTCTAGGTGCGTCCCAGGCCGAAGCCTTTACGCCTATTCATGCTGGGTTTAAGCCATGCAGACAAGGGAGCATGCATCGTGTGCTTGTTCGGGGATTGGCCAGCCATGGCTGCGATTGGCGCCATGACTAACTCCCCTATCTTAATACTAGACTATAACTAGATAAGTTGGGCCCAGGTAAAACCTCCATAGACAGAGGGAAAACCCTGGGCACTTTCATGCGGGATGCAAAATTTCATGCATTAATTACGAGCAGGTTGGTTACAGGAACAGAAGGATGGTTCAGGAAGAAGAGTTGGTCAGAGTAGAAAGAGTCTACCGTGCGGGGGTTGGGCGCTTGGACGGTTGTGTCCGCTTGTGGTGTTTAGGGGCACTGGTTTTTTGGGGGGCGACTTAGTCGTTTCCCCCCAGCTGCCAGCCAGCTGAAACTTAATACTATTATGCCCTGTTTGACGGGGAGAAACCTCGTGTGCAAGAGGTCACGTTGACCTCGGGCCGAGCAGGAACAGACGTCCTCCTGGGACAAAGAGGAAGCGGCGCGCCCGGTCGCGGTCACGATCGACGGACGTGCCTCCAGGAGGTCGTCGGAGGAGATGGGTGGTCGTCGACTCACCCTCCCCCTCCCCCTCCCTCCCCCCCCCCCCTGCCCCGCGCGGCGTGCACGACCCGCGATGTCAGTGCTCCCCTCGGTCGACGTATTCGCGAGGCGTGTGGTCAATGCCTCCGATCCTGCGGGTAATACGACGGAGAGACGGCAAAAGGGATTGGTGGGGGAGAGAACAAGGATGGACAGCTCAAGTCACGAGAATCGCAGAATCCCCTCTTCCCCTCTCTCTTCCACGGAGGGTCGGCAGTACAGGGCCGGTGCAAGGTAAATTGGCGCCCCCTAGGCGAAAATCCTTAATGCCCTACCCCCCCCCCCCCCCCCCCGCTCACCCGCCGCCGGACACCCGAGAAAAAAATTTCCTTGCCTCAAAATACATCACGTAAGCCTAAGATTTTGTCAACAATCAAATGTAAGCAGTCTTGTGTGTTTTTTTTGTTTACTTTTTTACTTATCACAAATCATAAACAGGTCACCGTGGACTTTAAATAATAACTTATATTATCAATATAAACATTCCAAACTGTTACAAAAATCCATTTTCATCTGGTTTCAATAATCGTTAAACATATTATATCAGCTGTTATGTGTCGTGCTGCGTCGCCCCCAGCTACTTGGCGCCCTAGGCGGTTGCCTAGTTCGCCTATATGGACGCGCCGGCCCTGTCGGCAGAAAGGTTTGGAGTCTAGGAGGATGTACTGTAGTTGTCTCAAGTTTCCGACTCTCCTCAAAAGTAGTACGTCGAAAATCAGGTCCAAAAAAACAGTTTTTTTTTTTTTTTTTTTTTTTTTTTTTTTAGTATTTTATTCGAGACTTTTTCTTTTCATTCGCTTTTGTCTCGGAGCAGTTTTCATTATGTAGTTTACTTTTAGCCATGCAAATGGAATGATTAGATAGTCGACGTAGCTGCTCCAGGGCGGAAACTACGTGTGATTCGCGTTCTAAATACCTATAGTTGAAAATACAATTTGCGTATATTTATCACGCTAGGCATTTTTTTTTTTTTTTTTTTTTAATAATCGTACACATGAGAACACGTGAATTTTCCCGTTACCGAGGTTAGATGTTATACATCAACTGGAGAGTACGGAAAGACTTCTCTTACATTTAATTTTTATTTAGAGTGAATATTTAATGCGATTGTCGGTGTTGATAATTTAACATCTCGTGGTTCTTTGCGAGTTTAACATTTGGGAAATGGGTGGCACTGGTGCTACTTTTCATAGCTGTCAAAATTTGAGAAGAAATTAGGTGCGTTACACAGACTTGATCATTTTTAGCACGCCGCTGGACTCTCTCTCGTAGACCTCGCCGCTGAGGTAGGGAGACACGCTCCAATTCGGTAGAACCTCAGCCCGTTCCTTGTGCGGCACGCAGTCTTCTGTTTTCTCTTCCACGTACGTGCGTTACAATACACGGCAGAGGGCTGGCCCGTCCACAGCGAGGTCGTTAGCGACGGAAACACGCGACACAAATCAAAGACGTCGGGTAAGAAAAGGGTTTTTAAGATGGCCGTCTGGCATAAAAAAAATGGTTGTCTGTAAAGTCGGTTTACGGACGATAGTTTAACGTGACAACGTCATAACAATACATTGATGGAATGATTGCATACTTTCATGAATAAAATTTAATCATTTTTATTGAATTATCACTATTTTGTATGGATACAAAGAAGGAGTGAAATGAAATCTACAATTTAATTGATAAATTTACTTTTATTTGCACTCATTAATTCAAATATGTTTATTACTTTAACGAACAGATTATTTTAACTATAACTTTCATACATGTTTGCTATTTAACTTCTTCCAATCTGTGTTATTTTGTTAAGGTTAGGACGATGATAGGAAAAGTAGGAAACGAATGGGAGTGTTTCAAGTTTAATGTGCCTCGAAAAAGTCAAATCGATGGTTGTTCCAATCGAGTGGAAGAGATAGATGCGGCTCAAGCGTACAATGAGCGTAACGGGACAAAGCGTAACGGGACAATGTGCGTAACGGGATAATGAGTCATCCTTTTTCGTGCGTGTAGCCGGCGTTCATCAATTTATTAGACGTTGTCACGTCAATAATAATTCTTGGCTATATAAAAGTATACACATAAAAAAATAAACACAGGTAGAGCATATGTTACAGCCTGAAATTTATTCTAAAAATTTCCCACAAACATAAGCTAAGATCCAGGCACCGTTTTGCCTTCCCTAAGCATTCGATACTTTAATATAATGTTTGCTGATTCACTAAAAGGCTAGTATAGTGTCAGATCTCCCGTTATTGTTTATTGGTTGCCTGCTGGTCAGCTTTGGCTCCGTTTATTATCATACAACGTGAAATAAGAACTCGCTTCCTCAATTTACAATCACTCTTTCACCTACGTGGTATGTAAGATATGGGTTAACCTACCGGGCGAGCTAAAAATAGTTTCACTTATCTCGTTCACGGTAAAATATAAGTCCTTTCTGATGCAAAAATCAGTTCATTTAAAAGCAATGTTTAAGTTATTTTCTGGAACGATTTTTAAATACTGTTTTGGTTAATGTTTTAAATATATCATACTAGTATGTGCGTAACCTAATATTGTAATATATTAGTGTTCATTTTTATGTTGAGATTTATTTATAGTGCGAATTTTTTTTTCTTCTTAATTTAGGTCGTACCTAATTTAAACCGCCAAGGGTTTGAAATTGGGCCATGAATAAATAAAATATGTAATATATAATGCTTGATCGTATTATTAATAGTTTAAAACATATGTTAATATTTATAAAAGGAATTAAAGGTGATGGTGAATACTCTTATGCTATATCCATCGCAGTACCCTGTAATTTTATCTTGTACATGGAACAGATATATTCATGTAAGATTACAGATGTTTGTAAACTTGTATTTTTACATGAAAACAACTGTATCACTACAAAACAGTGTTTACAGTAATACTGGTTTCGGATTCTTATCCGGTAAATTATGCTTTGTGTTGTCCCAGTACCTACATTAGTTAAAGTTATTTGCAAACCGTTCCTTGATTAGATGTCCAATATCAACTGCGCACATTAATAAGCATAATAATACGAAATAAAATCCAATTTTTGAATATTAGATTTTTTCCCATGGTATTAAAAAAATATGTTTGGATGAAACATCAACAGAAATATATAATTATTCGGCAATGTTCGTATTAAATACGTTTTTTTTATAATACTGAGTATTTCACATATGCAAAAATAACTACAGCCATCTATTGTACAAAGTTACAATATATTTATAGTAGCATCACAAACTATTTGTTGGCAAAATATTTTTCTGTGTGCGTGGTACTGTCTTAAGGCCCAGGTGCATTGCCCCTACGACGTCCAAGGACACAGCTGCTGCTCCTGGCGGCAGTCGGTGGCACCGGGTGTGGGGAGCGCTAGTCTCAGTGTCGCCTTTGAATATATATACTGTATAGAAGTCGCCAGCCCAGGTTAAAATTTCTAATACGGTTATGAGGTAGTTGGTTAATTCACCGCCGCAATCGCCACCATCTCTAGGGCATGGACTTGTGGTGGTCCCTAGCGGACAAGTGTCGAACTCTTCAAACACCCCTTCCCCCTCCCGTTGAACGACCTCGAGCTGCAGTGAATGATAGATGGGGGGTGCGAGGAATGACAGCGGGCGACAGTGCTGCGCTCTAACGCGTAAATAACAACTAAGACGATACAGGGCGTTACGGCAGCGCACTGCAGCGGTGAAGTTCCCAAGCTGCTCATCATACGCTCCTGAAAAACGTAGAGTAAATCCTATCCACTCGCGACTTCTATACAGTCTTATATATATTCAAAGGTGTCGCGTCGTGCTCCCTGGCCGTCGGCAGTCGCATTTCCGATTAAAATGGTATATATACCACTATCATGGCATGCTTTTACCATTATAATGGTAATCGTACCTTTACCTTGGTATCTTTACAATCATTAAGGCATTTTTACACACCCTTATTACTAGGGGCATGCATATTTCGCGAAAATATTCCGAGACTAGCTGAAAGTCAAAACCACTGTAGCATCGTCTGTGTTTCGTGATTGGGCGAGTTTGTTTTCAGGTGCACGTGTCGACTGTTACAACACCAATCGCAGTAATTCGGTGCAGGAAGCAAACGCGTCCTGAGTGGCTCGGTCAAATAACGAAACGACTTCTCTCACAGACGGCCATCAATCACAAGGAAGAAAACCGCTGGTGCGGATATGTACCTTGTTGCAGTCTAACATGCGTTAAAAATGCCTGCCCCTACTTATTACACTAGTGGTACAATTACCACGGTATTCGTGCAATTATCATGGCACGCTTGTGCCACTATCGTGGTACTCGTACCTGCGCCCGGAGACGCGCCCGGAGACATGCCCTCACGTGCAGACGGGGAACCTCCCTTCCGCCTTCCTTCCGCGGCGGCTAACGTTACCGAGCGCGCGCACCGCGCGTGAAATGAATGATACCGCGCTTTTTTCGCCACCTCCGTCCCTCCCTCCCTCCCACCATCCGAAAGCGTTCCAATGCTTCACGTAACGTGCGGTACTCGCTCTAAAGTGACTTGGTGTCAGCAGGGGCGTAGCCAGGGGGGGGGGTTTAGGGGTTCTAACCCCCCCCCCCCCCCTAGCCCCAAATCTTTAATTAATTTCTTATTCATCACTCAAACAAATTTCATATTAAAATTAATAAAATTTTTACCATTACAATATTTAAATTTAAGTACCGAAAACTGCTAAAATAGCACTATTTTACACCTTAAAATCAAAATTTTCCCGGGGGAGGACCCCCGGACCCCCGCTTTAATTGGGGGGGGGGGGGCGGCATGCTTCTTAACACCCCCCATACACAAATCCTGGCTACGCCACTGGATGTCAGGATGGGCAGCCGCGTGTCCCGACCCGCGGATTTACTGTTTTTTTTTTTCAAATAAAAAACAGTTGAAATAAAAACGCGTCCATAACCCATTTGGTTTTTTTTAAATATTAATATAAATAAAAATTCAATAATAAAAATTAATGTTTTTTTATTACAATTAAACATAAATACACATACAAAGTACGTACGTGCATTACGGGTGCACACAAAAAGTGCAAACAAAATTGATGATTTTAGCTTATAATAACCAACCCCTTAAACATTCATACACGTAATAGATGAATAATTTTTCGTTTAGAAAAATAAAACTAGTAATCTAAACAACTAAAAAGGTTATCCACTGAAAAGTGGGTAGGTAACTTGCTCCCTGATGATGGCGACTGCAATATCGACCGAAAAGTCGGTGAATTATTCGCCAAGGACGCAGCTACAACCCAGAAGCCAAACTACTTATTTTACTAAAGTTATGCTAACGCTAAGTCGAGTGAAGACGACGAGTTTCCTATTTGTTTAAGTTTTGCCAAGGGGGGGTGACGCACTTGGAACTCCGCCTCGTGTACCAAGCTAAATGGCGTCTAGTTCCAGACGGAGAGCTGGTCCGCGCCGTTACAATGACCGCAAAGAGAATGTTGCGCCGGATTCGTAAAACCCGGCCGTACGGACGCGCATGCGCTGTTCGCTCCGCGGGGTGCTGAGACGGATTTACGGCCGACGGCGCTAGGTGGATTTATTGCCGTGCGGCTCGGCGTAAGAAGGTCCTTTTACTTGCTTCGCCCCTCGGCCATAAAAACCAAGAACCGCAAGAAATACGGTGGGGATCACCAAGCAAAACCTTAACGCAACCACACATGAAACTAACAATAACAACTTTCAGATGGAGACAACATTACCTGGTAAACAGCGCTATAAAACAGATATAACGCCGAAATGGAAGTCACCACAAAGGAAAAAAACAAAATGCAACAAAATAAATTTTTACAGGGGAAACTATTTGTAGAAGTTTGTAACTGTTAACTTCAGACGTTCCACCAACTTATAAACTATGATTGAACTAAGCAAAAAAAATATTTTAAAAATTAAGAAAGGCGCAGTTCGGGTACGCGGCTAGGATTTTTCGTGAAAACTTCGGGATAAAATCATAAGTGTTTCGTATCCATGTATATTATATTTATCACTCTCTCTAACACAATGTTTACACAGAGTAGTATAGCGGTTACAGCATTGATAAATCACATGTAGCAAGGGTTTGTTGTATCTGAAGTAACACACACCTCACACTGCATCGAATTCAATTGCCTTGGTGAAAGTCATATCGATGTGGTGTGGCCGAGTGTTGTAGGAGTTGAGAGTTTTTTTCTCCCTTTTCTCGCATTCGCTTGGCACAGGACATTTTGGGCTTTTTGGATTCCATTCATCCCTTGACTCGCGTTTTAGATTATTCCGAGCATATTTACGAGTCATATGAGACATGTATAAATTCAGACGAATATTTTTATTGTCTCACTTTGGGTCCTAACAGTGTTCCACAAGCACTTAATGTCCTGGCTATACGCGTTTCCACGCTACACAAATGTATATCTTTACACGAAGCTAATTATGTAGTAACAATCACGCGCATGCGCCTACGCTCGGTACGATGACGGCACAGGCGACAAACACGCATAGACATGATCTATCCGTTGTGGGCTCAACTTTTTTTTTTCTTACGCATTATTAGTCTCGTAGTTATTAGCGATTCAAATCTGACGTTATTTCGTCACATAAGAAAGTTTAACCGACCATCGCTGTAACGAGCGAATAGATGTTTTCACGTCAAAAAAAATTATAGAAAATTGTTATGACTTAAAAAAAACTGTTGGAACTAAAATGGTGTTTTCAGGTTCCTCAATCTCCCCATTAAGGACTCTCCCTAGTAGCATCAAAGTTAGCAAACACTATATTGTTTTGGCTTATGATAACACACTATCAACACTACGAAACTGAAAATTTTTCACCTACGAGAAGAAACTACAATAACTGTGCTTATAATTTTAAATGTGTCAAAATATGAAATAAATAGTCATAACTTTGGGGCGATTTTGAACTGTTTGGGAAAAATGAAAGCAGGAACGTAAGCTTATAGGAAGGAAAAAAAAAAATTCTGAAGAAATATAGGGTGACATTAAAAACCCATGGCCTTCTCCATCGCTTTGAACTCTTGAGGTTTCCGGGCGACTCGGACTCGGAACAGCTAATCGAAACCGGGTCTTTCTCCTCGGCAGGCTTTCTTCACCGTTTCCCGGCCCGCTCCAGTCGGGATTCCTGTCCGGACGACTCCAGCAGGCGTGTCTCTCCACGGCGGTCACTGGGCCGCACGCTGGAGGTCATCCAGGGGATCAGGCCTCTCCAGCATTTTGATACCTCTTGCTTTGAATATATATACTGTATAGAAGTCGCGAGTGGATAGGATTTACTCTACGTTTTTCAGAAGCGTATGATGAGCAGCTTGGGAACTTCACCGCTGCAGTGCGCTTCCGTAACGCCCTGTATCGTCTTAGTTGTTATTTACACGTTAGAGCGCAGCACTGTCGCCCGCTGTCATTCCCCGCACACCCCATCTATCATTCACTGCAGCTCAAAGTCGTTCAACGGTAGGGGGAAAGGGTGTTTGAAGAGTTCGACACTTGTCCGCTAGGGACCACCACAAGTCGATGCCCTAGAGATGGTGGCGATTGCGGCGGTGAATTAACCAGCTACCTCAAAACCGTATTAGAAATTTTAACCTGGGCTGGCGACTTCTATACAGTATATATATTCAAAGCTTCTTGCGACAAAGCTTCCGTGCTTTTTTTAAAATTTTATTTGACATGGCATAGGACTTTGCTTTGGCGTTCTTGTTGAAGTCGACACTTGTGAACTGGTGTGACTAAATCGTGATACGTTTCAGTAGCCCGCGTGAAATAATAAGTCATTAGCTAGAGACCTGCAAAATTCGCGGGTTCAATGACCTCCAGGATAGACTCTATACTACACACTACACACTCGGGCAAATGCCACCTGTTCATTGGCTGCTGACTTGTGAGTAAGTCTCGACTGAGTGTCTGTGATTCGACACTTCTATGAGCGAGGGTCTCTAATTGGCCCTCAGTCCTCCAGATTAACAGTGAACCAGTGGTGGAAGCAGCGCTAAGGTATAATTATTTGAATTGTAGCATATCACGAAATGAATCCGCGAACATTTGCAGGTCTCTAGTCATTACCTACGCGGCGCTTACAGACCAGAGCCTGTTGGTAAATGTGTGGTTGCAACAAGGTACAGGAATGATGCATGCCTCGACATGCCAAAAATTGGGGTGAATAGTTAAAAAAAAAAAATAATTATAGCAAAAAAATTGGTTGTCTGTAAAGTCGGTTTACGGACGATAGTTTAACGTGACAACGTCATAACAAAACATTTATGAAATGATTGCATACTTTTATGAATAAAATTGATTAATTTTTATTGAATTATCACTAGATTTATGGATACAAAGGAGTGAAATGAAATCTACAATTTAATTGATAGATTTACTTTTATTTGCACTCATTAATTCAAATATGTTTATTACTTTAACGAACAGATTATTTTAACTATAACTTTTATACATGTTTGCTATTTAACTTCTTCCAATCTGTGTTATTCCGTTAAGGATAGGACGATGATAGGAAAAGTAGGAAACGAATGGGAGTGTTTTAAGTTTAATGTGTTTCGAAAAAGTCAAATCGATGGTTGTTCCAATCGAGTGGAAGAGAGATAGATGCGGCGCAAGCGTACAATGAGCGTAACGGGACAATGTGCGTAACGGGACACTTTTTCGTGCGTGCAGCCGGCGTTCATCGATTTATTAGACGTTGTCACGTCAAAAAAATGGAAAAATCAACATGGTGGGGCCTAATCCCACTTAAACCATTCAGAGGTGTACTTGGGTTAGTGTTTTAAGTGCTGCATCGCTCGCTGGTGCTTCTGGCGCGGTATTTCCCATAAGTGGAGGGCTGTGGACTGGCACGCATTCTTCTCGTCGTGCGTAGGGCAACTGTGAGATTGTAGCGGTAACAGTAACATTATATGGGGGAGAAATGAAGATATAGTATAATGCAAGTCCCTTGGGTGCTTACAAGAATTTATACCTGATGTTTCATGCCTGTAAATTATTCTGAAAACAAAAAACGTTATAACCCTTTTTAACTCTTTTAAAAATACTGTTTAAAAACGAAATACAGAAACATCTGCCCAAAGCGTATTCTTAAGTGCTTTTAGTAAACAGACCCCACTCGAATATCTTGAGCAGTTTCCAAACCGCGCGGTTTTTTTTTCTGAAGCTGTACACCGTATATGTGCCCTGGCAGGCGAAGCCTTATAAGTTATTTTACTTTCTTTAATTTCATGCTTTTGCTCATGATATTTATTGAATTCATAATATAACAATTTTATCAAGTAATTTTTTTTATATTTAACAGTTTTAAGAACCTTTAACTGCAACTTGTATTTTAACCCTAGCATTAAAAGCTTGTGACAGTGCAGGTATTTTTGAACACATATTCCTTGACAAAAATAGCTTACTTTGGCTTTCCCTATCAAACATTAAATGTATGCCCCGAAATTTTCCAGCTTACTGAATAGGCCTACTTTATTTATAAAAAAGCTTTAATATCAAAACTAAGTCATATTAAGCATATTACATATATATTATGTCAGTTATTGTTCTTGAATTAATATTCACAGCCCCCTGGGAAATATATTTTCATGAGAGAATATTACCAAATACAGGACCTGTTTCACAGATTATTTTTAATAAATTTTCACTCGTAGTAAAACATATTTACTGATCGCACTTTAATCACTAGCCACCTTCCAAAATATAAGTTGCTGAGCAAGCATTAGGAAATTTTTTAAGCCCAGATTTTATTTCAAAGCGTGATTAGTAAGTCATTTATTAATTACTTTCTTTTCCTCTCGGGCTATTTTTTATGTCCACGCGAAGACATTTTAGGAACAGGAAGAGTGGAAACAGATGACACTACTTTCTCCTCGTTCCAATAAGATAAACAGCCAAGGCGTCTATCATAGTTATTTTCTCTGCAGGTTTCACTTCGTGACGTTGACTAGATATAGACTGTCTCGTGTGTTAAATTGTTTCAAAAATATTACCAGTGGTATTTCCCAACTGTCACTTGCAAAGCAACGCGTGACGTTTGTTAATGAGCATTGCCCACTACATGAAGTAGGTAGTTTACAAACAATGATGACATAAAAACAGTAGCAGAAGGATACGTATACCACTAAACTACTTTCGAGAACTTTCGAATTTGAGACAAGTTACATAAACCAGGCGATAGAAAGCATCATGTCATGGGTTACGGTGTAAAAATAACCATAACGTTTCTCAATAAAATTTATTCAAAAAGTAACAATTATCATATGACATGGGAAACGCACTTCCAAGGCATTTTTTTTTCCTTTCTGCTAAAGCTATGTTGAGACCCTCCAACAAAGATTTTATATTGCTCTGATACAAAAATTACTTTCTCGTAAAAACCTTCTATCGATGAATTAATGAAGTCATCTCCCAGGTCACGCTAATAAAAAAAATGCGCAAGTAAAATGATCGCACGCCAAACCAATCAACTTGGCGTGGAGATACTAAGGTAAACTTTTTCGGACTAACGGTATTTGTGTTGGCGAGGCGGGATGATAAGTGCGACGCTCGCTGGTGCTTCCAGAGTGGGATCGCCTCTGAGATGATGCGCAGTTTTTGTCGTGCATGAGGCAAATATGAGATTTATGAG
This sequence comes from Bacillus rossius redtenbacheri, assembly GCF_032445375.1. Taxonomy (NCBI): domain Eukaryota; kingdom Metazoa; phylum Arthropoda; class Insecta; order Phasmatodea; family Bacillidae; genus Bacillus; species Bacillus rossius. Next base: position 25,766,945 of record NC_086339.1, read on the forward strand.
GTAACGACAACATTATATGGCTGATAAATGTAATGCGAGTCCCATGGGTGCTTTCAAGAATCTGTGTCGGTTTTTTTCCATGCAAAAAAATACTATTCTGATAACTCGTTTTAGTCATTTTCACCCCCCTAAAAATACAGTTTAAAAACTAAATGCGGAAACAGGCCTCAACGCATTCTTGAAGGTTTTTTTTGTAAATAGACCCCATTCGGATACGTTGAGCAGTTTTTAACTCGGCGTGGTTTCTTCTGAGAGTCTGGACGTCGTGTGTGTTCCCGGGTCAGTAGGGTGCGCACCGGCCTTTGGTCCAAAGAGTTCGAATCCCAAAGAATATCTCGGAATTCATCCCTTTAATCCGAATCTAGGTCTCGAGAGTACAGACCATAATAAGGTACAAGAAATTGAAAATATCAGCCACGCTGTTGAAACATTTAACCTTTTAAATGGTTTGCACATGAACTAAGTTTCCAAAATCAATACATATTGTAATTTTCCTTACATAATTGCATGTTGAAAGTACAATATATTGGGGGAATGGTAACAGGGTAAGTACGAAAAAGAAAATAACCTAGTGAACTTCAGAGATTGTCAGTGTTGAATTTTGTAATACTACTTTTCACCTAATATTTTCCTTCGAATCTTTTCTTCGAATATCGAATCTTTTAAATACTAAGGATTTGTGGGTATTTTAGGATTAGAGGATTTCATTGGCCCATCCACAGTTCTGGGTTCGCGTCCCTGATAGGCATGGGTGTGAATTTGTACCTTCTTAATGCGTCACAAATAAAAGTCAGTGTCGAATGAAAATTTTGAAAACAAGCCGTTACACTGCCAAGAATGAAGTCTTTAAAGGGTTGATTCACTGACGATGTAAAAAACTGCCAACAAGCCTAGCATTTAAATACATTTTAAAAAAAATTATAATCTAATTTGAAAAAAAAAAAAAAAGTGTTCACAATACTCGCCTCTTACCAAGAACATATCTGGGTTCGAATCTCGGTGGAGTTAACGTCATGATTTTCTTTGCGAGTGAGAAACGTGGCGGCTGGGTGCCACGAGCAGGTTTTTAATTATTCTCGTGGTGCTGCAGTTTCTTTCAGCACGGTCACAGAACGCTACAATTTTCATTTTATCGCGCGTATTAGCGTATTACGTTCACTTACTAAACTATCGCGAAGTGAAGCAAATGCTTTTTTAAAAAAATTTTTGTTAGGTGTTTCACACCTTCTTATACATATAAAAAAAAAAAAGAAGATAAAATGCCGTGGTTTTCTTGCGTTTGTTGTGTATTGCATTCTTTGGTTTCTTGCGAAGTTTCTAAACTTCGCATGAGGTCGGCTTGCTTGCAGTCGTGACTTGGGGCAAAGGAAAGTTTTTTTGTCCATGCGAGTGATATGCATAGGTTTTTGGTTGGATTTTTACTTAATCTGACTCTGCGTGCGGTCCTTGGACTCGCAGATTCGTTGATTATGATCCGTCGTTTCGCCGGAAGACCTGTAGCCGCAGGGGTCAACGCCTGCCCCAGGTTTAATTACAGGACCAAGAGTTTTCACACGACGGAGCGGCGAAGCGAAGGGGAGTGTCGAGCGGCAAAAGAAGGTATGGACGAGAGAGAAGAGAGAGAGAGAGAGAGAGAGAGAGAGAGAGAGAGAAATGAGGGGGGAAGGGACGTGCAGCAATAAACAGCGGGGCACGTTTTCTGGACCCGCAGCTTCCACTTCCCCCCCCCCCCCCCCCCCCCGTCATTTTACCGCGGACAGGACTGAACGGGGCAGGGTTTACTGCCGATAATTAACATATCAAGCCCCCCCCCCCCTCCCCCAATCATTCCCGCACCATCTCTTTCTCTTTCCTCCTGTCTTTGTCGGAGGATCTGTCCGCAACTGTTCGCGTGCATATCTGAGAGAGAAAGAGAGGGAAAAAGCCTACGATTCACCGACCCCCGATCGGTCACCGAAAAAAGTATATGTACGTATATATATGTGTGTGTACCTCGACGGCATAAGACACTAAGTCCACTTCTGTGCAAAAATGCAACTTTTAAACATAAACGTGACCACCGTTTGACTTTTTCTTCTAGTGGAAAACAATACTAAGATCTACGCTATGTCATTAATTCACATATTTTGGGTAGAAAACCGTTGAGTAAATAATTGAAGTAGGTACTATTTAAAATTCTTTAAATTGCTGTCATGAATAATATGGTTTAGGTATGTGACTGTCTTATGCCTCCTAGGTATATGTATATATAGTTACGTGTATATATATTATATATATATATATAGACGTTCGCCACTCGCTCGTACAAGCTGATCTAACTGGTGGGGGTCATCCTTTTCTCTAACCGCCCCCATACACCGAAACATAATTCACTTTAAAATTACACAACACAATACTCCTTAAGGTACACAATAGAGTTGAAGGGGTGGTATTGGACGGAAATTGGCTTCCAATTTTTTCCATAATTTAAATTGGGATAGATAACCTCAAATATGTTTGAAATGTCACATTAACAAAGTTTTTTTTGTGGTCTTCAATATCTCAAACCTTTACACTTTTTATCCCATTTTGAAAATAAATATCGTATCTTAGTGCTGGATAGAATTTTTGAACTTGTGTATTTTCAAAATTTTCCAACATATATAAATTTACCTCACAGTAATATTAGTTGCATAATAAAAATAAATGTCCAGTGACTTTTTAAAAGTTATTGAAACATTGTTTCTTTTTTACACATGAAATTATTTCAAAAACGACATTAATATTATCATTATTGTGGTTATTTCAATTTTATAACATTTTTAATAGCCCTATGTTTTCGACGCCATTTTAAAGATTAGTTGTGACGGTAACTGATTTCATTTCTGTTTTCGATGGGCACGATTTTGATCGGCTGATAGCATCCAACGTACTGAAGAACCTGTCCTACATATATGCAAAACATTTGATTGAAACTCAAGCCATCCAAACTTGTCAAACAAACATGGCTGCGATTAGTGTCGTTTTCGGTGACGTCATAAACATCCAACTTTAATTGACACGACGTATTTAAAGGTGTTACAAGTGAAAATTTCACAGTTGTGACTGGGGTCTTGATCTGATCTTTAATTTCACTTGCTATCACCCAGACGTGCTGAAACCTACCACGGACGTTTATTCTGGCGTCTGACTCGGGGTCTGTGAACAGTAGTGGGTTAGCCGTCGACGGTTCGGTTCACCGTCTCGCGTTCCGCTGCGGTACCTGACCGTTACCCAAGATCTAATTCGTTCGCTCCGGAGCCGGCAGAGCGCTCTCGGGTCACCCGTCGCAAAAAAAAAAAAGGGTCGGTGGTTCGAATCCCGACTCCCTCCCCGCGACGGTCGGTCTGCCCCACGTGGTGCGCCCATCGGCTCGCCAGAGCCTCGGTCGAGACTACCGGTTGAGATGTTGATGGCAGGGTGAGAGGTAGGAAATGAAACGCCGTATTAGCTTCGGCAGTTGTTGCGGAATACCAATTTTGTACTGGTTAATAATCTAGGGATCACTCATTAAGAAACACAGCGTATATTTAGAGTTTCATTACAGTTGATCTTAGGGGAACAAATCTGGAAGATTCGCAAGGGCCCCCCACGGAAATTCTCAAGGAGGGGGGGGGGGGAGGGGCAAGCGAGATTTTTGTGCGTGGGTTTTAACCGACACAAGTCACCTCTGGATAGGGTGCTTGCATGTTGTAAACTACCGATATGTTAGCCTATATGCATGCAATAAGCAAAAATAAATACAATATACGTACATAAAGTTTTTCCATAAAACATAGTTTTGACGTTAACGTTTAGCAAACCCGTTTCACAAACACGATTTTGCGAGCGCAAGCGCCCCCTCCCCCCTTGTCCTCCCTCACCACGGAGATCTACGCTCATTGTTGTAATCAGTTACAGAAATAAATTAACACTGGAAACTATTTGTAGCAGCCAGGAACTGTTTGGCTTAGAAACTGTTGAAACCAGGATGACGTCTTACTGTTTAGATTTCTCTCACCCTTAAGACCCCCGCCTACCCGGGCACACATACGGTGTGCAGAGAATAAAAAAAATCGCGATTTAAAAACTGCTCAAGATATCCGAGTGGTGTGTCTGTTTACGTAAAGCATTTAAGTATACGCTGAGGTCGGATGGGCAGTGCTGTTATCCTATTTAGTTTTTAAACTCTTATTTTTATAAGAGTGAAAAATGACTAAAAACGCATTTTCAGAATAGTTTTTTTTAGGCATGAAACAACCGATACAGATTCTTGAAAGCACTCAAGGGACTTTTCACTAGACACTTTTATCTTCGTTTCTCCGCCATATAATGTTATGGTTACCGCTCATATCTCGTACTTGTCTTGCACTGTTAAAAATTTTCATTTTTAATTTGCGAAGAACGCTGGTAACAAATTATCCTGGGATCTTTGTAAATTTTCAGACAATGAGTTCACTTTCTTTCAACGTGAATCTAAAATAATATCAAAAGGATATTCTTCGTATATTAACAAACCTTTAAACAATTTGTAGAGAACACTCTTTTATTTGTCCACGTGTGTGATTATCATTGTTTATTGACGTAACATACAACACGAATGGACAAGATGGACGAATACACAAAAAAAAAAAAGAAAAACAAGACAAAATCAGCCGATGTCGAAATGATTTTGTCTTATTTTTCTGTGTGTGTTTTGTATTCATCTTTCTTGTTATTTCTTGTGGTTTCTCTATGACATGCCGTGAAAACTAGCAATGATGTATGTCCATTAAAATTGTTTTAAACATGTTTCCTCCTCGTCATTCACAGACATGACAATCAGTAAGCTATATTCTTGATGGACATTAAACTATGAAACCGAAAGTGTTGAGCATATTTTACAATTCAAGCGTCTTTAAATGTTAAAACAAACAGGTTTGAATCCGCTTGTCTAGCGTGTTAGCCGGTTCTATAATGGCAGATTCGAAAACGAAGGGAACAATGGCACCAAGTTATTTTGGTCGCGCCAAGCACACACTACATTATGCAACGTTCCCGAGCCGGTGACTACGGGAATTGGCATCAATAATTCATGCAAATTATATTATTGGTTCAAATTATAGAAAAGTGCGTGTTGTTTACATTTCAACATTGTGCAACTTTGTTATGGACACGAGAGCAAATTGTGTGCTGGGTAAACACTGTAGACCCTATATTTTGGCACGTACTCAGCAAGAACCTATCGACCTATTACATAACAAATTACATATACTGCAAATAGTACTTTTTTTTTACTTGCTATACTTGTGTAGCCAGTCATCATACATTTTCGGCCCTGATTATTAAAAATAATCGTGAAGGAAATAGATTCTTACAAAAAGTAAATATGTATGTGTGTGTAAGTTAAATATTTAGGAGCTTTATGTGCACTACTTAATACTTTTTATATACTGCTTAATTTACTATTTTAATACTAACTACATGAAAGCTTATCAGCCATCAACGATGCCATTCCAAATATAACCTCAGTAATCTCGTATTTCCAAGCGACATTTCTAAGAAGCAAAACAGGATTGCATGTTTTGTGGATCCAAAATATTCACCTACTTTGCATGATATTTTAAATGAACAATATTGATTTAAAACATGTTTATGGAGACACACCAATTGCTAGTTTTCACTTTATGTCACAGAGAAACCACAAATATGGACAAGAAAGATGAATACACACACACGGCTGATTTTGTCATGGTTTTCTTTCTGTGTATTGATTTTTCTTGTCCATTTTGGTGGTTTCTCTATGGCATACAGTGAAAATTAGCAATGGCGTGTGTCCATAGTAGTGTTTTAAATCATAACATTTAATTTTTCTGTAGAAATAATTTATTTGATAAATAATTGTGCTTGACGCCCGTGAAATTTTTTTTCCTGCCAGTTTGAGTGGGATTCAATGGGAAAATACTTAGTTCCTCTCTTCCTAATACCTCTGTGTTAGTGTTTTTCACCTTCATAAAACCGTTTAATGGGTGGAATCCAAATCTTCACTATTTCCAATTCCCGCAGAACCATCTAGACTTTGATAAAGTCAGTTGAATCATTCTTAGTAAAGTCAAATACGAGCACAAAAAGCTGGAGTAAATCGTCTATAGCAATCAAGCACACTAAGTTATAACAAATAGGTTTCAGGAAAAAAAATATTTGCATATTCAACTCAGCCAACTTCTCTTAAAATAATTCTATATCCGAGTAGTTACGAATTTTGTAGTCACATAATAATTTATTATATTTTAAAAGATAGTTTTTATTTCACGCCATAGTTATATGTAAAAAACATAATTATTCTTAAATCAAGAAAAAAACAAAATTAATTTGAAATATAAGAGTATTAAATTTAAAGATCTCTGCACTCAGTATGCCATATAGTAAAACTTTCAGGAAATGTGCGACCACATCGCAAACGAAATCACACTGATCACATCATGGCAAGACAGCCTTCCTTGAAGTAAATTTTGACGTTCCTACTAACCATTTGTAGATAAATATAATGAAATACTTACCTACTTGAAAAACTACAGCGCCAAAGAAAAAAAATATTAATACACATTTACAATGAAAAGCAGGATGATATTAACATGCAAAGTCTCACAGACGAGAATTTTTCCTTCATTGTTACTTAAATATGAAGTAGTACCTTAAATTTGTAGAGAAAATTACACTCCATTACAACAAACTTGGAAAAATAATCATAAATACAATTTTGACTTAATGTTTTGTGAGGTCGAACTTCACAAAGCTAACGTATTTACACATCCACATGGTACCTACCTGGACAGTTTTCTTTATACTGCAAATAAAAAATAAACACGTAGTAACATTTTGTCTGTTCGAAATGTTTTTTGAAGACTTGCTGTTAAAATAATCGTGTATTACAGTGAAAAATCGCAGCAGTTGTTAGGGTATACAACACTCGACTCTTGTACGTTCGTTGTATGGCTTTTATCACCAGGAAGATTTATTTTACCCTTTCATTCCCATTGATACCATATGGCAACACAAATTTTAAACCTCTCTTGTGAATGCAAACATATAAATATAAATATAAATGAAATTCTGTTTTCCAATGGTTGCCATATGGCCACATCCTCAAAATGTATATAAATTTTATTAAAATTATTTTTTTAATATAATTGTAATTCTAGATATATATTTATCCGTATTTTACCTAAGAATATTTTTTCTATTTACAATAATTTGGAAATGAAAGGGTTAAGACATTTTTTTTGGACAAATTTCATTGCTCGTTACACTTTTTCATAAGAGAAATCTCAATAATGGACACACAATATTGCAAAAAAAAAAAAAAAAAAACCACAAAATCTGTTTTGTCTCTGGGTTCACCTGTGCCTCTCTGTGTTGTCGTTCGAGTTGTCCACATTATCTGTGTAGTATCATAGTTGGTTTCGTCCGTTTGTCTTTGTGTTGTCCAATGTAGTTTTTTGTCTTTATTTACTGTTGTTGTATCTGTCTCGCAGTGTTAACCCACGGTGTTCGTCTGTGCTGTAATATTCTTCTGACTAATTCTTTCCACGGAAATGTTTTTCGTGTTTTTGACGTGACAACGTCTAATAAATCGATGAACGCCGGCTGCACGCACGAAAAAATGTCCCGTTACGCACATTGTTCCTTTACGCTGTGTCCCGTTACGCATATTAATCCGTTACGCCGTGTCCCGTTACGCTCATTGTACACTTGCGCCGCATCTATCTCTCTTCTACTCGACTGTTTATAAAGTGAAGTGAAAAGTTAATGTGGTTTTCATTGCTTATTACAAAAACAATTTCGGCAATAAAGGTTAGTTATCCTTGCATTTTAAAAATCTGATTACTAGTATAATTTCAAGTATTTATTCATTTATTATTAAAATAAAAATGATTCAATTTTATTCATAAAAGTATGCAATCATTAGATCAATGTTTTGTTATGACGTTGTCACGTTAAACTATCGTCCGTAAACCGACTTTACAGAGAACCATTTTTTTTTTTTTTGACATCGAATGATCTTGTTTTCTGTGTGTCTTGCATATTGGTCTCTTTTCTTTTGGTCCATAAATCTTGAACCACTCGTCTACCAGCTCGCCAGACGCGCGCCTCGCGATGGGTCTGCTGCGTGATCTCATGCGCGCGCCTGTACCTCGTGGTCATTCACACGGCGCGGCGCGGCGCGGCGGTGCCATCTGAGACGCTGGGGGCTACTAGCCTCTGCGACACCCCTCCTTCCCCGCTCTCCCTCTCCTTCCTCCCTCTTCCTCCAAGTCTTCCTCCGCATCTCGGGCCACGGTCAGCAGCTTCCACGGCCGCGCGGACCAGCCGGGAAGGTGGGGGGGGGGGGGGGGGGGGCAAAGGGGGAGCACGGCTGGAAAACCTGTTCGCCTCACCTGTTCCAATGTGACAAGCGTTAAGAGGGGTACGCCGCTTCTTGTTCCCGACCGCGCGACACAAGCTCGGAGGGCGATCTTTCGCGATCGCGTCGCACGACGTCCGTGCCGTTGAACCGCAATGGCGCGACGGAAGGCGATGCGCTGGGGCGCGAATATTTTTGATGCGAAACATCTCAGTCAGCTCTCGATACGCGTTATTTTTGTTGGAAGTAAGATCCTGAATGGAACGGAAGTAACCACGGTGCTGCCATCTGTGACGGATGACGCGAATTAAAGTTCGCAAATCCAAAGGGAAAATGTATATAGTATTGACTATTTAATGGATTTTAACAATATATGCAGTATTTTAGTAAAATTCCTTGTAGAAAATCAGATCCAAAACCGGGGTTTATTATTCTTTCAAGTATTTTCCACTTAAATCAGAACAGTTACATCGTACAGTTTAAAATTGATCAGCTAATCGAGTGATTCTATAGCCGACGTAGCTGCTCCGGCAGCGAATTCTAGCGGCGGGCGCGGAAGCTACGTGTGATTCGCGTCCAGAAATGTAGTTTAAAACACAATTTGAGTATATTTATCACGCTAGGCGTTGTTTTAAAGAATTTTTTTTTTTTTCTTTAGATTTTGTGTCCGAGTTTATACGCCTTGAAGTGTAAACGGCATTAGTTTTCGATGAGAGGTTCCTGACTGAAATAAATGTTACCGTTATCGATGTTCTCGGCCGTGGTCTCGTATTTTACTCTTGGGTTATCGAATTATGTCCCACTTTGGCTTATGTTTTGATACTTTTGATAGGTGATAACCAAAGAGGCTAACCGCCGAAATAGTGCGTGCGATAAAACCCTCGCATTTTGAATAACAAGCAGAAATTTTCCAAAAAATCCGGTTTTCTGGCATCCTCAGAAAAATGTAAAAAAAAAAAAAAAAAAAAAAAATAGTAATATTTAACTTATACAGACTATGTTTAGATAAGTATTGTTAATTAGACGAGTAAAATATTTTTACTTTGTTTTCATATATGTACATGTAAACTTTTTTAACTTATACAAACCCAGTATTATTTAAATTATTAACCAGAACATAAAAAATACACTATTATACAGGAGTAAAAATCACACGTTTTCTTTCGCGCTGGTGTTTGACCTCCGATAGTTTGCACTTAAATACTGTCATTGGACAAGAGACAACAACAAAAAAAAAAAACTCTTCCGGTCATGTGGTGCAAAGTCAAATAAGATAATTTCGGCAAGGTCCTAATCGATCCCTGTCGACGATATCGTGCGTATTCATTCGCGTCTCTGGAGTATTCGGTGCAGGGCAATCAATTTCAGTTGATGAAATTGTGGATTGTGAAAAAGATTTCGAAATTATATTAATTTCTAGCAAAAAACAGAAACTTGTTGTGCGATACCGTGAAGATGTTTTTAAACAAAAAAATGTATATTTTTAAAAATTACTTTTTTTTATCTAAGTGCTAAGTTTTTTAATGTTTCCAAAAGTAAGTTTAAAACATTTAAGTTGCACGATACGTATGACGGAAACATTTCATCTACTGTCGAAACGGATGGCTTGGAATAGTGCCTCTGGTTAATGGTTTATGTCCCGTCCCAGGTCATTATTTTATTTGAATGTTTAACACGGTTAAACTTGTAGACTTTTTTCGAGAGGCCGAACTAAAATAGAAAAAAATTGTTTGTCTGTAAAGTCGGTTTACGGACGATAGTTTAACGTGATAACGTCATAACAAAACATTGATGAAATGATTGCATACTTTTATGAATAAAATTGAATCATTTTTATTGAATTATCACTATTTTGTATGGATACAAAGAAGGAGTGAAATGAAATCTACAATTTAATTGATAAATTTACTTTTATTTGCACTCATTAATTCAAATATGTTTATTACTTTAACGAAGAGATTATTTTAACTATAACTTTTATACTTGTTTGCTATTTAACTTCTTCCAATCTGTGTTATTCTGTTAAGGATAGGACGATGATAGGAAAAGTAGGAAACGAATGGGAGTGTTTCAAGTTTAATGTGCCTTGAAAAAGTCAAATCGATGGTGGTTCCAATCGAGTGGAAGAGAGAGATGCGGCGCAAGCGTACAATGAGCGTAACGGGACACAGTGTAACGGGACAATGTGCGTAACGGGACAATGTGCGTAACGGGATATTTTTTCGTGTGTGCAGCCGGCGTTCATCAATTTATTAGACGTCGTCACGTCAAAATATAAATTTATATAGTGCATATGTTTTGCATTACTTGGCTAGCAAAGTTGAATTTTTTAAGTTTTTGTGCAGTATGGATAAGGAGAACCCAACACAAACAAACTAAATAACTGAACATGTTTGGGTTTAGAGGCAGTGCTGGTGGCTACTGCGTGGCATTGTTTAAAATTATTTCAGAACAATTTACTTACTTTTATCTAGGCAAATTCAAAAATATTTAAAGGCTAAGTAAAATTAAATAATTTATTCTGAAACAAAGTAAAACCGCATCACTTATCAGCCAGTAAAATTAACTTCAACCTAAAATGTTCCAGCTTTATATCCCATTTCATTCTCCTTATCCACACCGCATAAAAACATTAAAAATATGCCACTTTGCCAGCTAATGATGCAAAAAGTATGCGATATATATATAATTTTGTGGAGGTTCAGCCACTAAAAAAATTCGGCGGGGTTGAACGCGTGGAACGTATATAGCCTATAAACTAATGACCTGGAACGGGGCACGCGCTCTTAAAGCATGCACGAAGCAATTGAAAAATCACGCCTACGTGGCTGGAACATGCTTCCTAGTTATCCAGGAAGGCTCAGGGGTTAACGTCTCCAGTGGCGAGAACGGAAGAAAAAGCACAACGACATCGACTCGAGGTCCACCACGCCGCACAAGGCACAAGGCACGAGGCACAATGACAAGGCACAATGACAAGGCGGGTCGCAGGAGTAAAAAACCTTCGAGTCATTGCCGTCGCCTTCCTAGATAACAAAACGACACCGAGCGTGGTAATACTTCCGCCATATACATCACAGCCCTGGCTCATTAGGCTCCACAATCGTGTATGTCGGTGGAGATGAATCAGCACTAAGAGAAACACAACTTGTAACGCAGCCAGGTTACATAAAAACATGCCAACTGACCGGTTGTGTCAGATTAGTATTTATTTTTATTTCCGCAAGTTACTCAGTAGTCTTCACTTTCCAAATCATTTATGCAACTATGGGAGCAAGACAAACCGCACGTAAAAGTAAAATAGTATCCAAAGGTAATAAATTCCTATATATATATATATTTATATTTTCTATTACAGTTTTTGGTTTTAAATTACGTAAATAAGTTATTTTTACAAACCTTTCTAGTGTTTAAAATAGTTTTTGACTGGTAACATTTGGGAATAAATAACTTATTACTTTGAGCGAGTGGCATCAAAGCTTTATGATTTTGAATTCATGCTAGGCGTTTTCTTTCACAATTAAAGTCAAGTTACACAAAAAAAATTAAAATTTAAATAAATATTTTTTTTTTTTAAATTAATTTTGGCTGTTCCGTTTATAGAGTACATAGTGGTGTTGAATCATACATTTTGCAACTTTTGAGTTAGCTACATTTTCCACATCCGAATCTTTAAAATTAATACTTGGAATTTTTCAAACTCAAACCTGCGAGAGAATAAAATATATATTGATGTACAACCACTATGTTTCTCATTTAGTCCCGACCATTCGATACAGACGTGTATTTTAAAGTAGAATTATTTTTTTCTTGTACGTGTGTTGAAAAGGGGGGGGGGGGGGGGGGTTGGCAGATATAACCACTTTGCCCGTTGTATACTTTCAAATTCTTTGCATTTGTTTCGGGAAGGGGGGGGGGGGAATGATAGGTTTTGCGTACGCTCGTGTGTGTTGTGTGTGTGTGTGTGTGTGTGTGTGTGTGTGTGTGTGTGTGTGTGTGTGTGTCCAAGTGGACTACCGGCAAACAGCGCCGCAGCAGGACGATGACTGCGGAAGGACAGCTGCCTCCTCTACGTCTTTTATTTGCACGTCGCCGAGCAAACACGAGGGCTAGCCGGACGAGTGCCTCCAGTTCCCCCGAGGGTTGTGAGGGGGGGGGGGGCATACCAGCGGCCGATGTCGCATTAGCGTTGAGCGCGGCGGCCGCCGACCCTGGCAGTGGCCGCGGGCCGTGTCTGAGGTTCACTCACTCACTCACTCACTCACTCACTCACTCTCTGTCTCTCTCCCACCCTCTCCCCCAATCCCGATCTATCCTCCAGGCTTATCCGAATCTCGCCACCCGCCCGTGCAAATTTCAGCACTCGCCGGTGATGTGTTAACATCTCACTTTGGTAACGAGCACATTTTATGAGTTCTCCACGTTGCAAATGAATCTTGTGAAACTTAAGCTCTGGACACGGAAACTAGGAACGTGAAAATTCTTTTGAAATAATGCCTAGTGTGATAAATATTTAAGCAAATTATGTTTTCAACGCACCCGCCTCTAGAATTCGTTGCCGGAGCTGCTACGTCGACTATCGAATAATTTCTATTTTCAGGGCGAAATGTAAACTATGTAATGAAACGGCTCCGATGAAAACGAAAAAAAGACTTGAAAAAAATGCTAAACCCCCGGCTTTGGACTTGATTTTCGATAAGGAATTTTATTAAAAAATACTGCCCATCTTGTTAAAATTCAATGAACAGTTAATACTATAAGTAAAGTTTCCCTTTATCTTTGTGACCTTTGGTTCGCGCCACTTGCCACAGATGGCAGCGCCGTGGTGGTCACACATTTCCTTTTCTTTGATTTCCGTCGATTTCACGAAACGATTCCCGCCAAATGCCGTATACCGAGAGATCAGATGTTACACATTCACGAGTTTTAAATATTTTAAACGTCGCTTACATATACTTAAAAAAACTTTTTTTTTCATTTTGGTTACGATCAACTTGGCGTGAAAAAACTTACCCTTCCTGGAAAAAAAAAGGGGGGGGGGGATGCGTGTCTGCCCCGGGCGCTAGAAGTGGAAACTTCCACCGACTGGTTGTTGTTCACCGTCGGCTCACTAACGGCGTTGCAGAGAGCGTCACTGCTGCCATCTGTGTTTTCGACAAGTTAACTTGATAGCAAATTCACAATTCGAGACGCTTTAGCGTTAATGCTAGCACAAACAGTACAATTACAGGTTGTGTGTATTTTTTTTCCTTCAAATTTATATACACCTGAAAATTCTTATTTCTAGTAGTGTTGACTCTTCAGAATGATGTGTGTCATGTGAAATCGACGCATGTGCACCCACAATCCCTTGCAACACTCAACTGCTCGATGTCTACGTAGCACAGCAAGTGGAACAAAACGTAACACAAAATAGCAATGCAGTTACACAACTATCTTGCCGATCGTTACACTTTCCGCAAAGCTCTGAACGTAACACGTTATTTTTTTTTTCCCCGTTACGCTCTGATGACGTCAAAGCTTTGACTCACCCTAACGGCTGTACTGAAGTTTCACTTCAAAAATAATTAACTTATTTTAGCGATAATTCTGGTACTTTAACAAACGATTTTGCGTTATTATTCTCGTAATTGACCTATAACCTGTTTAATATTTCATTTTAGTTACCATCAATTAGACGTGCGAAAACACGCCCTCCCGAAAGAAAAAAAATATGAATTGACATTTTTGACGTGTAACATCTGAGCTCTCGTTGTAAGGCATTTGGTGGGAGCAATTTCGTGAAGAGAAGCGGAAGTCGCATGAACGGAAATGTGTAACCACGGTGCTGCCATCTGTGGAAGTTTAGAAATCTCTAAAAGACTGTGGACCCAAGTGATTCATCCGTATATATTGCTTTCGTGAACAACGCAGAATTTACACGGTGCGTAAGTATTAACTTTATTATAGTACAACTTTGTTATAATTTATAGCCACAAAAAGAAATAATGACCACATGCATGAATAAATACCTTAGAATTCTAGCATTACAATTCTTGATTAACATTAAAATGTAGAGATAGCGCAGCAATTATCATACTGTAGACACACAACAAATCGTTAGCCTACATGTATTCGACGCCACGAAGAATAAAATAATTTCGTGATTAAATTTTTACTGTTAAATTTAAATAATGCAAATGTTTGTTTGTAGGAAGTATATACAGACTGATTTCAGTCGTTTAAGCAAAAACAAATTTACAAACATAAACTTAGTGTTATAATGTGTGTTTTAAAATGATTAACGTTAATATTGTATTTTTTTTTTAAGAATTTTACGTTAAATTTCGTGTCCGTGTTACAAGTGTATTTACAGGCCAAGAATACAGGGAATTTTTTTCTCCCAAGTATTTACCTATCTTTGGTTAGCAGTGAAAGAATGTACGAACGCATGTTATTCATGCGGGGTCAGTGAACAGTTAAGTAGTGTTCTGGCCGCGAGACAGCCACCATGGCCAACGATTCGCGCGGAATGTGTTCGCTGGAGGCGACGACGGGTCTCCGCGAACACTCCCCGCACGGCGAACGGATTTGCACCTGTTTCGTGAACTCGCCGTTAGGTTCGAGTCCGCCCGCTTCAAGGAGGAATTTATTTAAATAAAAAAATAAAGAAAAACTACGGCTGGGGAACGACCGATCCTTGCCGATACCTGCGTGCTGATGTTGGATAATAAATATTGCAAATCACGTAAAAATACATTAACAAGGAACTTTTTTTTTCCGCAAAGAAATTGTCTGAGAATCTGCTACTGACGCGGATGAAAATCTTTTTATATAAAAAAAAGCGGTAATTGACTTACAAGCACGGTTTTATAGACGGTAAACATAAGTTCTTTCCCGTATTCACGCGCCGGGAGGTAAAGTAGCGGACGTTTCCACATTGTTTTCCCTGGACACTCTCGTGTTCTCCCCGACGGCATTCCGTGTCTGATCTGACGTAACACTTCGTTCCGCGTCACCTTCGCACGGCACCGCGAACATCCCAATTTAAAGACTCTTTACTTATTTTTACGATATAATGCATATATTAATAAAAATTATATTTTTTAAACCTGTAAATCTCAGGTTCCTAAGCTTTTTGGAATTATTATTTTTTTTTACTGATTTACGAATGATGTCCTAAAAATAAAGAGTTTTAATACAAAAGTCACATACAAAACGTTTAATTTAAACTGTATACCACACAAGATTACCCGCTCTCTTTTCCTGCAATATAGTTTGACAAGTTCTTCAAAACTATTAAACATTTATATACAACTAATAATTAACAATTACTCATTGTTATATTATGAATTTATTTACAATCATTGAAAAAAAAAGAAACTAATTTATAGAAGCGTAATATTTCGGACACGATCCCTTTATCCAACTGCCTGGACGTTAGGCAACATGGTAACATCACAAGTCAGGCGGATGGGATCGTATCATGCAGTCTTTTCTGTAACGTCTGTACCGTGGTAAAGTAAAAACACGATGACGTCACAGCCAGCCACAGAATTAAAACGTGCCTGAATAGTACGTGACCAGCTCCATCTATTAAACCTCAGCGTCTGCAACACTCCGAAATACACGTGAAACTGCTACGAAGACGAAAGCCTATTTATAAGAAGTCACAATATTTTGCGATATGGGACAGCGTACGTTTTTTTTTTAAAATTAGGGGGTAGTTTAAACAGGTCAAGACGTGACTAATTAGAACAACTATTCGTAAGGGCGTGACAGCTGGTTTGTGTGTACCTAAGAATCAGAATTTAATTTAATTTAAACATTTTTTATTACAGCCGGTAGAGTAATATCAGAGTCATTGAGTAACGGAAGTGAGTATGTAACGAAGTTAATGTGTGTGACGAATGTAACGTTTGTAACGATTATTGCTTGATGGCGCGGGGTAAAAAAAAAATGTTTTGAATTGAAACATCTTTACATCCGGTTACAGATGGCGGCAGCTGCAGCAGCAGCGCATGATTTCGTATGCTTTGCAATACTTTTGTAAACTCTGCATACATTTTGCATACGTTTACGTACATTTGCAACTTGTAATTCGCAGCTCTAAACTCTGGACTATGAGGTTGGATCCGGATTTAGCGTTATAATTGTGACAATTTGTATTGACATATATACATTTTTCTAGCTTACATTAATATATCACTTTGAGTACATGGACAGACACTAGTAAATAAAGGTTTATTTTTATTCCACGCTTAAGCGTGTTTCAAATATTAGAGTAGGCCTACCCAAATCTAAAAATTTCATATCATTCTTATCTGTGATGTTTCACTTCTAATGCGCGTGGCGGCCATGCTGTCGCTTTTATTGAAGCTACAGTTCTTCAGGCGCTTTATGAAGAAAAGAAAAATGAGTAAAATTTTACGATGCGCGCGCACTATACGACGAAATTTTTACAGGATGAAAAAAAAAGGCTGCGTACAAATAGAAATTATAAATTTATGTGATTTAAATCATATATCTTAGTGATTAATATTGAATAGAGGTCCATATAATTGAAAAAAAAAATATTTATTGTGACTATTAGTGATATAAATTGTAATTATAAACTTTTTCAAGTGTATTTACATAAGTTAGGTTATGTTCCCGTACATATAATTTATTTTCATTATAAATTTAAACTTATTACTTTTTTTAATAAATAAAATGAATAAATTCTAATAAACATTCATCATATGTTTTTATTTTCATTATTAATAAACTGTATCTCGATTATTTTACTAGAATATATAATTTATTTTATACATGTGTTATATTAATATTTAATAATGAACATTTTAAAAAAAAATTCTATTGAATTTATATCTTGCCAACCGCATTTGTAATATCGCTCCAATCCTTCTATTTTATTTCTATTAATTCAAATTTATTTTATCAAGTCAAGTACGTATAACTTCAAACGCGTGTACATACGTGTACGCACCACTTTTTTTGTGAAGTTACTCAACGTAAGGACTTTTCCTATAAGTAGTCTGAATTTTTTTTTTCGGCCCGAAAGCTTCAACTTGACGGATTCGCCCGCACGGGAACCGCGAGATCCGCGAAGCCACGCAACAGGCTCACGACTCGCCCGGGAGGAGACTTCAACGCACGAGTAAGACACGAGTCTTCCTCGGAACGTCATGAAGATCGCTGCCCCCTCCCTACCTCACTTCACCTTGCTTCGCCCAAGGTTGATCGCGTAATGAGATAGCCTCATTGCAGCGGTCATTACCCGCGTACCGCCGCACGAAGACCGAATTACACGGGAAAAGTAGGGGGGGGGGGGGGAGGAGAAGGAAATTGAGGGATGAGCTGGAAGTAGTAATAAGCTCGGGAGGTTTTTTTTTTATTATTCTTCAAGGTTGTTCAGCGCCGGAAGATGTTCTGTTTCCGAGCGATTACCGCTTCCTTGGATCCTTGTACCTCCGGAAAAGTCTGCTTTTCTGATGTCCTTCCCCCCTTTTACCTCCTCCTTCCAGCAGTTTCCAGCTGGAATTCGTCTTACGTTACACAGCTATTCACACATATCATAGAATGGCAGCAATATATCTTGTAGATACAAAAAAAAAATTAAGTGAAGCTCCTTTATAACCGGTGGGGTAAGTCGAGGCTATAACGTCATCAGAGCGTAACGTAAAGTGTAACCGCTCGGAAAGTAACGAAAAGTGCTACGCGATTTTATCTACAATTTTTAGCAGCATTATTACTTTTCGAAACTACTAATCGTAGCAGCAACGCTTGACGACATGTTTGCATTAAAGCATACTTGATTACTTGCGCACAAGTATACTTGCACACTTGCATACTTGCGCTCACATGCTTGCTCACTAAAATACCTGCACACTCACGTGCTTGCTCACTTGCATACTCGCTCATTCACATACTCGCTCACTCACATGTTTGCTCACTCACATGTTTGCTCACTCACATACTTCTGGACTCGAATACTTGCACACACTCTTGTACACTCGCTTACATGTACACTTGTCTGTACACTTGTACACGTGTTTCAAATATATGTGCACCCTACAAAATTCCTATCCCTCTATCTGTAAAGTTTCACATCTAAAGGGCATGGAAGCCACGTACCTATTTTTTTTTCCTGTTCTCATCGTACCAAACGTTTATAGAAATTGACGAACTGAACATTGTTCGTAATATTTTTTAATATTATTTTTAACTAACTATCGACAGTCTTAAGCTCATGACAAATCAATGAAGAGAAATAAATTAACACATTCATATCTCATTTTTATCCGGCCACCTAATGTGTTCGGAAAACGCAAATTTGTAAACATTTTGAGATTTTTATTGTACTTAAAATTTCAAAATTTGTTGCCTCTACAATTAATTATACTTCAGCCGTCCTTATAGCTAGTTGCACATTATTCTAAAACAAATTACGTACCATGTACGAAAAATGTTCAGTTTAATCAATTTCCATTAACTAAAAGTATTTAAAATGCATAACCGGAATATGTAAACAGATTTTTTATTTATGTAGTTTTTTTATAAGAGCAAATTTTTCGCACTTTAGCAAATAAAAAAAACCTAAATTTTTTACCAACCAATATAGAAACCGAAGGTGACATGTAAGTTGCAGGATTAAGTCCGGGAAATCTACTTCTCAACATGATGCACCCTTATTAAAGTGTAACAAATACCAATGCAGTCCTATGCTTTTGATATAAAATATTTTCTTGGCTAATATTCTGGTCATTCATTTATAGCAAGCGACGAATTCTCCAAAACAACATTCATAAGAGTCACTTTATCGGCGTATATAATAAATATGCAGATAAAAATCATTCAAGTTAACAGCAATAAATGTTTCATAAAATAATCACTTGCAAAATAGAAGGCGTGCATAAACGTAAAATAGAAAATGGTTTCCAAAATGTTACGAAAGTAAGCTGCGAACGTAAGTGGGCGTATCAATAAGTAAAGCACATAATGTAAAAGAGAAAAAAAAAGCACTTTTAATGAATAAATAATGAAAGTATTTCCCCTTTATTACTTCCTCACAAACTTCCAAGTTTGAGTCATTTGTCCGAACGATGGATCAGTTCGAAAATCCTGGTCTCATATCACTCTGTCGGCTGCAAGAAGACACATTAGCACAGCCTGTTTGAGTCCGTCGACAGTCAGACCTCTTACCGCCGAGGAACTTCTTCGTGTTTGGAACTTCTTCACGTTTGGAACTTCGTGTTTGGAACTTCGTGTTTGGAACTTCTACATGTTTGGAACTTCTACATGTTTGGAACTTCTACATGTTTGGAACTTCTACATGTTTGGAACTTCTACATGTTTGGAACTTCTACATGTTTGGAACTTCTACATGTTTGGAACTTCTACATGTTTGGAACTTCTACATGTTTGGAACTTCTACATGTTTGGAACTTCTACATGTTTGGAACTTCTACATGTTTGGAACTTCTACATGTTTGGAACTTCTACATGTTTGGAACTTCTTCAGTTGGAAATCTGAGTCTTGCTCGTTGCTCCTCCACAGTTGACGTAATCGCTAACGCCATTTTACCGGTGACTGATGAACACTATCGGTACGTGGAACCACGAGATAGCTTGCGCCCAGTCATAATTTCAATTTTTATAAATATTTTCCCTACTTAAAAAATTGACATGTGCGTTACTTATTGATACCGCCCTCGTAGTTAGGATCGAAGCAAAACCAGAAAAGCACGACTCACCCATCCACGTTTGCTCCTTTCCTCCTGCGTCCTGTGGCGCGGTGTTCTCAAGACGGGACGTTTCGGGAAGAAAAACGACTTTTTCATCTTCGGACTCCGCAGGCCACCTCCGGAGAGCAGATTCGTCGACCCGCGCACCCACTTTGTAATAGTTTTTTTTTTTTTCACCCGAAAGCCAGACCTCGGATCAGTTGGAGAGCTGAGCTTGAGGATAAGGCCGCGAAGAACTCGCGCTCCGGGTGCGACCCGCCGTTAGCTCGGCTGGTCTCTGCAGCGCCCGCCCAGCAGGGCGTCTTCGGGAAGACGGCTCGCTAACTACTGGCCTTTTGCGGAGCCTTCGGCGGTGACTCGTCTGCCTTGTGCCCGAAGTCACCCGACTATGACCCCCCAGCGCCCGACGCGGTGGAGAGCCAGCGGACCGAGGAGGATACACACGCGAGAACCGCCGCGCACAGTAGCAGCAGCAGCAGCGGTGACGGGCTTTCCCGTCGTCGTGGGTCTGCCGCGAGACGCGCTTTGGGTGCGCAGAGTCCTTCCTCCCGCGACGCCTTATCTAGATGTCCTCCCTCCCCACTACTACCCTCCACCCCCACCCCCTTAGCGGGCAAAGGACACGTGCCGAAGGGGCCCCAGGAAGTCACGTGCTCGGACAAGCACCGCCTACCGGCTCATCGGGCCTCGCCGAACAAGGCGGCAGGAAGTCCTGAAGGAGGAGACGTCCGAGTAACGGAAACACGAGCTCTCAGCCTCGTTATCTCATTATCTCGGCGCTGGAACTGACTATCAGCGGGGGATCGGCAGCGTGGACTACAGGAGGCATCCTGTCTAGTGGGTCCCGGTGACTGGAACATCAGCGAGGACGTCTTGCGAAGACTGATAATCATCATTATTTGAATGATACTTGCAATGGTGGAAGATTTATTCATCACGTCATCTTGGACACGCGTTATTGCTGATTTTAAGCTGATTGTCTTGGAATAAAACTTATGAATGCTGTCCATTCTTGAGTTTTTTTTTGTATAAAAACCCAGCGTAAAACAACAATGACGTATGTACAAGAGTTTATGAGTAGTTGGAAATGGGGGGTTCAAGAACAGGCGGAGGAGCCAGGAGCCGGCCATCTTGGATGACGTCATCGGCGGCCATCTTGGATGACGTCATCATGACCTTTGACCTTGACCTTTGACCTTGCCAATCTATGCTAATCTATGCTAATCTATGCCAATCTATGCTAATATATGCTAATATATGCCAATCTATGCTAATCTGTATGCTAATCCATGCTAATCTGTATGCCAATCCATCCGCCATTTTGTATTTCTAGAAATTTCCACCAACTTCGAATAGTGACGTCACCGTTGCACTTTGTGTCACGGACGCCATCTTGGATTTGAATTTTTTTTTCGAACTTTGAAATTCGATGTAAACATCAACCGCCATCTTGTTTTCGTCTGCTGGTGGCCGCCATCTTGTTTCGTCTGCTGCAGGCCGCTATCTTGTTTCCGTCTGCTGGAGGCAGCCATCTTGCGACGTCATATAGTTCTGTTGGTCGCCACCAGATAGCAGCAGGGATTATTTTCTTTTTTTTCTTTAACTAAAGTAATTTCAGTGCCGAGGCTGGGATTCGATCCATGGGATGTGAAAACGTCCAGGATGTCGTGGTTACGAGGCGGACACCTTGACCACTAGACCACGAGACCAATTGGGATATGGTGGAATAAATAATCTATATATGCCACGTACTGACGTCAAGTTTTATGATAAAAGGGGGGAGGGTGTCTTTGCCTTCCCAAATGCATGAAATTCAAATTATTATTATACCATCGCCATCTTTAATTCCAGCACAGACTACCAGATGGCGCCAAATTCAAATATTAGTTAGGGAGTCGGCAGGCAGGTGTCGCATGCCGCCATCTTGGTTCTCAAGTTGGCTGGTAGATGTCGCTAGTATCGCGCGCCAAATTCAAAAATTAGTTGCCAGAGGCGCCGCCATCTTGGTTCTCAAGTTGGCTGGTAGATATCGCTAGTATCGCGCGCCAAATTCAAAAATTAGTTGCCAGAGGCGCCGCCATCTTGGTTCTCAAGTTGGCTGGTAGATGTCGCTAGTATCGCGCGCCAAATTCAAAAATTAGTTGCCAGAGGCGCCGCCATCTTGGATCTCAAGTTGGCTGGTAGATGGCGCCACCGTCGCCATATTTTTGTTCATACAATCGATACCAGATGACGCCACCATCGCCATCTTTAGTTCCTAGTGTTGCTACCAGAGTGTGCCACCGTCGCCATCTTTAATTCTTAAAGTTACCGCCGGAGCGCGCCACCATCGCCATCTTTAATTCTTGAAGTTACTGCCGGATGGCGTCAAGTGCTATGTAGTCAGTCTAGACGAGTCGGGATAAGTTTGGAACCTGTAGCCATATTATTATTAATTAATAATGTATGTTTATTAAATATGATAGAGTATTTATAAAATATTGGTGTTGTGTAGAGACTCTCTCTTCTTCTTGTAGTGGCGGAAGACATCTCGAAGGTAGTGTTAGAATTTATGTATTAAAGCAATCACTCTAGCTGAGGAGACTAATAACTTATAGTTACAATTCAATAATAGCGGCAATTAAATGTTTTGAAATTAAAGCAAACAACGTAAATGTTAAACACATATTTATTTAAATCTTATTACAAACAGCAAGGGGTAAGAACAATCGATGATTTAAAAGAAGTAAATAACGAGTAATAAAAGTACATAATATTCACACACTGCACATCATAGTGACAAAGTCAACATAACCTATTTACATAAACCAGAGACCCAATACCTACATATTAAGCATAACTACAAGTTACATAGAGTAAAAACATACTCTGAAATACATAATGAAGACAAAATTGATATAAATAACATTATACTTTGCTCAATAGTTCCAGAAGTAATGAACGTACAGCTACACGGGCAATCTCAACAGTTCTTTCATCACTAGTGTTTTCTGTGGAACATACTTGAGTGGTGTCTTCACTGATCGGACCTAGATGACTGAGATCTCGGGTTCGACTCTTGCGAGATGTAGGAAGGCGAAGCTGACGCCGGCGTTTAGGCTGGACTGCTACTAATGTAGTAGGTGCTGGCGATGTAGCACCCATCTGGGTACAGGCAGTTGATGTCTGTACTGGCGAAGTCTGGCCACATGCAGATGCTGGCGGTGACCGAATAGCTGGTAGGTTGAATGCATGTGCGAAAACCTCTTCAGGTGTTGCAGGGAGAACTGTATCGTCTCTCATCATATTCACACTACAATGTCCATAGCCCAGGCAGTTGATAACTTCTAGAGGTGTATCTTGAGGTCCTGGGTTTAAAACCTGTTTCACGTGAAACACAGCGTCACAACTCTCCGAAAAATGTTTTAAAACACCGTCGATCCACTCACTATAATCAACAGTGCCTAGCCCAGGTGTTACACTGGAGTATATCCTGTTCGGTTGAAAGTTAGAAATCTCTGTTAACTACTTCTGCGGTAGGTCCTTACACCACCACAGTTTCAGCTCGACTGCCATCGCACGAGTCGAGGGTCGTATTTAAAAATATATGTATCACTTGGATAAATATGTCTGTTATGCAATTCCATAGAGTAGAGCATTTATCAGAACAGTCTATTGTTAAAATTATTTTCAGTTGTATGTTATACTCTATGAGATGTTAATTGACAATTCACCCTCGTTCATACAGTTAGACGTTAGATTCGCTCCTAGCAAGAGATGCGATGTCCGTGCTGGTCTCCCCACAATTGATGGAGGTGATGGCCTCTCTGTAATTGATGTAGGAGGTGATTGACGAGATGCAATTGGCAGTAGTTCGACAGCATCGTTACTAACGATGGTTGGTGGTAACATTGGTTTCACGAGCAGGATGATTTGAGGTTATGTCTACAAAAACTTGACGTGATGACTCTATTGGTGAACGATCACGCGCCTAGCTGGCGGCCTCCAACATTCGAACGAGGTGATCAACCATCCAAGCCCTAAGCATGTTCGCATTGTGTCTTGAGATCGAACCTGGACATCCAAGTTACATAGAGTATAATATACTCTGAAATACATAATAAAGAGAAAATTGATATAAATAACATTATACTTTGCTTTCAGAAGTTCCAGAAGTAATGAACGCACTGCTTGACCAGTGACAGGTGTAACTAAATATTAAATATATTTTATATTTTATTTTCCATTACCTTTCGTGGAATTTATTAATCATTCACTCTACGAAAAACAACTCAAGACAATATACCTGACCATCGAATTAAATACAGTACCGCTATGCCTTACATGAAAGTCTAATTATTCGATAATCTGAATAACCTATAAATCGTTCATGTACAAAGCTACACATACAGGCCAATTGTCTATGGACCATGAGACCGAGTCATGACAATATCAGACGTATAGGTTAGAATTTTCAGAACCGCAGGACCTTCTTCGTCTTTAGATAATTACAGTCATTTAGACCATCATGAAATCTTAATACATACTAAAGGACCAAGCAACCTTGAAAAATATTTTAGTAACACCAAGAGGTTTTGAACTAGTAAATATTCAGTCACTACATATTTTACTATGCGCAATCAACAAAAAGGAAGCACCATCAACGAAAAGGCAGCACATTTGTAAACACCATCAACAAAAAGGAAGCACAATCGGAAGCACATTCATAGAAAAGGAAGCACAATCGGAAGCACAATCACAAAAAAGAAGCACATTTGGAAGCACAATCACAAAAAGGAAGCACATTTGGAAGCACAATCCACAAAAAGGAAGCACATTTGGAAGCACATTCAACGAAAAAGGAAGCACAATCATAGAAACAACGCACAATCGGAAGCACAATCAACAAAAAGGAAGCACAATCGGAAGCACATTCATAGAAAAGGAAGCACAATCGGAAGCACAATCACAAAAAGGAAGCACATTTGGAAGCACAATCACAAAAAGGAAGCACATTTGGAAGCACAATCCACAAAAAGGAAGCACATTTGGAAGCACATTCAACGAAAAAGGAAGCACAATCATAGAAACGACGCACAATCGGAAGCACAATCAACAAAAAGGAAGCACATTTTGGAAGCACCATCAACAAAAAGGAAGCACATTTTGGAAGCACCATCAAAAAGGCAGCACATTTTGGAAGCACAATCAAAAAAGGCAGCACATTTGGAAGCACCATCAACAAAAGAAGGAAGCACATTTTGGAAGCACAATCAAAAAAGGCAGCACATTTGGAAGCACCATCAACAAAAAGAAGGAAGCACATTTTGGAAGCACAATCCACAAAAAGGAAGCACATTTGGAAGCACATTCAACGAAAAAGGAAGCACAATCATAGAAACAACGCACAATCGCTTGTGAACTCTTTGCTTAAGCAACATGAGAGTTTTAGCACAAGCCCGCTTGTGAACTCTTTGCTTAAGCAACATGAGAGTTTTAGCACAAGCCCGCTTGTGAACTCTTTGCTTAAGCAACATGAGAGTTCTAGCACAAGCCCGCTTGTGAACTCTTTGCTTAAGCAACATGAGAGTTCTAGCACAAGCGGGCTTGTGAACTCTTTGCTTAATCAGGATTAAATTTGGAATTTTTTAAAAAAAATTGGTAATTTATGATGTTTATAAACGACATATCCCTGATGGTTTTCTCTGAGTGCTTCTATTTTATTTTTATTAGGTGGAATTTTAAAAAAAATCATTATTCAGTCAAATAATAATAATATATACCCTGAGAAATCTGAGAAACACTAACTGGATGAACAAACTACCTTCTCCTTGGAGTCTAGCGATGCCATCCCTGTATTGCGATCGTTAGTGAGAATCCTGCATCCCGCATGAAAGAAAGAAATAATATTTACCTGCAAGCAATACGTGGTGTCATCTGTTGTTGAAAAGCAGAACTACTTACAACATGTACCTTTGCATGAGATAACTCTCGCTTAAGAAATATTTAAAAAATTATATTTAAGTAATGGTTCCAATTGGAAAACTGTCTGTTTGTATCTAACATTAGTCACAGTAACTAATATGAATCCTGATTCTGTGTCTGTCGCTGTATCGAAAGGACACAGGTGAAAGTTTTGCAGCAAAGAATTTATCTTGAGAAAGAATGGAAGACAACACCAGAAGAATGACTGTGTTAAAAATCCACTACGCAATATGATAAGTTGCGTTCGATGTAACAAGTCGTTTACGCGGAGAGAGAGCTTAAAAAGACATGACAGAACTTGTAACGTTAAGCCTGCGTACAAGCCAGAGTACAACGATGGATCTACTAGACTAAGGAATAGTGATCTGCATTACGACAATAATTTTCCTTGTCTTGAGAGAGATTATGTTCGTGGCTCTTCCGATCTCGACGAAGAACTTAAATTGAAGGACGATGATGATTTATGGAAGAATGAAGACAATGGAAGAATCCTTAACGTGAAAAGTGAGAATACATTCCAGCCGAATTCAAGTAGATCTTTCTTACTTTTGTAAAAATGATGGACTCCTAAAAAGGAAGCATGAAGACGATAATGGCACTTCGACATCATCGATATCGAATTCATATGGTAATCTGGGTGAAGAGTATGTCTTCTACAGTGATTGTAACAGTGACTCTGAGGCTGTTGACAAAAGCATAGACTGTGATGAAGCACCTAAAGCTGACAAGATCGAAGAATGTAACGGTGTCCTGAGACCGAAACGATGGAAACGACGTGTTATAATAAATAAATCTGATAACGCTTATTATGATCACTGGGACGATTGTGATATTAAAAGTATGTATAATAAACAAGCATGTGAGATGGTGGTAGAAGAGATTGATTACACATCGTGGAAAGATCCAAACTTATTGGTTGACATGGCTCGCTTTGTGCAGGAAACTATTCGTGCATAAAAGAAATATCCTTCATACTCGAAGAACTGAGGAAAGCTGGCTACATACAATAATGGCTTATTTTACTTCTATTTGTATAATCTTAAGAAATAAATTAAATATTAAAAGTAAAAATTTAATGTTTTTATTTCTTGCATTCTGATTTCTAACTAAGACTTAGTTCTCGTAACTTGTGTTACCAAATGTGCTGCCTTTTGATGGTGCTTCCAAAATGTGCTTCCTTCTTTTTGTTGATGGTGCTTCCAAATGTGCTGCCTTTTTTGATTGTGCTTCCAAAATGTGCTTCCTTCTTTTGTTGATGGTGCTTCCAAATGTGCTGCCTTTTTTGATTGTGCTTCCAAAATGTGCTGCCTTTTTGATGGTGCTTCCAAAATGTGCTTCCTTTTTGTTGATGGTGCTTCCAAAATGTGCTTCCTTTTTGTTGATTGTGCTTCCGATTGTGCGTTGTTTCTATGATTGTGCTTCCTTTTTCGTTGAATGTGCTTCCAAATGTGCTTCCTTTTTGTGGATTGTGCTTCCAAATGTGCTTCCTTTTTGTGATTGTGCTTCCAAATGTGCTTCCTTTTTGTGATTGTGCTTCCGATTGTGCTTCCTTTTCTATGAATGTGCTTCCGATTGTGCTTGTTTTTTGTTGATTGTGCTTCCGATTGTGCGTTGTTTCTATGATTGTGCTTCCTTTTTCGTTGAATGTGCTTCCAAATGTGCTTCCTTTTTGTGGATTGTGCTTCCAAATGTGCTTCCTTTTTGTGATTGTGCTTCCAAATGTGCTTCCTTTTTGTGATTGTGCTTCCGATTGTGCTTCCTTTTCTATGAATGTGCTTCCGATTGTGCTTCCTTTTTGTTGATGGTGTTTACAAATGTGCTGCCTTTTCGTTGATGGTGCTTCCTTTTTGTTGATTGCGCATAGTAAAATATGTAGTGACTGAATATTTACTAGTTCAAAACCTCTTGGTGTTACTAAAATATTTTTCAAGGTTGCTTGGTCCTTTAGTATGTATTAAGATTTCATGATGGTCTAAATGACTGTAATTATCTAAAGACGAAGAAGGTCCTGCGGTTCTGAAAATTCTAACCTATACGTCTGATATTGTCATGACTCGGTCTCATGGTCCATAGACAATTGGCCTGTATGTGTGGCTTTGTACATGAACGATTTATAGGTTATTCAGATTATCGAATAATTAGACTTTCATGTAAGGCATAGCGGTACTGTATTTAATTCGATGGTCAGGTATATTGTCTTGAGTTGTTTTTCGTAGAGTGAATGATTAATAAATTCCACGAAAGGTAATGGAAAATAAAATATAAAATATATTTAATATTTAGTTACACCTGTCACTGGTCAAGCAGTGCGTTCATTACTTCTGGAACTTCTGAAAGCAAAGTATAATGTTATTTATATCAATTTTCTCTTTATTATGTATTTCAGAGTATATTATACTCTATGTAACTTGGATGTCCAGGTTCGATCTCAAGACACAATGCGAACATGCTTAGGGCTTGGATGGTTGATCACCTCGTTCGAATGTTGGAGGCCGCCAGCTAGGCGCGTGATCGTTCACCAATAGAGTCATCACGTCAAGTTTTTGTAGACATAACCTCAAATCATCCTGCTCGTGAAACCAATGTTACCACCAACCATCGTTAGTAACGATGCTGTCGAACTACTGCCAATTGCATCTCGTCAATCACCTCCTACATCAATTACAGAGAGGCCATCACCTCCATCAATTGTGGGGAGACCAGCACGGACATCGCATCTCTTGCTAGGAGCGAATCTAACGTCTAACTGTATGAACGAGGGTGAATTGTCAATTAACATCTCATAGAGTATAACATACAACTGAAAATAATTTTAACAATAGACTGTTCTGATAAATGCTCTACTCTATGGAATTGCATAACAGACATATTTATCCAAGTGATACATATATTTTTAAATACGACCCTCGACTCGTGCGATGGCAGTCGAGCTGAAACTGTGGTGGTGTAAGGACCTACCGCAGAAGTAGTTAACAGAGATTTCTAACTTTCAACCGAACAGGATATACTCCAGTGTAACACCTGGGCTAGGCACTGTTGATTATAGTGAGTGGATCGACGGTGTTTTAAAACATTTTTCGGAGAGTTGTGACGCTGTGTTTCACGTGAAACAGGTTTTAAACCCAGGACCTCAAGATACACCTCTAGAAGTTATCAACTGCCTGGGCTATGGACATTGTAGTGTGAATATGATGAGAGACGATACAGTTCTCCCTGCAACACCTGAAGAGGTTTTCGCACATGCATTCAACCTACCAGCTATTCGGTCACCGCCAGCATCTGCATGTGGCCAGACTTCGCCAGTACAGACATCAACTGCCTGTACCCAGATGGGTGCTACATCGCCAGCACCTACTACATTAGTAGCAGTCCAGCCTAAACGCCGGCGTCAGCTTCGCCTTCCTACATCTCGCAAGAGTCGAACCCGAGATCTCAGTCATCTAGGTCCGATCAGTGAAGACACCACTCAAGTATGTTCCACAGAAAACACTAGTGATGAAAGAACTGTTGAGATTGCCCGTGTAGCTGTACGTTCATTACTTCTGGAACTATTGAGCAAAGTATAATGTTATTTATATCAATTTTGTCTTCATTATGTATTTCAGAGTATGTTTTTACTCTATGTAACTTGTAGTTATGCTTAATATGTAGGTATTGGGTCTCTGGTTTATGTAAATAGGTTATGTTGACTTTGTCACTATGATGTGCAGTGTGTGAATATTATGTACTTTTATTACTCGTTATTTACTTCTTTTAAATCATCGATTGTTCTTACCCCTTGCTGTTTGTAATAAGATTTAAATAAATATGTGTTTAACATTTACGTTGTTTGCTTTAATTTCAAAACATTTAATTGCCGCTATTATTGAATTGTAACTATAAGTTATTAGTCTCCTCAGCTAGAGTGATTGCTTTAATACATAAATTCTAACACTACCTTCGAGATGTCTTCCGCCACTACAAGAAGAAGAGAGAGTCTCTACACAACACCAATATTTTATAAATACTCTATCATATTTAATAAACATACATTATTAATTAATAATAATATGGCTACAGGTTCCAAACTTATCCCGACTCGTCTAGACTGACTACATAGCACTTGACGCCATCCGGCAGTAACTTCAAGAATTAAAGATGGCGATGGTGGCGCGCTCCGGCGGTAACTTTAAGAATTAAAGATGGCGACGGTGGCACACTCTGGTAGCAACACTAGGAACTAAAGATGGCGATGGTGGCGTCATCTGGTATCGATTGTATGAACTAAAATATGGCGACGGTGGCGCCATCTACCAGCCAACTTGAGATCCAAGATGGCGGCGCCTCTGGCAACTAATTTTTGAATTTGGCGCGCGATACTAGCGACATCTACCAGCCAACTTGAGAACCAAGATGGCGGCGCCTCTGGCAACTAATTTTTGAATTTGGCGCGCGATACTAGCGACATCTACCAGCCAACTTGAGAACCAAGATGGCGGCATGCGACACCTGCCTGCCGACTCCCTAACTAATATTTGAATTTGGCGCCATCTGGTAGCCTGTGCTGGAATTAAAGATGGCGATGGTATAATAATAATTTGAATTTCATGCATTTGGGAAGGCAAAGACACCCTCCCCCCTTTTATCATAAAACTTGACGTCAGTACGTGGCATATATAGATTATTTATTCCACCATATCCCAATTGGTCTCGTGGTCTAGTGGTCAAGGTGTCCGCCTCGTAACCACGACATCCTGGACGTTTTCACGTCCCATGGATCGAATCCCAGCCTCGGCACTGAAATTATTTTAGTTAAAGAAAAAAAATAAAATAATCCCTGCTGCTATCTGGTGGCGACCAACAGAACTATATGATGCCGCAAGATGGCTGCCTCCAGCAGACGGAAACAAGATGGCGGCCTGCAGCAGACGAAACAAGATGGCGGCCACCAGCAGACGAAAACAAGATGGCGGCCACCAGCAGACGAAAACAAGATGGCGGCCACCAGCAGACGAAAACAAGATGGCGGTTGATGTTTACATCAAATTTCAAAGTTCGAAAAAAAAATTCAAAACCAAGATGGCGTCCGTGACACAAAGTGCAACGGTGACGTCACGATTCGAAGTTGGTGGAAATTTCTAGAAATACAAAATGGCGGATGGATTGGCATACAGATTAGCATGGATTAGCATACAGATTAGCATAGATTAGCATACGAATTAGCATAGATTGGCATAGATTGGCATAGATTAGCATAGATTGGCAAGGTCAAAGGTCAAGGTCAAAGGTCATGATGACGTCATCCAAGATGGCCGCCGATGACGTCATCCAAGATGGCCGGCTCCTGGCTCCTCCGCCTGTTCTTGAACCCCCCATTTCTAACTACTTTTATGTTGTTGTTGATAATAATAATAACTTGTACCGAATCTTCAGACACTACAGGAATGAACTTCGGGGGGCGTATTCCAACAAGATCGGAAACCATAAAGGTCCTAAGCACTAGTGATAGACAAAAACGTATATGATTTTAAAGAAAGTTAACTAAGTAGAATACCAGGAGAAAAAACTAAAAAAAACAACCTATTAATATGTAAGATATTTATTTTTAAGTGCAGTGTTGCATGTCTTTATATGCTTTATACCTTGTTTTTATTTCTTTTTGTTTTGCAACAATGTCCATTCGAAGCCGGTTCATTCTCTCAATCTCCATAGTTGGAAAGTAACATCTACAAAATAGATTTTTTGAGGGAAAAAAAAAGAAATGTTCCAAGAACAAAAAAAAACATTGTTGCTTTTGAGAGGAAGTAGATTAATCTTGTTCTATCTTCAGTAATCGACGCATCGATTGCAGAGCCTCCTTAATCGATGAATCTAGTTTTTAATCGAGTATACGCATCAGCACTGCGCGCGTTATCTGGGAACGCGGCGTTTACTTTGATGGCAACCATGTGTGTGTGACATAAACAGGCTGATATAGTGGCAGAAGAACCTGACTTGTATTGAGCGATACTTGACCTGGACTTCCTTGGAGCATGGTTGCCAAGACTCACTTGTGTGAACCTATTATCACTACCATGGACTGTACAGATGAACCACTAAGTTTGCTTCTTTGTTGTGGTTCAGGTTAATACAGTGCGCAAAGTACCTGCCACATTAAGCAAATTTCTCACTTGGACTCTCTCAGAGACCTGTCTGTGTGAACCTATCATCTACACCATGGGCCAGTACAATAAAGATCCTGTTATGGTATTGGACTATTAGTCTTTTGGAGTAGACGTAGATCAATTTGTTTAAAATGTTGGAATAAACATTTTTTTTAAAAATCAATTTAAATATATTGTGCAGTTTTTATAGCTATTTTTTCTTTAATTTAAAGATGGGTGTAAGTCAGACCTTCACGTCGCGCCCGACAGCGATGTTTTTTTTATCGGGATCACTTTCTCGCAACCTTGGATGGGGGCACGATTATCTTCTTGTTTCGGTGCTGGATGGTGGGGCATCATCCCTCTGCGCGTATAGTTCGAGGAGAGGCCAGCGGCAGTTCTTCGGCGCACGAGGTGCACCGACCCCTTTTGGTATTTCTCTACGCAGCTTAACACACAGAACTCTCCCTGAGAGATCTACAGCCCCAATAACGACCAGTAAAGTCACAAGATGGTCGAACGTATTCTGTATATCTCCTGATATATATGGTCGTAGGACTGCACTGTCTATGGAACAGAAATATCCACGTGAACTCACAGATATTTGTAAAATTCGTTACGTTTACTTGAAAACGACTGTATCACTACTAAATAGTGTTCTCAGCAATATTGGGTTCGGATTATTACCGTGGGATTTGTGCTCTGTGTTGTCCGAGTACCTCCAACAGTTAAAACATTATTTGTAAACCGTTTCCTGAATAGCTTTTCACAATTACCTGTTAAAATATATGATTAAGCACCAAAATTCATAAAAAATACTTAGTGTTATCACGAAAAACCTATTTCATATAATCAAAAATAACTGTACAAAGTTACAAAATATTTCTTGGCAACTGGTTTCAAAAGGAATCTTTTGTAAAGTACAAAAAAATTGTTTTCTGTGAAGAGCTCTACACTCAGCAACATTTATTTGGTAATTTTCTTAAACTTACCATACAAATAATGTAATATTTCGTACATCAAATTAGGAAAAAGTGAATTCATAGAAAATATACCATATTCGCATGGAACATTTCCCATACTTTTGTATAAGTTAATAACTTTCATTGCATGTTCGGGAATTTTTTTTAGCCTGTCCAATGTAATGTGTCTCAAATTTGACTGTTCTCAAAATAAGTTCCAAGTGCCAAGCACATGAAGTTGTTTACAAACACTGTTGAAAGAACAACAGTGGCGGGGGAATCTCGCCACTGGTTCTGCTTTACAAAGATAAATTTGAGACAAGTTACACCACACAGACTATAGCAAACATGTATTAAGGGCTCCGCCTACCTGAGCACACATACGGTGCACAGATCTTCAGGAAAAACAACGTGATTTGAAAACTGCTCAAGATATTCGAGTGGGATCTCTTTACGAAAAGTATTTAAGAATTCGCTGATCGCCTAAAAGTAGTTTTGAATCCGGATTCAGTTTTAAAACTCTGTTTTATAAGAATTAGAATTGCTCAAAGGCGTGTTTTCAAAGTAATTTATTTGCATAAAACAACCTGTACAGATTCTTGAAAGCACTAAAGGGACTTGCATTACACCTTTATCTTCAATTTTCCGCCATAAAACGTTACGGTCACCACTCAAATTTCATACTTGTTCTATAATGCACGACGAGAAGACTGCGCGCCAGTTCAGTGCCTTGCGCTTAGAGGCTATACCGTCTAGAAGTACCAGCGAGAGTCACACTTATCATCCGCCTAACACAGATACAGCCCTGACTAAGCGGGCGCCTTAACAATGGATTATCTCGCACAAGGTTTTCAGGGAAACTTGCGTTCGTAGTCACCGGGTCATTACCGTAGCTATCGGAGACGAGACTTAATTGTTGTTTGTTTTTTTTTGTGGCCAGACTGGACTCTCTCCAGCGAGGGGGAGAAGGGGAATTGCGAAAAAGAGGGGAGGGAAGTTTTGTGGTGAACGGAGAAGGGACTGAGAATCCTAATTTTACTTACTCCATCAGGGCCCCGAATACAACCCAAGTTTACCGCTTGATTGTGCAATTTCGCGGTCATATGTTTTCATATATATGAGTGTAAACTACTCGCTAGAGATGTGTAACGTCTAAGCTCGGTAACGAGAAAATTCATGTGTTCTCATGTTGCATATACACTTATACGAAAAAAAAAGTAGAATTCTTTGAAATAATGCCGATCGAAATAAATACAAGCAATTTGTTTTTCCAACGACATTCACGAAGTTTCGACACCATCCTATAGGATTTGCTGCCGGAGGAGCCACGTCGGCTATCGAATTTTTCCATTAGCAGACCGAAATATTCTACTGTATAATAAAACTGCTCCGACAAAAGCGAAGAAGACTTGAAAAAAAAATTACTGAACACCGGCTTCGGGTTCGATTTTCGACAAGGTGTTTATTAAAATTTTTGTCAAAACAGTTAATACTATAAAGTTTCCCTTCGGTTTTGTGGACTTTGGTTCGCACAATCTGCCACAGATGGCATCACCGTGATTACACATTTACGTTCCATGCAACCTCCGTTACATACACGAAAGTACTCGTGCAAAAAAAAATGCCGTACAGCGAAAACTTAAGATGTTACACATAAAAAATATAAAAAATTTAAACTCTTTTAAGATGCACGAACGCGGATTTTTCCGAGGATGTGACTGGGGGTTCAGTAAAAGGAATTGTTCCCAGGAGGGGACGCACCAAAACGCCGAAATACAACGCCGAACGTACAATAAGGCCGAAAACCATAACGCCGAAATGCCAAATTGACCACAACGCCTACAGCTAGATAACTATAGTGTACCACAACGCCGAATTTCCACAACGCCGAAATACATTAATCCCCGAAAAATGTCATTGCAGGACTGCCACAAAAGTTAGGTTAGGTAACGTTAGCACACAAATTCATTCAGTTGTTTTTCATTTTGCTCCTGTGGCCCCCTCCTCCCCGCAGCAACATTTTTCGGCGTTTCTGTACTTCGGCGTTGTGGTACACAGCAGTTTTCTAGCTGTCGGCGTTGCGGTAAATTTGGCATTCGGCGTTATGGTATTCGGCGTTATCTATTGTACGTTCGGCGATGTGGTATTTCGGCGTTGTGGTAACGACCCTTCCCAGGATGGACTACTTCCCCCAGTCGCGCCGTCGTGCTGACACACATGGCGAAGACGCGGGTCCTCCGTCCCTGCGTGACGTGACGTGACGTGACGTGACGTGACGTGACGTGACGTGACGTGACGTGACGTGACGTGACGTGACGTGACGTGACGTGACGTTGCGTGCCGCGCGGTGGTCGCCCATCCAGGTCGCGCTGCGAGGCGGCAGTGGCGGACCCTCCGAGGCAGCGGTCCCTGAAGGCGTTCCCGTCAGCCAGGACGTGTGTCGTATAAAACAGGCAGCCGACGCCGGCGCTTTTTTTTGGACGTGACAACGTCTAATAAATCGATGAACGCCGGCTGCACGCACGAAAAATTGTCCCGTTACGCTCGT
This sequence comes from Bacillus rossius redtenbacheri, assembly GCF_032445375.1. Taxonomy (NCBI): domain Eukaryota; kingdom Metazoa; phylum Arthropoda; class Insecta; order Phasmatodea; family Bacillidae; genus Bacillus; species Bacillus rossius. The sequence continues at coordinate 25,802,647 of NC_086339.1, forward strand.
TGTCCCGTTACGCTCGTTGTCCCGTTACGCTCATTGTACGCTTGCGCCGCATCTATCTCTTCCATCGATTTGACTTTTTCGGGGCACATTAAACTTAAAACACTCCCATTTGTTTCCTACTTTTCCTATCATCGTCCTATCCTTAACAGAATAACACAGATTGGAAGAAGGTTAAATAGCAAACGTGTATAAAAGTTATAGTTAAAATAATCTCTTCGTCAAAGTAATAAATATATTTGAATTAATGACTGCAAATAAAAGTAAATTTATCAATGAAATTGTAGATTTCATTTCACTCCTTCTTTGTATCCATACAAAATAGTGATAAGTCAATAAAAATTATTCAATTTTATTCATAAAAGTATGCAATAATTTCATAAATGTTTTGTTATGACGTTGTCACGTTAAAATATCGTCCGTAAACCGACTTTACAGACTACCAATTTTTTCTCGATACCGCAGATACCGCAGGCGCATCAGGTACGTGCAAACAATAATGTATCAGGGGTCTCAAAAAAAATAAATAAATAAGGTGTAAAGAAAATACATTTGGTTCAAATTTTCAAAATTATTGTCGAATAAATGTTGGTTGAAGGAGTTGGGGTTCCGCCAAAAGAAAAGTCGAACATTGGTCGAAAAAAAAAATAATTGGGATCCGTTGCTTCTAAGCCAGTCATCACGAAGCAAGGAATATAAAGAGTCGCAACTCAATGCTATAGCTAACGCTATTATTTTCTTTTGGAAATCAGCGAACTTTGCGGTATTCATAAGACAACTTGTGAAAATTACCGTAGCCATCGGAGACGAGAATTGTTTTGTTTGTTGTGGTCAGGCTGGACTTGCTCCAGAAGGGTGGAAGGGGAATTCGGAATGAGAAAATTCATGTGTCCTCATAACTGTCGTTAAATTTTCGAAAGTACATTTTTTTTGGTCGTTCGTTCCTGGGAGTATTCACCATTAAATATTTCGCAATACGGAACAACAAAAACATGATATTCAAATCTTTACCTTTTGTTTAAAAATTAAAAACTGCATGCCCGCAAAGTATGGGTGTTGAAAATCATTACCTCAGTTTCAATTTTTTAAAAAAAACACTTGTTCCGTCAGTACATGTATTCATGGCAGCTATGCTTATTTCATTGCTACAAAGATAATTAAACACTGTCGAAAATTAGCCAAAGTATAATATTTTGCAATTATTCTAAAACGCAACTTCGTTGATACAGCATTCTATAAATTCTGAACTGCTAATGTTTTTTTTTCTTAAGTAGCTACTCAATCGTTAAAACTGTTATTTACAACTTAAAACCACTTTTAAAAAAATCAACATATTTAAAACTTTTAAGGTCATTATTTGGTACGTAAATTTTTTTTAAAAAAGGATATAAGTGTTGACTTTAAATGCCAACGCTGAAACTGTAAGCCTAAACAGATCTGAAATTTCTTACAATTGGCAAATTAGATTAAAACTATTTATAATATATTAAAAAAATTGTATGCGAGAAAATTCATGCATTAAGTCGACTGGAACCAACGCAATGGCTCGGATTTATATATAAACGAATTTACGTTGTCGCCCCATCAGTCATCAGATTTTATTTTTTTTAATTCCGTGGTCGTTCACGAAGAGATTGTCGTCGGGTGTCTGTCTGGTCGGTAATGACTTTTTTACCTCCTTTTAAGCGCGGGGCACACCTCCCACCCCTTCATTTTCTCATCCAACCCAAAAAAAAAAAAAAATTGCGAGCCCCGACTCGGGAGGCGGAAATCGGCAGGTTCACTTTCGCCGTCCGTCCCGCTTATTGGAGCAGAATGTTTCCCACGCAGATAGCCGCCTTCCCACGACCGACCGCTCGTGACAGTGCCAGACTCTCTCTCTCTCTCTCTCTCTCTCTCTCTCTCTCTCTCTCTCTCTCTCTCTCTCTCTCTCTGCTCTCGGGACTCGTGATCCCTGCGGCCAAAGGATCGGACACACCCCGCACCCCCTCCCTAAATCATTAACACGCCTGAATACCTATCACTAGAGACCTGCAAAATTCGCGGATTCATTCGGTGATAGGCTAGAATTCAAACCAGGGGCGTAACCAGGGGGGGGGGTGGTTTTAGGGGTTCAAACCCCCCCCCCCCCTTAGCACCAAATAATTAATTAATTTCTTATTAATCACTCAAACAAATTTCATATTAAAAATTAATAAAACTTTTACCATTACAATATTTAAATTTAAGTACCTAAAACTGCTAAAATAGCACTATTTTACACCTTAAAATCAAAATTTTCCCGGGGGAGGACCCCCGGACCCCCCACTTTAATACGGGGGGTGGGGGGGGGGCCATGCTTCATAACACCCCCATACACAAATCCTGGCTACGCCACTGATTCAAACACGTGTACCTCTTAGATGCTTTTGCTATTGGCTTACTGTTCATTTTGGCGAATCTCAACCTATTTCAAACCCTCGAGCAAAGAAGGATCGAATCACAGACAAAACCAGCAGCTGAGACGACTCACAAGTCAACAACCAATGAACTTGCGTTATTTGCCCGAGTGTACACGAGAATGTGCAGTCTATCCTGAAGGCCATCGAAACCACGAATTTTGCAGGTCTCTACCTATCACCACCCACTATCGCCGATGGCCGGGCAGGCCCCGACTCTGCGGGCCGATGCAGAACACTCAGCGCAGACGTGCGGTGTTCTGAAACTCTCCGCCGAAACACGTACCGTACTTGCAGATTACTAACCAGCATGTGGTGTGTGTGTCCCGTTACGATCCGCCACGATCAAATTCAGTGACGTCAAAAGGCAAGCAACCACTGAATACGAGGGTTGTTTGAAAAGTTTCCAACCTCAGCTTGAAGATGGCAGCACTCACCAACAAAAAAAATTGGGGGACTGTGTTTGCTCATGCTTTTGGAATGCACTCTCTCTAAATTTCAGCTATTTTGGAAGTGAACTAGTTTTTTTTAACAATTTTTTTTGCGTGTGTCAATGCGAATTTTGTTTTGTGAAAATGGAAATTGGAGTATCGAGCAGTCACTGAATATTTGTTTTTGATTGGCAATACGCCCACGCTAAATTAAAGACGAATTGGGCGCTGTGTACCGGGACTCTCCATCATCATTTACCACAGTGATAATTTGGGCAGCTGAATCTAAACATGGCTGTTCCAGCTTGGGTGACGATGAACTTTAGCGACGCTAAAAACTGCGAAGGGGAAATCATATTCCAAAAAACGCAGAGACTGTTCCTTTGGCAGGCAAAGTGGTGATGACAGTGATAAGACGTTAAGGTAATGTTAATTCATCACATTCCAGAAACTGAGGCTTTATGGTGCGGTCCTGAGACCCAGAAGTAGAGAGACAATGAGAGAGAGAATAAACGAGAAAAGTAAAGAGAATGAAAGAGAGAAGGAAATTGAGAATGAGAGAAATATAAAGATATAAATAGGGATATCGGGAGAAAGAGAGAATGGGAAATAGAAAGGAAACGATAAAGAGACGAAGATAGGAAGAGAGAAAGTGAGAGATAGACATAAGGAGAAAGAGGAAGGGCGAGGCTAATCTCAAGGAACCGACAGCGAAACTAGGTTTAGTGCCTCGTGGATTCCAGATTGGAAGCCCTGGATTTCTCTGCCGCGTCTTCGCCACTGAAGCGGCAGTGTGTCAAGCAGTGACCGGCGCAAGACGTGAAAAAAAATTTCACTTCCTTACACAAGCTGACACGATCATCTCTTCTCCCCTCCATTACCCTCGATCTACTTTTTTTAACGACGTGATTTCGACAACACGGAAAGTAACTCCGGAGTGTTGTGTGTGTGTTCAGGAGGGTTCTTGCAAGTTACTCGTTCATTCATTCGACGGCAGAACATCATCAATGCCTAAGAGTGCATTGCAGTATGTCTATGTAGCCTATTGGCAGAATCTGTTGCGCTATAACTCAATGATAAGGTGATATTTGCAGGAATACTAAATCAGTCTATTAGAATGCTCGATCTCATTTAACCTATACATAATATAAAATTAAACAAATAATGTATTACAATCAGTCCTACCTTTGACATTCACAGGGTATTTGAGGGGGGGGGGGGTGTTCCAATATTTGGGAGAGGGGGAGGGAAGATAGAAAAAATTAATTAACACAAATAGAAAAATTTAAAATTTAATTACACGGCCTCTAACTAGGCGTTAAAGCTTAAAAATTTCCCGTCTTTCAAGTGTATGTCCTAGAGACTTGACCTATGTGAAATCATGTGTAAATCCCGAGCAGCGCCTCCTAGTGGATTTATAACGCTCTTAGCTTTTATGATGAAGCGCTAAGTGAGATGGATGATAGATGAAGTATTATAAACGGTAATAAAAACAATCTGATTTCAAACCCTGGATTCAATCTCAACCACAAACTTCGTAAAGGAAATAAAATATATTTTTTAAATAACACTAAGTTTTTTTTTTAACTTAGGTATTCATTTATCTTTGAGTTATCTAGAAACAAAAGCATTTTATATACACATATACATATATACACATATATACACACACACGAAATATTTCTTGACATCATAAGACCAAACATACGATAGCCATAAATTATTACTTTTTTTTAACTCGACATGTTTCAGAGAAATAAATTCAACATTTTTTGTTTAACATTCATTCGGATAAATCACTGTGCACAGACACATTTCAAATATTTCGTAAATAAATTTAATAGGAAAATTTTAAAATTAAAATAAACAAATAATAACAGTCTCCCCAATGCACCAGGCTAACCATATGTTGAAAACGACATTCTGCCGCTCATTACGGGAATTCGCAAATGGCGACCATTTAGGAATATTTTCATTATCGGAAAGTCTGTCTTTGTCTCGTACACGATTTTTGTCGCGCTGGCGTTACATATCTGTCGGAAGTGATTAATAAGAAACGGTTCCTCGTGTTATTGTGATTCCAGCGTGAGAAGTTAAAAACTCGGAAACAACCCCGTGGAAGACACAGAATGAGTTATGGCAAGTTTCTTGTTCGGTGAGCTCGCTTTGTCTCTTCGTCTCTACTTAAATCGGGGTAGGCGCCAGCAGTGCTGATAGTCTTAGGGCTCAGGACACAGCCAACTGTCTGGTTAGCTGAGTGATGACTTCGGTCAAGCTGAGGCTCCAACACCTTCATGATCAGACCCTTGACAGCTCTGTCGTAATTTTACTTGCTCCGGAATGAATAAGAGGATCTGTAAGCCACCCCCATTCTACCCTTAAAGGGCGCACACATGTGGGAGGACTGGTGGAGGATGCCGCGACCAAAAGGTTGGAACAAAGCTGTCTCTACTTCAAGCGTGTTGAGGCCAGCTTCATGAACTGAAGCAGAGAGAAGAGGAAGAGAAGAATAGATATATATTCCCGCGCCTATGACCTTGGCAAGTAAACTTGATTGTAATTTTTTTTTTCCCCTTCGAAGTTTCATAACTCTTCCATACGCACAACGTATGTTCTAACATGTAATTCACATTAAGATTTGATTGATTTCGGTGGAAATTGGTTACAGCATAACCATAGCTATCATTTGCATATTATTAAGAGTAGAAACTCATTACTCGTTTGATAATAATAAAAAAAAATTATTGTCGGCGTCTGAGCGCTTACGATATAGATGTTGTTTAAGGCTTCATTACGGCCAATTTAGTGGCCGTGAAATTCAACGTTCAAACAACACTTTTTTTCCCGTGTTTTTTTTCTTCTTCTGGGAGCCCGTTTTTTCCCCCTCAACGTTACCATCTGTGACTTCCCAATCCTGGGGTTGCTGACAGTTTATTGAAACAGCAGCCCTGACATGCAGGCCTCGATGCCTTGGCGCTCAGACCCAGTTTCTTGTTCACACAACAACAACAACAACAACAACACCGACACGGGAGCAAGATGAGCCGCAGACCACACTGTCGTCGCGGGGAAGCCTTCTTTTCACAGACGAGAGAGCCAAAACCCGAAGTTCCCCGAAGTTTATGTTTTTTTCCTTATCTTTAATGTAGCTATCCTAACCAAATCAACCGTCCACAATGTTTTAAAAGTATTTATAATGTAGCAAACCTAACCTAATTGACCATTAGTATCCTTTTATCAACACCGCCATATTTACATACAATGAACAAGAAAAAAAACCCGAAGATGCACGATCGGGCGTTTGGCTATCTCGTCTGTGAAAAAAAAAGGATTCCCGTCGTCGCGGCAGTTGCTGGTCTCGTGGTCCGACCGCCGGATCCGGGCATCGAACCGCGGTCCGCAGGACAGTTACAGGTGACGAATTGCCGGCCACTGCCTCTTTCAAATAGCTCATGGAGTTTACGTTACTTTTAGCTCCAAAAATACACGGGAGTTTATGAGATGACATCTCGCAACCGGAGGCTGTCATGTCATGGTGATCCTGCGTTGTTATTTTTTTAAGTTATACTTCTTTAGGCGCGCTATGAAAAAAAAAAAAAATATGACAGTGAATTTTTAAGATGCGCGCGCAGCATGCAACAAAACTTGAAAGGATGAAAAAAGGGTTACATAAGTTTAAAAAAATATATGCTTTTAAATTATATACGTTAGTGAATTATATTGAATACTGGTCCATGTAATTACAAACATTTATTTATTGTTGAATTATTAGTGATAGAAATTGTGTTTATAAACTTTCTCAAGTGTATTTTCAAATGTATTAAGATAAGTGAGGATATATTCCCGTATGTACAATTTATTTGTAATTATAGATAATTACATTATTTAATAAATAATTAAAATTATAAATTAGAATAAACATTACGCATATTTATAGATTTGCATTATTAATTAAAGCTCCTCGATTATTTTAGTAAATTAAATCATAATTGTATACACGTGTTTATATCAATATTAAATATTGATTATTTATTTGGACTTTTAAAATTTGATTGAATTGATACTTTACCAACAGTATTTAAAATACTGCTCTAGTCCTTAAGTTAATTTATTTCTATCAATTATTTGCATGCAAAATTAATATTTTTTTACCATGTTAAGTAAATATTACTTTTGACGCGCCTACATAAGTACACGCACCCATTATTTTTTATATGTAACCCTGAGACATTGTGATTGTTGTAGTTGTAGTTGTAGTTGTATTTGTTGGTAAGAACCAAGGAGACGATAGGGAGAACGCAAGTTCCACCCATGTCGTACCCGGGATTCGAACCCGGAGTCCCCGCATCGAAACTCGCGCTGTGCTACGGAGGCCGACATCACTGAGCCAACAATCCGGTCTAATTTTACCTCAAGGAGGAGAATAGGCACCAAAATACGCCGATTTTTGTTTCAACAGTTTTTTTATAACTCAATAATTATCTGTCCTTTTAATTTTCCAAAATTGGCTTCGCTGAGCCATAGTATATAGTTAAATCCTAAATGTAATGCTAGAGCAATACGCAGCTGGTCTCTACACATTGAATGCTCCTGTGAAGTCATTGGTGTTTAGTTTTGTATTAATTTTGGGAGAAGACTACGAATGTAATGATACTTTCAATATACATCCTATGCCATGGTCTTTTAATATATATATTTTTTTAATCTATCTATGTTTCGACTCTGCCTTGACGAATACAAATATTCAACATTAAACCATATAAAATTGTTGCGGCTCGAAAACTGTTGAAACCATTATAGCGTCTTTCGGTTTCCGTTTTTTTTTTTTTTTTCGTGTAAGAGTTCCTAACCAGCATTCAAGGAAGTATTCATGTCTTCATTACCGATTTGCAATCCCCCTCGACTTTCCCACGAGCATTGCGTAACGATATGCCACTTTCACTGTAATACAGGAGCTGCCGCAAAATTGCATCGTTCACTTGCGCCATACTTGATCGTCCTTCCATCTGGCGTGTGATTTCCGCTCGCGGTTCCATATGCCTCCATTGTTCGCTGAAGACACACTATGTGGCGGCAGTTGTTGATAAACCTTACCCAGATTGTCTCAAAACAGGAAAGTAAATATAATGTGAAAGAGTCTTTCAGTACTCACCAGAGATGAGTAACATCTAACCTCGTTAACGAGCAAATTCGTGTGTTCTCATGTTGCAAATAACCTTTACAATACTAAACTCGCGACACCAAATTATAATGTAGTAATTATTTCAAATAATGCCGAGAAACAAACATATATTAGCAAAAATGTGTTTTCAACTTCCAATTCTGAACGTGAATCTCACGTAGTTTCTGCGCCTGCCGCTATAATTCGCTGCAGAAGCAGCTACGTCGACTATTCAATCATTTGAATAGCAGACAGAAATTTTTAACTATGTAATGAAACGGTTCAGATAAAAACGAAAAATACTTGAATAATATACTAAACCCCAGCTTTGGAACAATTTTCGACATGGAATTTTATTATAAATACTACCCATCTTGCTAAAATCCATATAACATTAAATACTGTTACGTTTCCCTTTTTCTCTATTAGAACATTGTTTCGAACCATCCGTCATTAATGACAGTACCGTGGTTGTTGCACATTTCTTTTCCATGCGACTTCGTTCCATTCACGAAATTGCTTCTACCAAATGTCGTAAACCGAGAGCTAAGCTGTTTACACATCAAAAAATAGTTGAAATAGGTGAACGTTCTAAAATTGAAGTCACTTTGGTCAACAACCGGCTAGCAAAACAAAGACCAGCTGTATAAATACCAGTGTTAAAAAGTTTGTTTAGAAGCAAGCAAGGAAATTGTTAGGAATAATCTTTAAAATACCACCATGTTGTGAAGGTTGTTAAACACAGACACTAACAACACATAGACGCGAAATAACTGTTAACATTAAACTTAAATGTAACATTCTCTTTTGACTTCAATTATTGATGTGGTAAAGTCAGTATAACACCCACTAACGAACTTCTTACATCCGTTCTGAAACTCTTCTCTCCTCCAAGAAAACTGTTACCTTCCAACGCCACTTTCACGGGAAGACGTTGCCCCGAACATTCCACGCATTCCACGGTTCCATGGAGGAAGATCACGCCCGAGAAGCATTGCATCTCCTTGGACGCTTCTCGCTGCGTGTTTCTCGCTGGTGGCGCCGCGTCGCTGGCGACGGATAATGGACGAGGCGCCACGAGGCGCTCGCGAAAACAAAAGTTTTCGTTCCAACCTTCCTTCCTCCCCCGCCCCCTTTCCCAATACCCCCACCCCCCACCCACATGCGTGCCGTCTAAGTGTAGGTTTCACCAACAGCAATTAAAACACTGGGAGAAATCCCTTTTATCGGAATTCGAAATTTTTTAACTTCAGGTATTTCAAGCTATCATGGTGCGTGTTTTACCATGACGAATTTCGAAGCACGTACATATCTCAAACAATTTCGACGCAATACTGCAATTAGTAACTAACTACGAAACAGGTTTTTTTTTTAAATGCTCTATAGCTATTTTCACAAAGTCTTGCAAACAATGTTATACTTGCATCACATTTTCATGAATTGACATTCCAGACAACTGGATAAACTGAAGGTACATCATTTCCTAGAATGTCGAAGCAATCTCAAAGCCAAGCAGTAATTTAAACTCCTGCTACGAAAATGTACGATCAAGAATTGAGTGAGTAGATAGTTCCTGAGTAAAGAAAACTGGATAAAGTAAGGATAAATCACCATTTCCTCGGACATGGCCACAACCAAAAAAGCCAAGAAGTAGTTAAAACTATAGCCACAAGAGCCGACGTAAAATATTTGAATATCTGTACGGGGAGAAGATAGTTACTAACTCTAGACAACATAATAATCTTAGGGCATGTGATCACTTCCCTAACCAAAAAGCCAAGCAGTAGTTAAATTTCTGGTTGTGAAAACCTACGATACGTACACAATAACCTTAATCTCTGTTGGCTGTGTAAATGAACACTGCGCAGTCGGCAGCGAAACCACTTGAGCTGCAGGCCAGAGCCACTTTCTTCTGTGTGGCCGCTGGAGCGAAACTCCTTCCTGCTCCCCCAGGCATGCGTGCGCTCCGTTTTCCGATACTAATTAACCATCTGACCAGCGACGACAAGTATTTGAACCACTTGTACCCCTCTTCGAGGTTGGATCAGGAACTTACCACCATTAAACGGAATTCACGCGACTGAAAGAACAAAAAAAGGAAAGAAAAAATATTCACCGTAGCGAGATTCCTAGTACAATGGTTTTCAGAATTTATTCACAGATAAATTCTCCACATTGGCAACGAAATAGTTTCCCCGAGTTGCACAAATGTGCTGAGTACTGAATAAAGCTGAACACGGAAGTGCCGAACGTACAAGCGCCAACAAAAACTCACTTTTAAGAGAAATGCACTCAGCAGCTAGTTTACCTCGCAGAAATTCAATATTGGCAATTTTTTTTTTTTTTTTTTTTTTAACAGCGAGATCATCGAGACGGTAATGCACAGCTACACACATCAGGAATGATTGAAAGAGAATTTTTTTTTTGGCAGCGTCTCGTCAGTAGGCTGAAAATCACTATACCGAACTGCACTAGACCAAACGTCGTTTAGCCGAAAGGGAAAAGACAGAAAAGGACAAGACATAAATTTTGAAAATGTATCTAGCTGGGAATATGTTTTAACTCAGGCAACCGGCACTTGACCAAAATACACTAAATCGAAAGTTGTTTTTTCCTTCAGAAATTTAGGTCCAGTAACATTCGGTCTAGTGCCTTCTGCCCAAATTTGCCTGGAATGATTTCAGGAAACAATATAATCAGAAATCAGGGTGGCCGCACTGGGATTCGAACCCGGCTCCAGTGGATTGCGAGTCCAGAGTCTTACCACTGCGCTATCAATAATAAGTTGTGTCGCATAATTTTTTTTTACGAGAATGAATATATACTCATTTACAACGCTTCTATGCGAGTCGTTACATTTTAAATAATGCTGCCTTCTGAGCATAGTTGTTCAGCACGTTCGAGCTCTTATCAAACCCGGAGTGCTAAGGGTGAGACTGGCTCGTGCATCAGATGCATTATCGACCCAAGTAAAACGCAAATAATTGCCGCGCAGCCGTTCCTTTGTCGGCTTGCATATATGGGACACACAGCTATAGCCTTGTATTTGATGAAATAATGCACGCTCCATGTTGATTTCAGGAATTCGTGTGGAAGATAGATCGCTTTACCACATGTTTTTAGACCTTTCAACTTTTTCAAAAGATACGATTGAAAGATGAAAAGTGAGAAAAATACAAGCTCTAAGATTTCGAAAGTTTGTGAAATGAAATTCACAAACCTACTTGGGCGCTCAGAAATATCCAGCCAGACATTTTGCATCGGGACAGTTGTACTGATAAATTAACTGATCAGATGTTCAAACTTTGTACTCTTAGACCGACGTACAATGCTAAAAATTCCCTATTTATATTTTTGAAGAACACTGGTTACAACTCATTCAATATCTTTATGAATTCATGGACGTGCCAGAAAATTTACTCAAGAAAAACGAATTTTCATTATTTGAATATGTACCTCATATCTCATATGTGTACATAAAAATCTTTAAAAACTTTTAAGTCCAAAGCCAAATCATTCCTTCATATTAATTATTATTTATATTTGTTACATTATTTACAATAACGCAGTAGGTTTTCAGGAAATTTAACACTTACAAAAGCAATCTTGTGTGCAAGTCCTATGGTCTCTTGATGCTACGTGTGATATTTTAACTTTGTAACCATTCTATGAAAGAAAAAAAATGTTATAAATTAATAAATACAAAAACTAAACATTATCTTTTTTTAAATTCTATATTTTTTTTAACAAATTTATAGTAAGATGAGGTATTTTATTAGAAATTAAAACTATCGGAAAAAATTATGTTAGTAAATTGCTGGAGAAGAAAAACACACATATTACAGAGATTAATTATTTACTTTATTTGAGATCCCGTTGTACGAAACTACGAAGAAGGTTTCATTGCTTTGTTTTTTTTTTTTGCCTCATTCTTCGCTGGCGTGGAAAAATAAAATAAAAAAAAAGTCCGTAAATTCACCGAGATTATCTTAACAGGCGCGGCGATGAATCATTAAAGCCCACGGTCCCGTCGCTGAATGGTGACAATGTCGCAAATGTTAGGAATATGATTACCAACAGTTTAATTATCGAACGGGCGTGCTGGTAGCTGAATCATGTATAAATATAAATATAAATGTGTACATTATATTGTTGGAGAGACATTTGGGATAGCCGGGCTATTTGCATAAATTTCCCTCCCCACACTCGGGTGGTAAATTACGTTCGACCGCGGTGTAACACCCGGGTGGCAATGGACGAGTCTGCCTCCTCTGCCAGGTCGGCTCCTGGCTCGCCTACCCTGGGCACAACAACACGCCTTTTGCCCGCGGAATCCGGGAGACGCTGTTACGGGTAATTGCCGCAGTTTCCTGCCGGGCGAACAGGTCGCGGGGACCCTGGGGAGAAGTGGGGGAGGGGGGGGGGGGGAATTGGGGGAACTTAACTTTTTTTTATTTTTTTAAAAGTTTTTTTTGTAGGCGCGGTTCGCCGACCCGGCCTGCCGGAGGACGAAGAGTACCGCGAGGCCTGATGGTTCGTAAAAACTACAGCGAGTAACGCCAACGCGCAGAATTATTCTCGGCGACCTCGTTTTGTTTTTTTTTTAAAAAAATCACCGGGGCGAGGCCTTGATCCTGCAATTATTATTGTACGCACCGGCGACGAAGACGGATCTCACTATCGCGTCTCTGCTCTGCTCTGCTCTGCTTCCCGCAATGCACGGAAAACGTAACTATTGTCAAGTCAGTGGATCCAGACTAGTTTTCACGAGTATACAATTGGACGGTCTCCGGGTAAAAGGTAACAAGTAACATTTTGGTGATTTTTAGTTTATTCCAGCAATAAACTCTTAAGTATACTTAGAACATGTAATGCATTTTTAATCATTGGCTACTATGTTGGTAAATATTTTCGTAAATAAAAGAATAATGCAAGAAAAATTTAAGTATTTAAATTCAATTTTTATCTAAGAGTTTTTTGTTTCTCCTGCAAAAAGTGAATTCTTGACTTGTTACCTTTTACCCGGAGACCGTCCAATTATTTTGGAACTATACGAGAAACTCTTCGTTTACCTAAGGCACATTTTTTTTTTTTTTTTAAATGTCCGTAAACGTACTGTATTTTATAACAGGGTAGGCGGAGGGAATCTGTTATGAAGAGCGTCGCTTCGCCTAAAGTCGTTTTAACTGAAAAAAAAAAATGTTTTCCTATAAAAATCATTTTCCTTGAACTGGCATTTTGCCATGAGTAAATTTTTTTGTGTCCAAATTGGCTTTACCGATCATCATTTTCCTGAACCGCTATCGTCTGCTGATGGGGCTCGTCGATTTTTTTTTAGTTTTCTTCGTCATTACGTTTCCCAAGGGCCATTTCTAAAAAAAATGCTCGATACATCTTTTTTTTCATCTGGCACAAATATTTTCAACAGATATTCACTTAGCGCGCCTTTTTATACCCATGATATTACATTAAGTGAAAATATGTTCTAAATTTTTGTGGCAGAACAACAAATGCGATGGAGTTATCAAACTAAAAGTTTAGAAAAAAATCGCTTAAATATAATAAATAAATAATAAAACAAAAAAAAATGGCGTGTGAGCACGGGCCTTAAATTTTTTAATCGCCGATGCAACTCCCGCAGCTCAGTCGGATTCATGACCGGTTTTCGTTGCGAAGGGTTTCGGGTTCAAATCCCGTATAAGGCATGGGCGAAATGTTAGTATTTATTTGTCTTTATTGGTTGCTCTGTTGTAACCAGGGCCGTGGGTACGAATCCAACACCTCTGCATTGAATAGGCGAGTCGGGTTCGTAAGTGGTTCGGTTCAGAGCTCACGGTAATCTTGGAGATCCCGCCGACACACACAGTACGCAGAGCTCCAGAGAAAAAAGAACATGTGATTTGAAAACTTCTCGAGATATCACAGCAGTGTCTGTCTCCGAAAAGCAATTAAGAGTACGCTGAGCGCGGATGGGTAACTTCTGTTTATCGTTTCTGAAATTTATTTTTTGATTAGTGAAAATGGCCAAAACGCGTGTTTTCAAATTAATTTCTAGGCATGACACACCCTGTACAGATTCTTGAAGGCAATTGCATTACACTTTCATCTTCATTTACCCGCCACTTAACGTTATTGTTACAGCTCAAATTTCGTAACTACCCCATGCATGACGAGAAGACTGCGCGCCAGTTCAGAGCCTTGCGCTTAGAGGCGATACCGCGCTAGAATCAACTAGCGAGAGTCGCGCTTATCATCCAGCCTCACAAACAAAAATACACCCCTGACGTCAAGACGAGCCACTTAAGACTGTGAGTTATCGTCTCAAGCAAATCTCTATCAAACAAAATGCCGAATATCGTTTCGCCATAATTTAATATTAGTAAAAAAAAATTAAATTATTCGCACTTAAGTAATTGAAAAAAAAATATAATTTGAATAAAGTCTATTTGTATAACATTTCAGAACTTAACTCGTCACGCTGCAAATCAGAAACTCATTCTGCGCAAGTTTTTTTTTTTTTTAAATATTTTACACCATTAAATGTTTTAGAATTTTAATGTATTTATTTACTGTTGATTACTATCGTCAAATGGACAACAGAGAGATATATTTTAATGGTTACAATACATACGTACGGTCTGTAATATTGAGCACACGATGTAACAAAAGTGTGAGTACTTTAAAACTCTCTCGCGGGAGAAACGGACGTTTCGCGATAAATGATCATGAATGAGCTCCTACTGATTGCTCGCTATGCGACACAAATACGTACAACTTTCCCGACTAGTTATGCAGATGTGCTTGTTTTATTTTGAGGTGCAGCACTTTTATAAATAAACGAGCAAGCACCTTGCAATTTTGCGACGGTTATCCAGTAGAAAGTTACCGATTACTGGGCCCCTGACCCAGTGACCTCGTAATATTCGAACAAGCGGGTTCGATAAAAGGGGAAGTAGTTCAGATAATTTCACTTTAAGTAAAATGAATTTCCAGGAATTCCTTTTGGTGTAGATGAGGAATAAGGTGCTTATAAACGCGCCAGGAACAAAAACAGTACATGGCTTCAAAAATATTTTACATCTTCAATTACGTAAGGTAACAAGTTTCTCTGTATATCACGAGATTAATTGGAAACGTTGGTAGCTAACTAACAGAAAAACATGGATGTATTTTTTTACATGCCAACAAACTCGCACTCTCTTTATAATATTAGTGTAGATAATCCAAGTTTCAACTTCAGCGATATTTGTAAGATGTTCTGTTTAATAAAGGACCTATGGATGTTTCAGGCCTGTTACTATATCTGTAATTAGGAGACATTAGACTATATGTTACAAAAACCAAAATATTCATGAGCAACAGTTAAAATTATTTTTTATTGGTGCTTCACTTATTTACTCAACTATATTTAACACAAAATATCTTAATTTTTAACATATCGTAGATTTTAATGTTGTATGCCACTATAAATAACGTCAAACGGTATTCAAGTTTATGGTTGTAAGTTCATTATGCCCAAAAGGGGATATAGTGTCTTTGCCGGCGTACATATAGAAGATTGGTATTGCGGTGATGCCACGAACTTCTTCCTTATTTCTACTCTAGACTAAAAATAACAGGCAGGCCCCATTGCATGCATTTTGTTGACAAGAATAAGAAAAATCTATTCTTGAAATATTAAACATCCTTAAATATACTTTGCCCATACTTAACTATTCTGGCAAAGGAAACTGTTTTCATTGTCTTGTTTATTACAAAAAGACACTATTTCATAAACTTATCAACGTTTTTCAATAACCTCACGATATCTTCTTTGGACATACGACAAAACTTAAGAGTTTACATCATCCCTCCCCATCTCTACACCCAACGAACCCTTACCACCAGATCATCGTCATATATTAGGTATTTGTGTCAATACATAGAGTACTTGCTTAATGCATTATTCATACATACTGCATTACCGCTGCAAAGAAAAACATAATTTCTGCCAGAATTTTTTTGTAATTATTAACTATGACAAATATTTTGTAAGTAAAAAATATATATTTTTTGCATATCATATAATGATTGGAAAATTTTGTAGTTAGCAGACACTATCAAATATTTTCATCACAAAATATTTCACAATGTAAATACTTAATTACCAATGTGGTGGTGGCCACACAACTATAAATAATTTATACTATACTACGATATACACACAACTGTCAGCGCACATTTTACCAGGGCTGGAATTTTGAGTCTAGAGTAAAAATAAGGAAGATGTTCGTGAACATTGTCGCTTTACTAAGTTTATATAGTAACAGGTATGATGCATGCTTAGGTCTACTATGATCTTGGAGCTACCGTCACCTTAAGAGCATTATGTACCCCTCCACAAAACTTGGAAAACACTCACATTGTTTCAATCATTTTTTGAATGAAGTATTAAAGATAGAGCCTTGAAATTTTTACCATTGCGAGAAAAACGTTGGTTTGTAATATCTATCGATTTTAATTTCACACGTCACGATTTTAAATGCCTTAAAAAAATGTGAAAAACAAAGAAATTTGTGCCTCATTTCTTGTCGCACTTATAGAAATCTGTAATTATTTTATCAGTGCGACTGAAGTGCACAATCATGTGAACAAAATGATATCATAAAAGTTGATGGTCACCGATCTGAATTTCCATGAAATCGTTTGTGAAAACTAGGTATTTTCGCGCGCCCAGTGTCAGCTTGGTGCTGCTTGCAGCGGAAGCGATGGTTGATGCGTGGCGTGGCCGAGCAGGGAGGGGGTAACTGGCGGCTGGTGGCGCTGGAGGGGAAGTGGTCGGGCGAGTTTCTGACCAGCAGAGCCCACACCCTCACACAATGCTAAACTTTCCTGCTACAAGGGTGTTTGACGTACCACTTTTTTGGTATACATACCAGTAATCCCTCAAAACTGAGGGAAAAAAATTAATTATCAACTAAAAAATAACTTAGTATTTATGGTACAATCTACTAACTTAGGTATATAGGTATCTATATTTTCAAGCATTGCTTTGAGCATTCCAAATATCTATTCGTCTTATTCATATTGTGCTGGCAAGTGCTTGCACAAAAAAAATGCAACTAAACCATCTGTTATCTATGATACAGGTGAAAAAAAAAATACACGCGCTACACTTATTGTCGTATTCCATCTGGCACAAAGATACGTTTTCCTAGGATCACGCATGCGCCATGCGCGATGCGCGATGCGCCATGCGCCAATGTAACATTCGTGTTCACTGAGGTGGGGGTGGTTTGTTAGAATGCGGGAAACAGTCTGCGCGATGGAAGCAACGACCGCCGCCGTTTTGCTGGAGGAAGAAGCTGATGAGGATTTATTGCTCTCGTGCTTCCTAGAAGATGACAGTGATATATTTAGAAGAAGAGATGACGAAGGGTGTATTAACATATTGATTTTACGTCACCTAATCGAAAACGAAACTGAATTTAAGTAATATTTCAGTGTTCGACAGAAATTTTTGATACAGTATTAGGCTTTGTTAAAGAAGACATCACGAGATCGCAGTACAACAGAGTCAAAAGACCAATATCTGTTGAACAGAAGGTATATCTTAACTCTCAGGTAAACAAATTCAACTAATTAAATTTAATGTTAAGTTTTATTTTATTTGTTTATGTATAGATGCATTACTTTAAAAAAACACTATCCAAATTGTTACTTAACGAAACTGAAATTATTGGTGTTATAACCCATTCAAATGTATTTATGTAAAGTACTTTATTAATAGTATTAATTCATATGTCTCTGCATTCATTCACTCTGTGAAATTATACTGGTTATATTCTAAATATTAATTGATATGTCTCTGCATTCATTCACTCTGTGAAATTATACTGGTTATATTCTAAATATTAATTGATATGTCTCTGCATTCATTCACTCTGTGAAATTATACTGGTTATATTCTAAATATTAATTGATATGTCTCTGCATTCATTCACTCTGTGAAATTATACTGGTTATATTCTAAATATTAATTGATATGTCTCTGCATTCATTCACTCTGTGAAATTATACTGGTTATATTCTAAATATTAATTGATATGTCTCTGCATTCATTCACTCTGTGAAATTATACTGCTTAATTTCTAAATGAGTCTCACGAAGCCTCCTTCTACATTAGCATCGTTACTGCTATTTCTGCCTGAAGATATGCAGACTTGAGTGGGGTGTAAGACAAACACAGGAAAACTAATGTCAGTATCCACGTGTTGATAAGGTTGTTGTTCTTGATAAGTATTGGTTTGTTTCTGTTGCTCCATCAACGATTTCAGTTCCATCTCAGACACAACTTGGCACACCTTTAGTCTAGTTTCCGCAATTAGTTGTTGAGAAAATTGCTTTCACTAAATCAATCATTTATTCATTATGTTCTGCAGTGAAACCCTTTGCCTCCATTATAAAACGCACGCGTGATCACGGCGGCCAGGCAACTGCTGCGCGATACGCATGCGCGACACGCAGTCGCCGGAACGGGGAACCCCGCTTGCGCGTCCTTGAAAACCAGCCCCGTATCAACGCACAGACTCGAGTGCTGCGTGGTCACACAGTGACGCATCACGCACCACGCATCGCGAATGCGCAATCCAAAGAAAACGGAGCTACATACCTGTATCCTGCAGTGCGCGTGAATGTGGTTCCGTGGGATAGCGGATGTAATTCAGAGTGCCAGTTCCTACTATTGGTTTTAAAGGTTTGTTCAGGGATTTGTCAAGCATTTATATTTACATTCGATATAGTTGGTCTTCTGGAGAAACTTGATGTAATCAGTTACAAAGCTGCATGTAAGAGTAGTTACAGTTACAACAGATGGAAGAGAAACGGGACAAGAGAATAGGCAAATCAGGCCATTTATGGCTCAGTGCTCGACGAAAGAAAAGAAAAGCAACGGCTGCTATCGCATACCAGCAAGAGAGGTAAGTAAATATTTACTGGTCATTTTTAAAAGATCACAAGAAATAAAACAGAAACACACAGTTTTAATTACAAAAGGTTTTTTAAACACAATCATAATATGGTATCATGTTTCTTAGAAAAAAAAGAAGACTTGAAGAAATCTCCACATTTCCAGAGGAGGTAACGTGGACGCTAACGAGTTCGGGAAACGAGAACGATGATTCGTCAGCACCTGGTACAAGTCAGACAGAAAGCGGAATTTTCAACTTGATAACTCAAAAAGAGTAAGTTTATAGTATTTTTATGCTATTTATACAGTTAGCTGCCTGTTTCTTTATTTATTTTAGCTGGATAGTATTTTTTACAAACGTTCTAGTCATTATACGCCCAGTGCTTATCGTCACCACTCCCACAGCCATTAGCACTGCACAATTTACGGTAAAATTCGTTTTCATTTCCGGTTTGACTATTCTTGAATGTAATAATTTTTTTATTCGTGGTCATTCGACATGAAGGATTTGTTCAAAATGCGAATATGTACACGTTAACACAGTTTTTAAGTTTGTTACTCTTATTGTAATTATCAAACAGATTTTAAAAAAATAGTAGGTAATAAATATTTCATCCAAACACTCTATTAACTTCCAAAAAAATGTGGCCAGTTCAACTCGAAGTGTGATTTATATTTGTTGTTGGATAACGGGCCATTTTCAGTAGAAAAATTTATGTTGATATTTAAGATAAAGCAATTATCATTGAATTAGTGAGCACAGAAAGGTTATATTAGTTATTTCCTTATAAAATCGAGTCCATTTTCGGTTTTAGATTACACAGCATCTGTTGCTAAACAAAAAGCTACATTACTTAGCATATATTTAGCCATAATAGAGTGTTAATAAATACATTTCATTACCAATACTAACCCTTATTATATTTTGAACTTTTATTTTACTTTCAGGCTAATGCATGAAGCTGCTGCTAGCCAGCATACAGAAGAGAATCTTGGTCAACATAATCATGCAGATTTGGAACACGAATGTGACGTTTCCGAAGATGAAGTACTTTCTACAAAGCTGAAAACTATGAGTAAAAACATACCTGAAGTAGAAGAGGTACTACAGGAAGATGGGATACACACGAAGTGAGTAAAATTAGTATCGGTTCTACCTTACTAGTAATAATCTGGTTGAATGTAGGCCAGTACACATTCCATAATGCTACCGTATCATAAATTTTCTGGTTTTTAATTAATAATCAAAGTTACATTACTCACAAGGGCACCCATATGAAAGTTTGTAAGGGGGCAGAATTTGTAGGGGGAGGGGGCAAACCATCACAAATGACAATAAATGGCTAAAAATGGCCTTAAAGGACTCAAAGTTTGCCCAAAATACTCAAGAACACCTAATTTTTTTCTTTGCCTGAAAGCTAAGGGTAGCCACGGACTTTCATAATGTTTTAATTATTGTAAACATAAGTAGTATTTTCTAAAAAGTGTAGGCCACTGAAAAATGTATATAAGAATACTTTTGTCATTTTAGGACATACGCAGTACTGAAACAGCTGTCTCCAATATTTGTGAACTCTTTGGAAGCTCAGGATTATGAAACCAACACAGAAAATTTGCACTCTCTGGACCACCTATCCGTGACTTCAATCACTTCACATGGACAGGTAAATGTTTTAACTTTGCTGGTAATATGTACTACTATATCCAACCATCGCAAGTATAACTTTGTTCTCGAGAAATAGTTTGATGGGTTTTACAAAATGTTCTATGAAATTCACGACAAGTTCTGGATTAATGTAGCCAATATCTGAAACTTCAACGAGACTTGCACTAGCTTGCAACAATGGTACATTTCGCTGTCGTTACAGAATAATCAATGGTGGTACAAATATTCTCGAAGCACTTGTGCAGCATACAATAGTAGTTTTCATTTCTCTTTCACCACTAGATAGGCCTACTGTGCCAATTTGACACATTCCCTTCTAACATACAACTTTTCCAGCATTTTTTTGGACAGTAGATAATCCAGATTCATAATGAAAATTTGCAATGCATCAGTTTTATTTTCTTCTACTACCTTATCTAATGGTTCGAAATTATGCATTTACATTTTCTTTATTGAATCCCTTTATCCGAGTCATTGATGTGCAAACAGGCAGACTGAGACACAGTGTCCTTTTCATGATCTCATCAAAGCACACTTTTATTAGCCATTTCTTGTTCCTTATTAAATCGGTGATATTAGTTGTATCTTTCAACTATTTGAAAAGCAAGTTTCCTTACATCAGTTATACTTAGACAAATGCATAAGTTCTTCTAGTTTCAGAATGTGCTGTTCTAATTTCTTTCTAAGCATCAGGTGGTAGATCGATTTGTCGACCTTTTATTTCTTGGGTCTGGTCACATACGCGGACATATCTTTCTCACTTCACCCCTGATATGTCTAAAAGTATACACATTGACACACAGTAGTGTCTAGCACATTCATTTAAAATTTAAATGTAGCTTGCCCAGTTGTATTTTTCTACAGCTTGTGCCATATCTACTATCCTCCAATTTCCGTATTAACACTTAGACATATTCTAAAATCTGAAATAATTATTCACAAAGAAAATTATAATTCAATTCTTAGTATCCTAAATCGCACCATGTTTAAGTGGTGCGATATAGGCAAATTGCAGTAATCACAACAAACAGCCATTCCAACCTCAACCGACATATGGGATTGACAAAGTAGCAGTTAAAATGTACATTTGTACCTAATTGAAATGATTTAAATTCGCATACAATAATAGTATAAAAATACCTGGGCATTGTCTAAAATGACTTGAATTTTCAGTAAGAAACTTGAACAACAAAATCCCTATATTATCTCTTGATTATCACACTCATATGTATAAACTGGCGGGCTCAGTGTTACTGTGCACACATCGGTTACACTGGAGAGTAACTAAAACCAACACCAGATGTCATATCGAGTTATTCATTTTCTGTAAAGTAACAATAGTGCGGTTTATGCAACTTTCCTCGTTTCCTTGATAATAGATTATACTTGGCTCAATTTTTATGTTTCAATGCTTATTCCTGGTTTATAGTGACAGACATCTGCATTGCAATGGTGGGTGTTCAAAAATCTCTACCGGCATTCTCCCTCATTTTACCATTCATTCAAACATTACCTACTATGTGTAAAAATAATTTCTTTTGTTTGCAGCACTATTTGTTCATTCAAATATTGCTTCGTTTCAGGTATCCAATACTGACAGCGATGAGCTGGGCTATTTAAGAGAATCTGCCTGTAACTATGAAGAAGATTCCAACATAAAATCCTCTGATAAAACAGAAATGTGCCCGACCACTACAACAGAAACTGACTTTGTGCTTGAAGGACATCGTATTGTGGACATCGGTTACGTATTGATGAAGCTGGTAGAGCTGGGGAATCATAATGCTGCTTTTGGTTGTTCACTAAATAATATGAAGGTCTTCAAAGAAATACGGCGTGGATTGTCATCTGTTGTACTCTTTAGATGTAACATGTGCAATGGGCAATTTTCATTACATACACATGATCCAGGCACTTCCTCAACTCACATGGATATCAATGCAAGAGCTGTGGCTGGAGTAATGAGTATTGGCGGTGGATTTTCTCATTTGGAAGAATTATGTGCTACAGTAGGAATACCATGCATGTCTTCTAAAACTTACTCCAAAGTTCACAACAACGTATCTAACGGGTGGGAAAAAGCTGCCTTAGGAGAAATGAGAAAAGCAGTTGAGGAAGAAATAAACCTGGCAATCAAACGAGGAGATGTTGATGAAAATGGCATTCCTCTTTTAACTGTAGTGGTAGATGGTTGTTGGTCAAAAAGGTCGTACAGAACACAATACAATGCTTTATCCGGTGTAGCAGCAATTGTAGGATTTTTTACAAAGAAAGTTCTTTTTATGGCAGTACGTAATAAATTTTGTTTTGTATGTGCTCGAGCACAAAATGCAAATGACATACCTTCTCACACATGCTACCGAAATTGGACTGGTAGTTCAAGCAGCATGGAGTCCAGCATCATTGTAGAAGGATTCAAATTAAGTGAACCTATATACAATGTTAAATATAGTAAAATGATTGCAGATGGTGATAGCAGCTGCTATAAAAAAATTTTGGAAGCAAGGCCATACCAAAATACGACCGTCGAAAAGATCGAGTGTCGTAATCACCTTTTGCGAAACTATTGCAACAAGCTTAGAACACTATCAGAGCAAACTAAGATAGGCCCTCCATTTCTGAGAAAAATCATTAGTCAGAAAGTTTTGAAGCTACGGGGAGCGGTAACTGAAGCCATTAAGCACAGAAAAAAAGAAGACAAACCAATTGCACAAAAAGTCTTTGCTCTTCGAGAAGATATTTTGAATGGCCCCAGTCATGTTTTCGGTGAGCACGAGAAATGCTCATCTCTTCAATACTTTTGCCCTGGACCAAAAGTAGGAGAGAAAAACTTAGTTCCTGAGATGAAGAATTGTGGCCTGTACGATAACATAATGAAAGCAGTGCATTATTTGACTCAACATTCAAGAAGCCTGATCTATGATGTCGATAGTAACGCAGTGGAACAACTAAATTCCATAATTGCAAAATATGTTGGAGGAAAGAGGATCAATTATGCTATGAAGCGGTCGTATCAAGCAAGATGCTCTGCTGCAGTCGTTTCGCATAACACGCGAAAACCTCACTACGTCCTTCACAAAACGATGTGTGATGGTATCAGCCCAAATAAGTTTGTGAAGAAGCTAGAAACTTCCAGATCAAAAATAAGAGAAAATGCAAACATGAAAAAGAAGCACTTCAAACGAGCTCTTATTTCTAATAAACAAACAAAATCTAAATACCAGCAAATTGGAGACAGCGACTATGGTGAACATAGTGAAAAAACTGACATGGCTCCTGATGTTTACGAGGCGCAAAAAGAACTGCATTTTAAGTCACTCGAGAAAACAGACATTGAACGCAGAGAAATAGAAAGAGGTACCCTGCTTCAGGCAGGAAGTGGCGAATGGCTAGAACGTAGGCGTAAAATGCTAACAGCATCGAAGTTTGGAAGAATATGTCGCCGACGCCCGACTACTAGTTGCCGCAGTTTGGTGAAGAATATTATATATTCTCCTGACATTCTCAACGTTCCATCTCTGTCATATGGAAGAAAGTACGAGTCAACAGCTATCCAGCAGCTAGAAAAACAAGAAAACATTTCTGTTCAGCCTTGTGGTCTTTTTATAGATAAAGATTTGCCTTTCCTTGGAGCTACGCCGGATGGATTGATTGAAAAAGATGGTTTGGTGGAAATAAAATGTCCTTCGTCTGCAGCAGGCATGGAACCCAACCAAGCAGTGTTACAAGGAAAAATACGGTACTTAACATGCAACATGGGTACAAATGAAATAACTGGTTTGAAAAAAAATCATGATTACTTTTTTCAAATTCAAGGTCAGTTACATATCACAAACAGGAAATTCTGTCTTTTGGCTATTTGGACATCTAAGGATCATCCTGTAAAAGTTACAAGGGTAGAAAGAGATGACCTATTCTGGAAAAATAAAATGCAACAACAGTTGGTTCAGTTTTATAATGACTGCTTGGTTCCAGAACTTGTTGACCCTCGCTACACAAGAAATATGGAAATACGAGACGTGGCTAGTTCGTGTAAACAGAAGAAAACTAGAAAGAGTAAGCTGAAAAGTGAGAATTCCGTACTAGAAGTGAGTGATATGTAATGTTTAGAGTTTCACACACAAAAATTTGTAAATAATTATATTACATTTGTATACTGACAGAAGTTTATTTTGAAAGCAGATTGTAGTGATTTGTGCTTTTTTTCTCGCCATTTTTATCAAAATTGTTATAACTATTGGTGTTCAATGTTTTGACAGTAGCCAATTTACAACTTGTAAAACGCAGGCTATAAGTTAAAAAATGAGGATTCTGTAAGGGAATAGGTTTGTAATATTTAAGAGTTTCATTTTCAAGTTATATTAAATGTGTACATTGATAGGATTATATAATTTTGAAAGCAGATTTCCAGTGATATATACTATTTTTTGTTCCTACGTTTTCCATTGTTGTATTGCTTATGTATAATACTGTTGTAATTGTAGCCAATTGCTTGCTTGTAAATTGAACTAGTAAATATGTACTATACCTATTACCAATTAATTTTTTATTTTGAACAAAATATTTTTAAAAGGAAATGCGTCTGGGAGCCACAAGATTGTAAGATCGGATCCTGGTCACTTCGAATAAAATATTTTTTTACTTATTATTAATAGTTTTATTGAACCTTCATTATGCCTAAATTAAAGCAATTTTTACAATAAAAGTTTGCAACACTGAAAAAAATATAATAATACGACCGACAACCATACAATACCGCACAGACCACATAACTGACTGTATGCTTGTGTGTCTTCCTAATGGCCCGTCTGCTTTATGATGAGTTACCTGGCTGTTTTAATGTTTTTTCCCTGTAAATAGTAATTTCTTGGTAAAATATTTTTAATTAAATTGATATTTTTGGCCTAAATTATTTTATTTTTAACTTTCAGTGAGGATGGAACCAAGAACTGAAATCGATTTAATTAGTTATTTTATTAAAAAGGCGAAATTTTTATAATTTTATTCTAACTTTTTCGAATTTCTAAGCTGAATAAACAACAAATTTACTCTCACTGGGAGTCGAACTAAGGATTGTAATCGTGTGACTTAATAAGTAAATTAAGAAGTGAATTTTTTTCGAATTTGGTTCCTTCATACAATAAAAACCTAAATTATGTTGATATTTTACGAATTTTGGTCAATTTTGAAAGCGACGGAAACTCCCGAACGTGGGCGAATACATACGAATGGCAGCCACAACTGACGCAGACACCAAAATTGAAGTCCCATAAAAATAGCATTGTGCTCTTAGCCCCATAATGATACTACTTTATTATATATTATGAGGCTTCTATTATCCAAAATATTTAAAGACCA
This sequence comes from Bacillus rossius redtenbacheri, assembly GCF_032445375.1. Lineage (NCBI taxonomy): Eukaryota > Metazoa > Arthropoda > Insecta > Phasmatodea > Bacillidae > Bacillus > Bacillus rossius. Next base: position 25,828,646 of record NC_086339.1, read on the forward strand.
TATAAATTAATAAAATAGATAAATTTAATAGATTACAGTGTTCTGATAATACCAGCAAACATTAAGCTTTTTTTATTCCCATACCAGACTGCTTGCTATGTTTCGCGCAGTATTTTATACATTAGAATTATACTTGAATGCCTAGAAAAACTTAAAACTCATTAAATTATTTTAGATAAACTATTTTTTAAACAAACATGGCATTGAAATAATTATTTGCAGATGTAGCATTTTTTTCTTCCCCCCCCCCCTCCCCATCCAGACCTATCATCTTAATTTCAGTATTGTAAACTCTTAGAGTAAAAATATTTTACTCTAAGAGTAGGTTTAAGTGATTGTAAAATACTAACTCTAAATTTTATTTGGAAAATTATGTTGAAATGGCCATTATAAAAACAATACTTCAGCTCATAAAAGACAAAGTGTTTCTGCGAATAACCATAAAAATAAAATAAAATTGATTGTTTTTATTTCCCTTGTTTACCGTCGAACATATTGAATTTCAGGCAATATATTGTGATTGATTCCTTCAAGGACATGAACGTCCATGAGAGTGTTGTTCGGACAGTTGATAACTGCCTGCAAGCCAGTGTCGCCAGGCACTCCGCGGCTAAGGAATGCACAGTGAAGGAAAGGAGGGGTGGAAACCCTGAGACTCTCCCCACCCCGGCAGCCGGCCGCACGTACGTCACGGTCGCGTCTGCCCGTCTGACTCCACCCCCGGCTGTAAACCACGCCTCCCGGAGGGCAGAAACACGTGGCCGGCTCGGCTCATCGCTGTGAGGGCTCCGCTCCATAAGAGTCTTAAGGGGCCCGCCTAGTCAGGGGTGTGTTTGTGTCAGCGAGGCGGAATGTTAAGTGCGACTATCCCTGGTGCTTCCGCCACGGTATCGCCTCTAAGCACGAAGCTCTAATCGGGCGAGCAGTCTTCTCGTCATGCGTAGAGCAACTGTGAGATTTGAGCGGTAACAATAACATTATATGGCGGAGAAACTATGATAAAGGTGTGTGCAAGTCCCTTTGGTGTTTTTTTTATAATTTGTACTGGGTTTTTCATTCATAAAAAATATTCTGGGAAAACGTATTTTTTTCCATTTTCACTCTTCTAAAAAAAAAGTTTTAAAAAAATCTGGAAACAGAAATTTTCATCCGCCCCCAGCGTATTCTAATTTTTTTTTCTAAAATAATACACCACTCGGATATCTTAAGCACTTTTAAAGTCACGTGGTTTTATTTCTGAAGATCTGCACCCCGCGTGTGACCGTGTGGCCGAGGCCTGTAACATATCGTCAACATCGGTATAGTTAAAGAAGTTGAAGAAGGGTGGTGGTGATATTCAAATGGACCTTCGTAGAAACGTATGGGTAGGGGAAACGGATGTATCCAGAGTAAATACAACAGCAAACGGCAACGTGCGCCCTGTTTATCGCAAGCGTAAAACCTTACACATATTTTCTGATACTTTAAAAAAAGATTCCTTTGGAAAACAGTTGCCAAGAAATAGTTTGTGATACTAATATTGAAACATTTTAACTTTGTACAACACATGGGTATGGTTATTTTTTGCATTTATGAAATACGATTTTCGAGATAAGTAATACTGAGTATTACATAATTTTATATTATAATTGATGTTTCTTTCGAGCATAATATTTTAAACCATGGGAACGATAATTGAATATTCAACCATTTGACTTTATTTTGTTGTATCATACTAATTATGTGCTCAGTTAAATGTGGATAGCTTTACAAATAAATAACTACTGCAGGTACTGGGGCAACACGAAGCATAAATGCCCGGGTAAGAATCTGAACCAAGCATTACTGCGAACACTATTTTTTTGTGATACAGTCGTTTTCATGTGAAATGTACATATTTACAGATACCTGTAATTTTACATGAATATTTCTGTTCCATTCACAACAAAAAAATATACAGTGTAGTGATCTGAACATAAAGCCGCCATGGTTATTTTCTTACCATACAGTGAATGAGCAGACAGAGGCTATTACACTATAAAAAAAAAGTTTTATTGCTGCGGAAACATTTTGGACTACTCACACTACCAAGAATTTGCAGAGTGTAAAAAAATATATTTGTTAGTGAAATCATAATTGCGTGGTAGTTAGTAAAACCGATTTGTATACACAAGAGAATTAATTAGTCGTCACCGCAAAAATTTGGTGACGCAAACAACAGCAAAATCTCATATGGGGTCTATTTTTTTTAAGTGTACGCTCCTACAAAGATCGACAAAACGTATTCCACTGATTAAGGGTGTGGAAGCAAGAAAAATCCCCCCTCCCCTCTTATACTCGAGCCCGAGATGTGAGAAAAAGTTACTTCTCATGTTCTCAACAAGATTTTTTTAATGCTGGCTTGCACAAACAGATCACGTAGAACGTTAGTCTAGAAAAAAAAAATGTGCGTGGGACAAAAAATAGATTAACCATTGTTGCTAGGGGAGATTGTACGACGAAACGGTCCCTCATATATTCCCAGTTCCCTGTGCAGTCGCTTCAGCCAACCAGCGACTGAGCTGCATCTTCATCACGGGCATGGGCGGCAAACCCATGATCGTGTGAGCGGACATGTAATTTTTTACACGGAAAGTGTGTTGCAGCTGGGGACTCCTCCGAGGTTAGTGTAATTTCACATCTACGCGTGGTTGGCGTATCATGACAATTCTCTAGCAAGTATCGTGCAACTACGCATCATGGGCCCATAATAAAATAGACTGTGCCAAAACAGGCGTTACTACGCTACTTGCGTACATTAAATGTTGAAAACTGACTATAAGCTGTGAAGAGAACTGGAAAGAAAACCTGCATTGTATTGAGGAAAAAAATAAGAGCTCTCAATTAGAGTTTACGTGAAAATTTTCACCCAACATTCAAAAACAGGACGCAGACACCAAATAAATAATATGTAAATATAAAACATACATACACGAGAACCCTGTAGGCCTATCAATAGCATATTATAATAAATTTGATAAGCATGTTGTTTAGGTTATGTAACGCAGATTAAGAAGAGATATGGCACAACACGACAAATCTTGTGAATAATCGTACTGTGCTCAAATAATAAAAAAAACACTAAAAAAATGTAAAAGTTAAACTACTGAGGCTTAATACATTGATAATCGTCACACGCTTGTCATCCCGCCTCACTGACACAGATACACTGGTTCACCGTTACACGATATGCAACACGGTGGACGTGAATGTTTTCGATCCCTAACTTCGCCGACCACTGCGACGCGTGATTTCTTCCATCCACTCTGCCGCTGCGTTGAATAACATCTCGTCAACTCTTCCTTCCAACCGTGAAACGCCACCACCATCTACCCGTGACGGAAGGTGATCAGCTCAGTTCAGATAACAGTACACTGACCGTGGAATCAAGAAGCCCCACACTGCGCTTGCGAAATTGTGACTGTGAAACAGAGTTCGCAAACGTAAACGTTAAAACTATATTTTTTTAAAAATAGAAAACTTACTGTATATCATAAAGTTTTCTGCTTATTACAACAATTTAGTAGGTCAAAATATTGGCAGTATACAACATACGAGCACCCTCTACAGAGATGACTTGTTCGTTAACCCGACTCGCAAAATTCTCGAACCGCCCCTCCCCCCTCCCCCTCAACCAAATTCCCCGAAAGCCAACAGATTTGCGTCCCTGCTGTAAACCGTGGAGGTATTAAGTGTTATGGAGTGGCTGTATGTTAAAAAAGTTGAAATAACTCATGTTAGCTAAACAAACCACAGCTGCACAAAAGGAAATGCTAGAAACCACATTGAAATTAAATAAAAGACTGAAAAATGCATATACGTGAATTATAACCTAGTGGAAACCAGTCAAAAACACATTAAAACTGCTTTTCTGAATAAAACATTTATCAAAATTACTTACAAGAATATTAAGACTGACAAAATGCACGCATGGAAAAATAGATCACTGTAAGCTTGGACCATATAAACATTGCTTATATACTATCTTACTGGAAAACATAATGGCATACGAATACTATGGGGAGGGCAGGGGTCTGCAAAGCCACATCCTTTGTAAGAAATCCCGGGCTCGGATTCTTACGTGCTGTCCCAGAACCGCCTAATAAATGGTGACTTTGATTGTTTTTCAGAATTGCGAGAATGTATGATTTATTTTTTCCTCCCCCGCTGAGACATTCGAGACTAATTGGCAGCGAAGTCGTTCGAGGCTATTATGCACTACGACAATATAATCAGGAGTAGAGACCGGAAAAATTCGCGGATTCATTCCACGACAGCTTGAAATTCAAATAGTTAGGTATACCTTAGTGCTGCCCCTGACATTGGCTCACAACTCACCTGGATGACGCTGGGTCAGTGAGAAACACTCAACCGTAGCTGTATCGAATCACAGGCCGCTACGTTGGGACACTTTCAAAAGGCAGCAACCAGTGAGAGGGTGGCATTTGACTGAATGTACGTAGAACTATAAAGTTCATCCTAGAGGTCATGGAACCCGCGAATTTTTCGGGTCCCTAATCAGGATTATTGGTGATTATTATCCTGATGTGATTTCCGTGAAAGCATGGGTAAACCCGAATTGGAGGGTCGCGCCTGGATTCGAAAGTCGGTTCCTCTGGAATACGAGTCTAGTCGAACCCACTGAGTATCTCGGGAGTGTCACACACATACCCGTCTTTTGTTTTGTTTGTGTGTATGTCCCGTCACAGGCCATTGTTTTATTTTTTTTACGTCCCACGCGGTTAAACGTGCCGACTTTTTGATGTGACTGAACTTCGACAAAATGATATATATATATATATATATATATATATAGTGCAAACGTTGTGCATAATTAGTTGCCAAAGTTGAATTTTTAACCATTTTCTGCAGTATGGTTAAAGAGAACTAAACGGGATAAATAACTGAAAGTTTTTTTTTTTGTTAAAAGGCAATGCTGGTGGCTACTAGTAGTATGGATTAAAATTATTTCAGAAAATTTTATTAAATTATTTTCAACCTTTTTAAAATCATAAAAATTCTGATGATTTTAAAAGACCAGGTAGAATAAACCATTTCCCAAAGCAGCCCGAAAAATTGACTTTAAACCTAAAACGTTCACACTTTTATATTCAATTTCATTCTATTTATCCACACTTCACAAAAACATTAAAAAGACAAATTTTACAGCTAATCATGGAAAAAGTATCCGATTTGTATATATAATTTCAATTATGTGAAAGTTTGGCCTCTCAAACGTCGGCACTTTTAGCCGTGTGGAACGTAAATATGAAATAATGACCTGGAACGGTTCAGCATATGCTCGCTTAGAATGAACGTCAATTGCGGTTAAAATAAATTTGTAACTCATGACGGCTCAAATCAAAATTTTCTTGAATCCGAATCTCAAATTCGAATACCAATGAGTACTTCGAATACGCCTCTCGAATATGAATCTAGGTCTTCGAAGTCCAAAATAAAATAATGTACAAAAAATGCAAAATTACAATTACGATTTTTAAAAATTTAACCTTTTAAATGGTTTATTCATTATCCAATTCTCCAAAATCAATAAATATTGTAATTTTATTTAAATATTTACATGTTAAAGGTGCAATATCTTGGGGAATGATAGGTAACAGGGTAGATATGATTGGGGAGGGGGGGGGGGGGGAACGAAAAGGCAGTCATGGGGACTGTCGACAAAAGTAAAAAAAAAATTAAAGTTCTGTTTCTAAATGTGTACGTCAAATGTACGTAAGGAAATGATTTTGGTATTATATCACTAGCATGTCGGTGACGCGAACCCATAAGTTTTGCCCCTACCAAAAATCGCTCAACGCGGCTAAAGTTTTCACATCAAACATCACCTAGTAAACTTCAGAAGTTATCAGTGTTGGATTTTGTAATTTCCTTTATTTCTTCTAATATTTTCCCTTAGGAACTTTTTCCTCGAACATCGAAACCATCGAATTCTAAGGATTTGATGGTATTTTGAGGATATGAGGACTTTATTAGCCCATGCCTTCTTGTAACCTTTATTTTTAGGAGCATATGGGATAAATTGAACCAGATATATTTGCATCAAGTCTAGTAAACCTCGCGACTCCACTTCTCACCGTGGAAACATCCTGCGAGTGCCTTTATGCGAGTCTCACGCCATGGCGCGCAGCCTGCTCATTTTGAGACGTAGCCTGAAGTCTCGTTTTCATTTCAATACATTACACCCAGAGCGACTCGCTGATTTAGACGTTTCACGTTGAGCCAACGTCTGTGCGTCCCGAAACAGTCCCACACAATTTTTTTTCCTCTGGTTTTGATAGAAAATAATGTTAATTTCATTTCCGGACAAGGCAATAACGTGTCCAGTTTTTAAAGACTATATTACTAACTTTATTTAATCTTTCAAGCTGGATACAATTAAGGCTACCTGCCAAAAATTAAGAGAGGATTAGATGTTATTATTCCCAATAACATAAAACATAATTCGTTCAAATATAATATCCATAAATGTCAGTGCAGTACGCCATACCAGCTGAAGTTATATCTGAATTGATATAACCAAGTACTATGGCGTAGGTGCACTTTTACGTTTTTATTAATATTATATAATAATTTTTATAAATTTAAAATTTTTCCTATTGGATAATAATTACAGATTTTCAATATGGCGTATGTGACATCAGTTTCCAAGATGGCGTACATGACGTCACAATTAAATACTGCAGAGAGTTCTATAAACCAAAATGGCGGAATCCAAGATGGCGGCCGGTGCCAAGGTTAAGGTAAAAGTTTTAGGTCAAAGGTCGCACTCTAGGTTCAGCAGCTTTAATTTAATTTTTTAAGTAGTACTCAGTCTCTCTTAGGACATTAACAAAGCATCGATATTTATGTGGTTTAAAAATGAAATTTTCTCACGAAAAATGGGATTCTTCCTTCGAAATAGTTTTTTTTTTTTGTAATTTTGAGGATTTTTTGTCAACAAGATGGCCACTGTGATGACACAATCCAATATGGCAGCCAGAACCAAGCACCACAACCTCTAACTCGCCGCTGGAGAAACATTCATACACTACTCCCGTGATATTCCACTGAGTGAATCCCTGTCGTAAATGTCTGTGGAAGTGCAGGGGTCGTTACCACAACGCCGAATGTCAAAATTGACCACAACGCCGACAGCTAGAAAATCTGCTGTGTACCACAACGAAGAAAAAACAACTGAATGAATTTGTGTGTGTTTCTTAAATGTAGGTACCTTAACGCCGAAATACCACAATCAAACCTTATCTAACCTAACCTATCGTAATATAACCTAACTTAACCTAGCCTATCCTAGCCTTGCCTGACCTAGCCTAACCTAGCCTAGCCTAACCTAGCATAACCTAACCTAGCCTAGCCTAACCTAGCCTAACCTAGCCTAACCTAGCATAACCTAACCTAGCCTAACCTAACCTAGCCTAGCCTAACCTAACCTAGCCTAACCTAGCCTAACCTAACCTAGCCTAACCTAGTCTAACCTAGCCTAACCTAGCCTAACCTAGCCTAACCTAGCCTAACCTAACCTAGCCTAACCTAGCCTAACCTAACCTAGCCTAACCTAGTCTAACCTAACCTAGCCTAACCTAGCCTAGCCTAACCTAGCCTAACCTAACCTGGCCTAACCTAGTCTAACCTAACCTAGTGTAACCTAACCTAGTCTAACCTAACCTAGTCTAACCTAACCTAGTGTAACCTAACATAACCTTTGTGGCAGTCCTGCAATAACATTTTTCGGCGTTTGTGTATTTAGGCGTTGTGGTACACAGCAAACCCAAGAGGGGTGTCGAGTTGAGGGGCGAGGGGCGGGTGGGTGCCTACCTTGCTGGAGTCGTGCCTCGCCCACTGGCCGTCCGCCGGGGACTTGAGCTGGGGCCCGTCTTCCTCCGAGTTGGGCGCCATCGCGTTCCCGGGTTGCCTGGCGTCCCTCGCTCTGCAACACGAGACCACGGCGTGAGGCCCCTCCCCTTTGTCGTCCCCGTCCGAGTCAGACCATTGGCGGGTCCAAGGGATGGGGGGGGGGGGGGGCACCAGGAGCAAGTGACCCCCCACCCCCCCCCCAGCCCCGAAAAAAACCAGCTGTCTGCTACATTAATATTGCCGACAAAAAACCATTTGTTTCCGAAACCAATAAAATATTTTAATATAATAATGAATTTTTTCTTGTAGAATCATAAAATCTGGTGGTTTGATGTTAGTTGTGTAGCGTGAGTAGATTAAATACAAATTTAGTAATTTTTAAGACATTTTTTTTTTTCTCTGGCTTCTCTGAAATCCTAGAGTGCCCCCCCCCCCCCCTCCCTTACGAGGTGAACCTCTGGATCCGACACTTGGGTCAGACACACCACAACAGCCCGGATATGTACTTGACACAGTTTCTCGGACACATACGCCGTTGCAGTCTCGCGCTGCTGTTCACCACGGGGGGGGGGGGGGGGGGGGGGGGAAATTCACGAATGCAAAATAACCAAAATAAAAATGAAAACATAAAACCCGCAGAAAAAAAACAAGCCTAAATCAGCTGATGTCAAAACAGATAAAAGCCAACGATCAGCCTTAATGTGTGTTATGGACAACACAATGACGAAAGCACAGACAAACGCATTCAAACTTTTAAATATTAGAAGAATTCCGTGTAGGAATTTATAGTCATGTTGGGTCCATTTGTTATTCAGGGTTTATTTATTTCATTCTCGAATTTCTTCCATGACGGACAGTTCAAAACTGCAGTGGCGTAAGTCTAAATATTTGTATTAAACGAAAATTCCCTATTGCATGAATCATTTAAAGAACGCATGGGAGGGGGGAAAAACCCTGAAATTGTGAAAAAATTTTTGATTTCTAGAAAAAAAAAACTAGGAATATTCAGGGTATGATAAAGTTGAGATTACAGGAGTTAAATGAAATGGTTAGACAAAGGCATATCCTGTATCGCTAACTAATTAACTGTTCCATGCAAAATGATTTTACTTTCAGTCTGTTGGAAGTTGGCGTGCCAAGTATTTTTGAACATATTTGTATTTTTTTTATCATATACGACTGGATTCAATTTGTGATGGGTTGTCAGAGTAGGGTGTTCCAAACTTCACTTTTTACATAGTTTTTACACTATTAGTAAAGTGTAAAAATTTCTGAAACAACATTGAAGAAATTCATGTTTACGTTGTGACTATAATAGAAAAATTTGCACAAATATATACATATATGGGTTGTTTTCTATGGTAATACTACAGATATTAGGGCAGTGGAAAATTATAAAAGACCTGTAGAAGAAAGTGATTTTTCTGTTCGCGAATTTGTCTGGACATTCTGTAAAGTGAAGTTTAAAAAAAAACAGACCATAGTCAGGTTACGATCGGACAATTGCTCTTTCTAACACGCTTGTCATAAGATTCACTAAGAGCTTTTGTAAGGACAAAAAAAAACCAAGTGACTAGCATTACACTATTTATCTTCAATTATCCACCATGTTATGGTAACCGCTCAAATGCCATATAGTTGCTCTATGCACGACGAGAAGACTCGCGCCAGTCTAGAGCTTTGCACTTAGAGGCGATACCGCACTAGAAGCACCAGGGAGTGTCGCACTTATCGTCCTGCTTCACTAATACAAATGCACTCATGACTAGGCGGGCTCAGAAAGCACTGACGCCTCCCATTCCCAGTTCACGGGCAACAGACATACTAAAAAAAGTGGTTGTCTGTAAAGTCGGTTTACGGACGATAGTTTAAAGTGACAACGTCATAACAAAACATTGATGAAATGATTGCATACATTTATGAATAAAATTGAATCATTTTTATTGAATTATCACTATTTTGTATGGATACAAAGGAGTGAAATGAAATATACAATTTAATTGATAAATTTACTTTTATTTGCACTCATTAATTCAAATATGTTTATTACTTTAACGAAGAGATTATTTTAACTATAACTTTTATACATGTTTGCTATTTAACTTCTTCCAATCTGTGTTATTCTGTCAAGGATATGACGATAATAGGAAAAGTAGGAAACGAATGGGATTGCTTCAAGTTTAATGTGCCTCGAAAAAGTCAAATCGATGGTTGTTCCAATCGAGTGGAAGAGAGATAGATGCGGCGCAAGCGTACAATGAGCGTAACGGGACAATGTGCGTAATGGGACAATGAGTCATCCTTTTTCGTGCGTGCAGCTGGCGTTCATCGATTATTAGACGTTGTCACGTAAAAAAAAAAAAAAGCCCGCATCCCGCGTCCAACGGTACAGTTAGCACATGGTTTCCATTAAGGTCATCGTATCGGCCCGTCACGGGCAATGCCGTTGATTTGGGAAAAAGGAAAAAAAAAAAGGGGGGGGCACGTTGTGGCATCGTAAAACCACTTGTCACACTGACAGGCTTTTGCTTACAGCACCTGCCAATAAAATTGGCCAAATCATAACGGATGCTTATGATGACACAAATAAAAAGAAAGCACTAGTGTTTTGAGAAGTTGCATGCCTCGAGTTTCCATAAAATGTTTTGTGTGTAGGACTAGCTCTAAAATATTTTAGATGTTTGTCGGGATCAGCCAATAAGAATCTTGCCCAGCAAAAAGTTTCCACCAAACGAATCTTGCAACTGGCGAAGAAAACGCAGGGAGATAACGAGGTTAAAGAATTAAAATAAATTAAGTTTTATATGATTTTGTTGTGTCCGGGATTCCGGGAGGATAGACATATCGACAAGATTATTTCTTTGTATTATTTGTATTGTATTTAGTTCATTTGAGCATACGTTTTAAGACATTTATAAAGATAGTACGTAGTTATTATGATTCAGTGGAAAGGGTACATGTGCATTTAGCCGGCTGATGCGTAGCGAATGTTTGTAATCTGAAAACGTCAGCGGGCATGTACACAGAACTGTTTGTGGAACTCTGTATGCTGTACAAACCAAGGATGATTGTGCGTGTGCGTCGCTGCTGATTCCTGGAAGCTGGAGTGCCTCGTGACAGGACGCCTGGAAAACTGAACTTTGATTAGGGCGTTGCTGGCGGTGGACTGATGTGAGGGAAGCTGGGGAACAGTAGCAGAGGAGGCTAGGCTCTCGGAGGGAGCGGATGCCTACAATGTAATTATGGTTGTAGTTGACTTGTACGTAAATGAAGTGTAGAGTTGGGAGCAGGAGTAAAAGAGATCTTCCACAGATTCATGGAGTTCCTTCTTGGGGTACCTATCCCTTAATTTTGGCTATCAGCGAGTGTACCGCTCGGCACTCGAACCCACCTAGGCCCGACTGCACAGTAATATGCAGACGGGCGCAACAATTTTAGCATGTTAACAATTTTTTTTCTATAATAATTATAATACATGTCTTTGAATTATAAAGATCGCAGAATATTTCAATCGTAACAAGTTCTAATTTCCAGATCAGCACTGAAGTGATTTTAATTTTAAAATAAAATTTAAAATTAACAAGTTTGAGCTAGCTTAGTCTAAAAACTAACTTTTATATGCATGACATGTTGGAAGTTGACCGTACAACTTTATTTGATGGAGAATATTGAAAGTCATGTTTCGACACGAATTAACCTCCCCCTCCCCCCCCCCCCCCCCCCCCTATTTATGTTTTTGTCGAAAATCGTTGGATACGAAAATGTGACCAGAAGTGACAGGGCTTTTCTTGCAAATTCATTCCGAACAGCTTTCTCGCATTTGTTGTGCAGTCACAAAATTTCTCACAATTGTTTACTTTTTTTTTCAGACTGTATAAGGTCACGCAAGTGATTATACTTGATGAACACTTACCATTAGATATTTTTTAATAAATGTGTGTAAAACATTGTGCAATTTTTTTGTAAATATTTGTACTTGCGCGACTTTTTACACCCAATATTCACTTAGTGTATATCTTTTGAAGATAGTATCTCGTGACATAACAACAAATGAAAAAGAGGTATTGTGTTAGAATTTCAGAAAGCTCCCTTAAACAATGGAAATTATGGGGGGGGGGGGGGGGAAGGAAAAAATAATCATGGTGTAATGTCCAAAGGTGTACGTAGAGTAGGGATTTGGGTGGAGATGTATATTCCTACACACTGAAACAAAAAAAAAGAATATCATTCCCACCAATAAATGGAAAGAATTTGAAAACAAACAAGAACAGGACAGGTAGTTTTGCACACACGCGCACCTCACCCTCACCTCCTGAAATGAAATTTCGTGGACGCTTCTGGATATGTGAGCTCGAGACAAGTTTTGGGGGGGGGGGGGGGGGGGGGGGGGGTTTACCAGGAACCGCGCGCAGACCCATCGGCAGGTGCTGCTTCCGGCGACGCAGAGTGCTGTCCCATGTCGGCGCCCGCACGTCGCAACAGGAGGGATGTTCGCGAACGAACGCCCTCTCTTTGCGACGACGCGACGCTGAAAAGTGCGGGTTGTCACGGAAACCGTACTGCCAGGGGTGGCCAAAAACTTGGACGCGACCTGAGGATCGCAAGTTTACGCGCGGCCGAGGTCACTCGGAACAATATGCTGTCTGGTCCCAAGCCGAAGTTTCGGTCGACATTGCTGCCACCAACTTCGTTCTTCTCCAGTGGGAGACCGATACTCTGAAGATGGCGACTGCAATGTAGACCAAAACGTCTGTGAACACACGAGCCAATTGACCTCAGACTCTTGACATGCTTGCTGCAGATCTTTTTTTTTTCCTCCACTTCCCCATAACGTGTACTCTAGTGATGGGCAGGAGGATTCTTTCTACCGAATCGATTCATTTGAATCGGTTCTATGTAATGATTCGTTCGAAAGATTAGATTTTTTTTTTTTTTCGTACTTCTAGTTCTTTTCGTTCTTCTACGGGATGTGGCTCTTATCAAGAATCGTAACTCATATTCTATTACGAGTATTCGTTACGTCTTTGCGCCTGGCTGGTTATCGTAATCTGCTCGGCTCGGATAGCTGAAATTCCCCCAAGGTTATTAGAGAGAGGTTGCCTCGATCGCTTGCGCATCGTTCTGCGCATCGCGTCACTTGCAGCCCCGGCTCGGCTTGCCAGCCCGTCCGCTCCTATCAGTTACTTAGTTTACAAGCACATCTGCTCGTAATAACGTGTCAAACTACAGCGTAATGCAGGGAGAGTTATTGTTGTGAGGAGTTTAATTGAGAGTGCGTGTGTTATAAAATGTTGGTGTTGCTTATATCATAAGTGCACGGGTGCTTCGTTAATTATAACTAGCAGGCAAAACGTTAAGAACACGAATTTAAAGTGAATATGTTTTATTAGGCTAAACGCTGTTAACAAGTTGTATTTAAACATAAAATGCCAGGTACGCGGTGTACAGTGGCTGTGTGTACAAATAGCTTGTAAAAACAAAATCTTTACCTGAAACAAATCATATAAAATATCATTGATTCCCATGTGATGATCATCTGTTGAAAGTGTGGGTTCAGAAATGCCGACGTGATGGTGAGTGGAATCCAAAAACAACTTACATATGTTCAGAGCACTTAACAGATGATGATTACGAGCGCGACTTGAAAGCTGAGTTGTTAAATGCATGCGCTAAAAGACGTCTTAAACAAAATGCTCTACCTTCATTAAAACTTGGAATTACAACACCTGTAGAAACATTGGAAAGTCGTGTGCGCCGAGAAGACCGAGTTAAATGCAGGGAAAACAAAAAAAAATTTTTTGTAAATTAATTGTAGATTCAAATGAAAATGTAAGTGAGGAATAAACCTGTTCTTGTAGTCAGTTAAAGCATTCAAAGTCTTGTTCTAACAATGACTCGGTTGAAATGCTTAGGAAGTAAATCCAAATTCTTAAAGAAAATTTGTTTCTTGCCGAAAGAAAGTCAGTTTTAAATTTGGAAGTCATGAAAAAACTCAAAAAAGAAAACGTAAATCTTAAAAACAAACAAAAAAAACGTTCTTCGTTAGAGTTCCGCATGCGGAATATTCTTTCAAGTGTTTTTTTTTTTTTTTTTTTCAAAAAATCAAAGTGACATTACTTTCGTTGAAAAAAAGAGTAAACTGGACCAATGAGGAAATAGCTCTCGCTTTCACTTTGCGTTATTTCAGTAAGCGATGTTATTTATTTTTAAAACAGAAACTTAACTTCCCATTACCTGGACTTTCAACTCTTCAACGATGGGCATCTTCATTTGACATGAGAAAAGGTATCCTAGTAAACATGTTTGAATTTTTGAATGTAGCACGTTCTTCGTTGCTAGACTTCGAACGCATTGTTGTTCTTTCATTTGACGAAGTAAAAGTGAAGAAAACGCTCCAGTATGATGCAAAACAGGATGAAACGATTACACGAAAAACTGCTCTATTCATGTTAGAAATTTATTTTTAAATCTAACTTCAGTTTATTTATATTGTAAACATTCCCAAAACGTTTGAATGAGCTATGGCTACTTTTATTAAACACTAAGAAATTGATATGCAATTATTTTAAACATTATAATCTTGCTGAGAAATAAATACAAATAAACCATTTTGTTTACTAGTTACATGTTAATTATATTAATTTTTAAAAATTCATGGATTCATCATTGATATTTTGAAAAGTTTTACTGTCACTTAAAAATATGTTGAAATAATAATTCATCCTTGTTTTCAGTCACAGCATTTTGTCATTTGAAAAGCATATCAAAACGATTATAATTAACAGTAATCTACAAAGCATAAATGAAATACTATAAGTATTGCGTATCAGTCATGTGAAACGAGCCGAGCTGATAAGAGAAAGCCGTCAGTCAGCAGGTGTAGTATTACGGCTGGGAACGGCGGGGCTGCAGATGACGTCAGAGCGGAGTGTCGTGCTGTCTACATTGTTCTTATGGGATCGAGACAACCTCTCTCTACTAACCTTGGAAATTCCCGACATCCAGCTGTATACTGAGTGTTAGCTGGTGACAATTTTAATATTATAATTTTGTCTAAAATAAAAAGCATTGTTAAATAAACTTTTCTTCGCGTGTTATTAGTCTTTATGATATTTATAACGTGGTTTTAGGACTTCTCTAAAAAGCCAATACAAGCAATGTGAAGTAATTAACCCAAAAATGGTAACTGTGGTGCAATTTTTTGTTGTTACTTTACCTGTTATTTTTTGTTCGCATGGTTTGTTATTTTTATTTATTTCCAAAGATTGTATTTGTGTACGTGAAAAAAATTATATATACTACAATTAAACTTTTGGAATTGCCAGGCGTAGATATCTTTCATGTTGCCATATTTTATTTTATCCAAATATCATTTGCTCTTGTGTGCGCCTACGCTCACGCAGCGATTACCGATTACTCTGGCCCACTACGGACGTGCAAAACTCAGGAGCGGGAAG
This sequence comes from Bacillus rossius redtenbacheri, assembly GCF_032445375.1. NCBI lineage: Eukaryota > Metazoa > Arthropoda > Insecta > Phasmatodea > Bacillidae > Bacillus > Bacillus rossius. The sequence continues at coordinate 25,843,996 of NC_086339.1, forward strand.
ATAGATACAGTAGACAGTCAGCTAAATGTACGTAAGGCTCTTCGCAGGTGTAAACCTCCATTTTTTTTAAAAATTGTTTTACATCTCGAGAGAATTTCAGAATGTTTTGTTAAATCGTGCATAACAAGTGCGTTACCTAAGTGCGATATTTCACTTCTAAAACAAACTTTCTCCCCCCCCCCTCCTTCCCCCCCCCCCCCCCCCCCCCCCCCCCCCCCCCCGCGAGCTCTGGCACGCACGCATAGTCGCGGTCTCGTATACCAACTTCCAGGGTGTGTTCACACGAGGCCGAGATGAACCAGGGGGGGAAGGGGAAGGAAGGAGATAAACTTTTGAATTCGGGAAGGCGAAGGTAACGAATGGAACATCACGCGCGCAGGCGCGCAGCAACGCTGCTGGGTGAGGGGCGGAAAGAAGGGGGAAGGGGGGGGGGGGAGAGAGATGTAAAAGTGGTCGTGCGGTCGGCGCGTCGATTTAATAAGCCGCTGCGGCGCGGTGGCGGGAGATGTAAATGACTTTCGCCCGCGCGGGAGCTCATTGTTCCTAGAGGTACGACGTCGGAAGCTAATTGAGACGAGACGAGACGAGGCTCGCGGCCGGCGAAACCCAGCTCTCCGCGCGGTAAACGAGGCCTTGACGCGCGTTTTTTGCGGGGGGGAAGATTGATTTGACATTTTTTTTTGACGTGACGTCTAATAAATTGATGAACGCCGGCTGCACGCACGAAAAAGTGTCCCGTTACGCAAATTGTCCCGTTACACACCGTGTCCCGTTACGCATATTGTCCCGTTACGCATATTGTCCCGTTACACCGTGTCCCGTTACGCTCATTGTACGCTTGCGCCGCATCTATATCTCTTCAACTCGATTGGAACAACCATCGATTTGACTTTTTCGAGGCACATTAAACTTGAAACACTCCCATTCGTTTCCTACTTTTCCTATCCTTAACAGAATAACACAGATTGGAAGAAGTTAAATAGCAAACATGTATAAAAGTTATAGTTAAAATAATCTGTTCGTTAAAGTAATAAACATATTTGAATTAATGAATGCAAATAAAAGTAAATTTATCAATTAAATTGTGGATTTCATTTCACTCCTTATTTGTAGCCATATAAAATAGTGATAATTCAGTAAAAATGATTCAATTTTATTCATAAAAGTATGCAATAATTTCATCAATGTTTTGTTATGACGTTGTCACGTTAAACTATCGTCCGTAAACCGACTTTACAGACAACCAATTTTTTTTTTTTTTATGCGTGAACATCTCGGCTCTCGGTGTAAGGCATTCGACGGGAGCGATTTCGTGAGCGCGACGGAAGTCAACGAACGGAAACTGGCAGGATCCAATTTCCACCAAGCCAAATGGGAAACTTTATACATTATTAACTGTTTAATGATTGTATTGATTTCCAATGCGGGCTGTATTTTTTAAAAAATTTCTAGTCGAAATTCAGGTCCAAAGCAAGGGTTTAGTCATTTTTTTGTTCAAGGTTTTTTTTTGGTAATGAAATACGAATATGAGACGGAAATAAATTTGACTCAAAAGCAGTTTAAATGTACAGGCTGTTTTCATTGCCATTACGATCGTGTTTACAAGAGGGGGTAAGGGGGATATGGCCCATTTCAATTGTTGTTTGCCCGGTATGCTCACTTGTGTATAGACACCGTAGATAATGGTCACAAGCTGAGCAGTCTGGCCTGCACTCTACCTCTACATTCACTCTACGGGAATACTAACTACGTATGTGTGTATGTATATATAATTACTGAAGCGAAACTGCCGTTCTGTTATCACTAACGAACATGTAGTTTTCAATATGCTAAGCCTAATGGTTAATATCCCGACACAATCTTGCACGCAGTCAACAAGGTTTATAAGTTGCAACACAATGATACTTCTCAAACTTCCATAGTAACATGAAATTTCATATCATTAATAAGAAAACAGATGCTAAAATATGCATGGATGTCAGACCATAATCAAGCCAGCCATGCTCTCTCTCTCTCTCTCTCCTTTAGTTGGTAATCACAGACTTGTGTGTAATACCTCACTGCTAATTAGGGGCCCGGGTGTAGTTTCCCAGCGCCGTGGTTGTCCCAAAGATAATTTTAGGTGGTTCTGCAAAAAATAAAAAAAATAAAATAATTAGTGGATACAAGGTAACGGCCTTCAACTGTTGTGGTGAAGCGTTCAAACAGTCTTGTCGGCTACCAAAACCAGCGATACAGTTCGCGAGCTTGAACTTGTTAAACCATTCCATAGTCTTTATTACTGATATCATGTACGCGGCTCTATGCGTTGGTTTTCATTCGGCTTGAAAAATCCCTTTATTTCGAACTTATGATACATCTCATTTCATTTATAGTGATACAATGGTACATGTAACAGTACAATACATACATATGTGCAGTTCTTGTATTGGCCTGTTCCAATTTCATTAATATTAGGTATAAGGTCTCTGTACTTTCTGCCACATCACATTAAATCGGTTATAGGATATTAGTTTCATAGACAGCTCTAAGGGCAAAAGTAACAAAAAAAAACTGTTTTGTGAAGATATTTATGCTTTATTTTGATTTTCCAAATTTTAATAATGATGTTAATTTATTTTTTGAAAGATATGAAGCTACGCTGTTTATTTCTGAGCTGTAGGCTACTTTGACTTTCTTTTTGAAACTTCTTCATCGTGGTTTAATTTCAGACGTATTAAAGTAAACTAATTAAAATAATTAGTAGTTGATATTGTAACATTAATGAAACTGGCAACAGAAGTAGCGCTTGAATCTAAAGTAAATTTGGTACATATTACGAATCATACCCACTCACTAAAATACTAGCATAGTTTATACCTACTGTGAATGAGTGCGCATATTTCGTCATATTCATATGACATACTTAATTTGTATAATACTTAATTTTTCCAAAGATCTGATCTAGTAAACAGTTTGGCAGTAGTTTTCCTCAGAATTAACGGAAGAATATTCAGTTATGTGATCAAAAAGTTGATGAAGTTACGCGTGATAGAAAAGAACACTCCTTCTTGTGATGTATTGCACATCGAAAATGCATCAAGTTAAGGATCCTGCCTAACCTGTGCACACATTAGGTATGCAGAGCTTCAGAAGAAACTAACTACGTTATTTGACAACTGCTCGAGATATCCAAGTGGTGTCTGTTTACAAAAAAAACATAAAAATACTCAGCTGGTGGATTAGTAACTCTGTTTACGTATGCCTTTTTTTAAAACTGTATTTTAGAAGAGTGAAATTGCGAAAACGCGTGTTTTCATAATAACTTTTAGGCATGAAACATCCAGTATAAATTCTTGAAAGCACTCGAGGGATTGGTATTACATCTTGATCTTCATTTCTACGCCATGTAGCGTTATGGTTACGCTCAAACCTCATAGTTGACCTGTACACGAGAAACACGGCCTTGCGCTTAGAGGCGATACCGCGCCAGAAGCACCAGCGAGCGTCACACTTAACCCGCCTCACTAACACACACCCCTGAATAGGCGGGCTACCTCAACACTGACAACCTCAACAGCCTCACGCCAACCCTGAAGCAATCGCAAAACAAACTTCAGTGTAGCCGTATTTTCGACAGTCCCTACGGATGTTTAATTATTCAAACATTGCGTATTGAATTTGGTTGGTGACCCATATGTTCTACACTTTACCTGGTATTTGTAATCGTCGATAAATTTTTCCATAACAAACTTTTTTTTGTGGCCTATTTCGTCATGATCATTCGACAGAAATATGTCCACGTGTTTACACAGTTGAGGGAAGCATTAAATCAGTTGCGGGGGGGGGGGGGGGGGGGGGTGTCATTGTAAACTTGAGGAACAAAGTGTGTCCTTCGTTCCCCACATTTAACATTTATGTTAAAATACATTAATAAAACACCACCTCAAAAAACAAACCACCTTTTCCACGAAGAAAAACATTGCACGAGTCGACTGTTTTTCGATAACAATACCAGTTTTTGGCCGTTCTTTTTTCTGGTTATTTTTTTTTATATCATTGAAAACCTTGACAATGTCCATTGTGTATATATATATGTGTGTGTGTGTGTGTGTGTGTGTTGGTGTGTGAGTGTGTGTATACTTACTTACATACATACATACATACATACATACATACATACATACATACATACATACATACATACATACATACACACACAGACACACATCACCCCACAAAACAAAAATTATTCAAAGACGCCAAAATTTATCTCTTCTCCTTAATTACTGAATATTTGGAACGTCCCTGCATAAAACTTTTCTTCAGGAGTATCGTTTCGAAAATATATCTTATACTACATAATAAACACGTCGGGTGCGACGAAACCTTAAAAAAATCACTGGATAACCAGGACACCTGGCCTCGGTACTGAGTTCCAGCTGCGCCGAAAAGGTCTGTCATTATGAAGCAACTCGTACATTATACGGCGCAGCTCATTGTGTTTCTTTCCCGGGATTCGTAGGGCGGAGCAGTCACAGTGACCTCTTTTCGAGGTACCTACCCGCCGACTTTACCTGACCTTCGCGGAAGCACTCGTTCAGCCGTAGAAGGTCACGAATAATAATAATAATAATAAAAAGAACACGGGAATATCATCCTCAATCGCTCTACTACTAGAACGAGCCGGAAAAGAATAAATAAATGTAATGCAATTTCGCGCTTTTTTTTCAACTTGACAGCCTTGACAAAGATGAAAACTAAAGAGCTTTTTTTTTTCAAACTATAACCAGTATTTGTTAACAGTTGTAGAGCTCGCAAGCATTACCACAACACCGAACGTACAATAACGCCGAAAACCATAACGCCTAATGCCAAATTGACTACAACGCCGACAGCTAGACAGCTGCTGTGTACCACAACGCCGAAATACATTAACCCCGAAAAATGTCATTGTAGGACTGCCACAAAGGTTAGGTTAGGTTAGGTAAGGTTAGCACACAAATTAATTCAGTTTTTCATTTTTATCCTATGCCCCCCCCCCCCCCCCCCCCCAAGCAGCAACATTTTTCGGCGTTACTGTATTTCGGCGTTGTGGTACACAGCAGTTTTCTAGCTGTCGACGTTGCGGTCAATTTGGCATTCGGCGTTATGGTATTCGGCGTTATTGTACGTTCGGCGTTGTGGTATTTCGGCGTTGTGGTAACGACCCATGCAAGAATATCTACAAAAAGTTTCATGTCTAAATCTAGTCTTTAAAAATAAAATCAGCGATTTCAACTGTTCTAAAAATATAGTTGAAAAGTGAGATACGAAACAGCTTATTCTCAAATGCTTTTCGTAAAGACACCACTCTGATATCTTTAGCAGTTTTCATATCACGTGGGTTTTTTCCTGAAGCCCTGCAACACAGAAAGTGTTCCCTGGTAAGTAACAACCACTGAGACAGGATGCAACGATAGCAGTTACAGCACCGGCTCCACAAGTTACTCGGAAGAGATTAACCTTCACCTTGATGGTTGCCGCAGCAACTAATGTAGGTTGTCACGAGACCCAAGAGGCTTACTGTGTAATGCCGACCAGATGACGTTCACTAACGAAGCCGATTGCTTTCGAAGGTAATTTTTGTTCGTTATTTCAAAGATTTTTTTTTGACCTGCCACTTTAAAGTAACCGGTTTATTTACTTTGCCGTCCGTTGTTTTTGGTACGCCTAACAGAGAGAGAGAGAGAGAAAGAGAGAGAGAAAGAGAAAAGAGATAGAGAGAGAAGAAAAGAGAGAGAAAGAGAGAGATTTGTTTTTTAGTACCGGTCACGAATCTTTCCTATCCTTCTATTTGTCTATACGTAAAACTGTATTTCCTTTTTAACTGGAAGAGTTAAACATTACTTGTGTTATTCATTACAAGAAGCCCGACACATTATACCTGGTACTACTTGCATTCAAGTTTTATCTGTCTAAGATTACGTAAGTTGTTTGACGTATTTGAAACAAGATTTTTTTTTCACGTTGGTATACTATAGCTATAGCAAACAAAAATGAGTTCCTACATTGTACTTACATTATTGTTTCAATCACTTATAAAAAATATATTATTTAAACGATATATTATCTTGGCATACAAGTTTTGTGGTTTCTCTATCACCCTGAAACTCATTATCATACAATTTACACGAAACATTGCTGGGTATTAAGACTTTTTGAAAGTGCATTTTTCTTTACCTTAAAACTATCATAAACGTAATTTTTTATTTGCAAAATTAGTTTTCAAATAGAATCACACCACTGCGTTAAAGAAATAAATCTTTCCAGAATAAAAATCACACTGTCTTTGGCTACTTTATGGCATATTCAGTATTTACACGAGATGAATTTGTCCAGCTTTATTGAGGTGGAAACATTTCCCCAATATTTGAAGAAATCCTATTCCAAAACAAAGTTACATAAGTTTATCTAAGAGAAACTGAAAATAGGTATATAATAACCGACATGGCGCATACAGTAGCGCCGCGGAAGACGGTTGTCACCTTAACGTGCAGCAGACTCGGCTGGTACTAAAAATTACACGAAATGGATTGAGCTTGACGTATCGTCCTTTTCGACTTCATTGGGCGATGGCATCCTAATAGTAGCATTGGCGGGAAGAACGGCCGAGTGGGTGAACGGGAGTAATCCGAGGTTAACCCACCTTCTCGGTGAAACGTCCGCCACGTTTTCAACTTGCGAAACATCTGGGTTCGCCCTTTTGGGAGGCGAGCTGTGTTTCCGCTCGTTCTCATTTGTTTTTCAATGCCAACGAGTCAACCATCCCATCTCCTTTTAATGGCATACTATTTATTGATATAACTTAGCTGCAGTACCCGGCGTTGCCCTGGCTGAACACAGGGCGATATACTGTTCGCGAGTTAATCAAAAATTGGATAGCACTAAGACAGTGTGGTGGACACAGAGAAATGACACACAATAAATTGCTATTTGCATGTCTATGACCTATGATTTTTTATTTACCCATGACGATCGGTTGAACAGTGTGGAAGTTGAGTGGAGTCTAGTGGAGAGTTATATCAAAATGGATATCGCGAAAATATTCTCCGTGATCAAATATCTAGGTATACCAATTTTCGTGGCGATTGGTTGACAATGAGTAAAGCAACAACCTAATTTTCTTTTAAGGCTGCAGCATGAGTACAACTGTGTTAGAAATGACTCTCTTTACCAGAGCCACCTTCAACTACCTTTATGTTGTAATGGTTTAATCCTCCATTAATGAATTTCAAAACAAGCTGAATTTTTAAATTTATTCATTTGTAATTTTGTTATTTGTAATTATTTTAAGTGTAACCTAGTTTAGGGGCCCCAAATTATCTTAAAATGCAATAAGTAATTTTAATACTTTTATTCCTTGCAATGCTCATTGTTTTGTATGGTTTGACTTTGAAGGTGCAAGTGTTAAGTTTTTTTTATTTATTAATTTTATCGTTACACCCCTTTCGCACTATATTGTTGTCTTCATTTGTCAAGCTGCTATCCAGTCGACAAATTTACTTTTTTCTTAACATTTTTTTTTTTTTAAACCCTCCACAGCAGGATGAGATACCGCTGAGCCTCATGTCCCTGACACATCTCTCTGTGAGGTTGCCTCAAACACAGCCCAAAGGGGCGTGGCATGGCTGGTACGTGTCTATCCGGCCACGGGCCAACCGGGGTCCAGATTGCATCAGCCGTTCCGGCGCCGAACCTAACGATTTGTTCGTTACACGAGCGCGCGTGGGGAGGGGCGGGAAATCGGGCCTACGGTTAGGTGTTCTTTTTCTTCCCTGATCTGCCCAACCCTCCCCCCCTTTTACCCCTCTACCTTCACTGCAAACTAACATCCACCCGAGCCGGATAAACAAGCGCGGCGGCGAATATTGGACGTACCACCATTGCGGTACACGTACCACTATCGAGTCTTGCGTACCATAAGTATACATTTAGTATAATGATTGTCGTCGCCAGAAACCTCAGGAAACAAAAGCCAACATAGGCTGATGACGGCATTTTTCTCTGCGTGTTTATGCACTCATCGAGGGGGTTTTTCTACGAAAAAAAGCGTACAACAGCAATGGTGTAAGTTCAAAATATTACACTACACCAATCTTCCTTATTGCAAGAATCATTAAAAGAAAGTAAAAAAAAATTTAAAAAAAGCGCGTGTACTTATGTACGCGCGATAGAAGTTATATTTACTATGCATAATAAAAATGTTGGTAAAATATAAATTCAATAAAATAAATATTTAAATATAAACGTTTATTAAATTAATTATTTACTTTAGAATTATCTAAATTAAATTTAATTAATTATTATTAGAAATAGATGAATGCTTGTTCTAATTGATAATTTTTAATTATTTTTTGAATAATAGAGTATTATATTTGTAATGCAAATAAATTATTCATACGGGAACAAAACACCACTTGCATAAATACACTTGAAAATACAATTGAAAAAGAAAAAAAAAATATTTTCACTAATATTCACAATAAATAAATATTTTTAATTATATGTAGGTACTAGTATTCAATATCAATGACTAAAATATAAGATTAAAAATCACATATATAGTTGTTTTTATGTAGCCTTTTTTTTGTACGTAGCTTTTTTTTTCATCCTGTGAAAATTTCGTTGCATGGTGCGCGCGCATCGCATAAATTTACTCCCATATTTTTTTTCTTTTTTTCATAATGCGTCCAAAGAAGTATTAACTTAAAAAAAATTGCATTATTCGATCAAACTAACAGCAGGTAGTGCTCTAAGTTAAATTAGCTTTATGTTGAGAGTTACTTCAGCTTATGTGCAAGAAAAAGACAAAAGCGTTCTAAATTTTTCGTATTGCATGAACGAAGCAATAATTCCATGTGCGTGTTCTACTTTATATTTTCGAATTACTATTTACGGATTTTTTTTTTAGACACTTGTTATAAATGTACTGTTGTTCTATACCAGTGCACCATAATTTACTCTTTGCAAATGTATCATCGTTTCGCACCAGTGCGCCACTGTTTCGTTCCGACGTGCCATTGTCTGACCCTCGCGGCACCGCGTAGCCACCCCCCCCCCCCCCCCCCCCCACCTTCGCGGCGCGTGGCTCCCCCCACCCCGGCCGCCCTGGGAGGGAAGCCTTCATTTCACAATTATTCTATTTTTCCTAACCTAACTAAAACTAAGTGTATTTTGGAGGGGTCCGGGTTAGGGAGGGACCTAGGTGCGTCTCAGGCCGAAGCCTATACGCCTAGTCATACTGGGATTAACCATGCAGGGAGAGGGTAGCATGCATCATGTGCTAGGAGGGGATTGGCCAGCCACGGCAACGATCGGCGCCATGACTAACTCCCCTCACTCTTAAATCTAGACTATAACTAGAGATAGGTTGGGCCCAGGTAAAACCTGCATAGACACAGGGAGAAGCCTGGGCACATTCATGCGGGATGCAATTTGGCATGCATTACGTGTAGGAATTTACAGGAGGCAGAGGATGGTCTGGATGAAGTGTTGGACAGAGTAGAAAAGAATCTACCATGCGGGGGTTTGGGCACTTGGACTCGTGGTCCGCTTTGCTAATTGTCCAGTACTGGATTTAGTGACCAGGGACGCAAGCGCCCCTGGTGATGAGTGGTTACACTGACCACTCACTCCGCCGCCAGTCAGCAATCTTCTTTTCACAGACGAGAGAGCCAAACCCGAAGTTCCTCCAAGTTCATGCTCGCTTTTTTTTCCCCGTTCGATCTCATTGTATAAACCGGTGTGGCATTAAATTTTGCGGTCGATTAGGATAGGTTAGCTACATTACAAATACTTTAAAACATTGTGGACGGTTGGTTATATTAGGTAAGTATAGCTACATTAAAAAATACTGTAAAATAATTTTATGGTTGCTTAGCAAATAACTTTTTAATATGTAGCTATCCAGGGCTAGGAAACCGTTTACATGATTTCACAGTATCTTTAATGTAGCTATCCTAACCAAATCAACCATCCACAATGTTTTAAAGTATTTATAAAGTAGCTAACCTAACCTAATTGACCATTAGTTATCATGAGTTACAATGAACAAAAAAAAAAAAAAAAACATTGATGAAATTATTGCATACTTTGATGAATGAAATTGAATAATTTTTATTGAATTATCACTATTTTGTATGGATACAAAGAAGGAGTGAAATGAAATCTACAATTTAATTGATAAATTTACTTTTAATTGCACTCATTAATTCAAATATGTTTTATTACTTTAACGAACAGATTATTTTAATTATAACTTTTATACACGTTTGCCATTTAACATTTTTCCAAACTGTGTTATTCTGTTAAAGATAGGACGATGATAGGAAAAGCAGGAAACGAATTGGGAGTGTTTTCAAGTTTAATGTGCCCCGAAAAAAGTCAACACGATGGTTGTTCCAATCGAGCCGGAAGAGAGATAGATGCGGCGCAAGCGTACAATGAACGTAACGGGACAATGTGCGTAACGGGACACTTTTTTTCGTGCGTGCAGCCGGCGTTCATCGATTTATTAGACGTTGTCTCGTAAAAAAAAAAAAAATAAACCCGAAGATGCAAGATCTGTTCGTTTGGCTGTCTCGTGTGTGGTAAAGAAGGCTTCCCGCCCTGGGCACGAACGAGGCCGGCGCGCGGTCGACGACCCTGCTTGCTGCGCGTCGCCTGGCCTCTTGCACGTCACGTCCGCTCGTCAAGTCGTCGACTCCCGATAACTGTTCGGCCGTTTACGACGCCTCGCCGTGTGTGCCCGGGTCAGGCGCCCGCGTAATTTGCGTTCGCTCATCTTTTCGGATTTTTTTTTCTTTTTTCTGTTTGTAAAAGTTGAAAAAGTAGGTTAGGTAATGACTGTTACGTAAATAAAATTCTCGCCCCCCCCCCCCCTCTTCACCCTTCCCCCTCCCCCCCCCCCCTGGATCACCGTTCGCCGAACGGTAGATATTCGCACATCATCTTACCTGAAATAAAAAAAAAATTGATAAAGTTAGGTCAGCTACATTTTAAATTGCTCAAAAACAGAGCAACCGTATGAAATCTCACAAAAAAAAAGTGTTTTTTTTTTCTTCGACCACGAAGTTGCATGAGCGGGAGAAAATCTTCGGATATGTTCGGAACTGATCTAGGGTTGGTGAAACGTAGGCTTCATTCACCCCAATAACTGTCCGGTCATTTCCGACGACTAACTGCGAAATATTGGGGGAATTTAACGTTTATCATTCTCATTTCACAGTTACCGATTTTGCAAGCGCAAGCGGGCTGCTTCATAGAAGGACTTTGATTTCAGGGAGGGTGATTCCAAACCCCCCCCCCCCCCCCCCCCTTCGTCATGATCTACACCCATGGAATGACCCGTTTGACGGGCAAAATTTACCTGAATACGCGAACTCTCCAACAAATGGTTGGTACGCTCAGGTGAGTTGAGAGAAACCCCCCCCCCCCCCCCCCCCACCCTCACATCCAATATTCCACACCCAAACTAAGTACTAAAAACAAAACAAACTTCGTTTCAAAAAATAACTTTTTTTTTATCAAGACAATGCCGAGCTACCAAATCTTAACTCCAAGCTGGTCGAAGCCGAGCAGGACATAACACCAACTCAATAACAACAGCCCCAAGCTAACAGAATTCTGTCATAGGCAGCACGAAAGGTGCCATTTAAAAATATTCAAATTACTGGCTCCATTATTTCATCACTACGTTATCGTCATCAGGTGAAGAAACCGTGACGAATGTACGGGGAAAATGTCGATGAAAACGTTTGTGACTCTATGTTGAATGGTAGGAGGGTAGGCACGTAGAAATGTGTTCTTAATTATAGGTGTGCAGTGAAAAGAAACTCATGTGTCATTACAGTTTGTTTCGAATCAATCGCACACGTGATACCGAACTCAGCACAGTTTCTGATTGATTGGCGGTTGTCCCGTATCATTCGCACGCCGCCACCCACGCCTCGGGCGGTTTCGGAGATAATCGGACGTCAAACTCCGGTATCTTCGGGAGTGATCGGGCCTGCGTTCGGGTCGGTCGGCGGGGACGAGGCGGAAACGCACGAAGCTGTGCTCGGGGCACCGCGTAAAGAGATTGCCATCTGGCGGGTACCGAAAAGCACGCTGGTTATAATAGTCGCGGCGTGATCTCTGTATTCGGAAACCTGTCGCGACGGGCGGGCGTGGTTCGCGGCGCGGGCCTAACGTGATCTCTTTGTGTGCCCGGGCCGGAAGGCCTAGAAGGCTAGGCAGGGCTTGTATCGCTGTCGTCCTTACGAGCGCTGTGACGCAGTTCCCGAAGGCGGCAACCGGCGATCATGCCTTTCAAACACACGCTGCTGCACAAGTCGGGGAGAATCCGGCAAATTGATCTCGTCTGCAGCCGTTTCGCAACTGAGACAAAGTGTACTGAGATGTCTCATTCACTTTTTCCAAGGGAAATGAAGAAAACCAAGTTACTACGCTATTAAAATTTTTCACCATAAATTAATGATGAACACTGGTTACAAATTATCCAGGGATCTTCGTAAATTGATCGTGGTTTTTTTTTCTCGTATATTTACGGGTACTAAATTCACTTAATGTGAACATAAATCAACCAGAATAATTGTGGTATGTATATAAAATATTAAAATATATGCTAAGACTACTGCAAAAAAAAATTCTTTATTCCACGTGTGTGTTGACATTGTTTATGCCGAAAAACAGAACTGGAAAGTGGAATAATGGAGCATTTTCTACAAAGATTCGTCGTTTTGAAATAACCAACAACTCTTTATTTGAGGGTAGTTATTCGTTGAAAAGTCCATAAATTGACTGTAATCTCTAGGAGTGTATAGTTTTGTATGGGGTAATTTAAAACTATTCTTAAAAAAAATCACCAAAAAAATAAGTTTGTTTGTCGTAACACCGTTAGTAACAAATTAGGTACTAAGTATTGGATGTTTGAAAATTCATGGTACATAACTTACTAGAATGCAACAAGACAAGCACAAGTCACCGTAGAGGGCGCTTACCAACAAACGGTCCAAAAAAAATTGCGGCTCAAAGCAACTGTCGTCATCTGTGATGTTGGTCTCTCAACTAGATGGATGCACACGTGAATAAAGATAAGGAAGGCCATGCATCCCACGTACGGGGTGGCATACGGCAATGCTAGGGAAGCATGAACATTGTGTCTGAAACTATTGCGCTCTGATGTAGCGTGCATCTGACAACATAGCACACAGAAACAAGAACAGTGTTAATAACAGAAAACGTGCATTGTAAAGAAAGAAATGCACACTACAATCTAAGGGATGAGATGCGCTATAGTTGCGTTCTATCGCCCTACAAAATGGTACACTACAAACTTTGAAACATTCTGTATGAAAAAAATAAGAAACAAAATCCTTCTTTCCTCTGCTGCAGTGAAAATACGCTCTCAAGATCACGCTGTCATGCATAAATTTTCTAAAGTTACCGCGTAAGAGTGAAAGTCCTGTTCACTCCACGCCAGCCGTAGAGGCGAAGACGTGCTGAGCGAAAGCGTGTAGTTCGACCTTGCCGTCATTATCTCCGGTTCAAGGTCGCGAGTAATTCCCACCGACTCCTAAGTTCTGAACACATGCGTGCTTGTGCATGAACACGGCAGAGAAAGGGGTTGGAATCCATATGAATACATTAGTGTCTCTCTTATTCGACAAAAAACTGACGGCAAAAACTTCGGAAAAGCGAAAGTGTCGGATAAGGATAAGGCCCCACCACCTTGGATTTTATTTTTTTCTTTTTGCTATAATTCTAATTCTGATCTATTTATCCCAATGTATGGCATGTTAAGGCATAAATCATACCTTGTTGCAAATACATACGTATTTATTAACAGGATATAGTCTGTAAGCGCCACGAGGAAATAACTTATTGTTTCACGCGGGCGACTAAAACTACAGGTATCATGATAATTACACCAGTTCACAATTGTTTACTTCAACAAGTAGCCAAAGCTATGTTGAACCAAAAAAAACAAAGAGCACGGAATCTGTATTGCAAGCAGTATCAGAATACTTGAAATTGCAAGATGGAAAGGTCTAATTTCACTTAAGAAAACGCTTATTAAACGTCAAACTGTTTTAGGAATTTACAAATTACGAACCTAATAATCATGTTTTACAACAGAACAGAAAAAAAAAATTACTGAATAAAGGTCGGATTGATAATTAGCTGCAGTAGATTCGGGAGCAAAAGAAGAAAAAAACTTCGCTCACGCTCGCAACTTGCAGTTATTGTCGCCGATTGATGCGTTTTATTTATTTATTTTTTTACTGTGGGACGTCAGGTTGTACAGAATGTCGGATAAACGAGACACTATACTCTAATATGGGGAATCTGTGATTCGTTTCGCTGACGCACAGTTTTAAGAACCTGCATACGCACTCAAGGGTGCAACCAAGACGTTAAAAGTAATACGAAGTGACCTTTGTTATTCCACCACCCCCCTCCTCCAAAGGCCCGATGCACACGGAGCGTTGTCTCGCGTGCTGGAGCTAACCCACGTTAGTGGGATAACTATAGGTGTAGATGAAGGCTTACACGTGCTAACTCGCGCATCGAGCTACCTAGTGTTCAGTTTAACGCGCGCTTTCGTGGAGGATAATAGACCTGCTGCCATGGAGAAGGTCATATGGTCATGTTTGATGCTGATTTAACGCGAGACCGGACGCTTCAACGCGAGTAAAGTGTCCGCCTTCAACGCGCGTTCTAACGAGCATTGCAACGCTCCATGTGTGCTAGGCCTAAGTACAAACTGTCCGGGAAAAATCAAGTACAAAAATAATACCAATTAATTTTTTCCTGGTAAGATAGGAAAAATATATATCATTATACACTATCCTACTAATACATAAACGTGAAAGTTTCGATTTTTATTTATCAGTTACGTCTTTACTACTAAATATATTTTGATGAAAATTTTTAATTAACATTTAAAATGTATATCATTATGAAATCACACCCCTAAGGAGGTGTAAATCGTTTAAATATGGTTTCACAACTGCATATCATGTCTACGAAGCACTGGAATAAATACCCTCCCCCCCTCCCCTTTTTTTCCCGAAATTCTAAAAAAAAATATTCTACCATCCCCAACAACAAAAGGGAAGAATTTGATAGCAAACAGCAGGCAAAGGGGTTATATCCCCCCTCCTTCCCCCAAATAAAATTCTGCGTTTGCTCCTGTTCCCAAGCTAATCGAGCAGAAGTAAATATATTTGGTGTATTTAGCGTAAATAATAGTTAATCAAATAAATAATAAATATAATTTTAGACTATGTACTAATGCTTTTTGGACGATTATGTAGATTAAACGTTTATGGAAATGACACTGGAAGTGGCACTTGTTCACTTCCTTGTAAAAATTCTCTTTAGCCATACGTCATGATCATGATTGGTCTCGTGGTCCAGAGACCACGCCTGACATTGGACAATGCATGTTAAATAATGTTTTTAGAGCATCGTCGAAAAATACATCTTGGTTCGGAGACGCTTGGTCTATACGCCTAACATTGAGAAATACCAGGTTGGAACGTGTTCCAAGTATCTAAAAATTAGACTTCCATGGTAGACACAGCGACAACGCATTTATTTTGTCGGACATGTATATTGTCTAGAGTCTTTTTTCTTAGAGTGAATGATTAATAAACTCCACGAAAGGTATTGGGAAACAAAATTTGTAATCTAAGTTTTAGTTACCTACTCTTATCACTGGCCGAGAATTAAACCAAGGACGGAAATTTATTGAGTCACTCTTACATTAATAGATTATTTTTATGACTTTAAGAATTTTTTTTTCGAAACTCTAGCTAAATACGGATTTTCAAGATGGCGGACCTAACATTTCAAAATGCCGATTATTTTATTAAGATTTTATTAACTAAACATTTTTATTAATTTCAAAATTTTCCCCGATTTTCTAGCATAAAAAAATACGGATTTTCAAATTGCCGGCCTTAACGAAAATTACAACGGTGACGTCATAATTAAAAATGGCTGAAAGTTCTAGAAAACAAAATTGCGGCTTTTAAGTTGACGGATCCAAGATGGTGGCCGGGTATCAAGGTCAGGGTCAAAGGTCATCATCAAATATGGCCGCCTTGATGTCTAAATCCAAGATGGCGGACATCGGCTGCCGGCTCCACACTCCTACTCCTGCCGCCGGACATACTATTATATACTACTGAAGAGGGAGTGGGTTTTACTGGGGAGAGTGAAGGGGAGGGGGAGGGGGGAGGGGGTGAGAGTTAACGCGATTGATTGTATGTGACCGATAAAACTGCCGAGCGGTGTCTGTTGCAACAAAATGCTATCTGGCACACGCGTGAGGCACGATTTATGTTCAAACGGAGGGGTGCATTCGTAAGTTTGGGACCACACCCGTGCCGGGTTATCGGAGACGTCAATATAGATTTTAACGGGACTACCAAAGAATTATTTAATATCCAGTACAATTATATTTAGGAGCCGGTGTTCTTCACGAATAAACCTGACCGTTCATTAGTGCTAACAAGTATTCCAGTTTCAGCGATTGTGTTCTTGTAACTGGTAACCCTTCTGCAAGAGAAGCCATTGCCCTGTTTGACCTGGCCATTAAGGTCGCGTTTCGCTTCCCTGTGATACGAGTTCCGTCATTAGACATGCCACCGAGAGAAGCTCAACCAGTAACGAAGCATAGACGATGCTACATTCTTTTTTACAAAAATTACAAATATCAGTATTATTATCATCTAATCTAAAGTTCTGACTAATACGTTTAGATTTCAATTGAGTTTTCATGATTCATCCAATAAAAAATTCAATGATATTATTGCCTTATATAATGACGTGACTTCACTGGAACTTGATCGTCGGCATTAATAGAACCAACCCAAGTAGGTATAAGTTTTCTTTGAAAGAACACCAAAATTTCCTCAGATGAATTAGAAAAAAAAACATAATGGCCAATTTTAAGTTCCAGGTTGGCTTAAAATGATTGTTTTCGAGCGTATATTAAAAAAAAAAATCCCGGATTTTCATTAGGTGGCTATTCTATACTCGCCAGACACATCGGTATGGCCCCTCTCCATAGTGTTAGGACCCTGAGAAATCAAAATGTCGCCACTGCCGACGAGTGATTTGGCGTGTATGTCTTGCGTCCTTCGCCGCTGAGGCCTCGCACGATACTCGCAACGTCTCTACTGCTTCGCACGCTGATTGGCCGCCGTCCTTCGACTGTCCTGCTCCCCCCCCCCCCACCCCCCCCCCCCCACCCAACACCGTGGGAGCTCGCGGTTCTCCGTGGTGCAATCCGGGAATAGACAGAAAACAGCGCGAAGCACGCGATTTGATAGAAAGATACCGCTTTTTTGTTTACATACATGTGGTTTATACCCGCTCGTGCGAAAAATAAATAAACGATTACATACAAATTAGTGATGGGTCAAATCCCAATTTTCTCGAATCGGAATCTCGAATTGGAATCCCAGAGAGTCCCTCGAATATACCCCTCGAATCATAATATAGGACACAACAGTCAAAAACTTAATAATGTAGGTATTAGAAATTTAAAAAAAAAAAACTATATTAACTAATTTTCTTTATGTAATTACATGTGTGAAGTAAACTATCTCGAAGAATGGTAACAGGGTAGGATTGAAGGAAAAATTTACCTAGTATACTTAAAAGGTTACCTACCAGTGTTGATTTACTTTTATTTCCTCAAATTTTTTCTTATAATCTTTTTCCTCGAATTTGATTTGATTGGCCCATCTATGATATAAATGTTTCTGGGCAATGCATATTCCACACACATACGACAGCCATCAATATTTACATACTTTCAACGATATTTGAGACAAATATGTTTGATCCAAACGCAACGTTAATTCGGAAACATCACTTTGTGAGAACACAATTTCAAAGATATATTTAACAAAAATATTAACGAATAATAATAATAATAATAAAGTCGGCAAATTCTATCGCAGTTAAGTCACATGGGTCGAACGAGACTGAAGAGATAATTATTTTATTCGTGTCCATGTCGTTAATCACGAATGGCGCTATTGTGATTCCAGCGTGAACGTGTCTTAAGTGTCTCCGACTATAAAGTAATAAATAACACGTGTTTGTGAGGGGGAGGGGGGGGTACCTTCTAGGCACACATACGGTGTGCACAGATTCAGAGGAAACCAGGCGATATGAAAACTGCTCAATATCGATGATATTATTATAGTTGGGTATGTTTACGACAAGCATTTAACAATATGCTGAGGGCGGATGAGTGGTTTTTTTTAGTGAAAAGTTCTATGGGAAGGTTTGGATAGGGAGTAAATTCATGTAAATCGTCATCGACATGGTCACGTGACGTGTTAACGATAACATTATATCTGTTCCTATTAGTATAACTTATTGCGCTTTTAAATCTTAAGTATACGATTACTGTGCAGTTAAAAAGTGAGTATAAAATATATTACTATTCTAATATAGATATATAGTTTGAATAACGAAGAAAACAGAGTTTCTGTAGCAATATAACCTAAAAATTAAGAACATAATTTTTTTTAATACCTACAATTACTATGCAATGCGTATTTTATAGTAATTTAGGAGTTATTTTACTAACGTGATAAAAAAAAATTGTGTGTGAAAATATTTTTTCGTAAAAATTGCGAAAACGTTTTCACTTGTCGGCAGTCCTCATGACTGCTTTGAAATATTTTTTTTTAACTATAATGGCTACAACTAGTGTTTTTAGAAATTTTTATTTTTGCGCATTAAACAGCCTGTAGAGATTCTTGAAATCGCTCGATGGACTCGCGTTGCACGTGTATCTTCATTTATCCACCATATAAATATATGGTTTACGGCTGAAATCTCATCGTTGCCCTGTGCACAAGGAGAAGACCACGCGCCAGCGGTGTGTGACAAGGTACCTAATATGAATACTGTGGGGTGGGTTTTCTCGGGGGTATAAGGGAGTGGGGAATACACCGCCCCCTGTATTCTCTAAAGACGATGTCGACGAGACATAAGCGGTAATTATTAAATTATTAATTAATCAAAGTGCGAATTTATGTTGAATTATATTAATTAAGCGGAAGTGTTGGTTTGAATGCGCTGCAGGGGCGGCCATAGACTTTGCTGTGCCCAGGGCTTTAATATTTTTTGAAAACGTTCGAGAAGGTGGAGAGGGAGTCGAATAGCCACCTGGAAAAAAAAGAGGGTTTCGGTTACCCTCTCCAAGAAAATTAAAAATAATAATAAATAAACTCGTTAAAACAACGCTTTTAGCTGAACTGTAACTTAAATTATATAAAAATTGTTTTGCTGATTCAACTTTCAAAAATTTTCATATTTTTTTGTAATGAATAAATACAAGAGTATATTTTATAAACGTAAGTATCAAATTCCAGTGGAATCATTGGAGAAAAATTGTTGGAAGTTTTTTTAAAATATAAATATAGGTATTTACACTTTCATATGGTTCTAGTTTACGAGATAAAAAAAATAGAAAGTTGACATTAATTATGTTTGGTAACAGCTTGCGAAATTAATGAAACAGTAACATCTGTACCTGATAAATATTACACATGTTTTGTTAAAAGTAAGTCCATTTAACTAAAGGAATTTGTAACTTTTTATTAATTTACTGTTGTTTAATCCTACTACTAAAATGTTTCTTCAAGTTGCAGATATTGGATAAAAAAAATAACCTTGACCAAAGTTGTTAAAAGAGAAAACAATTTCTATCACACAGCATTTAGAATTTTTTTAGAAGTACTAGATCTGTGTAAACTTACTAAAACACTAAATATTTATAAAAAGTACAAGGTCCAGTACAAAAATACCAGCAGTGGAGACTCTGCTTCTAATATAACTTATACACAAATAGCGTATCATTTTTGAAGTGATCTGTCCAATTTTATTTGGTGGAGAAAAGTGGAAGCCATTTTTCGTCCATTTTAACACCCCAACTCTATTATCAAATATTTGACAGTACGACTGGGCCTTAAGTACCATGACGTCGACAACGCTTTAATCGTTAGATCATTATTAATTAATTAATCGAACTTAAGGACTGGTAGTTACATATATCAGTGAAATGGGTAGTGTTGCTAAGAATGACTCTTCTGAATGCCCGCGGTGTTATGATTGTACACCGTATTTATTTTTTTAATGGAAAAGAAATATTCGTGTAATCTTAAAATATTTGTAAATTTATACATATTTTAATGAAAACAACATGACTACAAAATAGTGTTCTCAGTAATACTGGGTGTCGGATTCTTACCCGAGCATTTATGGTTCGTGTTGTCCCAGTACCTCCATCAGTTAGTTATTTGTAAACCGTTCCCTGAATAGCTTTCCGGTTGTAACTGTGCACGTTAATAAGCACGGCAAACAAATCAATAAATATATTTTTTTCTTTCCAAAGTTTTAAAGAAATTACGCTTGAATGTAACTTAGTTTGTAATATAAAATAATTACTCAGTATTATCGAGAGAGAGAGAGAGAGAGAGAGAGAGAGAGAGGAAGAGAGAGAGAGAGAGAGAGAGAGAGTGCGAAACGTGTTTCATGTATGCAAAAAATAACCAAAGCCTTGAGTTGTACAAAGTTACAAAAATTTTTTCTTGGCAACAACTGGTTTCAAAAGGAATCTTTTGTTAAAAGTACAGGAGTTTTTTCTTTTCCCCCGGTGTATACGCATGGTATTAGGAAGAAAGGAGGTAAGGGCATGCGCATCTTCCCTCCCTCCACTCCTAGGCCTCTGACGTCACCTGGCGGCCAGGCCATGCGCCTGGAGGGGCGGGCGCTGGCCGGACGAGCAGCGCTGCACGTGTTTACCAGGAAGTTGTTTGCCGCTCTTGGTACGCCATTGTCTGTGATTGACCTCGTCAAATGTTTAGGAGACGGCAGCGGTTTTAAATATACTTATATATAATATTATTTGTATTGGTTTATTATAAGTTATAATTCAACTCACATATATGCAAGACTTTATTTAGAAACCATGTCATACTGCTCTGTCTTTGGGTGCAACAATAGCAGTAGGCGAAATAAAAGTGTGAAATACTTTCGTTTTCCTACTTGCTCTGAAATTCAGAAGTTATGGATAAACTGCTGTCGAAGGGCAGATGTAATTAATGTCAAAACCGGTAAGTCATATTATAATACACCACTTTTAATATTGTTTACACGAGAATTAAAAAGTTTCTATGCTGTCAATAATCTATGTACGTGTTTTGTTCATTTTCAGCACGAGTATGTTCAGCTCATTTTAGCGAAGAGTGCTTCTACAAAAGCTTACGAGAGAAACTGCTAAATTACTCACCGGTGAAAACTCGATAATTAAAGAAGGACGCAGTGCCTAACTTGAAGCTTCCAAACGTTACCTGCACTGTACAGTTAAATAGAACTGAAAGACAGAATATCAGAACAAGGAAGAACTTAGTAAGGGAAATTCTATTACATGCAAACAGAACAACAGAGTGAGTAGTAATTAAAATCTGTATACTAGCATTAATCTGTCGTAGTAGTTACATTAATTTAACATGCAGAGCGATTTTAAATGATGAAGAACACATTTTATATATCTGTATAAAACATGTTTATGGGTATTTTTTGCTGGCTTGCGTTCTGTTTTTATTTAACAAATAATATTTCCGAGAAAATATTTTTTTTTATTTTTTACATGCTTTTATATCATCGTGATAATTTAATTATTTAATTTTCACTCGTATTAATTCTGTGAAACCCACAAATGAATTACTCTGCTAAATTTAACCGCCTATAATTACGTATTTCTTTATCGTTGCTGTATATTTTATTCTCGTGCAAATTCCCTTACAAAGTGAATTAACTTTTGAATTAGGCTTATATATAACCTTAAAATTCTGAAGTATAAATGTTTAGAATTTTCCCATATTGTATTGTAGGTCTATATACTGTTGAGATAATGTTAGTCCTATTTCAATTACTGCCAAGTGATTATTAAAGTATAATATAAGTTTTGAAAAATAATACATATAATATAGCATTAATGAATTTCAGTAGCTCTAATATGTTTGTAAATAAAATTAAATACTATTAAATTTCATTTGTCAACGCTTGGTTTTTACAGGCTGAGTCCGAACGCCGAAGAGCATGAATCACTGCCGCCTGTCTCTACTGCCTGCCAAGACTCGCCTCCTGTTGGTTCCGAGGATGATGTTCGAAAAATTCACGATAGGATTCGAGAACTGGAATCACAGGTAAAAGAAACTTTGATTAAAAATGAAGAATTAGAAAAAGAGAAGACATCTCTGAAGGAAGAAATGGAAGCAATTAAAACACTGTACACTGATTCTAATATTAAAGTGCAGGAAGTGTTAGGGAGATTTTTCACTCCGGGACAGATTCGTTTGATTTTACAGAATAAGAAACGAAGGATTTGTTGGTCTGCAGACGATATTGCTGCTGCCATTTCTTTGAAGAGTGTAAGTGCGAAAGCATATCGATACCTTAGAAACAAGCTTAATTTTCCATTACCTGATTTAAGTACTCTACGGAAGTGGGCTTCGCAGTTAGATTGTAACACGGGCATTTTATACGATGTTGTGGCTTTGATGAAATGCAAGAGCAGGGAACTTGGAGATTTTGATAAAGTCACTGTCATTTCTTTCGATGAGATGAAAATTAGTAATCAGATATGTATGGACAGGAAAGAGCAACAGATTCTAGGTCCTTACCATTACGTACAAGTTGTAATGGCTCGTGGCCTCTTGAGTAACTGGAAACAACCTATTTACTATAATTTTGACGAACCCATGTCTGAAACAACACTGAAGAAAGTGATCGTGTGTTTAGAAGAAAGCGGTTACAAAGTTTGCGCGGCAGTAAGCGACATGGGAGGAGGTAATCTAGCTGTTTGGAAGCAACTCGGCATATCTCCTAGCAACACATCATTTAAAAACCCTCATGATAGCACCAGGCTAGTTTATGTTTTTCATGGTGCGCCACATTTATTAAAACTAGCACGAAATCATTTCATTGATAAAGGCTACGTCCTTAAGTCAGAAGTTATTGATAAAACATCTATTGAAAAGCTACTGTGCAAATCAACACATGATCTAAAATTAGCACCGAAACTGACCCAAAATCATCTTGATGTCCAAGGGAGTGGAAGGCAGAAAGTCAAAATTGCTGCACAATTATTTTTAAACACTGTTTCGTATTCACTGAAGTATGCACATGCTAATAACCTTATTGAACCTGACGCTAGTGTGATCCCAACATCAAATTTTCTCAAATTATTTAATGACTGGTTTGACATTTTTAATTCTTCTGTTCCACAAACTGCATACGGGAAAGGTTTGGTTCATCAGGATAAGATTTTATGTGAAATGACAAACACAATCGAACTGCTGAGAGTTATAGGTGGGAAACATAAATTGCCTTTTCAGAAAGGAATTCAGATAAACAATCAATCTTTGAAAGATTTATTCGCCTACTTAAATAAGTCACTGAACGTTCGGTACATCACGACTGTTAAACTTAATCAAGATGTATTAGAATGCTTTTTTTCATATATCAGAGGAATGGGCCATCAAAATACACATCCATCACCAGTAGAGTTTAAATACAGGCTAAGAAACTATGTATTTGGTAAGCATTCTGCTGTAGTTTTTTCTGAGAAACAAAATACCAATGAGAGACCTGAAGAATCGTGCTTGCTTGAGGTCGCATCTCATGTTTGCGAAGGAGAAAAATATGTGGGTGAACGTAACAACTTATTACTTCAAAGAGAATTTGGCGTAGCATCAAAGCTGCAAATGGAAACTTTAGCTGCAAGTGACTGTGTAGAGGAATTTCCTTTCGAACACAATGAACATTCTGAATTGACGGAACATTCGATAAGGAACGAAGGGTTAAAATACATTGCAGGCTATGTTGCTCACCGCTTCAGAAATGCACATCCTGAGCTCGGCTCTGTGAAATTGACAACGGAAAATTCTTTTATTGCTACACAATCTGCGGGAGGCTTAGTAAATCCCGAAAATGAATTTCATGAAAAAATTTCTGTCGCAGAAAAATGTTTCAACGATTTTCATGGTCCACTATTTTCCACTGATAAAAATATATTTGATCTTTTGACAGGTGTAATTATGAAAGAAATAGGGAATACCTTACCTTTTAAAGTTGTTCACTGCTTCGTAAGGACAAGGACGTATATACGCATCAAGCATTTGAATATAAAGAACAAAAATGAAAAGGACAAGAAGAGGAAAGAAATAATCAAAATGAAAAAAATTATTAACTAATTTTGTTGAAAACGGTACACTACTTTCACATAGGCTGTCAAGGTTTCTACGGAGTTGAACATAAACTTTATGTTTTGTGTAGTAAAAATTTTTGAATGCATTATCTTGTTCCGTGAGAATGCATATGTCGAAAATAATAAATATTTTTGTTAATTTTTTATGTTTCCCAGGTATTGTGTTCAAATAAAAAAAATTGTGTTTCATAAATGTATACTTCTTTCATATTTTTTTTTGTTTACTATAAAGTTCTACTTTGGTAAGTAATTTTTGTAACACGTTTGACTGGCCTACATGTTAATGCAAGTTCTAACTACTTCAGAAACACTCATATGTATAATTGCATTAATTAAGTAAAAAATGTATTTGTGATAGTTCGCAACGTTGTCGGCCGGTTCAACATTGTACATTCCGCTGTCACCAATGAGGTAAAATAAACCACAGTAGCTGGCTGAATAGGGGCCGAGCGTGTTGGCCGAGTGGAGAGACAAGCCAGTTGGCCGCCAGATGACGTCATGCGCAGTAGCCGTCGAAACTCGTCGGCCGCTTGCCTGCCCCCTGGTGTATACGGAGCCACTATTCCCACACCTCGACCCCACGACCTCTTCCTTGAGTCTGCGGCACGGCAGGACGCTCAACCCTCGGCGCTAATTGGCCGTGGGAAGAGTAGGAGGGAGGAAGGGGGCAGCATTTCTTATCCGCCCGTGTCTGGCCCGTTTCCCCCCACCGACGTACGCGCTGCGCTAACTGCGCGGTTATAATTTCAATTGGCCGTTACGTTCGGGCCGCCCGCCACTCCCACTTCCGCCGCGCTCACAGTTACCAACAAACAAAAAAAAGTTTCTTTTTTTTTTTTTAGCAAGAATATTACAAGTGCACGTCCGTTTTTTTTTTTACCTTCGACTGCTAAAACGTTCTCAATGTTGTACACTTATCATTTGAGAATCATACTTATTAATAATCAATATACCTATAATAAAACTACTGAAAGTATTATATTATATTAGAAATTTAATTTGTTTCAATTCTCCGATAGTTGTGTTTTGTAGAACTGCAGATTTGGTATTTTAGGACCGGAATAAAGTTGCTGTGTCTGCCGACTCATTTTAAATAAAATTTACTAACGAGAAGTCGAGACTAATAAAAATTATGACTTTACTAGCAATATGTTAGCCGTAAGACAGGTTAATAAGGGGATAGTCCACAAATGATACACGCAAGAACTGACATCAAGGGTTGGAAAATAGAAGTATAGGTTACATAATAATTAAATAACTAGATTGGTAAAATTCAACACTGAATTAAAAACCGAATAACTAGACGCTGCAGTCATATGTGAAATCATTTGTGTAACAGAAAAAATGTAACAACGTTGATGTCGTGAACTCCAGCAGTCATGTGACACAGCTAGTTGATTACGTCAGATTGTTACACAATCGATTAAGTTAGGCGTTTGGAGACCGCACTGCACGTCGCAATTTGTTTGACCAAACTACATATGCACGTTCTCTTTCATTTTTTCATTTCGTTTTTGTATGATTACATCTCTGCAATATGTTCAAGCAAAAAGTCACAACGGATGAAGTAGTTCGTGCCAAATGAGATTAAAATACGAATTAGAATAGAATTACGAAACAATCAATATCGACGTGAGGAAATAACAGACGAATTTACATTCCAAAAGTGTATAGATAAAGACTGTCGTTAAAAAAAAAAAAAAAAAAAAAAAACTTTTTCATACTTCGCTGTGCCCGAAACAACATAGGTATTCTAGCTATTCAAATGTTTCAAACTGTAGTAGGATATTTAGTATTATAAATATTCAGAATGTTAATCAAATTTGAATTTTTTTAACTATCCCGATTTATGTTAATAAAACATATCAAGAAGAGGAATCCAATCGATACACAGCCATGTTTTGCCTGAAATTCAAACTTAGAAACCAAACACTATAAGTTGGCTAACATCACATCCAATTAGCCTACACAGTAAAAAAAAAACATTTGTTCATTCTATGGGAAATAGTCATCAAAATATAATTTTTAAGCACTACTAATACTAAACATTTTACAATATATTTATAGGGAGTAAGTCAGCCAATACAAAATTTATAATATGAAGGCAATATCCATTGCTTGTTCAACTGTAGTTTTAATTTGACATAGTCCATAATAATTTATTGCAAAATTATCATTTTTGTACGTGCAGTGTTAACAGCTTCACAGTATATTTCCTTTAAATTTTGTAATAACAAAAAGGAAATTTCCGTGTATGCCACTAAGGTAATCCGGAAATAGGGGTAGCAGAAATCACACAGAGTACTTTTGACAGGTAATTGGTTTCATTATACAAACTACAGTTATGATTTGAGTAGTAATAATCGACCAGTTCATCGCCTAGGCGTAGTTGCTTCATCCACTATCTTAAATTACGAGGGTTATGGGATATGGGATATGAACTCTGCCACTATATAAATGTTCGTGCCATTTTTAAGGTTTATTATCCCCTCTCCCAATAGAGTATTAGCCAATCGGCCTGAAGCCAGCCATTATACAAAAAAGAAAAAAGTGAGAAAGTCTTTTCAGTACTCACCAGTGATGTGTAACCTCGGTAATAATCAAAATTCGTGTGTTATCACGTTGCAAATACACTTATAATACGAAACTCGGACATGAAATTTATCGTAGAATACTTTAAAATAATGCCGAGCGTGATAAATATACGCAAATTGTGTTATCAACTACCTTTCTGGACGCGAATCCAACGTAGTTTACCCACCCTCCGATATAGTTCGCTGCCGGAGCAGCTACGTCGACTATCGAATGATTCTATTTGCAGGGAACAAATTTTAAACTATATAATGAAACTGCTTCGATGAAAGCGAAAAAGGGCTTAACAAAATACTAAACCCCGGCTTTGGACCTGATTTTCGGCAAGGAATTTTATCAAAATACTGCCATCTTATCAAAATTCATCAAACAGTTAATTCAATTCTACAAAGTTTACCCTTTGACTTTGTGAACTTAGGTTCGCTCCACGCGCAGCAGATGGTAGCACCGTGGTGGTTGCACATTTACGTTCCATTGCAAATGCCGTACACCCGGGAGCTAAGATGTTAACACACCAAAAATATCACTGGGGCAAAATATTTATCCTTACAGATTATGAAATGTTTCTCATAATGGAAAAACTATTAGCGAAGTTCATAATTACAGTGTTTCCCTCTCCGTACGTGCACAATATTTAAAAAAAAATCGAAGCAGATCAAAGCTAATAACCATGTGCAAGCCAAGATATGATTACCTGCTAACCGGTAAGAGTTCTCCTATTAACGGTGTTTATATTTGCTGAAGCAACCTGGTTCGCTGCTTGAACCAAACTGCTTCAGGACTGATCTATGACTCAAGTCTCTCATTGGAAATAGCGGCAATATTGAGAGTCGTCATTTTTCTTCGGCCAAGAGTAAACGAGAAGTAAAAAAAAATTGAAGTTACTTCGCCTTGTGCGTTCCAACCTCGTCGAGGTCGAAGATTTCATCGACGTTTTCTGTCGACGTTGCAGTCACCATCATCAGGGTAACGGTTACCTTCCTCCTGACGTTCTTTCACGGGCAGGAGAATTCCCCAAGCAGTTACCTACTGAGGTTTACAAGATGACTAGCGCAAAGTATGCCGAAACGTCGGTAAAATATTCTCCTTCGACGCGGGTAGAACCCACGAGCCAGCAACTGCATCCAACGGCTGAGAAAGCCTGCGACCCTTATTAAAAAAGTGAAACTATTCGAATAATGCTGTTAACGTAAGAATTACCAATACTGAAAAAAATAACTGTTGCAATGCATAGCGAAACATAGGTACACGATACGAATGCAGCGTGGTTCTACCTCGAAAGTTGACGCTGACAATAAAATTTCATATGTACGTTGAACTATATTTAAAATAGCTAATTACATTTGGTGAACGGATAAATGTTAAGTATAAACCTGTACAACCAACCAAATAATTTTTTGTCCTGCTTTCAGAGGTTGCTCGAAGCTTCTTAAACGCAATGCATTTTTAAGAAGAAAAAAACATTAAAGGCCTCATTTGATAACTCATGCATGTTGAAGATGTAGCATGTTAACGTAAGGCCGGTGTTACACAATGCTGTTGGACCGGGGCGGTTACCAGTTTACACTCCGTGATTTCTTCTATATAGTTATTGTTTTACATGTACGATTGTGATAAATTAAGGACGGCATTCCTAGACGTTCGGTTAAGGTAGCGAATAAACCCTGCGCGTGGGTAGACTGGTTTAAACTCATTCTAGCGGACTTTAGTAACCATCCAAACAATTGTTACGGCCAAAATACTACAGATAGAAACACCATTGCCCAAAAATAGAACGGTATTTCTAATATTCTCAAGTAATTTTAAAGTTGCGATTACTAATTGTTACGACCATTTAAGTGTACAAGAGGTATTCCAGGATAGTTTCGCTATCATAAAGTTTCATTTGGCACATCAACAAGCTTGGTACGTCCCCAGATGATCACAAAATTGACTACATGCGAGTTAAATGGCGCCAGACGCGGGTCCGCCATCTAAACGAAATCAACGGAAAAAGTGATCTCTGCGCATGCGCGCAAGTTCGGGCAACAGAACTACACCGAAATCCGTTTCCGTATAAAAATATGGAACTGTCCGTGTCCTGTCGTGCACTAGGAATACGGTCAGGGAAGGTAGAGGTGTTAGTGTGTTCAATGCTTAAAACCTTAATTTTGCGTCTTTGAATACCGGCCTTAATTGCGGAGTCCTTAGCTGCGGTGGTAGACACGCATAGTGTGGAAGCGGCCTAACATGCCGCCCGAAACAAAGGTGCGTTCATTCGAGAAACATAAAAACGAAAAAGGGGTTGGGGAATTCCGACAAGTTCAGCAATTTTATAACTACCCACAATGTATTTTTTTTCCCCCGTTTCCATAGAAAACGAACTTTCCCACGAGCCTGTGCGTAGTTGCTGGTTGCAGCTCCGACGACATTGCACCATCGCGCCTCACGCTCAAGTTCTCATCTGGAAAACGCACACAGAAAAGAAACAATCTGTACTTTTTACCAAAGATTCATTTGGGAACCAGCTTCCCAGAAATAGTCTGTAGTGCTACAAGAAAGAATATACATATTAACTGTTATTTCAAATAACTACCACAGTTTATCAAACTATATCACCTTTATTTTCTTTCACATTTCCTTCCACAAAATACGTAGGTACTACTTCCATCTTATATCCTTCACCCCCTACACTCTCCTCTCTTTTCTTTTCTTTTTTTTTTCCTCCAAAGATACCAAAAACAAAAACACACCCTTTTTCCATTTACCAACCTGACAACACAACAACTCCTTTCCCTCAAAACTTCTCCAGTAACCTGGGTTTTGGCGATTACATTCTACATTAACTTCGTACAACACATGGCTGTAGTTATTTTTCCATAGGTATATGAAAAACGTTCTTCGAGATAATATCGAGCATTCCTTACGAAAAGTTGCGCATAATTTTATGTTTTAATGGATGTTTCATTCAAACATAAATTATTTAAACCATGGATATAATAATAAAATATCAAATAATTGGTTATTATTTGGTTTTATGATACTTACTAACGTGTACCAGTATGCAAGTGTACCAGTATGCAAGTGTACCAGTATGCAAGTGTACCAGTATGCAAGTGTACCAGTATGAATGTGTGCAAGTATGAATGTGTGCAAGTTTGAATGTGTGCGAGTATGAATGTGTGCGAGTATGAATGTGTGCGAGTATGCAAGTGTGCGAGTATGCAAGTGTGCGAGTATGCAAGTGTGCGAGTATGCAAGTGTGCGAGTATGCAAGTGTGCGAGTATGCAAGTGAGCGAGTATGCAAGTGTGCGAGTATGCAAGTGTGCGAGTATGCAAGTGAGCGAGTATGCAAGTGTGCGAGTATGCAAGTGTGCGAGTATGCAAGTGTGCGAGTATGCAAGTGTGCGAGTATGCAAGTGTGCGAGTATGCAAGTGTGCGAGTATGCAAGGGTTCGAGTATGCAAGGGTTCGAGTATGCAAGTGTGCGAGTATGCAAGTGTGCGAGTATGCAAGTGTGCGAGTATGCGAGTGTGCGAGTATGCGAGTGTGCGAGTATGCGAGTATGCGAGTGTGCGAGTATGCGAGTGTGCGAGTGTGCGAGTGTGCGAGTGTGCGAGTGTGCGAGTGTGCGAGTGTGCGAGTGTGCGAGTGTGCGAGTGTGCGAGTGTGCGAGTGTGCGAGTGTGCGAGTGTGCGAGTGTGCGAGTGTGCGAGTATGCGAGTGTGCGAGTATGCGAGTGTGCGAGTATGCGAGTATGCGAGTGTGCAAGTGTACAAGTATGCTGCGTCATTTCTACCTCTCCCCTGCCAACTTCCTCTCCTGATTCCTCCACCACGTACCTAACTATTCCCCTCAAGGCGATCGGAATTTCCCGAAAATTGTAAAGAAGTTTCACATCAAAAGTCGCATTTGCCCCAGTGCAGTTTGAAGACGCGGAGTTGGACGTCCGGGCCCGAACGCACTTCGGCCGCTGTTACACGGTGCGCGTGCGGGCCCCAGAGGAGGAAGAATACTTTTTTTTTGTTATGTCGGTGGGGAGGGGATGGGGGGCAATTACTCCCCAGATGGTCGACAGCGATACGGGTTGTAATTGCCCGGGTAGGGGTCCGTTTTTTTCACACGGGAGTGCTGCAAGTCGCCCCAGGGTGTAAGGGGAAGAGAATCCTTATTGCAGTCCTTGAACTCGTTCCGGTGTCTTGACTCTGCGGTTGTCAGGGCTCGTGGGAATTTGTCCCCCCTCCCCCCTCTCACCAAGCTCCAACCTTATGGCCTGCTGGGGTTACGTATTACCGAGCCTATCCCCCGCTTACCCCTTCCCAACTGCATTTTTTTTTTTTTTACAAAACACGTACCAGTCCGCTACCGTGCAAGAATATATCGTCCACCCGCCCAGTTTGTGAGGCGGGATGATAAGTGCGATGCTCGCTGGTGCTTCTAGCGCGGTGTCGCCTCTCTGAACCGACGCGCAGTCTTCTCGTCGATGCATGGGGCAAATGTGAGATTTGAGCGGTAACCATGACATCACATGTCGGAGAAATGAAGATAAACGCGTAAAGAAAGAACTTTTTAGTGCTTTCAAGAGTCTGTACCTGGTGTTTCATGCTTAAAAAATTATGTTGCAAACACTCTTCTAAAGACGCAGTTTAAAAACTAAAAACGGAAAAATAACTACATATCCACCCTCGACGTATTCTTAGATTTATTTCGCAAACAGACCCCACATGAATAGCTTAAGCAATTTTCAAATTCGCGTGGTTTTTTTTGAAGCTCCGCACACCGTTGGTAGGTTCGTTCTCATGCGCCATTTCGGTTATTTATTATTCTTGTCATTGCTGTTATTCAAGGGCTTGCCCTGTAAATGTATCACGTAAGCTCTCTTGCATGTTATGTTATCGCCTCAAATTTTCTTAACACATACAGTCAAACCACAATAATACAAACTTGAAGAGACCATAATTTTGTCACTTTGCAATAAGGTTTGTATTAACCAAACTATTGTAAATTTTTATTACAATTTTTATATAAAATCTAAAAAATCGAATAACCGTAATTTTATATAACATATAAATAAAATTCCGATATTTTTCTCATTTAGTAAAAATAAAAAATAAAATATTTTCCAAGAAAACTTTCATACAATTTTATAAAACAGCAAATGTACTTTTCTTGGAGATAGTAAACTAAAATTTTAGGATAGCTACACCTGTGGCTAAAAAAAATATTTTGTACTGTACTATACTTTTTAAAAGAATTTAAGATTGAATAATAAAGCAAATATTTAGAAAAGACTACCATCATTTTGGAAGAAGATGTAACATCTAATCTTCTTTCCCTTAACTACACTGAACCAATGGCATCAGTACTACTTTAGTTTAAAATTCACAATTATTATTTTCATTATTATTGGATATTTGTTTTAAGCATCATTTACTACATATAATTGTTACTAATTAATCCTTGGAGCAAAAACACTTTGCATTACATTATAACCATACCTTTATATAAAAAAATTACTCAGCACTATAACTCATACGATTTGTAGGAACTGTGAAAGCAATTTGTATTATTGAGAGTTTTTTATTAACAGGGTTTTTATTAATGATGTTTTACTGTATGTACTAAATTTTATCTTATAGCAGTCAAAAGTCACGAAAGTGTCCAAAATTATGAACACATGAGCGACCTTTCACAGCTCGGAGGGGAAAAAAACCCGTTAGTAAATATCTGGTGAGAAAATCTGTGATCCAACAACAAATGCAAGATAACTACCATAAGAAAAAAATGATGGGAAAAAAAATCCCTTAACCGAGGAACTGTCGTTAGTGTAACACCGGCCTAAGGGGACGTCTTCCCCCTCTGGTTCGTTCTCGCACCGACCGCCGGCGCAGTTGATCTAATAACGGAGGGCGAGTTGTTTCCTTGCCTTTTCGCGAGCGAGGTGGTTTACGACCTCCGATAACTCTCCCCGGACAAATGGCTAATTGCTGCCCTCCGGACGGCCGGAACGGCGTAGTCAACACGCGGCCGTCGACAGCACTGCATCATCTGCAATGCCGACGTCGTCTCGAAAGTCAAATACCCCGTGTTTTGGTCGACTCGCTTTACACGCAAATAGAAAATTTATCACTCTTAGGAGAAAGGAAAAAAACACAAACACAAACACGGACATACATGGCTGGAGTTATGGAACTTGGTAAATAGCCAGTACAAAAACCATGGAGGTTAAAAGGTTACTGAGGAGTTTGTGGGCAATCTTTGCCGTGTTAATACTTGAACACTCTTTCTCATGGGGATAGCATTTTCCTTTCCTTGTAATTAAATTTAACGCCAATTCGTTGCTGATGTGTTGTTGACAACCATGTTTTAACATTACTCACTTCATCATTACATTTTTTTCGATTATTCCTACGAGTTCCTTTCCACCTATTAAACAAACGTATATTATTATCCTTTTATAAATTATACTACATATACGGATTGTTTTGCTAAATAATTGCTAACCAAAATTATCTTTGAAAGATTTGTGCAATGGGAGTGCATGACTTGATGTAAGCTTTTGGACATACGCCATTGCTAAACACATGTATATCTGTAGAAGAAAACTACAAAAAAACAAAAGACAAAAACACAAATTAAGCAAAAATTGCGATATATTCACCACATAATAATCCATAACAGGAATATTGTCAAAAAACAAAGAAAGAAAAAATTGGACTAAGACAAATGATGCCATCGGTTGTGGCGATTTTACGACACCCCCTTCCCATGGTGAGATGTGAGATTTAGCTCAACCCCTTTCACGCAACCACCCCCCCCCCCCCCCGGCAAAACAAACATGATATTTTCCAAACTGCGACTTTTTTTAGTGTAAATACTTTAATCTGAGCTAGATTACGTTGGATTTAATTTAAAAAAAAACATAATTTGTTCACTTTTTTTTATTTAAGACTAGTATTTAAGACAGAACGTAGTGTAGAATCACAGTGAGAAAATCGAAAAAAAAAAAACTTAAATAGGAACTACTAAAATTCCTTAAAATAATATTCATTCTAATTCAGTCCACGGAGACTCAATGTGTGGTCTCAAGAGAGACTTTGTGGCTTTCGCAGAACCGCGATAAATATTACTGTTTAAATATTTCAGTGGAGAAACTTGATTTACTTTATTTAACCCAGTTTTCACACAATTTTACATTGTTTCTTGCAGGAAAAAAAAAATCACGTGAAATTTTCCGACAAACACACCCTCCTTTCCATCACGTGAGATTGGGTTTAGAATCGGCTCGACCCCCCTCCTCAAGTAGTAAATGGACTCCCCGAGTAAGGACGGAGACGGTAATAAACCGTCTGGCGAAGCAGTTTCGAGTGCTGCGAGCTGCGGCTGGCACTTGCCCGAGGAGAAACGTGTCTTTTTTTTTCTCCCCCCTTCTCCCCTTGACGGCGACCGCTGGCAACCGACGCCGGCTCGAGTGCGGCCACATGTCGCCGTTAACGGTCCCCGCCGCCTGGCGAGAGGAGACATCAGGCGTCCCGTCGACCCGGACAGCCGCCGCCAGCGCGAAGCCTACAACTCACGTAGTTTCCGAAGATTTCCGAAGTTTTGCGTTTTGGTACTAACGCCACTTCAGCCGCTAAATCAGAAGTTTCCAACGAAAACAAGCATGTTGTGACTGACCTAACCTAACCTAACCTAACCTAACCCTTAGATTATTTTTTAATTTCAATTTTTGAGAGAAATCCGAAGTTGCACGAACGTGGTAGGGAACCGAAACTATGTGAGTTGTAGGCTACCGGCCGCCAGCAGTAGGGAACCACGTGACACAGCTGGAACCACAGGTGGAGCAGAATGTCCGATTTCGGACGAGGGGGGGGGGGGGGGGGGGTGGTGAAGTTCAAAATCTGAGAGGTATTTCAGTGTACCTACTACACGTACCAATATGGCGGCCGCTTATTTAAAAAGAAAATGTATCGGCTGTAAGTACCTGTAATGGAGGTTAAAGTGGAGAATCACATCATTACATTTGTATTATGAATATTCTGTATGGACTTTTAATATATATATTAACATATTAACCGGTAATATTTTGATCTAATTATCTTCATTGCAGTCGTTAGTAAAAGCAGGCTAGAACAGCTGATAAAATTATAAGCGTCCGCCATATTGGTATGTGAAAATCAGAAAGAAATGACAATATAAAGGCTACACGTCTGACGGCTAATGCTCCATTTGTACCCTTTCCTAATCTCTGGGTGTAACCTGTGGCACGGACGTACAAAGGGGTAGATTTTGGGGTGAGAGGGGGGGGAGGATATTTCCTTCACAATCCTTTAAAAAAAATAAATAACTGATATTTCCACAAAAGGAAATAAACTAAATGCAAACAGCGGGTCATATGTAGCCATGCAGGTTCTGCTAACAGGGTTCATTTCTATAGTGATCGATATTTCAGTGTATAGAGTGTCCATAAAATAATGGCTAGTTTAAAAGATATATTATAACAGTCAAATTTAAGGTAAAATAAAATATAAATCTATATTTTTTTTATGTTCAAAATGTGCACCTTTAGATATACGGCGCACATCAATCATAAACTCAAATTCTTCCCACACTTTGTTAACACGTCTGGAGTAATGAAAGCAATAGCCTCTTCAATTCTGTGTCTCATCTCTGGCAAATCATTAGGCAGCGGCGGAACGTAGACACGATCTTTTGTAAGACCCATTGGTAAAACATAGCATGCCGTTATGTCAGGTGAACGTGGAGGCCAGCGAAAAAGAGCTCTGTCTTCTCGACCATTACGACCAAATCCAACGGTCGGGGACTTCGACGTTTAATCACTCTCGTACAAAGAGATTACAATGGGTAGAGGCTCTATCCTGTCACCAAATAAAGTTTACAGGTTCACCCTACCTTTCTTTCTCGCTGAAAGCGAGAAAACAACAAAGCAGTATCCGCGCATGCCCTTATCTAAAACAGTTGTAGTTACTCTTTAATTGTGACCTTGAACCAACACACTACAAACTCTTACAGTTGATACAATTTAATTTTATAACTGGGATATTATTTTATGGCCATACTGTATTTAATCATTATTTTTAAACAAAGCAATTTTGTACCCAACATTCAACGCACATAATGGTTTGGAATATAAATATTTAATTTTCAGAATTTTTTGCAATCGATTTCACAAATATACAAATAACATAGGTGGAGCGGTACCCAATCAAAATTATCAATTTTAGTAACATGGGAAACGTATGTGTTACACACTGTAATTTAAATAATTATTTGATTTTTATCGTGTTGTATCGTGCGGTTTTATGTATGACGTTGGTTTTGGTGTAAAAGACCATGAAACAAAAACTATGTAAAAACAATTCCTGAAATCGGGCCATGGTAACGATTACAATAGCTAATATATATTTCAAATATACCTAAAAACGATATATATACACAGCTAGCTGAAACACACAAAAACAAGTTACGTGATTCAAGGAAGGTGATCGTCAATTAAACTTCAAGTTTTTTTTTTTTAAATTACTTGTCTTCTCGGAAAACATAATTAAGATATGGACGATTACTTTACATCTCTTCAAAACAGCGTTTTATTGCATTTCAAAGTCACGCCTGAAACTATGATTTGTATCTAGAAAAAAAAGGGGGGGTAGACATAAGGTAGTAAATGACTCCAGCTTTGATAAAGTAACTATGTGTAATACGGTAGATTAATGCGTTTGTGAGCACTTATATAAGATAAGAATCTTTAAAAATTGTTAAACATTGCTACTGTTATGCTGTAACGATCTTTCCTGATGGAAAGCTCACTATCAAAACCCCGCTTTCGTAGGGGTTCCTATGTAAAACTCCTTGGGACACTGGACGCGAATCAGATCATCGACTTCGATAGGCTAGACGCAACCACGTCCGTCCCAGCCAATAACATGTTAATAGCAACGAGATCGTTTGCGATCTGAAGGCGGTAATTTACAGTTGGAAAGCTAGCCCTGGCGAGATATCCACGCGTGATCTTTTCCACTGTGGTGTGGTCGAGGGAGGCAGTTTTGAACTTCTTGAGAGCCGGCAGCAAGGAGCAAAAGAAAACTACCGGCGAAGGAGCTAGTTATGTTAGTCACATTCATAGTCGCAGGCCAGATTGATCACCCAGAACCCACACAAACCCATTCACCCCCCCCCCCCCCCACACACACACAATTACAATACACACACAATACACACACAACGCACACACAACGCACACACAACGCACACACAACACGCACACACAACGCACACACAACGCACACACAACACGCACACACAACACACACACAACACACACACAACACACACAAAACACCACACACATACATAAATAAGTCTCGTACGACAAAACGTCGTCAACGTCTGTGTTACTCCTTTTTGGAATTTTCCATATTTCATAGCATTCTGTATCTCAGTGCGGTGTTGCAGAATTTTTTCCATCGTGATAAATATTGTTCTTGTCGTGCGCCAATTTTCTGCAATCTGATCAACCTAGCTCAGTGGCACAATCTTTTCTTTGTCGCATGAAGAATGAAAGGAGAGGTAAAAAAATATGTATCCACTATAACAGTTTTAATGTAATATAGGGAAAGGGAATTAATATATACAGATACTAATAATTTGTCTAAATATTAGATCCAGACAACGTTATTAACAATTATGTACACACCCGTGTTTGATAAGTATTTATAATTTTAAAAAAGGCTGGAAATTTATTTTTAGTAAATATTTATACAGTGTTCTTTGACCTTTCCTCCGCCTAAGCTATTAATGAAATGAAATCTGCATGTTTTACGTTGTTCGGGTAACTAGAGGACAAGTTGCGCAAGTGATGATACTTAAGATTACTTGCACGCCTTTTAATAGCCACGATATTACACTAAATGAATATATATTGGTCCTAATTGTGGCGGTACAACAAATTAAATTAGGGTATAGAGTTAATATGATATAAATAGCCCATAAAATGTAACTGCAAAAAAAATTATGAAAAATCAACATGGCATGTCAAATCGACCCTTAAGTCTCCAAAATTATTTTTGAAGTGACGTCTAATAAATCGATGAACGCCGGCTGCACGCACGAAAAAGGATGACGCATTGTCCAGTTACGCTTTGTCCCGTTACGCTCATTGTACGTTTGCGCCGCATCTATCTCTCTTCCACTCGATTGGAACAACCATCGATTTGACTTTTTCGAGGCACATTAAACTTGAAACACTCCCATTCGTTTCCTACTTTCCTATCATCGTCCTATCCTTAACAGAATAACACAGATTGGAAGAAGTTAAATAGCAAACATGTATAAAAGTTATAGTTAAAATAATCTCTTCGTTAAAGTAATAAACATATTTGAATTAATGAGTGCAAATAAAAGTAAATTTATCAATTAAATCGTAGATTTCATTTCACTCCTTCTTTGTATCAATACAAAATAGTGATAATTCAATAAAAATGATTCAATTTTATTCATAAAAGTATGCAATAATTTCATCAATGTTTTGTTATGACGTTGTCACGTTAAACTATCGTCCGTAAACCGACTTTACAGACAACCAATTTTTTTTTTTGTGAGTTAAGTTCAAAGCAAGCAAATACAAGAATATATCCGAAAGTTTACGAAGATCTCTGGAAGAAAAATTCCAACGGCGCAGTCAGTCACGTGACACACGCGGTACAGTTAATAATTAATTCCCACCGCCCGCGCCGCGGATTAGCAGTCTCGGAGTCGGGTCCCCGCTCTCCCATCGTTGTTTCTTTCTTCCTTCAAACTCATCTCGCTTCCTGCGCGGGACGAGCTAACGAACCAGCCCGAGTCGACGGACGGGCTCCCCGCGCATGGGACAAGACGGGACGAACACACGAGGTAATTTGCACCGAGCAGAGCTCCGGGAGTCAGCCCCGGACGAGTTACCACAGCAACAACGATGAGTTCCTAGCCCGTTATCCGCCCTCGTGTGAAACAGGCTTTCTTCTCAAAGCCCCTGTACACCCGAGCACACACACACATGGTGTGCAGAGCTTCAGAAAAAGGGGGAAAAAATACTTGCGATTTGAAAACTGCTCAAGATATCTGTTTACGAAAATCATTTTAGGATTCCCTGGAGGCGTATGAGTAGTTTTTTCTTCTTCTCCATATTTCGTTTTTAAACAGTATTTTCAAAAGACCCGTGTTTTCGGAATAATGTTTGGGCATGGAACACCCGTTACAGATTTTTGAAAGAATTCAAAGGACTTGCGTCTTCATCTTCACTTATCCGCCATATAATGTTGTCGTTATTAATCAAATCTCTGAGTTGCCGTATGCACGACGAGAAGACTGTTGCGGCAGTCCAAAGCCGTGCGCTTAGAGGCAACAACGCGCTAGAAGCACCGGAGAGCGACGCACCTATCATCCCGCCTCGCTAACAATAAAAAACACCCCTGACTAGGTGGCACCCTTAACTAATTTAGTCGTCGCAAACAAACTTGCAACGGGTATTTAATAGCACTCAAGAGGTATATATATAGTCTTGTCTCATGTGAATTGTATCAAATCAGACAGTTCCCAAAAGTAGTGCCGATTATTTACGTACTCACCTGCAACTATTGTTACATCGACAGTGTTTGTAAACAATTTCATGTGTTTTTGCGAGTGTTCGCACACTGTGCGTTGCTTTGCAAACCAAAGTTGGTAAATGTCTATATTAAACTAAACAAAGAAGTAATGTCGTGTTTTCGAAGGGGAGAAAAAAAAAATTCCCTCAATCTGCAAAAGCTCATTTGTTACGTAATAACCTGTGAAAAGCTGCAGTTATTCAGACGTAACGTGTTTTGATAATTTTTTTACAGTAGCCGCTCTTCTGAAGGAAAAAAAAAAACTGGAAATGTTATTTTTGCAATATATCAAGTAGAGGTCTAGCTTACCGTTTTGAACAGCTGGTTAGGTTATACTCGTTAAAACACTGTAAAATCGTTTGAATGGTTGATTAGGTTAGCTGGATTTAAAGTGCTGGCGAATTGTGTGCACTGTTTAACAGGTTGGGTTGATTACATTAAAAAACCGTTTAATATGTGTTCACGGTCGGTTGAGTTAGGATAGTGACATTAAAAATGCTTAATGGCTTTTTTTTTTCGAAAAAAAACACTTTAAAATACCATTTTCAGATTATTTATTTTTATTAAAGACAAGCACCTACTCCAGAAAAATCACTTCTTTTTATTTTCTGATCGACACTTGAAAGCAACGCGATCAAGGGGGGTGGGGATAGTTTCGACACACCGCGGAAGCGGCGCTGGAAAGCAAACAGGTTGCTAACTGGACGGAACCGACCCCAACTATCTGATGAAGCGGCCTGTTCGTGAAGTCAGGAGATACAGCAAAAAAAATAAATAACAAAGAAAATAATAACGCTCGTATAGTTGGTGAGCGGTTAAAAATTAACAGTTTTAGTTCCTTCTTTCCAAAAGTTTCGCAACAGCCACGTGGGCTCGAACACTTTGTTTTCATGCGTCTTCCGATCTATTGAAGTTATTAACCAGTAACTATTGGTTTCTCAAAACTACTAAGAAAACCCTTATTACAATCTATGAAGAAATTTATAAACAATTACTCTTAGTCATGGCTGTTGATTTGTGGGGGGATGGTTAGAAATCTCTGGACGGATAAGTAACTGTGAAACGGGGGGTTTATAGACATTATAACACCTAAAATATGTTTTAATAATTTCCCCGCTTATTGCATTCATTTAGGCTAGACCGTCAAGTGGGATGGCTTGCGTATGTTACCCTAACGCGCTAAATCCTTAAGGCACACAATCACAGACACACACAAAAAAAACTCTACCTATTTACAATCTTACTCTGTTATAAAATTATTCAAAATCATGAGCAAAAACACAAATAATAATACTATCACTGAGCAATAGGTATCCTAAATTATTTTGCTTCTAATATTTCGTGTTTCAGTACATTTTAAAATAAATTCATCATATAACCATATTTAAATGTTTATACAAAAGTGTTTTTATACTAAATAAGCCCTTTTATGAACTTAAAGGCAAATTTTTATGTCAATCTTAACATGCACTGAAAACATGAAATCGTGTGGTATACAGTTTTTGATTAACCGTTCGTGCCTACGTAGCCTTCGACTTCAAACACTTCGTTTTCAGTACAGCATTCTTTAATTAATGATAACAAGGGCTTCCCAAAACCCCGAAAAACTTGCGTTTATTTGGTTTTGAGAAAACGTTTTTTTTTATCAAATGTACGATATACTAAAATAAAAAAAATAAGATGAAGGCTACACACGAAAGGTTAATTACAAACTTGTATACCACATGAGTTCTTGATTTCAGTTGATACTACGATTGACATAATAATTAAGACTTTTAAGTTCATAAATCATATTAAATAAGGACTTGTTTAGTATGTATAAAAAAACCTTTTTATAAAAATTTCAGTGTCGTTTTATTATGACTTTATAAAAAAAAGTATGTGTAAAACACGTTCTGTTAGTTGCAATTGCTCCAACTGACAACATGCAAGAAGAAGCAGCTGCAAATTTTAATGCCTTCACGCCTAAAAAAAAAAAATTCGAAAGGGTTCCGGTCAACTTGAATGCACTATATGCTGTTGTTTAAAAAAAAAAAAGAAACGCGCCTGACTGTTTTGGACGTAAAGTCGCCCCATTGCCATAATGCCTCGCTGAAAGCCCATAACTTCTCGCCGCGGCAGTTAACGTACGAGTCACGACCATTCCTAGTCGCGACCTAAAACAAACGGTGTTAAAAAAAAAAAAAAAATTCTCACGATCGTTTGGAAAAGAAAAACACCCGTTTTCACCGCTTCCCTAAATCAACTCGACTGGTGTTTATGTTCACTCCCCCCCCCCCCCCCCCCCCCCCAGCCTTTCTGCGGCGATAACCATCTTTTCAAATGCTGTCGGTGTTGAGGCGACTGGTCACCAGTGACCCGTCGGTTTCTAACGACCACCTCCCCGACACTTTCACAGGCCCAGATGCCCATAGCTTTAGACATGAACGAAACCACACTTTCTGAGTGGCGCCTGCGCCTACTAATAGAACCACACATAGTTAGATACTAGTGAAGGAGGGAGGGGGAGTTGGCAAGGGAGAAGGGGGGAGGGGGCGGTAAGTTTGTAAACAACAGATATGGATACAAATATTTTTCTATCAAGTTTAAAAAAAGTTTTAATTTTTATTATTTATTTTTTATTTTTTGAATGGAGTTTGTTTTAGGTCTAGTAAAGTTCGTGACTCGTACTGCCGCGATAGCAATGGGACGCATAAAGTCCAAAATGTATCAAGTTACAAACACTCGGACGCAGTCAGAAATGTATTTAATTTTACCAATCGCTAAAATGTCTAAAATTCTGTGTGAAATAAGGTTGTTTCGTCTCTTCCTTTTTTTTTACGGTGAATATTTATTGTTTGATTAAGAAATCAGACACTTGAATATTTAATGCATTTACTAAAAAAAAATACCATTAGCCATATAACTTTATTTCATCTTTAAAAAAAAATTGGCAAATTTCATAGCTAAATTTAAATTTTAGCACTAAAGTTGCCTAAATATATTAC
Organism: Bacillus rossius redtenbacheri; assembly: GCF_032445375.1. NCBI lineage: Eukaryota > Metazoa > Arthropoda > Insecta > Phasmatodea > Bacillidae > Bacillus > Bacillus rossius. Next base: position 25,886,527 of record NC_086339.1, read on the forward strand.
TAAAATTTCAGGAAAGTGAGAACAGAGGCGGGTTTAAGGTTCTAATCGTATACAAACTGAATAAAATTATGTTCTCTGGGCATAAATCTAAAAACAAAATATTATTATTTAAAAAATAAACCAATTTTCCTTTGGCGAGTTCAGAGATCGAAATTGTGACACTTGCCGAACTTGTCAGTAGATGGAATGAGTTACGTCTACCTGGAGGGTAACGGATTCGAAGAAACGAGCAAATCACGAGCCTAGCGAACAGGTGACGCTTGCCAGGAGTTCAGTGGATCAGCTGTAAGGGAAGGGGTGGGGGGAGATGCAGGAGCAGGATTTAATTTTCATGGCTACCCCCCACAGCCAAGTACTACATACTGGGCTTCTATTGGTCGCACGGAGCTTCATACGTAAACGGAAGAGCTGGGCACCGCCGAGCTGATCCGTACGGTTCCGTCTCCGTCTGCGTGCCGTTTGTAAGGAACTCTTGTTCCGTGAGATCACTTCTCCGTTCAAGTGTCAACGTAGAGAGGGCCGTTCACAACGTTAGGTAGTAAGAGGGGGAGGGGAGATACGTGAGGGTGTTTCGGGTCGTTACCACAACGACGAACTACAATAACGCCGAATGCCAAATTGACCGCAACGCCGACAGCTAGAAAACTACTGCTGTGTACCACAACGCCGAAAAACAGAAACGCCGAAAAAATGTTGCTGCTGGGAGGAGGGGCCCACAGGAGCAAAAAAGAAAAACAACTGAACGAATTTGTGTGTGTTTCTTAAATGTATCTTGACCCCGAAATACCATAACCTAACCTAACATAGGCTAGCCTAACCTAACCTTTGTGGCGGTCCTGCAATGACATTTTTTTTTCGGCGTTAATGTATTTTTCGGCGTTGTGGTGCACAGCAGTAGTTTTCTAGCTGTCGGCGTTTGTAGTCAATTTGGCATTCGGCGTTATTGTACGTTCGGCGTCGTGGTATTTCGGCGTTGTGGTTGCGTCCCCGGGTGTTTCAACAACCTCCACCCCCCCCCCTTTTTTTTTTTGACGACGGCGGGTGAGACGGCGGCGTTGTTACCAGGCGCTCCTCTCGCGACGCGGAAGACGAAGAGGCATCGCGAAGCGGGACGGTGCGCTGTTAACGGCACCCCAGGAGCAGCCGGCGCCCAGTGGCCCATATCCCGCGGGCAGCTGCCCTTCCCCCCCCCCCCCCCAACCCAACCCCTCTGCAGAGTGGACCGCTGCTCCGTGCCGGCGCGGTCTGTCACGAGGTGGACCCTCGTCGCAGTCCAGTCCACAGAACAAGGAGGGAAATAAACAAGTGCGACTCTTACAGTGGAAACTGAAACCATGTGTCGCTATCTGTTCGGCGGGCCCGTAACTACCAGCAAATAAAAAAAAAATCGGAATAGAGGTTCTCATACAAAGTTTTTTTTTAGTTAATACGTTTTTTTTTGTTATATTAAGTTTGGCGGCGCAAAACTAATTTAATCGATGCGAAAATACTTAATGCTGTTTTGTAATAAACCGTCATGTAATAAATAAATAAATAAAGGAGTAGGAGGTGCAAAAACTCAATGTATTACACACAACAAAATTAGTGGTTACCTAAATATAATGAATTTTCAATGGTTTGTTTGCCTGATGATAGCTTATACATTACTTCTCCTAATAAATTAATGTAGTTATGTCATCAATATATTATGAAAACTACTATCTAGCGGACGGGCCCATAACTACTTCAAAAAACTAGGTCTCAGTCTCGGTAATTAGAATTTCTCCCCCATGGTCCAGTAGGGTCAGGCGCAGAAGACAGACAACCGTCCCACCGACAGGCAGTGCACACAGAGTTGTTGTTCAACCTTATTTAAAGTCGTTTGACCGACAGTCAAGTTGACTTTGAAACCACGAATATTTAGAGGCACTAGACCGAAAGACATTCTTTTACCAAAACTTTATTACACAGTCGTGGTTACTCTAAAAAAATAAAATTTAAAAAAAAAATAACACCAATGACTTCACAGGGAACATTTATTTTTGTGGCGGGCAGTCAAGTGTTAACCTTTAGGCACTGCACTAAAAATTTGATGTATTATGCCTTAACTAATGCAAAGATATACATAAAATAGTTAACACCTGAAGACCTTGCCAGGCGTGTGGTTGTGTTAGTGAGGAGTGACGATAAAAGAGTAAGACGCTCGCTTGTGCTTCTAGCGCGGTATCTCCTCTGAGCACAAGGCTTCGCCGTGCATGGAGCAACTGCGAGATCTGAACGGTAACCATTACATTATGGGGCATGGTGAAATGATAGCCTCTTGGGATTGCTTTCAAGAATCTGGACAGGTTATTTCGTGCTTTAAAATGATTCTGAAAATAGTTTTTGACGTGACGTCTAATACATCGATGAACGCCAGCTGCACGCACGAGAAAGTGTCCAGTTACGCACATTGTCCCGTTACGTTGTGTCCCGTTACGCTCATTGTACGCTTGCGCCGCATCTATCTCTCTTCCACTCGATTGGAACAACCATCGATTTGACTTTTTCGAGGCACATTCGTTTCCTACTTTTCCTATCATCGTCCTATCCTTAACAGAATAACACAGATTGGAAGAAGTTAATAGCAAACATGTATAAAAGTTATAGTTAAAATAATCTCTTCGTTAACGTAATAAACATATTTGAATTAATGAGTGCAAATAAAAGTTAATTTATCAATTAAATTGTAGATTACATTTCACTCCTTCTTTGTATCCATACAAAATCTTGATAATTCAATAAAAATGATTCAATTTTATTCATAAGTATGCAATCGAATGTTTTGTTATGACGTTGTCACGTTAAACTATCGTCCGTAAACCGACTTTACAGACAAACAATTTTTTTTATACACAGCCATTTTTCCCTGTTCTGAAAAATACAGTTTGTGAACGAAATATGGAACTACCTATTCAGCGTGTTCTTAAATGCGTTTTGTAAAGAGACACCACTCGCGTGGATTTATGCTGAAGCTCTGCACATCCTGTGTTTGCGGCCGGGAAGGTTGGACACTAGGGGATGAGTCGCTACCGTGGAAGGGGGTTGGTTCGCTACAGCGACCTGTGCGTATTATGAGAAGCCTTCTTTTCACAGACGAGAGAGCCAAAACCCGAAGTTCCCCGAAGTTCATGTTTTTTTCCCCCCCGTATCTTTAATGTAGCTATCCTAACCAAATCAACCGTCCACAATGTTTTAAAGTATTTATAATGTAGCTAACCTAACCTAATTGAACATTAGTATCCTTTTATCAACACCGCCATATTTATTTACAATGAACAAAAAAAACAACCGAAGATGCACGATCGGACGTTTGGCTCTCTCGTCTGTGAAAAGTATTCCCACGGTATTATCCATATCCCTCTTCAGCACGGCCAGGCAATCCCATTGCGGCGACCCTGGGAGTTTTAAACGACGCGACGTTGTTTTAACGACCCATCTGGCAGGGCGTCGCTTTCAGAAAAGGGGGGGGGGGGGGGGGGGGGCGAATCCGCGACGTCCAAGTGGGGAAGTGCGTGGGATAACGGGTCAAAAAAAAAAGGACATCACCTGCGACCTCGATTCCAAACTGCGAGGTCGGCACGCAAAAAAAAAAAATGGGGCATTTATGCTTTGAGTTGTCCCAGTATCGCCAATAGTTTAAAGTAATTTGCAAACCGTTCTCTAATATTAGCTTTCCAATGTTAACTGCGCACATAAGCATGACACAACAAAATAAAGTCCAATTATTAAACATTCGATTATCATTTCCATGGTTTAAAAATATATAGGCCTAATATGTATAAATCTTCAATTAATTTAAAATTAGGCGCAAATAAAAAAATATTATTATATCGAAAAAAATTTATACATCCAAAAATAACCATAACAAATTTTTGTACAAAGTTGCAATATATTTCTTATATTATTACAAACTAATTCTTGTCAACTGGTTTTCAAAGGAATATTTTGAAAAAGTACAGGAAAAAAATTTTTTTGTGTGGTTCTATTCCCTATTCCCCCCCCCCCCCCCCCCCCCAACCACCCAAAAAAAATTCTGTTTACGCTCTTGGCTGTAACTCCATGTTTGTCATCGTTTAGGAGTCTACGATACTTGAAAATTCAGATAAAGCATTAATAATTTATATAAATTACACATAATCGCATATGTGTATGTATACCTTAGTGTAACGATAGTACAATTCGCTTTTGTAAAATGAAGAAATTTTTTTTATCTAAAACGCACGCTATAGTTTGTTTTTTTTTTCAACGCAGTTCAATGTATTGGTTATAATTGTTTTTATAGTCTGGATTTTTCACTTTGAACTGACAATTTTATTTTAACTCCAAAGCGAGGCGGATTTTTGGGAATGGGAAAGTACATGATTACTACTTCTTGCAAAGAAGCTCACACCTGTGCTTTGTACTGTTAACATTTCGACGAAGAGCGAAGTCATCGGAGTCGATGTAATATACCGTTAAAAAAACTGTTAGACGAAGATAAAAAAAAACTGGTCCTGAGCATCTTCGAACGAATCAATGTCTGTGTCTTTTTCTCCCTTCAAATAATCCTACAGAGTACATGACCGAGTAGATTTTTTGTCACCTAAATATACACACTTCATCACGGCTTCTCTGAACACTTTAGATATCAACCTTTTTCCCGTAAATACATGAGCCTATAAATCAACCAAGATACAGTAACATTTCCGTATCACAGAACCCATCGATCTTGTCACAAATGGTAAACTTTACAGGAGTTTAAAAAAAAAACTGTTTTGACATGAAAGGCAACACGAAAAGAGGTTACTGTGAAACGCCCATTACGGCCAAACTATAGACCCGAGGTTAATAATAATTATACCATTGCAAAGCCTTGGAAAAAGATACTGCACTGTTGATTCTTTATTCACTTTCAGATCTCAAGCCCATCTTTCTGTAATTATCTTTGCCGTAATACTGATAAGGGTATGGGTTGAATATAAACGTAAATTTTTACACCCTTAAAAAAACCTCTGGAACAAAACGGCTTCCATTTGTTTCTTTTTCTTTCCGTTGAGCTTTCTTCCAACGATTTATTTTCATACGTTGATTTTCAAAATTCGATTCGATTCTTTTTGACGTGATAACGTCTTATAAATCGATGAACAACGGCTGCACTCGCGAAAAATTGTCACGTTCCGCCTGAGCCGAGCGTGCAAGAACGGTCCAACCACCGTGCGAGAAAATGTTCTATCATATCAAACAGGTTAAGGCGGGCTTTTTAACTAATTGTTCGTGATTATATTTAAACAAATAATTTAAATTAAATTAGCAAAAACTGTAAATAATAATTGAAAATTAAAAAGTATGCAATTTTTCATCAATGTTTTCTTATGACGTTATCACGTAAAATTATCGTCCGTAAACCGACTTTACAGACAACCCCCCCCCCCCCTTTTTTTTTACATTTAGATGTTTGGCAGTGGCGCATCCTCAAGGGGGGTCATACATAAGTGCAGCAGTGCGAGAGAGTGTTTGTTCTGCCTGTGGACTACCGTAGCGAAAATCACATGCACATCAGCTAATACTTCACTATAACACTAATAAAAACTCGTAGCTTTTCCTTACTTAAACCTAAGTAATTAAAAAAAAATAAGTTGTTAGGTACCGCACTCACGACACTAGGTAAAAAAAAAAAAAATTCGATGGCATCAACCACTCAGCATTGAGTTCAATACAAGTGGACGCACACTGGTCGTCACCTCACGGATCGGATTCAAGAACGCCCTATAATGCATTAAATAATACCGCGTCACGTGTCCGCATCGTACGTAACACGACTGACGGTCACGAAGGATAGGGGACTGACTCCCCTTACAGAAAATCCGACGCTCCGAAATAGACCCCCGCCACCCGATCACTCCCCGATCGTAGCATAACATTGTTTACAATTTGTTAACCTTCAAGTGTGAACCTCCGTTGTGTATTTCGTTGTTTTATCGTTCAAGTGAATATATATAAACGAAATATGTAATGTTCGATGGTTCGAAGATCTTAAAATTTCCGAAAGTTCTTCAACAAACACTTTGAAATTTCGACACATCTTTGCATTCGAATACGCGCGGTTTTTTTATATACCCATGTCACACCTGTTACAGGTAAAAATATAGTTAAAATTTAGATAGGTGAAAACATAGATTTTTAATAGTTCCATTGTTATAGAGATATACAGAAAGATATATAGTTATAGGGAGATGTATAGAGAGAGTGATAGAGAGATTATTTGTATGTGTGTACCTACTTAAAACAAATTTTTTTTTTGAACAAATGATTCGAGGTATTGCAACGCATGCCGGGCATTAGCTAGTTATTGAATGTTTTGTTTTAAAAGTTCAAGTGTGTTCAGTGGAAGTGTGAAGTCTCGCTTCCGACGCAGTAATCTCCTTATTGAATACGAAGACGCGCGAAAGCGCCGCGCCGGAGCGCGCCCGCGGAGAGAGAAGGAAACGACGGGAGAAGGAAGCTGCAACGCAGCAGCAGCAGCAGCAGCAGCAGCAGCAGCAGCAGCAGCAGCAGCAGCAGCAGCAGCAGCAGCAGCAGCAGCAGCAGCAGCAGCAGCAGCAGCAGCAGCAGCAGCAGCAGCAGCAGCAGCAGCAGCAGCAGCAGCAGCAGCAGCAGCAGCAGCAGCAGCAGCAGCAGCAGCAGCAGCAGCAGCAGCAGCAGCAGCAGCAGCAGCAGCAGCAGCAGCAGCAGCAGCAGCAGCAGCAGCAGCAGCAGCAGCAGCAGCAGCAGCAGCAGCAGCAGCAGCAGCAGCAGCAGCAGCAGCAGCAGCAGCAGCAGCAGCAGCAGCAGCAGCAGCAGCAGCAGCAGCAGCAGCAGCAGCAGCAGCAGCAGCAGCAGCAGCAGCAGCAGCAGCAGCAGCAGCAGCAGCAGCAGCAGCAGCAGCAGCAGCAGCAGCAGCAGCAGCAGCAGCAGCAGCAGCAGCAGCAGCAGCAGCAGCAGCAGCAGCAGCAGCAGCAGCAGCAGCAGCAGCAGCAGCAGCAGCAGCAGCAGCAGCAGCAGCAGCAGCAGCAGCAGCAGCAGCAGCAGCAGCAGCAGCAGCAGCAGCAGCAGCAGCAGCAGCAGCAGCAGCAGCAGCAGCAGCAGCAGCAGCAGCAGCAGCAGCAGCAGCAGCAGCAGCAGCAGCAGCAGCAGCAGCAGCAGCAGCAGCAGCAGCAGCAGCAGCAGCAGCAGCAGCAGCAGCAGCAGCAGCAGCAGCAGCAGCAGCAGCAGCAGCAGCAGCAGCAGCAGCAGCAGCAGCAGCAGCAGCAGCAGCAGCAGCAGCAGCAGCAGCAGCAGCAGCAGCAGCAGCAGCAGCAGCAGCAGCAGCAGCAGCAGCAGCAGCAGCAGCAGCAGCAGCAGCAGCAGCAGCAGCAGCAGCAGCAGCAGCAGCAGCAGCAGCAGCAGCAGCAGCAGCAGCAGCAGCAGCAGCAGCAGCAGCAGCAGCAGCAGCAGCAGCAGCAGCAGCAGCAGCAGCAGCAGCAGCAGCAGCAGCAGCAGCAGCAGCAGCAGCAGCAGCAGCAGCAGCAGCAGCAGCAGCAGCAGCAGCAGCAGCAGCAGCAGCAGCAGCAGCAGCAGCAGCAGCAGCAGCAGCAGCAGCAGCAGCAGCAGCAGCAGCAGCAGCAGCAGCAGCAGCAGCAGCAGCAGCAGCAGCAGCAGCAGCAGCAGCAGCAGCAGCAGCAGCAGCAGCAGCAGCAGCAGCAGCAGCAGCAGCAGCAGCAGCAGCAGCAGCAGCAGCAGCAGCAGCAGCAGCAGCAGCAGCAGCAGCAGCAGCAGCAGCAGCAGCAGCAGCAGCAGCAGCAGCAGCAGCAGCAGCAGCAGCAGCAGCAGCAGCAGCAGCAGCAGCAGCAGCAGCAGCAGCAGCAGCAGCAGCAGCAGCAGCAGCAGCAGCAGCAGCAGCAGCAGCAGCAGCAGCAGCAGCAGCAGCAGCAGCAGCAGCAGCAGCAGCAGCAGCAGCAGCAGCAGCAGCAGCAGCAGCAGCAGCAGCAGCAGCAGCAGCAGCAGCAGCAGCAGCAGCAGCAGCGCCCCGACGCGTCCGCGCGCGAGCTCGTAAATTAGCCGCACGCGTCCGCGCGCGAGCTCGTAAATTAGCCGCGCTAACGAGCCAGCTCGTGGGCGGGTCGCGCGCGGCCGCGCAAATGACAGGTTTGCCCGCCGCACAATGGCGCCGGCCAAATATTAATAACACCCCTTCCTTCCCTACCTTCCCTACCTTCTCCCCTCCCCCTTCTCCTAACGGCGGCATGTGTGAAGAAGGAAAGAAAAAAATGCGAGCAAGTGATGAGGAAAGGTGGGCGAGAGAAAAAAAAAAAAGTCGCTGATGAGGCTCAGGAGTCGGAATAGGAACAGCTCCCACGGGAGTCGGGGAGTTGAAGGGAAAAATCATTTGGTATTTCCCCCCCCCCCCCTTTTCCACCACAATTTTCTCTGCGTGAAGTGGTAACACGGGAGACTATAGTCCATTCCAGCTAACATGGACATATTGTAATGTCATTCCGTTTAAAAACAAAAAAAAAAAATCCACCAGAAATATAGCATTTACTTATATATATTAAAAAACTAGAACATGTTTTTAACGCTTTTTTTTACTTAAAATGGAATTAGCAGTGTAGTTCTAAGCAGGGGCGCAACAACAGGGGGGGGGGGGACAAGGGTATTTTGCCCCCCCCCCCCTCTGAAACCTTGAAGTGGGGGCAAAAGGGGGGCAAAGAAAGTGTTGTGTAATCAATTTTTAGATGATAAAACTGCTTAAATAGCACCATTTTCCACCTTGAAATACAAATTTTCCCGGGGGAGGACCCCCGGACCCCCAGCTTCAATAGAGGGGATCGATGATTCTTTATAAAAAGGTATATTGCCCCCCCCCCCCCCCTTTGGAAATTTAGTTGTTGCGCCCCTGGTTCTAAGCTAATTTATGATAGGCGGAGTTAAGTCACGGCACCAATTGCTGCCACGGCTGACCAATCCCCGCACAGAGCACAAGATGCCATGGCTAATCCCAGAACGACTAGGCTTATTATAGGCTTCAGGCTGAGACGCACCTAGGTCCCTCCCCTAACCCGGACCCTTCCCACAAACACGCTTACATTTTAGTTAGATTAGGGAAGAAGACAGGTGTGAGCCTGGCAACGCGTGGAGTGACATCGGCCTTACACGTAACCGGAGAACAGGCCATTGTTCAGAGAACAATGACCGGGGAGAGGGGGTGGGGCCGACACAACCCGGTGCCGTGTTCCAAGAGGGAAAGGTCAAGCGAGGAGAAGACGATGGAAACGACGTTACTGACGTATAAGGAAATGCCCGGGGGGAGACGAAATGGCAACAACCTCTCCGGTACTGGCCAGACATGGGCAAGGCGTTGAATACAATGTTTTTTTGCGGGTTGTGACAGCGGGGAAGTTACACCCCCCCCCCCTCCCTTTTTTGTCATACTGAAGACGCCCGCCTCGCAAAAAAAATGACGTCATCCCTTCCTCTTGACCTACGCCACCTTAAGAGTGTTCTTTAGTCCCATCTTGAGTGACAAAACAATGTTGTTTTATTTTTTGTTATCCCTTGAATAATTACGCAGTTATGGTGACGGAAGTGTTTTTATTTTCCCACAATTAAAAACTAACATTTTTCTTACTATCTTTTAATTGTTTTATTCCAGCGATTCTACACATTCAGACTGTTAGGAAATTGCGCGGCTAAATTAAATGTATGTCAGGGAAAGCAAAAAAAAAAATCTATTTTCGTTAAGGAATTGTGTCCGGGAACGCAAGCCTGCAAAGTCACAGGCGCGAAAATTAGTGCGCAAATTTGAATTTCGCGCGCATCAGGGCACTGCTCTTCCACTGGCTGAGAAAACGCGCGATCACAATGCCTTTACGTCCAGAACGCTCCGTGGGAAGTAGGCAAAGAGCCGGGCGCAGACGTTTAGAGTTAGTTTTGAATATATATACTGTATATAAGTCGCCATCCCAGGTTAAAATTCCTAATACGGTTTGAGGTAGTTGGTTAATTCACCGCCGCAATCGCCACCATCTCTAGGGCATCGACTTGTGGTGGTCCCTAGCGGACAAGTGTCGAACTCTTCAAACACCCCTTCTCCCACCCGTTGAACGACCTTGAGCTGCAGTGAATGATGGGCGGGGGGTGCGGTGAATGTCAGCGGGCGACAGTGCTGCGCTCTAACGTGTAAATAACAACTAAGACGATACAAGGCGTTACGGCAGCGCACTGCAGCGGTGAAGTTCCCAAGCTGCTCATCGTACGTTCCCAAGCTGCTCATCGTACGCTTCTGAAAAACGTAGAGTAAATCCTATCCACTCGCGACTTCTATACAGTATATATAGCCATGGTTATCTAAAAAAAAAAAAAAAACATATAAACTGGTTTGGTCAGTTGTTTGATTTATTCATCGTAGGCTTCGTCCAGCCTAAGCTTTATTTATTCTGTAGGTTTTGTGCTCACACCACCATGTATTGAACCATTTAAAACACTTCTTTTCAGGTCGCAAAACTAAAGAGTGGATCCATTTATCCCACCCCCATGGGTAACACGGAAACTCCACCTCACATGTGGACAAATTTTACGTATAAAATTTCATTTATTTCAGTGGAATCATTCCTAACGTTTGAAATCACGCAGTATGTATATTTTTAGACAGCACGGCTGCCTTTTCGGCTGCAAATTATTTTTATTCTTAACTTTTGTTATCACTTGGAGAAAATCTGGGCGAAAAAAAAGGCTAAGAATACGATTTTAAAGGTATAATAATTTAATTTATACCGCTCTGTGAACTGGCGATAGTTAAGAGAAAGCAGTTTACTTTATTTTTTTTTTTAAATAGGTTATCTATAAAAAAATTATAAGAAGTCTGTATGAACATAATACTGGACTGTGGGAACTATAACGCGCAGTATTGCACGCACATCATATGTAGATTCTTCACGTTGTTTGTTTTAGGAACAAAATATGTTTAACGCTTTAGATATAGAAATTGTAAATGTATCTACATGTGTAATTCATGCCATCCTGTTCTGTATTTTGATTACCTTTATGATCATTATACTTTTAATGGAAGATTGATTCCTGTCTAAGGCCCGTTATACAATGACACGGAAACGGAGAAGGATCTCACGGAACAGAGTTTTTACGAGATCATGCATACAGAAACGGATCCCGTACGGATTAACTCGGCAATGCTGAGCTCTTCCGTTTACGTTGCTTCATAAGACCAATAGAAGCAGAGTTCTTGGCTGCGGTGGTAGCCATGCTTGTTTGTGTTCTAAATACGTTAAAAATTGTTTCACATTCAATAATATCTAGTGTAGTGTTATTACTATGTCTTTTATTTTTATTATATATGTAAATTCTGCCCGCGCTATGAACTCAAAGCATAATATATATATATTTTAAATTAAATTAATATTTCGTTACCTGAAATGCAATCTCATTGTTTACCGTTTGTTATGTTTCCGTGCGGTGCGGAAGCTGCAGTTGCGATAGTGAAATGTTCCAGTAAATCCGTCTCCGTTTACGTGATCCGTCTCCGCTTACGTGTAATTGTAGAGGCGTAAGGAATTTCATGTTTGAAGTGTTAATACACACTCACTTACAACTGTGTGAAGAGCACTTAAAAAATAGTAGCTTAATTGTGTGCCCAAACTCTTGAGCTCACTGTTAGAAACTGTGACAAATGGACGCTATATTTAAGGCATATCACATATGAGTTTTACACTACACATGGCCTTTGATATCACGTTGAGTCTACTAGTTGTAAGATTTTCCAACAGTTGAAACACTACGGACAGTGCATTGTAGTGCAATTAGACAGTCTGTATAGTAGATTGCACTTGAGGCAACGGCTTGTTTGTATCAAGATTGAAACAAGCTAATTTAAAATTTTACACTATCTGGCGAGTAAGCCATTCTTATCTGGCCAAACACACAAACGCTAAGACGCAAGACGTTCCGAGAAAGATTAAAATATAATTTAACTTTAAGTCACTAAGCCAGATCTCTTTAAAATTATCGAAAGTGGAATGTATGTTTTTTTTTTTTTTTGCCCGCTGTATGCGTTTTGTTGCTAGCAAAACAATTATATTACGTATATGAGTGGGTCAAAAACATTACATATTTAGACCGGTATTCCAAGACAATTTTTTTTTTTTTTTGGTATTTAATATGCTTCACCTGTCCCTAACCGTATCTCTAGTGCACGATAGCACACGGCCAGTCCATATGGATTTTGGTTTCCTATCCGTTGCCGATCTGTTGTACATATTCTAGCACCCGTCCTACAGGCAAAATAGTTTATGGAAACTCAAGTCACCCAACTTGTCAAACATGGCTGCCCAAATTCCTGTTTTTTGAAGTGAAAACTTCTATAGGAAGGTTTGGATAGGGAGTAAATTCATGTAAGTCGTCATCGAAATGGTCACGTGACGTGTATGTATGTATGTATGTATGTAGGTATGTATATATGTAGGTATGTATATATGTAGGTGTGTGTATGTGTATATATATAGGTGTGTGTGTGTGTGTGTGTTCTCAGTGGTGCGCGCAGCCAGTACGCGTCTTCAGTCCCTGTACATCAGTGCTGTGCATATGTAAATCGAATGTGTGTATACAGTGTTCAAATTGTGTTTTTGTTCAATTTTTATTTTAAATCCTAAGTATACGATTACTGTGCAGTATAAAGTGGATATAAAATATATTAATATTCTCATTTAGATATAGAGTTTGAATAACGAAGAAAACGGAGTCTTTGTAGCAACATAACCTAAAAATTAAGAGCATCATTATTTATTTTGTTAATACATACCTACAATTACTATGCAATGCGTATTTTATATTAAATGTAGGAGTTATTTTACTAACGTGATAAAACAAAATTTGTTGCGCGATAATTAATTTGGCTATCCAAAAATAACAACTGTTTGTTTATAGTTTTTAAGTTTTCACTTATGTTTTTTGTGACGTCATAGCCTCCCAACTTTTGACACAACATGTCGGAAGGTTGTTTGAAGCGAAAGTTTGACAGTGTGACACACAGGGCCTCTACCAGCAGACGGCGGTGGAGAGAGGTGGTAGGGAGTAGGGGGGGGGGGAAAGTCTTCAGGACTGCGACGACGCGTGACGGCGGGGCGTTTTAACAGTTGACACACGCCTCGTCAGCAGACGGTGCGGGCAGGAAAACAACACTTTTTGCGGGGGGGGGGGGGGGGGAGGGGAGAGAGAGAGAGAGAGAGAGAGAGAGAAAGAGAGGGAGAGAGAGAGAGAGACACGTCTCAACTGCCACGAGGATCAGAGATTGGGATGTGCGCGCCCCACCCCGCAACTTCCCCGCACTCTTCCCCCGCACTCCCTTCATACAAGGCTTTCAGCCACGGAAACTCTTCCCTTACAAGAATGCACCGTGACGCTGTTGCCACATGTTCACGCATCTACATTTAAGCTGTAATTGTTTGTTTTTTTTACACTTTAAAGATTGAAATTTTTACCTTTTTCAAGGGGTCCACCTAGCCATGGGTGTATGTGTGCCAGTGATGCGTGTTGATAAGTGCGACGCTCGCTGGTGCTTCTAGCGCGGTGTCGCCTCTCTGGACTGGCGCGCAGTCTTCTCGTCGTACAATGGGGCAACTGTGAGACTTGAGCCGTGAACATAAGACAGTAATTGCGGAGGAACGGAGATGAAGGTGTAGTACAAAGCCCTTGGGTGCTTTCAAGATTCCGTGCAGGGATCTCCGTGTCCTAACAATTCATCCGAAAACAGTTTCAAAACTAAATCTGGAAACAGATACACCCATCTACTCTCAGCGCATTCTTAAATACTTTTCGTAACCAGACACCACCCGGATGTCTTAAAACAATTTTCAAATCGCGTGTTTTTTTTTTCTAAAGTTATGTATGTGTGTCCGAGTAGGCGGGACCAATAATGGATTTCAAAAGACCACGTCATAGTGTCTTTTGACAGTATAATTACAATTATAGTCAATCCCAAAAATGAATTCAATTTTAAACGTCAATGACTTTACGGGGAGAAACTATACGCAGCAGCCAGTCACAATTAACTTTACGCATTGCATTAATTCTATGTTGTGCTTAATGTGAAAATCAAACGATAGAAATGCCTGTGATCAATATACAGTTGAAACCATTATGGAGTTTTTTTTTTTTTTTACTTCGTAAGGCTCTTCCTTCACAATATAAATTAAAACTAAATGAGAATATAAATTTGGTCACAATACGTAAATCAGAGACAAATATTAAAATTAAGATTAGACACAATTTACTATTTAATTTTGCGAGGACGGGAAAATTTTGAAGTAGAAAAAATAAAGTAATAAATATATTTTTTACATTTGTAAATTACTGGGACTAAATGGAAATTTGTTAATATTTCTTATGATAAATGCATTTATGAGTGAATTAATATAAAAAAAAATATTGAATTTTCTTTTTTTAAGCGTAAAACGCATCACATATCTTTGAATAACTTTATATGTTTTATGTGCTTGCAAATACTTATAAAAAAAGGGTTAAATCTTTACGCAATGAATAAAAAAAGATTTTGCAGCCATGTTTAATTTTTTTTGTCAATATACACCCTACAAAACATTTTATGTTAAACAGTGTATACAATAACTGTGTAGTGGACTATACGCATTGCGGAAAATGTTTCTATCCTTTATCAATGAATCAATGTTTTTTTCTGTGGCAAAAAAAAACATATTTATATTAGGGTCTCCATTAGCTGAACATTTTGTGGTGACAGGTTTTTTTTTCAGCGAGTTAAAAAAAATCAGAAAATTCATACCACACTGTAATTTTTTTTAATGGACCAGAAATATTGATGTAAAAGTACAGATATTTGCAAATTTGAACATTTATAACTACAAAAATAGTTTTCGTAATAATACTGGGTTCGGATTCTTACCCGGAAATTTATGATTTGTATTTTCCCAGTACTTCCAATTAGTTAATGTTATTTGTTAACCTTTCCCTGCTATCTTTCCAGTTTTAAATGAGCTTAATTACCAAGCATAAAAAAACAAAATAAAGTCCACTTATTAAAAATTCAATTATTTTGTCCATGCTTTAATACAATTTTTTTTAGACATACATACGCCATTGCAGATTTGCACTGTTTGTCATGGGAAAAATTAATAAAAGCAAAATAAGATAAACTACTGTGTTCATCGGTGTTGCCGTCGTTGTGTTGCCCATATATGTTTATCTTCATCGTTTTGTTCGTATATTTGCTGCGTTGCCCAGGTTCTGTTGTCTTGTCTTAGTTTTCTGTTGATGCTGAAACTGTCTCGTCGTTGTTGGCTCGTCTGTGTTCGTCTGTGCTGTTATTATATTTTTGCATGATAAACTCCTTCCACGGAATTCTTGTGCTGTCTGTTATTTGAGTTCGAATGTGTTCGTCTGTGCCTACGTCGATGTGTTGTCTGCAATAACCTGTTCAGGTTCATCGTAGAGTTTATCTGTTCGACATAAGCATATTTAGGATTGTTTTCATTGGGTTTGTGTTCTCATTTTTATCACTTATTTTGCTTTTATGAATTTTTACCCATGGCTAAAAGTGCAAAACTCCAATGGCGTACGTCCAAAACATTGAATTAAATCAAAATTCCCCATTTCATGAATGATTTGAAGAACTCATCTTTTCCCTTGGTTTTGAAAAAAAAAAGTTGCGCTTGAATGAAACATCGATTAAAATATATCTATAATTAAGAACCAATTTTTTTAAGACACAGCATCATCTTGAAAAAAAACATACTTCATATATGCAATAAATAATACAGCCACGTGTTGTTCAAAGTTGCAGTATCGTTCTTGTGGTATCACAAACTATATCTTGGCAATTGGTTTTCAGATGAATCTTTTGTAAAAAAAATTACAGGAAAAATATTTATTTTTCCCTTTCTGTGCACTGGAGGACGTAAATCCGATCGAGGAGGAAGTGTGGCAACACTGTCCGCGGCCCCGCCATGCATAATGCAGGACAGCGCCGGTCTCGGATCTGGACAAGGATTCGAGTCTCGGGGATTTCGGAGAGAGGGGGAGAGAGAGAAAGGGGGAGAGAGAGGAAATGTTCCCAGGAAACCCAACAGTCTTGCCGTGTCGGCCAGGTAATGACACGGCACGGCCGAACAAAAGACAATAGGAGGTGCCTGCGGCGCTTTGGAAAAAAAACACGCACCCCACCTTCCAGTCTCAGGAGAGAAAGAGAGAGAGAGAGAGAAAGACACTTAGATATCTCGTAGGCCTCAACAGCCTGTATTGATTTCATAACTCCTGCCACATGCTGCAATGCAAAACATATTTTAGATAACTTCATGGACATGCACATTCAATGCCGGAGTCAGGATTTTACAAAGGAGGACTGTCCAATTTAACCATAGTATAATTTTTTACGAGTAAGTTATTTTTATAATTGAATTTTAAAATAAAACTAACTAGCACACTTGAATCTCTAGGAATAGTTGACTTTTAGAACTACAAACTTTTACACATAGAAATTTAAGTTATATTTATTGAACACAAGAAAACTGAACATTTTGTATTTTTGTTTATTTAATTACTTTAGACACTTTGTTCTCAAGTCAGAGTGTCTGATGAAACGTTTGTTCGTTAAAACAGGAATTTTACCTTCAACAACACGAAATGCAGGACTACTGGTTGTTTTTCTATTACTATTGTGACTGTTTACTAGCTCTGATCTTGCAACAACGCGATTTAAAAACTTACGTTAAAAATAGCGAGTCATGCCTCCAAATGGCGTATGCGTACACGAAGCATCCATCACCTTCTCGCAAATCTGCGCCACTCTGCTTCTAGGAGTGCGTTCGAGCTCGCACATACACGCTTGCTTTAATTCCTGTCATGTTTCGTTTCGTTAATTATTAAAAACACTGTGAAAACATGGTGGCAGATTGTCCTCGATTTACGATAATTTATTCCTACTCTAATATTTAGCACATTTTCCATCATAGTTAGCTAGTGCATCATAGAGATGGAGGTATTATCGTATTATTTTTTTATAGTGCCTATATTAATTTCCATAATAGGCGCCGTCATAAACATTTAGTGATACTTGTGGGCGTAAAGCTATACTTACAATTGCGTACATAAACCGCAACAGGCGTTGTTGTGCTCTCCTTCGAAATAGCTTTAATAAATTTTGCCGGGCTTTTTATGTTTCCTCCGAGCCATTCCCTGCGGCCTTGGGTATCATTTCACAATCGTACTAACAGCCATCAGACACTCCTTTTTCAGATGGCGTTCGTCGTACTTTACACTCCTGAGCTTAGAAATGTTCGCTGGCTATCCTGCAGTCAATGTCGAACGCATGGTAGTGAAAAAAAAAAATGCATCGCGCCGTTCGGAAAATGTACACATCGTCAGCAAGATGTGGCCACTTTTCAACTCTTTACAATGGAACCCGACATTTACGACGGACAGGCCAACCGAAAACGTTTTGCCGATGTACCATAGACTGCAACTCGACGGTGAAAGTTATCTATCGCCCGGTTAACAACCAGTACGCGGGGAGATAGAATTTATTGCTGCGATACGTGTTAACCTCGATTTTGGCCAGTAGAGTGATGATTTCAACACAACCTTTTTATCGGGTGAAGTAGGTGTAGAAAATGCACCAAGTAAATTGTAAATTGCATTTATGCTTGAACATCAAAGTTTCCTGGTTATTACATTCAGGGCCGGCGCGTCCATATAGGCGAACTAGGCAACCGCATAGGGCGCCAAGTAGCTGGGGGCGGCGCAGCACGACACATAACAGCTGATATAATATGTTTAACGATTATTGAAACTAGATGAAAATGGATTTTTGTAACAGTTTGGAATGTTTATATTGATATAAGTAATTATTAAAGTCCACGGTGACCTGTTTATGACTTATAATTGGTAAAAAAAGTAAAAAAAAAAAGCCTGCTTACATTTGATTGTTGACAAAATCTTAGGCTTTACGTGATGTATTTTGAGGTAAGGAATTTTTTTTTTTTTTTTGGGTTTCCGGCGGGGTTTAAGGTTTTTCGCCTAGGGCGCCAATTTACATTGTACCGGCCCTGATTACATTCATATATAGAGTACCAGAGTGGCTAGTTATTTTGAATCATAATAGTTTACAATACATGGAAGTGTTCAACATTTCACTCTTTATGGTCACTGATTACTGATCACGTAACCAACATAACGAATAACATAACGTACGCAAGAAATTGAAGAAGGAATTATACTATGTGCGAGTACTCTATCCAGAGATACTCGTGTCGGTTGAAAGAACGTGCAAAGACCTTCGGCGGCAGATTCCTACAGATATCCGCCCTTGGTAGAAGCCGACGTGGAGACTCATTTCCGCTCTGGAACGTGAGGCCGCCGTAAACAAACCGCCGCGGGGTTGCGTGCTTCGTCAGAGCCAAACATAATAATGCGAGACAGCACTTTCCCGCGAGCGAGTCTAGACTTGCAGGACTTCCAAGGCCCGCCGGTGCTTTCGTCGTTCGGGTTAAATTCAAAACCAATTACACGGGTCGTTACCATAACGCCGAACGTACAATAACGCCGAATACCATAACGCCGAATGTCAAATTGACCGCAACGCCGACAGCTAGAAAACTGCTGTGTACCACAACGCCGAAACACAGTAACGCCGAAAAATGTTGCTGCGGTGAAGACGGGGGGGGGGGGGGGGGGGGGGCGCACAGGAGCAAAATGAAAAACAACTGAATGAATTTGTGTACTAACCTCACCTAACCTAACCTTTGTGGCAGCCCTGGACTTTTTTCGGGGTTTATGTATTTCGGCGTTGTGGTAATTCGGCGTTGTGGTAATTAGGCGTTGTGGTGATTCGGCGTTGTGGTAATTCGGCGTTGTGGTACACAGCAGTTTTCTAGCTGTCGGCGTTGTGGTCAATGTGGCATTTCGGCGTTATGGTTTTCGGCGTTATTGTACGTTCGGCGTTGTGGTATTTCGGCGTAGTGGTGCGTTCCTTCCATTACACTGCGATGTAACAGCCTTTGTTTCCAGCGCGCGCACATTTGTGACAAAACTCAAGTGTCGTGTAACTTGTCTAAAAATTAAGAAAGTTCTCAAACGCGGTACCGGTGATACCTTTTAATTTTTTTCTCTCCGAACGTCACTCGCATATTCACGAACACTGACAAACACACACAAAAAAATAAATGTTCTGTACTTTTAACAAAAGTTTCCTTTGAAAAACCGGTTGCCAAGGAATAGTTTGCAATACTACAATAAATATTTTGTAACTTTGTGAGGCGGTTGGCACGCCTCCTATCATAAATTTGGTCAACTTATTTTTTTCCCCCTGGTATTTTTACTCAAGCGCGATAGCTTTTGAAATGTTGCATTTTTTTTTGTTTAGTAATTGTTACGAGAACTGTGCTTATTTATGAAATGAAAGCATTCGTGTTTTTAGCAGTAATATTTTTGTAAGATATTTGATTCGCTTGGTGGGGGTTGACACCACAGCACGGACCTGCGTACCGGGATTTGTACGATAGTGTGTGCGTGGGTGTGTGCCACCCAGGTGCCGTTCCTAACGCGAGAATTTTGGTGTGTTCAATAGGACGGCGCGAGGGATGCGCGCGCATGCGCGGACACACCTGGCGTGGCGTGGTGTGGTCGCCGCGAGGCGTCAAACAGAGCAGTCGATCGCGACACACGTGTGTGTTGATCACGCGTCCGATGGTGGGAGCTAGCGACATCTGCTGGGGGTCCGGACGTGACGTGCAGAGGAACTGCACGACCACGACATCACCTGGACACCGTCTGAGACACCGCGACGGATAAGGTAAGATCAGCGCAGCAATTCGCCCCCGACTTGCAGGTAAGAAATTAAGATTCTCAGTTTACCGGTGCCCTGAACACGGAACTAACCTTGTTTGCCGTGGCACGTGTATATGGAAAAACTATTTCAGAACTTTTTTTTTTGTTACCACGACAGCTTCGTACGTACTTTGGTTTATGTTTGGAACTCCATACTTTAGGGAAGCCTTCTATTCACAGACGAGAGAGCCAAACCTCCAATAGTGCATCTTTTTTTTTGTTCATTGTAAATAAATCTGGCGGTGTTGATAAAAAGATACTAATGGTCAATTAGGTTAGTTTAGCTACATTATAAATACTTTAAAACATTGTGGACGGATGATTTAGTTAGGAAAGCTACATTAAAGATACGGAAAAAAAAGCATGAACTTCGGGTTTTGGCTCTCTCGTCTGTGAAAAGATGGTTTCCCCCATACTTTTACATGACTACTGCCGTGTTTCTGCACGCTTGCGCCACGAAACAAGTTTGCGGCGAGCAGTCGCGCGGGATTGCGCGCCCAGTGTAAACGAACCTCGCGCGATGAACAGTGCGCGCGCGCCTAGTGTAACCGCTCCTGCGCACACCTGCGTGTGTCTGAATTGGGAAGGAGGTGGAAGTGGGGCCGCTGACAGGATCCCTGCACTAGCTTGCGCACCACTGAAACAAGTTAACGAAATCAAAACTTTTTGGTACTCGATTATTTTTACGCAAGACTGCAGGTCAAATCGTTGAAAAATGTTTGTGATTTTTCATCCCGGAAACTGGCGAGTTTGCAAGTCACATTTAACAAACGTAAACTTTCCAATCACCAGTCGTCACGAGACGCAATCGGTACAGACGTGAAAGATTAGGTTGGTGACACATCCAATAGATGATCGAACAAAGGACTTGAGTAGAGACTGTAATTTTAGCTATTATGTTATACTTAAGTTTTGTAGACTTTTGTCGAATGCACACGTACGTTAAAACTTTTGCGGTACTTTAAAAAAATACTTCATTAAAATACAGCATGGAGTCATGCGGAATGTTTTTCTTCTCTGAATGGACTTGACCTTGCCCTTTGTTACATTTGTCCCCCATTTACTCTGAAGTTTGCCATATTTGACTGTTAGTTAACGTCTTTTGTGTTTAACTCTAGAAGGAAGTAAGGGGGCGGGAGCTACAACCAATGGTACCAAACGTCACTCGCATATTCACGAACACTGGCAAACACTAACACACAATTTTTTTCTGTATTTTTTAAAAGTTTCCTTAGAAACACTGATCGCCAAGGAATAGTTCGTAATATTACAAGAAATGTATTGAAACTTTGTACAATACATGGCTCAGGTTATTTTTGCATAAATCAAATACGTTTTACGAGAAAATCATAGTATTTATTACGAAAATTGGCGCATTATTTTCTATTTAAATTTATGTTAAATTGACGCACATTTTTTTTTAAAAAATCGTGGAAAAGATAATCGAATATTTAATAACTAAACTCAATGTTTTATTATAGTTATTAATGTGCGCAGTTAATACGGTTTACTATTAGATGTGCTAGGACAACACAAAGCATAAATGCTCGGGTAAGAATCCGAGCTTAGTATTACTGCGAACACTATTTTGTAGTGATAACTGTAATTTTACATTAATATTTTTATTCCAATTACCAAAAAAAAAGGAAAAAAAAAGTCACAGTGCACGCAATAAATGTTCATGTTCGAATTACTCGGTAAATTGGGGAACAGGGGTTACAATAATTTGGCATTTTGCTCAAAATGATGTGAGGAACAAGCTTTGTGGATGGCGGTAACTCGTCGTGATTTTCACGCGGGAGTGTTCTTTACCATTATTTATTGTTTCATTCTTACGTTAAGTGTTAAAAGGTCAATGATTTGACCTTGACCAGAGGAATGATTTAACTTATGAACAATTATGTTCGGATATCTAGTTTATAAATCGTGCGACGATAATATATATATATATAATTTTTTTCAGGTAAATTATATGCTTGGACACTGCTGCTTCATTTAGTATGGACGCGTAAAACATGCTTAAAAAAATAATCACGGGTGTATTTTTTTTTTATTTTCCGACCGACCCGTCGACTTCCCGTAGCGTTGGTCGCCTCGAGACATCGATTACCGCCGTCTCGCGCTGGTCGACCGCGGTCTCGCGCTGCCTTCAGACGCGCGAAGGCCCCCGGCGTAGCGGCGTTCGCTGACCGCGACGACGAAGGGTCCCTTCCGCGTCGCTCCGTCCACTGACGACTTGGAAGGCCGCTTTTACACACGCCGGCCGGGACTCGAGCTCTCGGAATACCTCGCGTAATAGTCGACCTTCAAGCCAACGGCAGTATTTCTTTGACGCGAATACGTCTTTTAAAATTGCTACCATAGTTGGAGGCGATTAAAAAAAAAAAAACGAATGTCAACAAAATCGGGGGATACAGATTGATGTTGCAGCTACGTATCTACCATCTCCATCCAAAATTTAATTGCACCCCTGGATAGCTAAAGGATCAAAGAATTCTTTACGTTAAGTGAGGACTGTGACGCATTGCGCGCGGTGGAGGGGGAAGCGCCGCCATTTTGCTGCGTTTCGAGATTTCCATTTAGTATAACTTTTCATTCGGAGAAGCTAAGACGTTCGTTTGAGTTTCAATCGTCAGCTCTCGTCAAAATCTATCGATTGCATATATAAATGATTAGTGTAAAATAGTTAGTGAATATATATGTTGTTAAAATAAAAAAATAGCGTATTTTATATTTTGTATTGAAAATATTGCCTGTTACGCACACGTATTCACGTACAACATACGGCCGTGTCCATGACACAGCCATACCACATTTTTTTTGTCTCTCTTAGCTCTTGGTACACTCGGGACTAACTCCCGTGAATGCGACGGAGGTCGCTTGGAATCGAAATGTGTTGACACGGCTTTGCCATCTCTGGCGGATGGCGCTATCCAAAGGTCGCAAAGACAAAACGGAAAATTTATAGTATTATCTCATTAATGAATATTAACGAGACGGGACAATATTTTAATAAAATTCCTTGTCGAAAATCAGGTCCAAAGCCGGGGTTTAGTATTTTTTACCCGTCTTTTAAGCTTTAAACGGAGCCGATTTTTTTACATAATTTGAAACATCAGCCTGTAGTGAACGATAGTCGACATGGCTGTTCCGGCAGAAAATTCTAGCGGCGGGTTACGGAAACTCCGTGTGATTCGCGTCCTTAAATGAAGTTGAAAACACAATTTGCGTGTGTATTTATCACGCTCGGCATTATTTTAAAGAATGGAACGCGTGAATTCGCCCGCTACCGAGGTTAGATGTTACACATAACTGACTAGTACCTTTGAATATATGTACTGTATAGAAGTCGCCAGCCCAGGTTAAAAATTCTAATACGGTTTTGAGGTAGTTGGTTAATTCACCGCCGCAATCGCCACCATCTCTAGGGCATCGACTTGTAGTGGTCCCTAGCGGACAAGTGTCGAACTCTTCAAACCCCCCTTCCCCCTCCTGTGGAACGACGTTGAGCTGCAGTGAATGATGGATGGGGGGTGCGGGGAATGACAGCGGGCGACAGAGCTGCGCTCTAACGTGTAAATAACAATTAAGACGATACAGGGCGTTACGGCAGCGCACTGCAGCGGTGAAGTTCCCAAGCTGCTCATTATACGCTTCTGAAAAACGTAGAGTAAATCCTATCCACTCGCGACTTCTATACAGTATATATATTCAAAGCTAGTACCGAGACACTCGCTCACATTTTTTTTTTTTTTTTTTTTAATATATGTACGTTGTCTTAATGTGGTGTTCGTAGGGTTTTCGAAACCGAGCTCTAATCATCATTACATCACTGTTGCACAATAATGTTTAACATAAATTAAAGCAGCCGGCCGGTCGACGCCCGAGGCGCGGCCATACTTAATGCGCGCGCGAAGAGACGGCGGGCGCTAAACGGGAGCGAGTTGTCTCGCCCGGAGAGGAGTCTGTCGGTCCTTGGCCGGCTCTGAATAATGGATGCCGCGGGACCCGGTGATGGGATTTGTAGAGGGGGGGGGGGGGGGCACGCTCTCCTGACGGACCCCAGGGGCGTACGCAAGAGTAACAAAAGGAAAGAATTTTGAAAGCAAACAGGAGGCAAAAGTGGTTTATTCTCTTCCCCCCCCCCCCCCGGCTCTGTGCAAAGCCACACGATCCTTTTCCGAACGACATGAAATTTCTGCGTGCGCTCTTGGACGTGCCGTACCGTTTCCACGGAGTTATAGAAACTCTTTGAGTTAAACCGACTCAAAAGCTCAACAAATTTTGAGTCATTTCGATTTTTTTTTTTTGGGTGGGTGGGGGGGATCTAACCCGCGAATCCCGCCACACGACTGTCGCCGCCATTGGTAACAACATCCCCCGCCCGAGGTCCCCGTTTCTGACACTTTGATCGAGATAACAGTTTCTCGGAAACCAAAATTTTTGTGTGACGTAGTTGAACTCAACTTTTTAACCTCGCCATCGCCATTTTTGGTTCCGCCCCTAAAACATTGTGGAAATGAAGTTTGATAACGTCTTCCAAAGGAATATTTTTAAAAGTACATACATATATTTTAAGTGTACTTTTGATTAAGAAATTTCTCTGTAATTGTATTCCAATAACTCTCTTGCATTATTTGTTGTCCTATCACAAATTTTCTTATCAGATCTCACTGAACGTTATTTCCGAGCTGTGCAAGTTTACGCACGTGATTACACACTTGTGCCTTTTTACTGCTGTTATATCATATTTAGTAAGTATCTGATGAGAAAAATTTAAGAAGCAGCATAATAGGCAAGGGCGCCATCGTAATAAATTCCTCTCCCTGGATACGCTAATGTTTTTTTTTGTGTTGAAGTTCGTAGAACAGATACAACACACATTATAGGAAAAAGAACGAGTGACAAGGATCAGCATACACCTTTATTTATTCTAGACTGAAAGTTGGCACACGCTCCTTTTTTTCTTGCGATGCTTTGTGACTGCAGGCTCAAGAACCCAATGTGTCACGTGGATCAGGAAAACAAAAGGAACGGTTAAATGTTATGTTAGTCCCTCTGTTTGGGAAAATGTGTTTATAATTATAGTGCATATAATAATATACATTATTTAATTATATACAATATAATTATATATTAATTAAATTATATACAATATAATTATATATTAATTTAATTATATGTAATATAAAAAAAGGTCAATTAAGTTATAAGTCATTAAGACTCGGTTACACACGCCGAGATGGTTATTTTGTTTTCTTGTGGTCATTGCTATTTATTTAAGGCCTTTTCAAGTAATTTTTGACACGATAGTTTGGTGCCTATATATTCGATAATATATCTGACAAGTGTTGTGAGATGCAGACCAGTGCACATTCACACCCGCGCCTTAACCCGGGGCGTGAACCCAGCACCCCTCACACGTGGAGCCGGCGACCACCCGACTACAGTCGGGGATCGGTGCCCGCCGTCCTCTCTTCGTCGTCGAGGGCTTCAGGGAGAGCGAACTGGCGAGAGAGATGAGAGAAAGGGGAAAGATAGATAGAGAGAAAGAGAGAGAGAAGCTGCGCTAAGTGCTTGCGGCCTACCGAGGCGGGCCGTGTTGGCGTAGGCTTCGTGCGACTGTGGTTGATTAAGTCCTTTCCGAAGAGGGGGGGGGGGGGCGGCGGAGAAATGCTCAGAAAAACTCATTTACTACGGCCTTGGTGAACTCATGTCTGACCTGCCTGCGGTTCGACTAGCCGCACTATACCAAACCCGAGCACAGCCACAATGTCATTGCGTCATCACTCTCGGATTGTGAACGAGAGGCAGTGGCGTAGCCAAGATTTTATTCAGGAGAGGGATATATATGATTCGGATCGTTTTTACCGAGCAGCGGAATTCACAGCAAAACCCACGACTGGAATTCCCTGTCATTTCCCTGACTCCTCCAGGTTATTCTATAATTTTATTTTTCACCGATTAAAAAAACTCAATATTTTATTCGCATGGAAAAACATCAGTATCGAATTTCGCGCCACTTTAAACCACTACCATTATCACAGCGCACTTAAAGGGGTATTGGCATTATTCATTATTATCTATCTGTATCGTTTGTTATAATAATAAACCACAATAAAACATAGAAATAATTTACTTTTTGACGAGTAAACACCTTAGCTCTCGGTATAGAAAGCATTTGGTAGGAATAATTTCGTGAAAATGTCGATGAAAGGAATTGTGACAAACAGTGCGGACCCACGTGTAGTCATATAAACTCGTATGTAGTCACTTTCGTAAACATCAAGGTACATGCCAAACGTATTGGTGTGCCAAATATAAATTTATGATAGTGAAACTACCCGGAAATATATTTGATAGATTAAAATAGTCATTGTATAAAAGTAACCTCAAGTTTTTAAAATACCTAAGAAAACTGGTATTACGATGATTATAATATAATATTCGTATTCCAATGTGTCAACGAGGTCGGTTGCACAGCGGTAGAGCCCTTAGCTGGAATTGTTTTTTACTTATTTAAGAACATTCTAAAAAATAATAATGTTGAATCAGTTTAGTAAAGTTAAGGATAGTTTGTAGTAATTATTTATAGGCTGACTTCAATCGAAAAAAAAACAACATATACTTAGTGTTATAACAATTGTTTTAAACTGTTTCAGGAAAATATTTTAGTAATGCTATAAAAGTATAACTTCTAACGTGTGCGTAAACTTAGAAATATTAACTGTACAGTGAATTTTAATAAGATGGACATAATTTAATAAATCGGTATTAAGGAATTTTTTCAAGTCTTCTTTACTTTAATCGGAGCCGTTTCTCAAAGTTTAAAATTTCCGTTCATTTGTGCTGCCATCTGCGGGTGATGGTGGCAAGTAACGTTTACGATTCAGACATCGAATTCTAGCGGCGGTCGCAGAAGTTTGGTATGTGATTCGCGTCTTAAAATTCTGGGCACGTACTTGAAAAGCGAATATTTTATTGATCAGTATGTTTATCACGCTCGGAATTTTTTCAAAGAATTCTACTTCAAATTTTGTGTCCAAAGTTTCGCATTATAAGTTTTTTTTTTGCAACATGAACAACGAGAAAACACATGAATTTGCTCGTTACCGAGTCAGCATGTTCACACATCACTGGCGAGTACTGAATTACTTCTTAACATTAAAAAGAATTGGTTGTCTGTAAAGTCGGTTTACGGACGATAGTTTACCGTGACAACGTCATAAAAAAACATTGAAGAAATGATTGCATACTTTGATGAATAAAATCGAATCATTTTTATTGAATTATCACTATTTTGTATGCTGGATACAAAGAAGGAGTGAAATGAAATCTACAATTTAATTGATAAATTTACTTTTATTTGCACTCATTAATTCAAATATGTTTATTACTTTAACGAAAAGATTATTTTAACTATAACTTTTATACATGTTTGCTATTTAACTTCTTCCAATCTGTGTTATTGTTAAGGATAGGACGATGATAGGAAAAGTAGGAAACGAATGGGAGTGTTTCAAGTTTAATGTGCCTCGAAAAAGTCAAATCGATGGTCGTTCCAATCGCGTGGAAGAGAGATAGATGCGGCGCAAGCGTACAATGAGCGTAACGGGACACCGCGTAACGGGACAATGTGCGTAACGGGACACTTTTTCATGCGTGCAGCCGGCGTTCATCGATTTATTAGACGTTGTCACGTCAAAAAGATAAATAAATTAACAAATTAAAAAAGTTTAATTGTTTGTGATCCTTCCTTTTCTTTATATTGCATTGTATTGTTTTCAAGCCAATGATATACCCATCATATAAGACAAAATTTGCTGTAAAATAATATTGAAAACAAATGGTGCAGCGTGGACGGCAAATTTAACTCGGGAAGAGAATAAAAAATACTGTAGGCGGATCTGTTCTCACCCATGTGGTCGACTGTTTATAAGTCTGTTGCTTCACCTTGTGATCAGAACCCGACTAGTCCCACACAAAGTCCGTCACATAATTACTTGGGCATTACGTAGACCCACAGCCGACGCTCGAAAAAAAAAAAATAAACAGCCCCAGTAACGTGGTTGAGCAACGGAGCTGCGTTAATGCACCAATCAAGCAAAGAGAACGGACACCTACTATGAACATTAAACTTTTTTCCTGGTGTGCAGTAATTGTCTGACTGATCCAATCACGAATGGAACTAGAGTACTAGTAAAACCTTTCCAAATAAATGGTAGTAATCGTTTTCTAAACGCAAATACCTCTAATTGCCGCCTAAACATTGGGCCATGACATTTTATCTCGCTCTTTGATTTTCCAGGCCGTGTCTATACTTATGAATGCGTCATTATGGGTAAAGGGTGGGTTATGTGTAGCCTAAACAGGGTACAGCGAAGAGATTTTTTTTATCTGTTATGTACGATTGAAGTCCCCATAATTCACACCCTGGAATTTAAGAACAGACATAAGTAGGTAAAATGTAGCAATAGAGGTAGCCACTGAAATTACTGACTTTTCAGTCACAGGCAAACTTCATTATAGTTCACACACACACACAGATATATATATATATATATATATATATATAGAGGATTACAAACTCGTTCACTTTTGACACGCCAGTGTGTGTGCCATCGTGCTACCCAAACTCGGGAAAGAGCACAATCGTTTACTTTTCGGGAGCCATCTTGTTTTGAAGGCAGTCCAATTTCTGTTTGTTATAAACATTACTAGCTTCCGTGGTAAAAACATTTTTTTTTAAAAATTGAAACTGTTTTCAGATGTTATTTAAATGGTTTCCAAAAAAAATCTTTGGAATTCTCACCGTCTCACATTTCCCTTCGAACGAACTTACGGCCAATCGACAGGAATGGGGAAAATTCGCGGTTTCGTTGACATCTAGGATAGACATAACTCGGGCGAAAACCACCTGCGAGACCTGGCAACTGGGGGGTTTTTGATACTTTTTTGGTTGAAGGGTTTCCGCTGGCTCAGAGTTCTTAAGATAAACTGCGAGGCAATCCACAGAACAAACATTTAGGTACGTGTGTTTGGGATTCCAGCACAACTCGAAATTGATTCCTCGAAATGAAATATCCATACGGTCTGTACCAATCGCATGTCAAATCGAACAAGTCGAACAGACATGTTTGGAATATGTGTATTATATACCCACCGCGGAAATGAAACCGCGGATTGCTTCTGTGTCTTCTGACTATGCGCGGATTGTTCTGCCCGGCGACAGGGAATCCGACGCGAGAGACCGCGCAGACAGACACGACGAGATTCAGGCGAGCAACGAGCTGGTGGAGACTTTTAATCAGTGGAGCCAAGAATTAGGTTTCTATACATTTTTTTTCCCTCTGCCGGCGGAGCCCAACGAGGCTTCTATAGCTGTTTAAGTCTTCCTCAAACGCCCGCGACGTGGAGGACCCATTAAAAAGTAATAATGATGGCCCCTACGCCCTTCTTCTCTGAAACGGACGATCGACGATGAACACGTAAGACGGCGCCGGTCTATACAGCGTTGGCTTCTTTTAACAACGTGATTTCACAGCGATTACGAGCTTTGTATTTAAGAGGGCCGTTTTCAATCAGTACGGGTTATTTCTAGCGCCCGTAAGAAAAAAAAGTTACCATTTAAAAAGTACTTAGTAAATGTCAACAAAGTCATCACCAAAAGAGGCTCCACTAGAGCGTTTTATGCCGGGATTGTGGTTTTGATTTCTCGGAATCCATTAGGAAAGGATTTTTTTCCCGGGAGTTTCAATGGTTATAATTATTGTTCCTTCCAGATGAGATTTCACGAACGAAATACCCTAAGTATTGAATAAGCAGGGATCGTGAAATACTTAATAGTTTCTAGGGTTGCACCCTAGCCAGGGGGTGTATTTGTGTTAGCGAAGCGGGATGATAAGCGCGACGCTCACTGGTGCTTCTAGCGCGGTATCGCCTCTAAGCGCAGGGCTCTGAACTGGCGCGCAGTATTCTCGTAGTGCATAGGACAGCTATGAAATTTGGGCGAAGACTGTAACATTATAGGCGGAGATATGAACATTAATGTGTAATGCAAGTCCCTTAAGTGCTTTCAAGAATCTGTACCTGTCGTTCTATACCTAAAAATTACTATGAAAATACGCCTTTTCTTTTCATTTTAACTCTTCCATAAATACATTTTTAAATCTTAATCAGGTAAACAAAACTACTTATTGGCCCCTACGAATCCTAAAAAGCTTCTGGTAAAGAGACACCAATGAGATATCTTGAGTAGTTTTCAAATCGCATTGTTTTTTCCTGAAGCTCTTCACACCGCGGGTAGGCGAGGCCCTCAACAATATAATGCAGGTTAAAATACAACGTTGAAGTCATGAGTTAATACTCATGAATATGAAACATAGTATGAAAAAAATAGTATATTCCATAGTAGTTCCAGTGATAATAAATCCGTGCCTCTGAACCTCTGAACGAAAATGGCGATTTTTGTTTTACTGAAGGTTATGTATTAACAAGGACGAACCACAAGGGGGGGGGGGGGAGGGATGGGGATATCCCTTCCCTCCGAAATATATAAAATCAAAAATTCCTACTACCAACAAATATAAATAATTTGAAACCAAACAGCAGAAAAAGTGGTTCTATAACCCCCCAAATGAAAATTTTTGGTTTTTAACAAAGTTTCTTTACAAATTTTGTACTCAGTGTCTTCGTTTATATGACGAGTTAAAGTGACGAAAGATAACGGCACAAAGTTCGTGTTTTTTTTGTAGCTGAAATACGTCTCCCTTTGAAAGTGAAAACCGAAATATGAAAACAAAACACTGCTGGAACATAATGATTGCAATTAGTGATGGGCTAATAAAATCCTCAAATACCATCCAATACTAAGAATTAGAAAATATGGATATTCGAGGAAAAATATTAGAAAAAGATACACTTGAGCGAGTGAAATTCATAAATTCAATCACTAGCACGTGTATAGTTTCCGAAGACTAGATCATTTCATCCCTGCATAAGCTATAAAATAAATATTTGTATATCTGCCACTAGCTACAATGCTCTGCGAATGTTTAATTAGCACTAAATAATTTTTGACACAAAAATAAATTGTTTGTGTCATAAACATTAAAAAATGTAGATTTTAAGAATAAAAATGTATTTATCTGACTATTCACCTGAAGATATGGTTTAAAAGAATTGTTTGATGAATCTAAATCAAGATTCATATTTGAAAAAAAGTTTTATTCGACCTATCCTTATTAACCATGAATTTTATTTGATAAACGTTTCTAAGCATTAACTCAGTGATCTACTCTTACTCGAAAGATAAAAGATTTTGTGCACCTCTCAAACACGCAACGGAAACTTAAATTTAGAAGTATTTTCCATACGAGATATATATATTTTTAAAAATATTTAAGCTATTTTAATATAATTTACAATATTCAAACTACAGTAAAATTACTGACATTTCAGAGAAGAATGCGCCTGAAATAAGAGTCCTTCGCAGTTCCAAATGACTGGATCTTCGTACATTCAACGCTGGGTTTAAATTCCAAATTCGGTAATCCGCGTGCGAAAAAAAAATTCATCGGGAACATGAAAGGTCAAATTGTGTGTGTTTTCTGAAGATTTTACATGTTTTGAGAGCTTAAACGAAGATGATTAATGTCCACAGATATGTAATAAGTCAACCTTATATCTGTAAATTTACGAAGACACTCCAAAAATACTAAAATATCTGGATAATTTTTTACTAATTCTTTTAAATAAATTTATGGTAAACAATTTCAAAAGTGTGTAATATTTTCATAACTGACATAGCAGCACACGTGTTTTAAAGTCAAATGTGTTCGAAGCCAAATAATTTTAAGCTTAAGTCTTTGCATAAACGATATTGCTCACACACCATTATCTGCTTTCTCTTTACAACCAGCGAGCCGAGCAGTCAGCCCCAAGTTGACCCTGGGGTCGCGTCGGCTGCAGTTTGGAAAATGAAGTCGTAGAACGTAATTCAACGCCATTGAGGGGTCAGTTCTTAGCGCGAGGCATAACTTGAGGGAGGGCTGGGAAACCGGCTCCTGGACTTCCCATGTCGGTGACGTTGCGGCGGTGTCTTCCGAGCGTGATTTATGCCCGCGGACTTTGAGCCTTATTTAATGCGGTCCCGTGCACATTGATGTCACCGGGTCTCCTCCCGAACAACCGCATCCAGGCGGCGGGCATTTCTCCTCGCCGAATAGAATCCCTTGCTCGGCCAACCACCACGTCCTGAAAAATGGGGAATTCAAATGTGGTCTTTCCCCCCTTATCCCTCTCCATAAGTTCCGTGGCTGGCCGGCCACAACTTTCATTCTAAAATGAAAAAAAGAGAGCCGTTAAATGCTGTGACAACTGGGTTGAGGATTCGCGCAATGTCAAAAGGGTAGCGGTGAAAGGAAAGCGGAGAAAAAAAGTAAGCCTCAGAAACTCTTTTCATCAAGCTTGTGTGACGCTACGGCAAAAATAATTTGAAGCAATCCTACCATCTGGAAATTCCATCAATCATGTAACTACTTACTTAGGCCCGTTCTACAAATGGCACGGAAAACTGAAACGGATCACGTAAATTGAAACGGATCTCACGTAACGGAGTTTCTACAATGGCCCGCCAATGGAGACGGACCTGTACGGATTAGCTCTGCAATGCTGAGGTTTGTGTTTACATTGTAAGTAAAAATCTGCAGATAACTCTAAAATTGTTCTCAATAACAGTAGAAAAATAAAATGACACAGTTTGTTACTAACAACAGATTGTCATTATTGAGAATAAACTAGATAGTGAATATTTATTTTTGATCGTTTTCAAAGCCGCACTTGGGCACTTGTATTAGTGCGTAAAACCACGGAAATACAAAGTTTCCACAAACCACCATGTGTAATGTAATTGTGACGCCAATTACTATAAATCGCTTAAAACTCAATTTTATATTTTTCGGTGACGGGCTATTAAACCTTCGTAGCTTTCGAGGTTTAACCGCGTCGAAGTTCTGCATTGTAGCAGGCATCTTCAGCTTTGAGCAAAGATGAAGGTAGGGGCTCTGTACATACTTTCCAGGGATCTTTTTCAGGCGGTCAATTACGAAATGAATCCTGTTGGAAGACCCCCTGGGTAAGTTTATATACAGTCCTATCACCTTCTCAATGCTGAAGATGGCTGATGAAATGCAGAACGAAAAGTCCTAGCTACTTTGCTTAGATGCTGCCGACTTGAGTGGGACGGGATGATAAGTGTGACGCTTGATGGTGCTTTTAGTGCGGTATCGCCTCTAAGCGCGAGGCTGTGGATTGGCGAGCAGTCTTCTCGACGTGCGGATAACTATGAGATTTGAGTGGTGACCATAACACATGTGGCGGAACAATTAAGATAAAGGTGTCGCTAAAGTCCCTTGAGCGATTTCGAGGATCTGCACTGGTTGATTTTTGCCTGAAAATTATTCTGAAGGGGGGGGGGGGGGGGGGAAACGCGTTTTAGCCATTTTCACTTTCCTTTAAATACAGTTAAAATTACTATTCATCCGATCTCCCCGTATTTTTAAATCCTTTTCGCAAACATATGCCTTGAGCAGTTTTTTTAAATCCCGTGGTTCCTTCTGAAGCTCTACACGTGGTATGGGGCCTCCAGTTGCATGCGCACAGACGAAGCATGCGTTAGATGGCAGTAAAGCGTGTGTGTAAGGACACTTCAAAGTGTTGATGCTCTGTTAGCTCGGGAGTGATGAACGGCTAATGACGCCCCCACCTGCACGAGCGAAGCTCGAACCCTTTTGAGTTAGTGCCTCATCCCGACGGTTAACCACCCCTTCTACCCCCCCCC
The DNA here is from genome assembly GCF_032445375.1 of Bacillus rossius redtenbacheri. Taxonomy (NCBI): domain Eukaryota; kingdom Metazoa; phylum Arthropoda; class Insecta; order Phasmatodea; family Bacillidae; genus Bacillus; species Bacillus rossius. The sequence continues at coordinate 25,920,248 of NC_086339.1, forward strand.
CCCCTCCCCAACAACCTTTTTCTTCTGAAGACATTGGACCCGACCATCGCGTCCATCATCCACTCGTTCGCAGATTGAATCAGTGGGATCCAGTTAGGCGATCGGGCCGCGGGGTCAGTTATCTGAACGCATAAATAACGGTCCTTAAAAGGCTAAGGCAAGCGCGCGCGCGAAGGTAGGTAGGAGGCGTGGAAAAAAAAAAGATGGGGGGAGTCTCAGGTCGTTCGAAACTCGGAGGAGGAGCAAGCAGCTCACGCCAAGGAGCTTGTACTCCCAATATCGTTTCCAACCTCCTTGGCTCACGCACCGCGTGCTTCATTCCGCTGTGCTCGCCATGAAATATGAGGTCTGAACGAGGAGATGGGAAATGCCAGGAGACGGCATGCTGTGACGTTCTCTTTTTTAACCTCGCCGTAGCCATCGTGTTCCGTTCCAAACATTCCAGACATGATGATTGGTGATTTGTGAGTTTGAAAAAAAGAATCTCCGTCGTTAAAAACACTTTAATGAAAAATAAGTAATTTAAAACTGTTTTCACAATGCAAACACTACACTTCTGCCAATGTTTCGGGCGTCTAACCAATATGACGCAACAATTAGCCGAATCTGAAAGTTTCATGGGTGCTAAGGGCCCATGGAGGTACAAGTCTATGAAGTGGAATTCTGTTCTGAAGTTGGAGTCATTCTAGTTAGAATTAGGTTAGCAAAAATAACCGTAGCTGTATAAAAGCTAACGCTACGATTTTTTTAACGGCTTGAAATGAACTCGCTCGGAAAGAAGGCTGCTGAACAAAGATGTTAACGACACATCAGAAATAAATTAGCGCATACTTGTATTATAACCTAATCATATTTTGCTGTCTATAAATGGGGTGGTCGCAACATCTTTGGGGTCGTCCATTAATCACGTGATGTTTTTTTAGCAAATTTTTAACCCCCCCTCCCCCCTAGTGATTTGTGGTGAGGTTTCAGACAAACACCCCCCCCACACACACACACACACACACACACACACAATAAATCACGTGTATTTTTTGGTGCAAAATATTTTTAAAAATTTCGGAATAATATCTTTAAATATAGGTATAATCTAATTTAATTCTGGAAAATTAAGCACAGTGATAAAAATGTACAGACACACATTTAGGTTGCAGGTTTATTCTCACTGGCATAAAAATAATAAAGGAAAGGCTTATATGTGATTTACGCATGTATTCGGCGCCACAATCAGTCTTACTGGTGCCTGGCAAGCCGAGCCGGGTGGTTCATGTTGCGGCGGGCGGGGATATTGTTGCCTGGCTACGGCGAGTCAAGGTCACGCATCGCTTTTCGGTTTAGTAGAAATCGGGCGGAAAAAAAAATGCACGTGATATCTCTCTACACCCCCTCCCCCCCCCCCCCCTTTTCGAGCCTCACGTGATTAATGGACGATCCCTTTATGGTACTCTGAACAGCGACAAACACAAGGCTCTGTTCAGCGGCCTACCCCACCAGCAGAAACTCACTTCTTCACTGTTCTCAATCACCGTTAAGGTAGAGAGAATGTACTGAAATATATATAAAAACTAGCTGCCCGACTCGGCTTCGCACGGCTATACTAATGGAAAAAAATTATGCCACATCTCCCATTTACAGTAATTTTAAATAATAAAAAATTCCGTGAAAATTTATTACAATGCTGTATAATGTACCGATGGTTTCCCGACTCGTGCACGCAACATAAAACTGATGTACCCGTACTTCGCTACGGCAGTCTACAGGCAGATCACTCTTGCGCCGCTCATTATACATGCCCCTCGTTGTGGGTACGCCACTGCCGCGCGATGCCTGTTGCCATGGAGACGCAGAAGGCATGAACAATGCAAAATACTGTTCTCATGCAGACAAAGTACCCACTGTTGCCTGGTTTTAACCACCTATGCTATGGGATCTAATTTTCGGAAAATGTCATCCTGCGTAACATAAGGAACATTACTGTGAAGTTTCAAGTCTGTAAAATATATATACTTGAAAAAAAAAAGGGCAATTTTTGATATTTAAAGTACTTGCAAAATTTCAACGGTGATGAGGACTGCACTAACAATGAAATAGCCGTTGCCATAGAGACGAATGAAGCATCAACAAAGCAACAGCCGTTGCCATGGTGATTTCCTACCAAAAACTGGAAATAAAAAAAAATTTAGGGGTGGACTACCCCTAACATTTAGGGGGATGAAAAATAGATGTTGGCCGATTCTCATAGATACCGGATAAGCACAAAAAATTTCATCAAAATCGGTCAAGCCGTTTCGGAGGAGTATGGCAACGAAAACTGTGACACGAGAATTTTATATATTAGATAAACTCTTAAGTAGGTTATTTTTTTACGAATGTGAACTGATTAATTTTATTTATGGAAGGGCTAGCATTACGTTTTATATTATATTAGTTATTAAGTTTCTTTAATGGCGTTCTATAGGGTAGTGTAATATTCAGTGTTAACATGATATTTTACTTTTTTTAATACCTAAAATACACAAAAAAATTGAAAACCGGCCTAGTGCTGAATTCTGTTAGTTTATAAATAAATGAAATAAATAAAAAATAAACAGGAAGGAAAATAATAGGAACCATTGGATGCCTTCTTGGCTTTAAACAGTTTTTCGGCCATGGCAATTTTATATCGTTTGTTTTTAATTTAGCTTTATTTAAGTATCTTCTTAATAACATTGGCTGAGATACAACGCATAGCTTAAACCGATGGGTCTAGAACCCTGAAATTTTGTAAAGGAGTTCCTTATACAACTTAGGTAAGCACTAGAAAGGATTTTTCAAAATTTATTCCTTAAGGGGGTTGAAAGTGTTTGTATGAAGCGAAATACTACTCACTGACTAACTCATCACGAACCCTCGGGAACTATTAGACCTACAGGCTTGAAATTTGTCACGTATACCTACTCTTCTGATACATAGACATACGATAAGACAGGATTATACAAAAATTTGCTACTAAGGCGGGTTGCGGGGGTGTTCAAGGCTAACTATACATAATAGAGGTAAGAATGTGAATCTGTTAACGTGTCCTCTCTGTATTAAAAGTTTATGGTGTAAAAACTGTTGAAAACAAAACAATTTTATAACTACAAAATAGCAATTAGTGGGAAAAGAGACATAAAAAAAAATATTAACTTGGCAATAATAATTGTAGAACTTTACGTTCACCTAAAAATAAAAGCGTCAATTTATTAAATGGCTCCTTAATTACGTGGCTCTTGATAACAAAAGTGGCACGCCATCCGAAACGTTAGAAAGACCTGTTTTGCGTCCCAGCTATTGGTGTAATGTTACTTCCACTTTTGCGTAGGATGACGCTAAGCCTAATTTATTTTAGTGTCCGACCACGTGTGGCGAGAGAAAGTTTCGGCATCGTTTATCGCCATTAATTAATTAAAATGTATGCAAAGGAACGATACAATGTCATTTAATAATCTGGTAATAAATATTTTAACAGAAAACGCCAATGTCAAAGAATCTACATTTTTTATTTTAAATTTAGATATCTGTGCTTACGAAATGTGTCAGTGAAACTTGTGCAAGAAATAAAAATGTCTGGATTAAGTTTAGTGTTATTTGTTTTGTGTATTTTAAACGGTAATTTAGTGGGAAATTGTAAAAAAAAAAACAGTAATATCCCCTGAACGAAGAACTTTCCGAAACATTTAAGTTTATTTTTTGTTTTGTTTCTTTAGGCTGTAATATTTATTCCCAGAGTTTAGCCACTAAAGGGCCCTCCCAGTCAGGTGTGTATCTGTGTCAGTGAGGCGGGATGATAAGTGCGACGCTCGCTGGTGTTTCTAGCGCGGTGTCGCCTCTAAGCGCAAGGCTCTGAACTGGCGCGCAGTCTTCTCGTCGTGCATACGGCAACCGTGAGATTTGATCGATGGGGAAATGAAGATGAAGGTGTAATGCAAGGCCCATTATTGCTTTTAAGAATATGCACCGTGCGTTTCACGTTTTTGAAAGTAACCATGGAAACACGCGTTTAAGCCCATTTCACTCCTACAAATACAGTCTAAAAATGGGATACGGAAACAGAACTACCAACCCGCTCTCTGGGTGTTATAAAATGCTTTTCGTGAAGACTCCACTCTGATATCTTGAGCAGTTTTGCACACCATATGGGTGCCCAGGTAGGCGTGGGTCTTTAAGACCTGAACATCCCGTGGAGGTAGAGGGCAGGCAAGACTACACAGTACCAAATCTTTCGTGCCCGACATACACCGGGCTATATGGACATATACAAGTGACACTTTCGCTTGATCAACCACCGTCAATGATAGGGCTGTCCAAGAGAATGGGCAACAAAGGAGGAGTGGGGGACATAGCCCGGGCATTAAGACGGCTACAATTAAACTCCTTTGCTGAGAGAGCTACATTTTTTTAACATTACGAAAATACCGATCGCATAAGGAAAATAATAGGTAAGTGGAGGCGGAACCGACAGGGGAGAGGTAGAAATGACGCAGCAATACTTGCACACTTGCAGGGGCGTAGCCAGGGGGGGGGGGGGTTTAGGGGTTTAACCCCCCCCCCCTTAGCCCCAAATCTTTAATTAAATTTCTTATTCATCACTCAAACAAATTTCATAATAAAAATTAATAACATTTTTACCATTACAATATTTAAATTTAAGAACCGAAAACTGCTAAAATAGCACTATTTTACACCTTAAAATCAAAATATTCCCGGGGGAGGACCCCCGGACCCACCGCTTTAATACGGGGGGTGGGGGGGGGGCCATGCTTCTTAACACCCTGCATACACAAATCCTGGCTACGCCACTGCACACTTGCATGCTTGTACGCTTGCATGCTTGTACGCTTGCACATTCGCACGATTGCACACTCGCATACTTGCACACTCGCATACTTGCACACTCGCATACTTGCACATATATAAAATACATAGTTCTGCGACCAAGAGAATTATGTTTCCTATACCTAATAATATAATACGCAAGAAGTGATAATAAGATGGCGGACCTCCATTTAGTCATATAAACTCGTATATAGTCACTTTGTAAGCATGAGTACATACCAAACGTATTGGTATGCCAAATGAAACTTTATAATAGTGAAACACTCTGGAATATTTTTGGTAAAATAAATAGTCAGAAAAAGATAATCCCAAGATTTAAAATACCTGAAAACTGGCATTACGATGTTGATCATACATTGTATTCTTTCTTAAACTCCAATTGCCCCCATGGCGCAGTGGCAGAATGCGTGGCTGATAAAACTTAAGAGCTAGTTTAAGTTGTTCAAACCTCGTTGCTGGAAAACTTTTTTTTTATATCAGGTTACTGTATTATACTAATTTTGCTATAAGTAAATATATATGAAAATATTTTATTCGTTTATCTTTTATAATATTTTAAATACATATTTCATTCTAATGGATTGATTTTTTTATACTAGGTAGGCAATTATCCTTAATTTTTACTTAAAATTAATTTAATTTCTTTAATTAGGAAATGAATGTCCACGAATTCACATAAATAGTAAAAAAAAATTAAAAAAATGATTACAACTATCCTTAAATACTTAGTCATAATTTATAGTCTTTTGCGTGTGAAGAAACTTTATAGTTTTAACTGTTAAGTGAATTTTAACCATAAGGGCAGTATTTAAAAAAAAAATCCTTTTCGAAATTCAGGTCCAAATGCGGGGTTTAGTATATACTTTTTTCAAGATTTTTCGCTTTTATCAGAGCCATTTCTTTATTGAGTTTAAATTTATCTATGCAAATGGAATGATTCGATAGTAGACGTAGCTGCTCCGGCAGCGAATCCTACGGGCGAGTGCGGAACTACATGTGATTCACGTCCACTAATTTAGATGGAAAAAAAAAAATTACGTATAGAATACTACGTTAAATTTTGTGTCCGATTTTTTTTTGTATTCAAAAGTTTATTTTCAACATAACACTTAAATTTGTTCGTGTACCGAGGTTAGAGGGCAGCCTTCTTTTCACAGACGAGAGAGCCAAAAACCCGAAGTTCCCCCAAGTTCATGTGTTTTTTTTTCTCCCCGTATCTTTAATGTAGCTATCCAAACCAAATCAACCGTCCACAATGTTTTAAAGTATTTATAATGTAGATAACCTAACCTAATTGACCATTACTATCTTTTTATCAACACCGCCATATTTATTTACAATGAACCAAAAAAAAAAAAACCTAAGATGCACGATCGGGCGTTTGGCTCTCTCGTCTTGTGAAAAAAAAAGGCTGCCCAGGTTAGACGTTTACACATCACTGGAGACAGGGGCGTAGCCAGAGGGGGGGGGGGGGGGTTAGGGGTTCAAACCCCCCCCCCCTCCCCCTTAGCACCAAATCTTTAATTGATTTCTTATTCATCACTCAAACAAATTTCATATTAAAATTAATAAAAATTTGACCATTACAATATTTAAATTTAAGAACCGAAAACTGCTAAAAATAGAACTATTTTACACCTTAAAATCAAAATTTTCCCGGGGGAGGACCCCCGGACCCAATGCTTTAATACGGGGGGGGGGGGGGGGGGGGGCGGCGGCGGCATGCTTCTTAACACCCCCCCATACACAAATCCTAGCTACGCCACTGACTGGAGAGTAATCAAAGACTCGCTCACGTTCTTTTAATCGTACCATTGATTCCCGGAGCCCCCGTATGGGTTTTAACAACCCCGCAGATAAACACTCTGCACGATTGCAGCACCATCCGCCACACAGACGAGGGAGGATGAACGAGAGACAACCAGCGCCGACGGCAAGAGCACCGCCAGCAATCTGCGAAGGCGACGCGAGAGTATGAAGCGCTCGCGAACACTCGAGGTCGTGTCTCGACGTCGGAATTGCACAAGGCGCCGAAAATTACAGTCGCGTCTCCGAGTCCTCCCTCCCTCCCCCCTCCTTGTCAACTCCCTGTCGCTCGACCGCCCGCTTCGCCCGTGCGCGGCGAATGGGGATGGGGACCAGAGACTTGCCATTTCGTCACAGCACACTTCAGTACATGCTTCAGCACCCTTCAGTGGGCGGCCGCGTTCCTTCTGGAGCAGCGGTTTCCCACAAAGGTGTTCCCGCGGAACTCTGGGGTTCCGTGAGTCAGGACGAATGTCGTATAATACAGTGGCGTAGCCAGGATTTGTGTATGGGGGTGTTAAGAAGCATGTCCGCCCCCCCCCCTCCCTGTATTAAAGCGGGTGGTCCGGGGGTCCTACCCCGGGAAAATTTGGATTTTAAGGTGTAAAATAGTGCTATTTTAGCAGTTTTAGGTACTTAAATTTAAATATTGTAATGGTCAAATTTTTATTAATTTTAATATGAAATTTGTTTGAGTGATGAATAAGAAATTAATTAAAGATTTGGTGCTGGGGGGGGGGGGGGGGGGTTGTACCCCTAACCCCCCTCCCCTGGCTACGCCCCTGCGGTATAAAGCAGGCACAATTATCGTCAAATAACTTTCTTTGAAGGAGTTGGGGTTCCGCCGTTCAGCCAAAAAGTCGATCATAGGATGCCCTGGCCGAAAACAAAAATTTAAAACCGTTGCTCTAAACCATCCTGCCGCGACCTAAAACTACATTTTTTTGACGTAACAACGTCTAATAAATCGATGAACGCCGGCTTCACGCACGAAAAAGTATCCCGTTACACACATTGTCCCGTTACGCTGTGTCCCGTTACGTTCATTGTACGCTTGCGCCGCATCTCTCTCTTTTCCACTCGATTGGAACAACCATCGATTTGACTTTTTCGAGGCACATTCAACTTGAAACACTCCCATTCGTTTCCTACTTTTCCGATCACCGTCCTATCCTTAACATAATAACACAGATTGGAAGAAGTTAAATAGCAAACATGTATAAAAGTTATAGTTAAAATAATCTCTTCGTCAAAGTAATAAACATATTTGAATTAATGAGTGCAAATAAAAGTTAATTTATCAATTAAATTGTAGATTTCATTTTACTCCTTTGTATCCATAAAAAATAGTGTAATTCAATAAAAATGATTCAATTTTATTCATAAATGTACGCAATCATTTCATTAAAGTTTTGTTATGACGTTGTCACGTTAAACTATCGTCCGTAAACCGACTTTACAGACAACCAATTTTTTTTGTAAATGGAACAGAAAGATTAATGTATAATTACAGATATTTGAAAATTTGTACTACAGTTACATGAACACTGGTTTCGTATTCTTAACCCGGGCGTTTATGGTTTGTGTTGTCCCACAACTTCCAATAGTTAATATTTTTTTGTAAATCCTTGCCTATTTACTGCATAAATTAATAAGAATAACAAAATAAAAGTCCAAATATTAAAAATTCTACTATATGTTCCATGTTTAAAAAGAAAGCTTGAATGAAACACAAATTAAAATATAAAATTATGTTCCTATTTTCGTAAGAAGTTTCGTAAGAAAATAGGCACATAATATTGTCTCGGAAAAACCTATTTCATATATGGAAGGGAAAACAATGTGTTGTACAAAGTTACAATATCTTTCTTGTAGTATTATTACAAACTGTTTCCTTGGAAACTGGTTTGTGTAAGAGTACAGAAAATTTTCAAGTCTAGGATAGACTTCACAGTCCCCTATATACTCGGGCAAATACCACCTGCTCATTGGCTACTGACTAGTGAGACCTGTCAATTAGGATTCGATATTTTATTTGGTTGAAGGTTTTTCATTGGCTCAGAGTTTTTCAGATAAACTGTGAGCAAGTCACAAAAGAAATATTAAGGTATATGTGCTTGAATTCTAACTTAACACATAACTACATTCGGTAGCTTTAACATAAAATAATTTAACTTTAATAACTTTTATTAGGTCTACTTATAATCATAGGTTTATCATAGCAGAAATTCAAGGACCCTTATGGAGTTTTAAAATTAATTTAGAATGCTGATAGGCTTAGGTACTTCGGTATTCACTCAGTGTAGAAAACCCTACAGTAAGGTTAAGTTTTCATTTATTGATATGCAGCCATAGGATAGAATGTTGTAGGACATATCAAATATAAAATATTAATAATATTAATACGGAGTCTATATTAAAAAAATGGAAAACTCTCGAATAAAAAATTACAAGTAGGTATATAACATCGACGTTGTCAAGTTTTTCATAGTCGTACAATGAACGCAATGAATAAGGTTAAGATACATAAGTTATATTTTTACGTCAAAAACTAGTTTTTTTCAAATGTAAAAAACCTTAATATCAATACCTCACGTAACACGTCAGTACGAAAGATGTCATGACCTATCATGTGAAGTAGCCTTCGAGGGGTGACGTGTAATATTGCTAAAGTAGTGATCGTTTAACGTATCACAAGAAACAAATTGCGTAACGGCGAAAGGCTTTTTGTAAATCTACAATAATTATATATCCCTGCTACTGCAAAAAAAAATTGCACTTTGCAACCTCCACGCTTTGAGTTTTACGTCTGTGTAATTTCACTCCAAAGCAACAGCTCTCCCAGTCTCCTCCAAGGACGATGAAAGGGAGGGAACAAGAAACTTACAATTACATGCTTACGAAAGCTAATCGACTTCTGGACCAACCTTGGTTCACGCGATGTTTCACTTTCTCACATTACTCTACTGTTGTACAAAAAAAATTGGTGAATTAACTAAGAAAAGCTAGGTGATTTGCTATAGATAGGGGCATGCATATTTCGCGAAAAGATTTCGAGACTAGGTGAAAGTCAAAACACTGTAGCATTATTTGTGTTTCGTGATTGGGAGAGTTTATCCCAGGTTACACATCGATTGTTAAAACACCAATCACAATGATTCAGTGCGGAAGCAAACGCGTCCTGAGTGGCTCGGTAAGATAAGGCATCGACTTCTCTTGCAGACGGCCGCCAATCACAAGGAAGAAAAATGTTGGCGCGGGTATATCTTGTTGCAGTCTAATAGGTGTCCAGATCTTTTCGCGAAAAATGCCTGCCCCTAGCTATAGGCATGATTTTAACAAACAATAATTTTGGTGTGTCCTGTATGTTAGCGTGCGGACAATAGTACGATCCAAGGACGAGAATGAAATAAATAATACAACTCGTGTCGATATAACTGTAGCCTCATAGACCAGCTTCTTGTAAATCCATCACGAATCTTACCAGTTACTTTTTTTTCTTTTCAGATTTAACACCAGTGAGGAAAAATAAATATTTTCGATATGATGACAGGCTTTGAAATGTTCGTAAAACGCAGCATGTGTGTGCCTCACTGATGTACCTACAATCCTGGTCGTCATCTGATTGAAATATGCTCCGGTGATTGTGGGTGACACCTGTGACTGAGTAAAATAAGGTTTAATGTTCGGATTTTGCTTCAAGGTTGCCGCCAGACGGCGTTCATAATGTATTTTTTTTTGTAAATGGAACAGAAATAAATAAATCTTGCACTTGTTTTAAAATTGGTTGAAAATATTTGTGGCAGATTGATTGCAAGGGAGGTTATCGTGTTAGAATTTCAGGAAGAGCCAGTAAAATGATTATAATGACGAGGATTGAGGAGTTGGAAGGGGGGGGGGGGATCAACACGGCGTGTGAGACCGGGCCAAAAGCCATTGAAGATTTAGTTCCTGAAATCGAGCGAGGTGCCGCCACGGTAGAGCGTCGGTCCGTCGCGGGAAGCCTACGATTCACGCCGAGTATTCGACATGCCCGAAGATTACCAAATACCTGCCTTCGGGTGACTTCGGAATTCTTTTGTTTATGTGAAAAAAACGCATTTGTTAATTTGCCATGTGTTCGTGAATGCCTAATTAATTAAAATGGTCGATTAGGTCAGGTCTGTTCTTACATTATAAATAATTTGCTACTTTTGTTCAAACTATGCCTAAAAAAAAAATAATTCCGAAGACACCCGAAGGCAAGTATTCGGTAATGTTCGGGCATGTCGAATACTCGGCGTGAATCGTAGGCTTCCCGGTCCGTCGCTCGGTATGTCACTCGTTGGGTTGGGGCGACTGAAATGCTGCCCCTTGGAAGGGCAGCCCTTCAGGATTTTTCAGACAGTAGTGTTTTTGAAAGGTTGTCTGAATTGTTGCCCCTTGGATGGGCAGCCCTTCAGGATTTTTCTGACAGTGGTTAGTTTGTAAAGTGAACTAACCTAACCTAACCTAAACTAACCACTGTCAGGAAAATCCTGAAGGGCTGCCCATCCAAGGAGCAACAATATAGACAACCTTTCAAAAACACTACTGTCAGATAAATCCTGATGGGCTGCCCTTCCAAGGGGCAAGTTTTAAGGATTATTTAAACACTTAAAGAAACATGTTTTCAGAAATTGGATGGGCGGCCCTTCCAGTCGCTGTACAAACAAACCATTGCCAGAATAATCCTGAAGGGCTGCCCTTCCAAGGGGCAACAATTCAGCTCCCCCGTTGGGTTCGTCCTGTTTATAGTTCACCCTCAGCGTCGCGGAGTCACCCCACGCAAACGCCTAGCTGGATCCTGTTACGTTCCGTTAAAGGTCATCCATTTAATTTTACGCTTTATCACGGTTACACTTGTAGACTTTTTCAGTAGCCGAACTTCAACAAAATGGAAAGAAAAAAATTAGTGCATACTTTTTGCATGATCAGCTGACTAAGTTGAATTTTTTTAAACATTTTTTGGTGCAATTTGGATAGTATAACCAAATGGAATATAAATAATGAAGTTTTTTGGGTTTAAAGGCAACGTTGGTGGCTACTGCGTGGAGTGGTTCAAATTTCTTTCAGAATTAAAAAAATATTTGATTTAAATTACCTTATAAAATCATTAAAAGGCTAGTTTAGATTAAATAATTGTTTTCCGAAAAATAAAATCAACCATATCAAATAGGAGCAAGTAAAATAGACTTAAAACCCAATTAAGTTACAGTTTTATATTCCATTTCATTATCCTTATCCATATTGCACAAAAATATTAAAAATGCAACTTGGCCAGCTAATTATATAAAATGATGCTAAAATTATGCAAAAACTGCTCTATACATATTTATATATAATTATATATATAAACTTTGTCATTTAGTGAAATTTCAACCACACAAAATGTCTGCAAGTTCAATAGTGTGAACGTAAATATAAAATAATGACCTGAAACGTGACATACTCATTTAAAGAGGAATTATTTCCTTAATATGTGTTGAGTTCTATCTCGTACGAGCAGCTGCGATGATTAGGACTTCATTGATAAATTTCAGCATAAGGCGATCACAATATTGCGTTTCTGTCTTTGCGGCTTTTTTTTATTTTTTTTTTTTTACATATACTACCAACCGATTTAATTGGAATACACAAAGCAGGTCTTTCAAGAACTATTCACGTAAATTAATCAAAATCAAACATACAAAAACTATTTTTCAAGAAGAAATTATCGGTTGGTACCAGACAATCGCTCTGGTTCAAAAGCATAGTTTGGCGCCGGAAAAAATAGTTTAAAGCTATGAAAAGTGTAGTGATAGTGAAATTTATGTATATATATACACATATTATACTAAAAACATGCAAAAACCAAATTTTAGTGCATAAAAACGTGTAAAGTTAACGTCGTACAGCAATGAAAACGACGGATTCGAACGCTCGTACCTTTAAATCGGCATGAATTTGTAAAGATTTCAGCGCAATTTAATTACAAAAAAAAAAAAATTGAAGGCCACCCGCGAACCATTACCGAATAAGCCTTTAGAATATCCACCGCAGAGACCATAGTGTCTGTGTCACGTGACTTGTCTAACAACTAACAGTTCTCAACAGGTGTGGATTCGGCCACAAAACACACCGAAACAAGGACAGCGCTTATGGCAAAAATCGTGGATTGGAAAGAGAATAAATGCACTTTTAAAGACACGTTGAAACGGAATATAGTGGTATGCATTTCAGCCTCTTACGAAATAACGAAAGTTTCCGGTCTAAATCCCGATACCATAACACTATTAATGACGTCATTACCACCCCTAAATTATCACGGGACAAGAGCCGGTATACGAGGGTTTTGGGCGGGGAACATTCACATATTTAATTTGCACGAAAAACGTGTCTCAATAAAACTTTCGGGAATCGTATTATATACTACAGTCCTATCCTAGTATAGAACGCGATACCGAAAATATATTGTCATATAATGTAATTTACTCGAGAAACGTATTTTGTGCTAAACAAGCATAATATGCATATTGTGAATCTTCCCCGTACAAAACGCCCTATCCCAGCGCTTGTACCGAATGAACGTAAAAGTTGTAACTAATTCATCACCGTCTTGTTGACGACTTCATGGATATCTCTACTCGTAATATCGTGAACGCAAAGTTGCACACTTATTAAACGTATTTCACGTAGCTGACATAACCTCACCAACTAAAATATTCTGATCTAATTGACACTTTTTTTTACAATCAGAATTCCAACAAAGTTACACTTTTGTTAGATTTGATATGACAATTTGTAACTGGTTGCAATGCATATTATTTACTAGTCACGATTAATAAGTAATTCTGCATTGAAACTACGACAATGTCTACAATGTTTCTATTAAGTAGGACAGTGACATTTCTTAAAATAGATCTCATTTGACAAACAAAAAAATTGATAATTGATAATATTTATTGTCATTTGACACAGGGTGCAATAGAAACACTGTCGGGATTAGAAATTCGTTACTTCACAGCTGGCGTGTAAATTCAATAGACTGAGATATCAGCATCGGTATACGAAGAGTGCGCAAAACGTAACTGCAAACTGTTTCGAAAACAAATACGCTGAATCACAACTGAATCACAAATAACAATCGCCAAATTGACACAATCTAGACGGCCTTTTTGTGCTTGGTTGGTTATCAGACAGAGCCCGGATGTAATGGAATCCATCGCCAGTAATTGTAATATCACCAGACATGCGATTATTTCGCAATGATTGCAGCGGACAGTGACACAGTCGAGATAGAGAAAAAACAAGAATGAAAACGAGATTTGAACTTTAATTACATCTTTCACGCAGAAAGATTTTTTATTTTGCTACACCTACGCCTAAATAGTGCTGCCATTTAAATTTATATAATCTGCTCATCACTGTTATTATTTACCAATTGGTTACGTATGTCACAAACAAAATTATCCATTACGTGGCTTATTATAAGATTTCTATTACCTAGTACTGGTAGGCCTCTAAGTAACAAGCCAATAAATAACTTTACTAAGCACTGCATAGCATTAACATCCACACGACCGTCTGTGAATATTTAACGGTTATACATACTAACCGAGGTTTTCCGATTACGTAAGTTTTGATTTGAATCATATACATTATTGACACCTACATGTGTTGCTCAAGGTCTTAACGCAAATTGGTATTTAAAAACGTGAGAAGCAAATCAATGTTCTTTGATTTCATTTTGAACGTTAAATTGGACAGCATTTCGTTAAATATTTTAGATGAAAACAGATGCATAAATAATTGCTAGCCCGGGAAATAAACTTATGTCAGCGGCCTTGTTTCATAGTGCAAAACAAAAACATAGATTGTAATGGTTTTGAGATGTTTTCAATCGCAAAGTAACCAAGAAAATTCAAATATCGAACATGTGACCTTTGCTTCCTTCTATCGGAGGGTTTTACGTTATTTTCACCAAAATCATCTTCACGATTACAATTTACTACCTGTTTAACGTGACGCTACTTCAGACCTTGGTGATTTGGAAGGTTAATCACTGACAAACAACATTCGTTTGAAATTTTTGAACTTGAAATGAAGAACAAGCTTTCAAACGCGAATTTGATTTCAGAAAACCAGTAACAACACACTGCATTATAAGATGAGTTAACATGCATGTGGAAGTAAGCATGTTTTCTACAGTCGAATTTAAAAAGTTTTTATTTTATTTTAAGATTTTGTTAATAATAGAACATCATTCTCGTGAGTAGAAGTACTAAGTAAGATAATTAATAAACAGTAAAAATGACGAAGATATCCGTAATGTTACGAGGATTTCTAGATAATTTGTGAACATTTTTTTTTGGTTAAGTTTAAGGAAAAAAAATTCCCATAGTGATTTTTTGTTTTAAATTTTGAAGACCGTTGTGATTGGTTGGCAAACATTCACCCTACCACTGTACTACTATCCCCCCTCTCTTCTCTTGAATTAAACTTACAATTTGTCATCACACAATGCATTCCCCTAACGTTCTCAATACCATCGAGTTATTTTGGACTTACCTAAATTTGCTGTGGAAAGCCCTTCATTAAAAAAAAAAATGGCCGAAATCACCGTCGTTGTGGTTATTCTGTCGCTTCAGGCTGCCACAGTTTTCATCTCCGCGTGTCCACACACTGCAGGCGGGGGAACTGTTCTGTTCGAATGATTTGAAAACAACGCACACGGAAAACGTCTCTGAGAACACCCGCGAAGTGAACACACTCGGGAGAACGGGTGTACTGTTGTCGAGGCGGCGAGGTTTTTCCCGCGCCGCGTGAGGACTCGCGCGGTGGCCGACGGGTAGACAGCGCGGTCGCAGGCCAGCCAACCCAGCCGCTCGGAACGACTGCCTCTCGCCGACTGAAAGGCAAGCCGCCCGCCCGCCGGTCCGCGCCCGACGCCTCCTCCACGGTTTACGGCGCGCGTAAGAGTGGCACATGTACCTCCTCCTCCTCCGGGCGGCAGGAGCTTTATTTCGGGAAGCCTACGATTCTCTCGTCCTTCTGGACATACCCGAATACTCACGTTGGCAAGCCTTCTTTCAACAAGACGAGAGAGCAAACGCCCGATCGTGCATCTTTGGTTTTTTTTTGTTCATTGTAAATAAATATACAACTCATGTTAGCTAATGGTCAATTAGGTTAGGTTAGCTACATTATAAATACTTTAAAACATTGTGGACGGTTGATTTGGTTAGAATAGCTACATTAAAGATACTGTGAAATAATGTAAAAGTTTCCCCCAAATAAATACACCTGTGTTGGTACGGGTAAAAAAAGCGAGCATGAACTTCGGGGAACTTCGGGTTTGGCTCTCTCGTCTGTGAAAATAAGGCTTGCCAACGTGAGTATTCTGGTATGTCCAGAAGGACGAATGAATCGTAGGCTTCCCGTTTATTTCTCCTTCCCGTTACCGGCTGGGAGTAACCCCCAAGATTCATTGACCTCCAATCAGAAGCCTGAATAATCCGCGTTCGCGCATCCTTGCATCGCTTTTTATTTTACTGCTGTCAACGTAGTAAAATATAGGTTACGTTAGGTCTGCTTCAATAATAAAGATAGGACATCATTATTAATTATTTTTCCAGAAGTGTTTAGTTTTCCTACATCTAGGTAGTCTAACTAAGGTGTAAGGTTGATTATGTTAGGTCAGTTATAAATAATACGTAAATTTGTTAAGTGTTGAAATTTTCGCAAAAATTATTTTCTTTGTTTTTTTTTCCTCCTGGAATAGTAGGTTTTCGCAAGTATAGGTGATCGTACCTGAACTAAAAGGTCGAGATAATGCATGGATTCTCGTAAAATGATCTTTATATTCCACTCGAGTTACCGGCGAAATTCGGATACTTATCGGGAGTTAATGAACTTTGGCTTACCCTCCTTTTTTTTTCCCCCACCAGACAGCGAAGAGTCTTTTTTTTATACCTCGCTGACTGCTGCCTCCATAGACAAGGAGATTGTACGTATGGATAGGCCCTTCCGTACTGATGTGTTCGGCGCTCCAAGCGGAAGCGCGCACTACTATTTCAGTCAGCTTGCCTCAAACAAATCACACGTACAAAGTAAAACACAATATTCATAATATCGCTGGCGCTCAGAAAATACAAAACATGTTGAAAACATACAAACATACAAACTTAAAAAAAAAAAAATGAAACAAAAAAATTACACAGTCACTTCTCGCAGCGATAGCTCCGGGAGCAATCAGCATAAATCCTAGTTTGTTTGTAGGTTTGATGGGTTTTTACGTCTCTCGACTATGCACGGAGAGCGAAGAGGCCAAAGCAGTGCTGATGCCCAGGTGTTGGGACCGAACTCAAGACTCTCGGCACAAAAACTCTCGTGTTTTCGTCGGTGTTTGATGTGAGCGGTTACCTCGCTTGTCTTCCGTTGTTACGTAAACCATCCGAGGTGGTGGAGGACATTGCCCGAGATAACGGATTAGTTTCTTGCACGACCAACCACTCGTCAACTCTTCCATGAACCTCCTAGTGGCCCTAAATGCCACAGTCATAAGAGCAGGTCGTACCTATTAACAGTTTATTACGAACAAGGGAACGGATGGCTGTTTTAATTCAATTTTTTTCTAGAAGCTTGCTGCGACGTACACGAAATGGTGATTGGGGCGATGTTGAAAGTGATGAAATATTTTTGCTTTGAAAATTATCTCCGGTAGCTACTTACTGTTTTTTGAGACATTCGACGTGATTTAATGGGTCTCAGGACAATTTACCATTTGAGACCTGTTGTCTGTGCTTCAGTGGACCAACTAAATCACTTGTTACACACAACTTAAACTTGTAACCTGTCAGGTTTTACAGTTGTTAATAACAAGACTTGTACGTTTGGGAAATGGGCCCCGGGTGAATTCAAGCTGGCGACGGCTGGGATACAATCCAGCCTTTGGGCTGATCATCCTCAGTAGCATAATACGCAGAATTTCATTTGGGGGAGGAGAAGATTGCTTTCAAATTCTTTCCATTTTGTTGGTGTGAATGGTACTTTTTTTTATAAAGGATTTCGACGAGTTAGGGAGTATATCCCCCATAATCCTGCGTACGCCTTTGATCATCCCACCATCATTAGTATGAAGGTACTTTAAGATAACTTAAGCCATTTGCTGCTTCCAGGCCGCGTGGTAGATAAGGACGAGGCCGGTGCGTTTTCTCGAAGTGCAACAGTTTCCTTTTGCCACTCATTCCATCGATAGCATCTCGTCACTTCTAATCGTCCCTGATAACCACTAGGTTAAAACTCTGCGTTCAAACAATATTCAATCATGACTCTTTGACATTTTCCCGAGGGTTTTCTAATTTTTTAAGTACGGGAACCACTGAGGATCTAGAATGGGTGTTGCAGGAGGGGATGGGTTGGGGGAGGAAGCGGCATAGCGGCATGCCGGCATTCCGCCCCCTTCCCAAAAAACTTAAATTTTCATATTTTCTTCTAATTTATAATCACCACAGTTTTCCAAACCTAATAAAGTATTATTTTTATTGCAATGCTATAGATATGACATTTATTGAACCACAAATGAAATGTACTAAAATGTATTGATTCTCAATGTTCTAAAATTATATTAGAAAATTTAATGTTGCCCTCCCTAATCCATTCATTCTGGATCCGCCCTTGACGGGAAACAAGACAAGGCATAAAATGGCAAACAACATCGAAATAAAGCCCAGAGAGATAGATATATAGATACAGAGAGAGAGAGAGAACATAGTATGTTGGCTGCACTGGTCTGGGAAGATGTATTTTCGGACGGACGGGCGAAGCAGCGTTGCTAATCGCTCGACCGCATGCGCGGAGCTGACGGAAGAAAGTGTGACGGACGGAGGAATGTCGGACGGCGGCGGGCTGTTTGCATCCCCTCTTCAGAGCTCAACACGCTGCTATACGCAACTGCTTTACAACCGGCAGTTGCGCGAGTATTCTCCCGCAGCAATGACCGCCTCCCCTCCGAGTGGCTGTCCTCTGCTAGCGAACCCGGCTACACTGTTAAAAACATTTCATCTTAAGGGGCCCGCCTCGTCTTGGGTGTATGTGTGTTAGTGAGACGGGATGATAAGCGCGACGCTCAATGGTATTTCTAGCGCGGTATCGCCTCTAAGCGCAAGACTCTGAATTGACGAGTAGTCTTCTCGTCGTCACAGTATAACTGTGAAATTTTAGCGGTGACCGTAACATCATAATGAAGATAAAGGTGTAATGCAAGTCCCTTAAGTGCCTTTAATAATCTGTACTGGTTGTTTTACGCCTAAAAACTACTCTGAAAACATGCGTTTTAGCCATTTTAACTCTTCTAGAAATACAGTTTAAAAACATGATCCAAAATTAAAAGTACGAACTCTTAAATGCTTTTCGTAAACGTACCCCACTCGGATATCTTGAGTAGTTTTGAAATCACGTTGTTTTTCCTGAAGCTCTGCGCACAGTCTGTGAGACCAGGTAAGCGGAGCCCTTAAATAGTTTCGAAAATTTACGGCTGTCTTCGTAAGTATACGTGTTTTGAGCTCGATTACCTCGAACACGAATCAATACTAGCCAAATAATCTTATTATACTAACAAAACATTAAAAAAAAACTTTTAGAAGTCTACAACAAACTGTTTTTTTTTCTTCCACGTCTATGTTTACCTTGTTTTCAACGTAAAACATAACTAAGAAGTTGGAATACAGCGTAGTTTCTACGAAGATACAGTTAGCAGAAATTACGAAGAACTATTAGTTTATTTCTTGTGCATTCTTGGTTCAAAAGTCCGTAAATTTACTGCAAAATCTAACAGTGTATTGCGTCGTTAGCCATGGGCGTAGCGAGGATTTGTGGAAGACGGTGGCTTAATAAAGCTTTAAGGATAAATTTTTGACAGGACAGTTCTTTGCCCCATTGGAAGAGTGGGGGGTCGAAGTGGTATAGAAAACCATAGACCTGCATGGGGGAGGTTTTTTCCCGGATAATCTCCCTTGAAAATAAAAAATAAAAAAAAAAAATTTTTTTTTTGCTATCTTGGGACTCATAAGTGCTTCTTTTAAAATTATAAATTCATAAATAAAAAATTCCAAATATTAAAGGTACATACTTAAAATACTACTGTTTATGATTATTTCCTAATACGTGATCAAAGAGAAGACTGCTGTCTCTCTCTCTCTCTCTCTCACACACATATGAAAACGTTAAATACTACTATTCTAGTCACATGTGAAAAATGTTTTCAGGTAAAAGTTAGTGTAAAATTAATTTTAATATTATCTTTAATATAAATATGGCGACTTAAATTTGTGTTATGCTTTAACGGCGTTTTCATTGAGAGATATTCCTGATCCTGATGTCGCCACCCAACTGTTTACTTGATACTAACTGCAAGATAATCCTGTGGTTCTTCGGAGATCCTTAGGAATATAGCATATCCGAGGCTGTTTTCAAACAGATGGGCATGTTTGTCAGTGCGTTACGGCCAGGGCGAAGACTGTTTTCCACCCTAATCAGTTTTACATTTCAAACGAATTTTTTACTATTATTTTTTTTCTCTCTAAATTCGGGTACATTTGCGCGCCCGAGCGGATCTTCTCGGGTACCGGGTACAGACAAGAGTAATTTGGGCACGTGTACCCGAATCCAGGTACGTCTGGCAACGCTGCTCCGATTGCGTCATGCACACGCTGCACTTGGCGTGATCTCGTAGTGTGGCTTCTTTCCTCCACACGTCGGTACCAAGGCCGGTCGCGCGGTTGGTACGGATGCAAACTTACAAGCGGTGTTAGTGTCGAAGGTCTTCGTTGCACGTGGTTTCAGAAGGCGACCCCCTCCACACAGAATAAATTCTTCTGTACTTTTGCAAAAGTTTCCTTTCGAAACCAGTTGCCAAGAAATATTTCTACTACAAGTAAGATATTGTAACTTTGTACAACACATGGTTATGGTTAATTTTGTATAGAAGAAATAAGTTTTTCCATATAATACTGAGTAATTGTTACGAACATTGGCGCATAAGTTTTATATTTTAACTAGCTGCCCGAACCGGCTTCGCACGGCTATACTAATGGAAAAAATTAAGCCACATCTCCCATTTACAGTAATGGTAAATAAAACAAATCAGTGAAAATTTATTACAATGCTGTATAATGTACCGGAGAGAAAATGAATAGCACCGATGGTTTCCCGACTCGTGCACGCAACGTACAACTGATGTACCCGTACTTCGCTACGGCAGTCTGCAGGCAGATCACTCTTGCGCCGCTCATTATACATGCCCCTCCTTGTGGGTACGCCACTGCCGCGCGATGCCCGTTGCCATGGAGACGCAGAAAACATGAACAATGAAAAATCCTGTTCTCATGCAGACAAAGTACCCACTGTTGCCTGGTTTTAACCACCCATGGATCTAATTTTCGGAAAATGTCATCCTGCGTAACATAAGGTACATTACTGTGAAGTTTCAAGTCTGTAAAATATATATACTTGAAAAAAAGGGCAATTATTTGATATTTAAAGTACCCGCCAAAATTTCAACGGTGATGAGGACTGCACTAACAATGAAATAGTCGTTGCCATAGAGACGAATGAAGCATCAACAAAACAACAGCCGTTGCCATGGTGATTTCCTAACAAAAACTGGAAATTTTGATATATTACGCCCCCGAAACTCCCTTTGGGATGGGATTTCCGCAGAATCCGTTCTTAGTGAGCGTCTACATCACAAAATGAGTAACTATGCTAAATTTCAAGTCAATCGGGTGTATAGTTTTAGAGATCTCGTTATGAGTGAGTCAGTGAGTGGTATATTATCCCCTTGGGGGTAGAATTAATCAAAATCCTTTCTTAGCAGATGCCTACGCCATAACATCTACCTGCATGCCAAATTTCATCCCGATCCGTCCAGTGGTTTGGGCTGTGCGTTGATAGATCACTATGTCAGTCAGTCACCTTTGAGTTATATATATATATATTTATATATTTATATATGTATGTATGTATGTATGTATGTATGTATGTATGTATGTATGTGTGTATATATATATATATATATATATATATATATATATATATATATAGATATATAGATGTTTCATTCAAGCAAAATATTTTTAAAACATAGAACAGATAATCTTATATTAAACAATTTGACATTATTTTGTTTATTTTGTTATGTTACTTATTACATGTGCTCTTATTACTGCAAAGTAATTAGGGAACGGTTTTCAAATAACTTTAACTATTGGAGGTACTGGAACAAAACAAGCATAAATGCCCTGGTAAGAATCCGAACCAAGTGTTACTAATTTTACATGAAAATCTATTCCATTTACGAAAAAAAAATAGTTAACAGTTTACTTACCTATATGAAAGACGTCCCAAGTAAAAAATAAAAATGTAACTTCCCTAAAGCCAAGGTATTTCTGATAATTAATTTTTATTCATCACAACATATATATATTTTTAATTCTTGGTACAGAAGCATACTTTCTTCCAAGCGCAATAAATAAAAAAAATGGGAAAATATCACACCCTCATATATTAATTAAATCGCTGCTAACGTCTACGTGGATTCGAAGAGATGAAACACTCCACATATACGTTCAGCAACCAACCGTCTTTACCAGCGAATAACAACGTCCAGTGTCTGTACTTATAAAGTAAATCTTTAATTAAATTCATTTTGTTTGAATGCTGTGTTTTTTTTAAATGTATTAATGTTGAATACAGATTTTTGTTAACATTGTAATTTAAATTGAAATTCCTAACTTAGCTCGGTCATCAAGACATACAATATTTATAGTTTACAAACTACGGAATTTTTTTTTGTCGCAGGATTTCCTTATTCATTTAAAGGAGACCTTATAATTTTTTTATCCTTCGAAAAACTGCTCCTCTTTCGTGAACCTTACTACGGCCACTCCTCGCGATGCATCCTGGTTTTTAAATCTAAGGCCTTACCCACAGAACTTCTCTTCCACTTCGCGTTTCCTTCGGCGGTCCCCTTTGTTTCTTTTTTTTCCCCTCCTCCTCCTTCCCACTCCTCTTCCGGTCATTATCGTGTCTGTTGCCTCATACCCACCCCCACCCTACCCCACCCACGGCAGAGTTCACACGTGTCTTCGCCCCGGACACGCCCCCCTCCCCCCTCCACCACGGGTCACTTCCTGTTTTCGCGATAATTTACCTCCAACCTTCCCTCCTTCCCCCCACCCTATCCCCTTTGCAACCCAAAAGTACATTCCTGCAGGCGTGGGAACAGAAGCGATAAGCACATCGTATCCTCCCAGGTACTTCCTTCCAAGATTAACACAAACAAAACATCGCAATTTTTACCTTCGTTAGAAGGAAAACTTGGGGAAACTTTTTTTTTTTAAAATTGCTTTGTAAGAGTTTAAACGCTTAAGGCTCGGCCACACACACACCATGTTAAGTTTTATTTCCGTCACTAATTTTTTTGAAGGACTAGGCCTATATGTAAAATATTAACTTGTTACCTCCCTTGCATTTCTTGTTCTGCTAAAGATATTTTCAACAGTATTAACTTAGTGTAATATCATGGGTGTATAAAGGCGCACACGTCTTCGTAATTATCATCACTTGCGCGTCTTCTTACATCCATTATATTTATATTACAATAAGTGTATATATATTTATATATATATAGACACACACATAGACACACATATATACCTATGGTAGAACAACGAACGCGAGGGAGATATCGATTAAAATTTTAGTTTTATCCGTTTAAAAAATAATGACAAAAAACGAAAGAAAACAGCAACATGGCATGTGAGACTGAAAGTAAATGAATTATTATTATTTTTTAAGTACATATAGTTAAACAAGCGTGTATATGTACTATTACTAAAAATTGCACACATTCGTAATCAAGTGATCCCGTGCTCTTAGCATCGTATTTCAGTAATTACACCTATGGCTCTGAAACTGACATGTAACCGTGGTAAATTAATGGCGTAGCCGTAGGAGAAAAAAAACTTTACCAATTTTTAATTAAACTAAAAAAAGAAGCAAACTAATGATTTTCTGATTGAATACTAAACACAATCTATTTTATTCTTTTTGAAAAAATATTAAACGAGATTCGAATCCGGATGTCAGGAATGTGAGCCTAGTGTGAACCTGCCGTAACAGTCTGCTCCACCTCTGCCCGCCTAGCCAGGGGTGTACTTGTTTCAGCGAGGCGGGACGATAAGTGCGAAGCTCGCTGGTGCTTCTCATACGGTATCGACTCTAAGCGCAAGGCTGTAGCCTCGTGCATAGGAGCAACTGTGAGAATTAAGTCCTGAACGTAACATTATATTGCGGAGAAGTGAAGATAAAGGGTGTTGAAGGTCCCTTTCGCGCTTTCAAGGATCTGTACCGGGTGTTTGATGCCTGAAAATCGTTCTGAAAACACCCGTTTCAGCCATTATCACTCTTCTAAGACGGATCTCACGCAGCAGAGTTTATACTGTACGCAGAGACGGACCCGTACGGATTAGCGGCAATGTTGAGCTCTTCCGTTTACGTTCCTCCGACCGACAAATAGAACTGCCCGTGCTATGGTCTTGAAGCACAATACATATATTTATTTAAATTAATATTTCGTAGCCTTGAAATGTAATTTCATATGTTGCAATTAACAATAAACACAATCATCGGAACAAAATTATGTGTGTTAGGTGGCTATGCATCCGAACAGCAACATGACACAGTGTTTAATCTTTTATGTTGATATGTCTTAGCTGAAAGGAATCATCGGAACTATAAATCATGCACCTACTATTAGAAAGTTAACAGTTCTGTGGAAGGCAGGCACTGGTGGCTATTTCACAGCCCAGCGGCCCCATTCTGCCAACAGGTAACTTTCATCGTCGTCTAGAAGAATATTTTCGGCTTTATTAGTTATCATATTAGTGTAGTGAACATGGATGCTAAATAATAAAAGCTTTACGGCCAAACAAGCTGAAAATGAGATCATTCGTGAGAAAACTAATGTTTTGGATACTGATTCTCATTAATGCATCCGTGCTGTTGTCAGACAACAAATATCGCGGATAAACCAGACATCGCAAGATACGTCATAGCTGTCAAGGTTACGTCTGCAGGCTCATCAAGATAAACCAATGCGACCTGTACGGTTTTAACAGCTTTGAAATTAGAGCTGAGCAACTTGTTGATTGTAAGCGTCTGTTGAATGTTTAATTGAACAAAGCACAATTACTGCAAAACTTAACTTATATATATATTTTTTGCGATATAATATAATCGCTCATTAGACTGCAATACGTTATGTCCATGCTAGAGATTGTTTCCTTGTAATTGGCGGCCGTCTGTGAGAGAAGCCATTGCCCTGTTCTGCAGCGCCAAGTTCAGGACGCGTTTGCTTCCGCACTGGATGCATATGATTGGTGTGCAGACGTTAGATATGTGCCTGAAATAAAACTTAAGCCGACCACGAAACACAAGACAAGACAGTTTTAACATACAGCCGGTCTGGAAATCTTATCGCGGAAAATTTCCACGGCCCAACTTATCACCTATCGTAGAATAATTTCACTGAAATAATTGACGTTAACAACACGTCGTAAAAAAAAAAAGGACGTGAAAATTTATGTGTTGTTAATAATTTCCGACGGCAGCTGAAACGGTCTTCCTACCCGGTAGGAGTCGGCGTGTTCGGGTTGGCAATAGGGAAACGTACACCGGAAAACAAAAATTAAAATGAGAGCAATGTGTGGCTCTCCGAGGAAGGAGGAGAAGAAAAGAAATCAAAAAGAGTCGACGGGCGGAAACGGTCGATCAGTGAACTCGCCCGCCGCGGCCCGAGGAAGCCAAGGCTTTATTTACGACGGTGCTACCAGGAGATAGAAAGAGTTTGGTGGGAGGGGGGGAGCAAGAGGGAAGGCGGCGAGTTCAAGGTCAGGAGGCGCGCGCGCCGCCTGGAGCCACGCAGCGCTGGAGCCACCGACTGGAGACTTCAACGCTGGAGAAAGAGGCCAACTCTCACCGCCAACCGAATCGCTCCGCTCTCGCGACTTGAAGGGGGAAGGAAGGCGAACTGGTTAAATGATTTCCACGGGCAGGCAGCTCCGCTCGGGTCGGGTTCGACAGGTTTTCCCAACATTAGATTAAAGGGGGAAGGGAAAATAAACTGTATCCTCCTACCTTCCGCACGTCCACTTTCTTGCCATCTTTTCCCGGGGCAATAATCTTGGGGCGCGCTCCCACCTAGCCTAGGTCGCGGGCCCATTAAAGGGGGAGAGATGGGAACAGGAAAATCGCCAACTTGATCCCAACAGTTTTCCTTGGCGATTTTAACTTTTTGTCGCTGTGTTTTCAAAATTTGGCTTCGCGAAATCAACGTATGTATGTAATTTAACGAAATACTCGAAGTTAATAATGACTTAATTGTACAAAATGGTTAACCCCGTGAAGTATTGAATAATTTTTGGATTGACTACAACTACAATAACACTGTTAATGGTTATGTTTTTGTTAAATCTCTTAAGGTGTTATTATGGCATAAAGATTGAGAAACCAATATGGCATCTTTCAGTTCATATCTCTGCCCATATGATGTGTGTGTGTAAGTTTGTCCTATACATTTTATGTGCCACGTTATTTAGCTTAATATTTATAAATCATAGATTATAGTTTTTAAAGTAATACTGTCTAGTTTACACAAGTTTTTGTTTGTAAATTATAGTTTTTTTCCTGTTTATCTGTAAAGTTATACTTATTTAGGCACGTAACGAAAAAAAGTGAATTTTTACTATGCGCGCGCAACATGCTACGAAATTATCACAGGATGAAAAAAAGACTATATACATTAAAAACAAAAATTATAATTATATGTGGTTTTAAATTTGATATATTAGCGATTGATATTGAAAACTAGCCCATATCGTTAAAAACATTTATTTATTGATTGTGAATATTAGGGATATAAGTTGTTTATAAACTGTTTCAAATGCATTTATATAAGTGAAGTTATGTTCCCGTATGTATACTTTATTTACATTTTAATTAATAAATTATTACATTATTATTTAATAAATGATTAAAATTCTTATATTAAAATATATATTCCGCATATTTATTGTGTTTATTATTAATTCTCATCTCTATTATAATTAATTGAATAATTACTTTTTACACGCATGTTTATGTTAATATTGAATACAACGTATTTATTTTAATTATTTGATTTTATTGAATTTGTACCTAACCAACCGTATTTATAATATCACTCCTGTCCTTTAATTATTTTATTTATATTAATTATTTGTATCCAAAATTAAAGTTCGTTTTTATTACGCCAAGTAATTATAACCCATTACACACGTACATAAGCACACACACACATTTTTTAAAGTTTATATTTAATTTATGTAATATTCTTCTTTCAGAAATCAGACCACAATTTTAGATAATATTTGGAGAAAAAATTTGAAGATACAATTTTTTTTTTCCGTTTGAGTGTGAGCTATTTTCATGGTTTTGTAATATTTTAAGTGATCACATTTTTCTATTTAATGTTTATTTTTATTTGCAAAAGAATTTTTAAAAATATATATTTTAAGTGTACGACAAGGCGGTGTCCATGCCCTAACTTTAGCATTATGTAAAATAAGTAGAATGAATAAATAAATAAATAAATAAATTGCCAAGCAAGTAAATTATTGACATAGTTGGGTGCTCATGCTGCTTAAGTACATCGGAGAATTTTCACCCTCAAGTTTTATTGTGTCTTCTGGAGTTTCATTCACAAATGTTTAGAAGAAGACATAGATAGGTAAAATGTTTGCATCCCCAAAGTCAATACTCACCAAATTAATCCTTGTAAACAGTAATGAATTTCAGCTGTCAAGGAAAGTAGCAATCCAAGTGCATTGTAAGTCCTATCTCGTAACCTGAGAATTTTTCTGTTTTTGGTTCTTCGATTCGGAACTCAAATATTATTCTCCCGGGAGAGTTTGAAGTTTTCCAGGTAACCTGGCTAATATAATCAGGAAATGCCACATGTTTTGAAACAGGCACCGAAATAATATTGGACCACCAATTCAGTCCAGCCTGCGTTTTCCTGTACTTGCACACTGTTAAAAATTGTATCCTTAAAGTTATGAAGAAATTTTGCTACGAATTCTCCAGGGATTTCCGTAAGTTTAGGGATATCTCGTATATTAACGGGTACCAAGATGAATAATTGTTTTGTGAGTGCGTGGTTTATTTATTAACATAAACTCACTAGGATATTTTCAAAGTATCAACAAAACGTTCAAATCTTAAAAGTCTACAGTAAAACCCCTTTTTTTCCCTCTTCAATTTGCGGGTTTACATTGTTTACAAACTTACACAGGATTCCGAATTCGGGCTCTGGTGTAGTTTTTACGAAGATAACGTAATCTGAAACCACGTAAAACCATTCGTTTATTCAATCTGCGTTTTCCGTTGAAACATCTGTAAACATACTGTAATTGCTACCAGTGTACCTACCATGTATATTTATAGTGAAAATGGCACTAATTGAACTTAAGTTCTAAGGAATCATCTTGCAATAGTAGTATTAACATAACCTTACTTGTTAAGTGCACGCTTATTCCTTCCACATACCGGTTTATCTTGTTGACAGCGGAACATGGAACTAAGAAATGGGAATCCAGCGTATTTTCCACAAAGATCCAATTATCTGGAACTACGAAAAACATTTAGTTTATTTGCTGTGCACTCTTAGTTTAAAATACTATACATTTTCTGTCATTTATAACAACGAACGGCTATTCGTATTTTACTCATTAACATGTCTTAATGTTATGTGTGAGCTCTATTATGTAGCAATATTTCCAGGAATACCTGGTATGTATAAATTAGTAATATTATTTTCTACATGATAATTGTTACGAACGCGAGAAACCAGACCTCGTTGCCAGGTTCGGAGTTGGTTGGCGGTCCTGTACGGTCACGTGCGGTCCACTGACGTAAGGCATGCTACGCGCGCCTGGCCGGATTACAAGGGTCGTCGCTACCCCCCCTTCTTTTCCCACTCTCCACGCCCCGCGCAATGTCATGCCTCGGCGCCGTTATCTGTCGCTGAGAGGCCTTGGGAATTCCGCGGCACGCCACCCTTCTCGACTGTTCGGGCTTCGGATCGGCGCGGGATGACGCGACTCGTCACAGCTGTTCTTGTTGGTTCGACAAGGGCGCCCAGGTACTTAAAGCAGCGACATCGGTCTCCGCGACAGTTTCTGGCCACGGTGAGGACCGGTGAGTGCCGTGAGTGCGGCGAGAGCTCCGCGGAGTGCCGCGTGAGTGCCGAGTTACGAGCGGATTCCGAGCGAAGGGAAGTGCGATATCGGCGAAGAGGGCGAGAGACCCCTTCCCCCTTCCCCCTTCCCTAACGAGAGTGGCGTGACGCAGAGTTCGACTTGATCGTAAGAGTGCAGCGACTGAGTGGTGCGAGACTGTGTGGACTGGCGCGAGGTAACGGGCGAACCACTGTTGCCTAGCTCCAGTGAGGAGTGCTAACCGTGGAACTTGACAGACTTTGAGTGACTTGAGAATAAATATTTTTAAGTGCCAGTGATTTGTGATAGGACATTTTTAAGTACAATTATTTATTAATGTAAATATTAGTATTCAATAAAACTATAATACAACTTAATTGGGCTATCCCTTATGAACCCAGTTATCTCCACATTATAGGTCGTAACATTATTTTAAGGTTCCTGTCGAAGAAAATGACCTAATTGATACCAATTAAAACTTAGTTATGATATGAGAATTATCTATAAATGTTGATAATTTTAGAAATTTTTGTTAAGGAAACCAATTGAAAAATAGCGATAGTTAGGATTGTGACATTCTTAACCAATATAGCATATGTTCTATTATTAAAGTACTATTAACAAATACTATAAGTATAGCCCTCTAGAATTGTTTCAAGAAACGAGAAAACTTTAGTTTTTGTTACAGAATCCTCGTGCGAATGTGGCACTCACAAGGTTTATTTTATATATTTAGTTGATAAATTTTCCTCTTACTGTTTGTATTTTTTCGTTCTGTGTTTTGCGTGCTATATGTTTTTAAAAACGAATTTAACTTTATGCAGTATAACTGCAAAAGGGGAAAACTAGAATTTTATGTAAATAAAATACTATATGAATGTTTTTTCCCCCCGTTTCCTAGCTCAAAGCAGATTTTAAATTTTGTTTCCTCCGTCTACAGAGAGTTAGTTCTCTCTACAAAGTTTATACGGTGGTTCAATGCAAGTTGTCGCAAGCTTGGTGGTGGTGTACTTAAAGAACGAGTGAATAATATTACTTTCACCAACTGCGAGTGCATAAAAGCCATGCGCTCGACGCCACTACTTCGCCACGAAAATTAATGTCCACGGCATGTTCTCGGAGGAGAAACAGGCTGTAATTTTCACTGAACCACGACCTCGTAGACACATCTGTACAGTCGCTATACACACACACACACACACACACACACACACACACACCAAGTGTAAACACGTTATAACGTCACTCAATTTAACGACAAACTCCTTAAAACGTCGAAATTGCTTGACTTTGGTTGGTTTACCTTGTTTTCTATACAATACCAGACTCTATTTAGCGTCATGCTCACTCTATTTAACGACAATACGGCATTATAAATCATTAAGCTGTACTTTCTAAGTTGTCGAAATTGATAAGAACTGCAGCTGTGTACGTTCTTTTGTTTGCTGTTCTGTGGTTGTATTATCTAGAACGTGTTTACTTCGACTGAAGTACCGGAGATTCTAAGAAATGTTGTCTTTTCTTTTTGTATGATGGACTTGCACATGTTTACCTCGGTCACTAGACTTTTGTCAAGTCGTTACACGTTATCATTATCGCAGTCTTTTACATACTTTCGAACTGTAAACATGGCGAGTAGACGAAAATCTTCGTGTATTGACGAAAACGTTTTATTAACACGCTCAAGAGACGCGGGAAAAAAGATCAGTGATGTTGGAAGACGCTTTGGATTTAGCCGCTCTACCGTGTCTACAATATGGAAAAAACAAAGAAAATACATTTAAAATAAGAGGAATAATAAGAAAATACATTTAAAATATAGGAGCAGCAAAAAACATCAATCGAAGATAACAGACTATACGCAAAAGTGTTGTTATTTGTATGAATATTAATGTTCGTGTGTAAAATGTGTACTATATTAGTAAATACATATTATTATAGAATAGTAAAATTATATATTTTATTTCTCTCCATTTAACGACCACTCTCTATAACGCCGAAAAATGCTCAGTCCGTTAAGTGTCGTTATATAGTTCATACTGTGTGTGTATAATATATAGAAATCACACATACAAGGTTGTATTCCAATAAGGCAGAGCTTTTTCACTGCCTTACCCGAACGTCTCGGGAATACCAACCTTAATGTTTCTCTTTTGGGCGCTTGGAGAAGGGGGGAGGAAGCTAGCCGTCGGCGACAAGCAGTCCGACAGATCGTCAACAACACGCGAGCGAGGAAATACCGCAAAAATGACTCCGCCCCGGGGGGATTAACGGCTTTCTTGACGGCCTCCGCGCGGACACTCCAGCCCCATCCCCAGCGAGAGCTTGGGTGTGTTTGCGGTTAGTAAGTAGAACGCTTTTTTGAAATTTGAAAACGTTCCTACAGCCGGTAAGGGCAGGTCAAGACAATTACGTCATCACAGCTCAACGAAAAAACTTAACTAGTTAAAAAAAAACTGGTTTTAAGTCTCGGAGCGTAGGATATATTAGAGCAGCGGTTCCCAAAAAAGGTGTTCCGGAGAACATTGGTGTTTCGTGGCAGGGTCACAAGGGTTTCCGTGATTCAGGGCGAATGTCACATAAAGCAGGCGCAATTACTGTCAAATTACTTTCTTTGAAGGAGCTGGGGTTCCGCTAAAGGAAAAGTTGATCCTACGATTTCCTTCAAGGGCGCAAGAACTAAATTTTCAAAAGGGGGGGGGGGGGGGAATATACATTTTTATAAAGAATCATCGCTCCCCACTATTGAAGCGGGGGGTCCGGGGGTCCTCCCCCGGGAAAATTTGTATTTCAAGGTGGAAAATGGTGCTATTTAAGCAGTTTTATCATCTAAAAATTGATTACACAGCTAGTGGAAATAATATATCCGACTTGTACAGCACTTTCTTTGCCCCGTCTGCCCCCACTTATCGGTTTCGGAAGGGGGGGGGGGGGGGGCAAAATACCCTTGCCCCCCCCCCTGTTGTTGCGACCCTGGTTCCCTGTCTATAAACAAACTTTGGGAACCGCTGGATTAGAGAATCATGCACTGTGAGACTCTTTGAAAATTTTTTTTCGTGGACATGTTTGTGACGTTTCGTGAACCTCCTCTGTGCTCTGTATCAGCCATCAAATTCCTCGTAGAAAACACAAGACGGCAGCAGAAGCGCTTGACGGCATGTTTGCATTATAGCATACTTGTGTAATGTCGCACTCGCATGCATGATCATCTGCACACTGGGCTCGCTCGAATACTCGCCTACGTTCGTATTCAGTCACACACCAGTGCAAACGTCTGCACGTATTTTTGAAGTTTCGCTTCTAACGCGCCACGCATAGCCTACATTTTATTTTCCGAAACGGAGTGAGGCGCACGCGGTGTCAAAGTCTTCTGCCGCTGTCGTAGTGAGCTGGATCACTATCTGCTTCGCCGCGAATCCACCCGATGCAGGGCCATCCAACTTGAAAACACTTTCGGCTAGAGGCCGGTATTCACTAAAATAAGGGTTTGGTTGTTGGAATATGCTACGCTTGTACCCTAGCCGTATTCCTAGTGTACGACGTCGGACACGGTCAGTTCCTTATTTTTTTAGGGAAACGGATTTCGGTGTCCTATCCGTGGCCTTCCTGTTGCCCAAATCCCGCGCATGCGCGGAGCTCACTTCTTCGTTGATTTCGTCCAGAAGGCAGACCCGCGTCTTGCCCCCGTTAACTCGTGTGTATTCAATTTCGTGAACATCATATTGATGTGCCAAATGAAACGTTATGGCTATTATGGTGGTGAAACTTTCCTGGAATACATTTTGTACACTTTAACGGTTGTGACAAGAAATAATCGCGAGTACCTACTTGAGAAAATTAAGAACAACGCCATTTAATCCGTGCGACGATGTTGCTATCTCTATGATTTTTTTTTTCGCGTGACAACCGAGGGAAGCCTTCATTTCACAGACGAGAGAGCCACACCCGAAGTTCCCCGAAGTTCATGCTCGCTGCTTTTTTCCCCCGTTCTATCTCAGTATCTTCAATGTAGCTATCCTAACCAAATCAACCGTCCACAATGTTTTAAAGTATTTATAATGTAGCTAACCTAACCAAGGGCGCAACAACTAAATTTCCAAAAGGGGGGGGGGGGGGGGAAAATACCTTTTTATAAAGAATCATCAATCCCCCCTATTGAAGCGGGGGGGGGTCCCGGGAAAATTTGTATTTCAAGGTGGAAAATGGTGCTATTTAAGCAGTTTTATTATCTAAAAATTGATTACACAGCACTTTCTTTGCCCCCGTTTGCCCCCACTTAAAGGTTTCAGAGGGGGGGGGGGGGGCAAAATACCCTTGTCCCCCCTGTTGTTGCGCCCCTGAACCTAACCTAATTGACCATTAGTTATCATAAGTTACAATGAACAAAAAAAAAAAAAAAGACCCTAAGATGCACGTTCGGGCGTTTGGCTCTCTCGTCTGTGTAAAGAAGGCTTCCCGACAACCGATGGTTGCCAAAGGCACAGGAAGTGGCCCCAGCGCGTTCGGCTGGTCGGAAGCTACTCGTCACGTGACGTCGCTTGAGTGGTAGGATGGGATGGTGGGGGGAAAACCAGTTGATGCAAGCCTCGCGTGGCCAATCTCCAAACCTCTGGCTTCCTCTGCGGACGTCCGCCGCTTTCTAACGGGGTGGTCCGCGTGGGATGGTGACTAGGAAACGGATCAGCACCGCGCGCTGTTTGAAAAAAAATACTGAAACAACGTTCATCGATTTGCAGCTGAAATCAAAAAATGCAACGAGTCTGAATCATAGTTTACTTCATGCTGTATTTGTTTGATCCAATGATTTGAAAGTCTTCGTTCAGATGAAGAAGACTTTTCGAGAGCTTCCCGAGGACTCAAAATTGAAATCGTTCTAATTCACTGAATCACACGTAGTTTCCGCACCCGCCGCTGAAATTCGCTGCCGGAGCAGCTACGTCGACTATGGAATAATTACATTTGCAGACATAAATTGTTCAACCATTTAATTTAACTGCTCCCGTAAAAGCGAAAATAAAAAAATTTGAAAAAAAAAAAACCCCGGCTTTGGACCTGATTTTCGACAATGTATTTCATTAAAATACTACTCATATTGTTAAAATTAATTAAACAGTTAGTACTATGAAGTTTCCCTTTGGCTTTGTGAACTTTGGTTCGCACCATCCGCCACAGATGGCAGCATCTCGGTTGTTGCACATTTTCCGTTCCATTAACGAAATCACCCATACCAAATGCCGTACACCGATAACTAAGATGTTGCACACAAAATATATAGATAATATATATAATACATCTGAACGAACTAGGTTCATTTGGGCTTTTCAGACTAGGGGTCGATGAATTTATGGGTTTCTCGTCTGGAAAGTTCTTTGCACATTGTTCTGTGCTGTACGGAAATGCCACGGAAGGGCGACCAACGTAACTGGCTGCGACGTGAGAGTTCTCGGTACAGTCGCGTGCAGCGAGCTCAAGTTTCACACTTGCATGAGGCGTCGAAGGTGGTCCCGGCAGTGGCTCCTACGCTGTTAGGAATAATTGCTTTCAATCTAAGTGACCTTCACGCAAACACGTTTGGCAAATTTCAGTTTTATTTCAGTTTCTCTCCGCCTGATCATATATTGTATCAAACAGATAAACGAACAAACGAACAGATATACAATAAAAAAAGAGAGTTAATAATGTATTGTCATCCAGTTCAGAGCTATGTTTAACGTTTCAAGTCTCTTAGCTCATCGGAAAGTTTGTTTAAAATGAATTGCAAAAATTTTTACCGAACAGACAGACAAGTAAACGAGTTAATAAAACCGTGTTAAAATGAAATAATCAATAACCTGTGTGAGACCAAGTCTTTAAGTTTGAAAAATTATGACTTGGATTCACTTACTATATTATACATTTAATAAAAGTATTTTATTTTATATAAAAAATTTGAATTTATTTTACAGCCGACTTGTTCAAATATATTAATTGTGGAATACATCTGGCGCAAAGATTGGCAACTTAAAGTAATATTTAATACTTATATATAGTGAAAATGTCGGTAAGAATTGCCGTGACGGAAAATGAATGACCTGCTAATACAACAACACAATATCAAAGGGAAAGCCGAGATGCAGTTTTTAATTACTGGAAAAAAAAAAGTCAAGTTTCCTGCCGTAGGAAACGAGTAGCACTCACTAATGGCAGTAATTAATCTTCTTTAGTGAAACATAATGTAGTACACAATGAGAGTTATAAAACAGATACATGTTGGCTAAGTTGTGCCTTGACACGAAGTCGTTGAGTCAACAGGCTTATGCTAATAAGCAACAGTAGCCATAAAACTCTTTTTATCGGCAAGGTATTTATCATGTCGCTGCTACACTCTCCTCGAGCTAAAGTGGACACATTAGTTCCTGTGGCAGTCGTACTTACAACGAGAAATAACAAAACGAACGGCAGAAAATGTAGGAAAATAAGATTAGGCGATTATGATTCGCTACAGAGGACATCTCTGAAACTCGGCAAACTTAGTTTTTACAAAAGTGATGTTGAAAACATGTTATAAAAATGAGCGACGTGTTGGTGCTACAACATTGTTGATTAAGTGGTTGTCGAAGGTAATCCGTGTACGCAAAGAAGACTTATATAAACCTACTTGGCACTGCATAAAACAATGGAAATCCTTTATAGGTGATAATGCACTTCCTCGTAATTTATAGACAAACACGGGCTAAATTCGTATTGGCCAATCGTACAGTACCCGTTAAAAGTTTAGTACCATTAAGAAATTTGTACGAAACGTTCCTGTCTCAAAAACATTTGGTGAAATATTCTGTTAAGTTTTTTCACCATATTTTCCCATCAAAAATGGTTTTATAATTTTAATTATTAAATTGGATTATTGATTTACACGTTATTAAACTTAACAGGTTTTAGAAAAAAAAGTTTTATTGAGTTTTATTACATACTAGGTAATGTCCGGCTTGCGTTGGTACACGTATACAAAGAATATCGCTATCTCTCTATATATCTATGTTTTTCCATCTCTATCACTCTCTAGATATACATATATCTACGATCATCGTATATCCCTCCACCTATCTCTAATCTTCCTCTACCTATCTCATTATCTATACATCACTATATTTCTCTCTATCTATATATATTATATATACCTGTATCTCTATCACACTATCGCTATCAATCTCTCTTTTATATTTAATTTAATTCTGTCATGCGTGCGCACTCATACACGGAAAACACACTAACTGCTGCTAAACTATATGAAATACACACATTTGTTGAAACGTTTCGCGCGCCGCCTATTTTACAATGGTTGTATAACTCTCACAGGTATGCGCGTATGAACCCACCTAAGTTTCATTGCAACCTGGTGGTTTAGGAACGTATATAGACCAAACAAACAAACAAACACACACACACACACACACACACACACACACACATATATATTGATATTCTGCGCAGTTATTCTGGAGTAATAAATAATTTTATTAATTCATGTTTATTTATAGTATTGTCTTCTTTCTCTTTCTGCGGTTTTACCCCTTACGAATCGAGGTTTGATTTGCCAAAGCAGATTCACTTCTATCGCTTTTACTGAGTTACACGCGCTATTTTTTTTGGCACATTTAAGGGTAATTTATTTTGAAACGTTTATAAGTATAATGTTTTAATGATACGGCGGAAAAAATGCCACTTACATCGCTACGATAACCATCGCTTACTATCACGACAGTGAGACCACTTGGAGAGACCGAATCGGCGCTCGTTAACTTGATTCACGCCGGAGTGTGTCAGGATCGAACCCTTGCAGTGGGAAAAAAACCCTCATAATATGTCATAAGAAACCTTACTAACGGACAAAAAGATGAATGTGCATACACGCAGAAAACAAGACACAAACATGTTTTTCTTTTTTTTTTTTTTCAGCATCTTTTCTTGATCAATGCCGATCACAGTTGGAATATCATTTCTTAAATATTAAAGAGTAGTTGAGATAAACTACTACTTTGCGGAACACCTAATATCATGAAATTTATTTGTAAAATAATTAAAACATATATATGTTTTAATTATTTTATATATATTCCTGATTGAAAACTACGTGGTTTTTCAGAAATAATATTTTTAGGAATATAATTCACGTGCCTGCCTATAATTATTTTTTTTAGTCAAAAACGTCTGAAATACTACATAACAGAGGTATTGGTCAATAGGTTGTGACTCAAATTTAACTGTCAATAATACTTCGAGAAAATATATACTGATAAATGGTTGAACACACAAAATCGGTATACAACAAACAACTCACTGACTGATACACACTTATTAAAAATATTTTATGTACAAAAGCAAAATTGTTTTTAATGTTTTAAATGTTTGTTTGAGCTTTATTTATAACAGTTACTAGAAATTAAAACGCTACAAAACTAAAAAAAAAAAAATATTTTTGCAAAACCGTTCCCCCGGAGAAACCCCCGG
Source organism: Bacillus rossius redtenbacheri (assembly GCF_032445375.1). Classification (NCBI taxonomy): domain Eukaryota; kingdom Metazoa; phylum Arthropoda; class Insecta; order Phasmatodea; family Bacillidae; genus Bacillus; species Bacillus rossius. The sequence continues at coordinate 25,957,714 of NC_086339.1, forward strand.
AATGGCCACCGCTTGGGAAGCCCAAGAAAAGAAACGGGCTCCCCATTTGGAAGCCACCTGGAAGGTTTTTTTTTCTGTTCCACCCACCGTTTCTTTGGTAGCCTGACTTGTTACAAGGGATTGCATTCCTACCAGAGAAAATGCCACCATTTTGTCTGGGCAATCCGCCTTGGAGTAGCCGGGGCGCGAACCCGGGTCCTACAAGTCACAAGGTAGGCGCTCTACCCCAGAACCAGAGTGGTAGAGCGGATACGTGCTGTCTTCGTAACACTGACATGATGTTATTTCACGAGTTTACTGTAGTTTCGTGTGCCATCAACTCGTGCAGTAATATATAACCTCGGTAACGAACAAATTTATTTATTCTTATGTTCTGCGTTAAACATGAATTGTGTAATTTCATAACAGTGAAATATAATTTGTATAAGTAGTTTGGGAATTTTTTAGTTAATTTTCTTCAAACAAACTTACAGTCCCGCTGTACAATATTTATATAGAACAATAGACTAGTAAAAAAAATATGTAAAGAGCTTGCACTGTCGATGGTAAAGTTATTTTGAAATAAATGTTAGATATTAAAAGTGTGTTTAGTTAAAATTCGATATCACTGGTTGCCTTATGTTTCGTTTTCGTGCATCGTAGAAGCGGCAAAAGGATAGTCACCGTAATTATCTTACCTGACTGGATCTATTTCCGTTGTTATGCTTCCGCATCATTACGGAAATGGCCTATATAAAAAAACGATAAATAGTATTATAATTTCTACGTGATAAGTTAATTCGGGTGCTTTATAATTTTACTAGAACTGTATCTAAACGACAGTCGGTTTGGCGTGAGAAAGACGAGAACTTTGTCGGGGAACGCAGCAGTAGCTTTCCCGCTACCTGTCGGCGGACGAAGGAACTATAACTTCTCTCTTAGTTGTAACGGCTGCCGCTGAGCGCAGCACTTGCTTGACCGGCTGTGCAGTGGCGCGCGCTGTAAATTACGATAGAGCTTACGGCATTTTCACAATATTGTGGGTGGAGAGGGGAGGGGGAGCATATGGTGGTGATGAGGAAGCCAAGACGAGCGTAGGATACGACTGCATATTAAAACAATTTTTTTTCCATTATGTAAAAAAAAAAAAAAAACCTTTGAGTGGCTGTCATGACTGCCACATAAATTGTCCGAACGTTGCTTGGAAACGGCCCGGTCAGTTTGGCCCTGCTTTCGTCGTTAGGATAAGCAGTCTTATGACATACGTTTGAAAATTGTCATAATAATAATAATAATAATAATAATACGCACAATAAATTAAATAATTTTCAAACGAGCCTACGCATGAAAAATGGAATTGTGGAGGTCATGATAAAAGGCCGGTAATTAATTTGAGACCTAACAACTAAGTGGTAAAAACATATTTAACATGCAAAATTTACTTCGCATAATGTGTAATAAGCATAATAAGTAATAGATTTAATAATATGTACCTACAGTATAATCAAAATAATTTATTGCATATGTTAAAAGTTTGTGACTCAATGATGTTATACTATTTTTTTTCTCGGTAATTTCATAAAACTGCTGTTCTACAATGTTTGTTCAGAGTTTTTAGAACGATAGGGTGTAATACTAAATAACGTTTTACCAATATTTTTGTGTTGTGCCTATATCCGCTGGGAGATAATTATTTCATGCAGCGCCTTGGGCCTCCCTAGTAAAAATGTTTAGCGCGGTGGGCTACTGGCCACGTGCTACGGCCAGTGGTTGGGCGGGGCGATATACTGTAGGGCCGCGACGTCTTGGCGTGTCGTTTTGCGGGGAAGCGGGGAAGAGTAAATGAGAGGGGAAGCAGCTGCGTGCGCACATCAGCCGCTATGCGGTTCATAGCAAAAACATCAGGCGCCACGCTCAAAGTCTGAAGTGATCAATGGAGCCCGACGCAGGACATTCAAGATACAATAAAGTAATACATAGTGGGGAGAGGGGAATTATAAGTAGTGTAATCAAGTGTTGTGATGAAGCTGCCAACAAATGTCTGCTAGTACCTCTTGCAAAAGCAACCGAAAGAGCTGCGCGATACACAGGTATAAGCCAAAGATCAGTTTCGCGCATCCGAAAACACAACAGAGAGACGCCAAATAAAAAAAAAAACAACATTATACGTTTTTAAACGCATTCCCCGTAATTTCACCCGCGGTTTGTTTGTTTTGCATTTGGCAATTTTCCAAACTTTCTGCACCGCTTGTTAAAATATTTGTTAGCTACAAGTGTAGCCAATATTGCTACACATTATATTGCATTATATTACATGATATTATATTACGCTATATTACATTACATACATTATACAAACACATACATTATATATTGCATTATATATTTTATTATACATATGATTTTATGATATATATTAATGTATATTATATTAATATATTATTTATTTACAATTTATATGTTTATATTTACATATATGTAACACTCCTTTATTTGACCGTGAAACACCCTCTCGTGTTTAATTATTCATTTCAAGCCAAAAAAAAAGAAAAGGGAAACGTTTGTTGTCAGTTGATGACTTTGATAGAAGTGCGATCAGAGACACTAGCCACGAATTTTATGCAGTAAAAAAAGTGGTTCCCACAACAAGAAAATTACTGCCAGTTTTGAAAGAAAAAATCGAATGGAGTTGGGGAATGACATCGCTGCGTTAAATACTCAAATAAATGGGTTTTGTGTGGAAAAGAAGCCAAAATAAGCGAATACTTCTTCTCGAAAGATCTGACGTTGTTGCTTGGTGCAGTGGCGTAGCCAGGATTTGTGTATGGGGGGTGTTAAGAAGTATGGGCCCCCCTCCCCTCCGTATTAAAGCGGGGGGTCCGGGGGTCTTCCCCCGGGAAAATTTGGATTTTAAGGTGTAAAATAGTGCTATTTTAGCAGTTTTCGGTACTTAAATTTTAATATTGTAATGGTAAATTTTTTATTAATTTTAATATGAAATTTGTTTGAGTGATGAATAAGAAATTAATTATAGATTTTGTGCTAAGGGGGGGGGGGTGTTTGAACCCCTAACCCCCCCCCCCCCCCCCTGGCTACGCCCCTGGCTTGGTGATCACAGTACCTGACTCAGATCAAACAGTGCAGGGAGGCTGGGAAGAAGATATTTGACATGGATGAATCCTGGGTTGACACTTATTTAACCTTTCAGAAATATTGGCAAAAGAAAGGTGACTTTGAAGGTGTAATGGCAACAGGAAATGCACAGACTGATAGTTGTAAGCGTTGGTTCGAGGGAGGGCTTCCTTCCCGGAGCCTCTCTTGTTTATAAAGCAAGCACAACAACAGGAAACTATAAAATACGCGAGGATGGTTTGTTATAAATATGGTTTTCGGCCCGCTCGAAATGACTAAAATGGTTCTTTCAGAGTGCTGTTATGGAAAAAATACCAACCCGTGTGCATAAAAGTGGTAAGGTTCTTGAAGTGCGTGAAAGTGTCATGTCAGTCGTCTTCACATTTCAGCCAAACCAAATGGAAAAGAAAGAATCAGCGAGGGAGTTACATGCAAGTCTTAATTAATTGTATTTCCTACAGCAACCTACAATTACAAATTTAGTTCTTAACTTTAAAGAATTGTATAGCTATGTTTAACTATGTTTAACTAAGCTGCCCAGTCGAGCAAATGGTGCACTACCTTTAAATAATAAATTACCGTAAAGCATTATCGCATCTTTGTATCATTAAGATCTGCGCTGTGTTGCACCGTACGTGAGATTGTTCTCGACCAATGTTTTCGGAACGGCATGAAGACTTCCAGGCCTTTGCTATCTGCGGAGCAGACAAGGCGGGACGTGTCGATTACAAGGTCGCTGAGCTCTAGGGAGTCCACCCGCCAAGACGTCGCGGCCCTACAGTACCTGAGACTGTCGCCTGCGCCGAGGTGGAGGGGGGAGAGGGCGTTTCAGCGAGGGGGGGGCGGAATAATGGGAGGGTTGTCATTGTGTGGAGTCCATTTGCTACTTATACCTGCGTTATCTGCGAACAAGATCGTGGCAAGAAAGATGACTGTTTTTCCCTTTCGCTACATTCAACCAAAAGATAATGTTCTCATATTGCCTTGCTTGCTTCCTGACAGTGTTTATTAACTTGAAACATTAAATTAGTGTTGCGATCCAGTCCATATCCATGAAATGCAAACAATCGTCAATTCTGTTTAAAACAGGTATTTTTATTTTAATTAACGTTCTACATAATTAAGAGATTTACATACATTACAAAAAATGCTGTCACCAACAATCGATGTGTTAGCTTGTGTTTTCAGGGGGGAAAAAATGCAAAAATTATATCATTAAAAAAATTTCCAACATTATACTTTCGAACTGACATTTGTGTGATGAATGGTTTTGCACGAACAGTTATGCTTTCATTCATAAAAGTATTCCGCACCGCGACGAGAAATCACGTCCTACTAATAATTGAGTAATAAAACTGGGAATAAAATGATGAAAATAATATTAATTATTTTTAATCTTAGACACAAATCAACTTTTTAAATCGCAATAACGACAAATAAATTTTTAACTTACTTCCTGAATAAAAAGTGCATGTCAAACTTACTTTTAAATTCTGTAAAGAAAAAAAATGTCAGGAACAAACAAGTGTTCCCACCAACGACACATCGTCAACTTTGTATTCTAGGGTTCACGTCGTATTTAGTTACACTAAATATTACTGCATATTATTATTTTCTGGCTCTTATTACACGTTTAGCATTTTATTTTATTTTTGCATATTTTTTTAATGACTTTAACGTTGCATAATATGATGAATAAGTATACACGAATGAAATGGAATCACGTTTCGAGTTACATACAGACTGTTCACTACGAGCAGTGTTAATTTCTTAGCTGTTGCAACAGCGGCCTACAGGTGGATTCAGACTGCAGGCTTAGTCAGTCACGCTGAATCCACCTGAGTTCAGATTTTATCGAAGACAAGTGCGGGTGGTATGGAAGAACTAAGTGTGCACTGACTGTTGTGCTCAAGGTGTCAGTGAAATGTATAGCTGGAATCACGGGCGAAAATTTGTAGGATTCCCATGAGGCCCACGGGATAACGTGAAGATTTTGCAAATGCAAGCGGGGCCCCCTCAGACGGACTTTTTTATTTCAGGGAGGTTCGGGCCACCCTGAGATTCTCCCCTCCTCCCGGAATCTACGCATGCAGCTGGAATTAATTTTTAGCCAAGTACGTCATTTGGTGCTGTATTTAGGCTGTCAAAGAAGATACGAAATATGGCTGCTTTGATAATTGACGATAACTCCTTTTTATTGTGGAATAGTACTTACCCATCTACAAATAAATCCCTAAATATACCACCACTACTGTTGGGGATTTTCTATACAAACTATCAAAATAATTTTGGTTTCGTCACTGTCACTAGCTATTATTGTATCATACGAAAACATGTATGTTTTGTGTATTAATTTACGGTATTCATCTCTGTCAAAAAAATATATTTTTCGATAATAGAGTGTGAGCAAGGTAGAATACAATGGCTTATTTTAAAATAAAAATGGAATAAAGTATTTTTTGCTTGCAGTAGTTCAAATTTTTGAATTAATTTAGTTGTTTGTTTAAAAAACCCTTCTAAAATCAAAGTAACTACCTACTTCCTAAATAGATAAATAGTGCTTTAAGATCACACGCTTTCATAAATATTTAAACGCCAACATTTAAAATGTAGATTTCACATAATGATAAAATCTTATCTATTTTCATGGTCACGCCTAATGGAAATAATACACAACAATTCGTCATATATGTTTTTTATGCTTTTAATAACTACTCTACACATGAGCAAATTTCAATATACATAAAACTGAGGAACTCTGCATTACATTTTTAATCTGTGTACGACACTAACAGAAATTGAAGCATAAAACAACATTTTAATTTTTTAATTAATAAGTATTTCATCAACGTGAGCTTTGCTTTCATCTCAATGAAGCCACTCTACATAGAGGAAGTGCACATGTATTCAGTCTTAACATTAGACCCTCCGGATCACAGAGTAAACGAATGAATGGAATTCATAACATTACGCAGGGTTTTATGACATATTTTCCCTTCTACTCAATCGCAACATCTCACTTAGCGCGTAAAATGGTTTCAGTAAACATAACATAAAAAATATTCCCCCCATGTACAGTAGAGGAAACTAAAATGTTTGGAACACTGTAAACTAATTGTATTGTCATTTCTGTAGTCGCTCGAAGTGGCAAACTATGTATCTTTGTTCAATAAAACGAAATATTAAAACAAACAAACAATAACATTACGTTCAGACAATTCGTTACGTGAAGTGAATGTAATAAAATACACAAGACAGTTACACACACCATTACCAAAACACAATCCCATAAAAATCAAAATATTACATGTCGACTTAAAATTATTATTATTCACCATGATAATTTCTTGCGGGTAGCCAGTAACAAAGGGACACAATTTTTATTCATTTAATTAACTTTGACAAAACTTGTAAAACCTGGCATGAGCAAAGTAAGCTGATTCACAATTTTATTTTGCGTCAAAATATTAAACATCAACTAGTAATGAATTAAGAGTATGCTTCGCTTGGTAGAACACCGAATATAGTCATCTCCAGGTATTAAACTGAATTTTGAAAGAGGGACTCAAGTTTCTGAAGAAGTTGTTAACTTTCCTGATGATCCATCGACAGTTCGTAAACGGTCTCATCGTCGGGATGTCGAGCTTGGGACCTTTTTCCTCACCATAGTCCCGTGGTCTGTTCTACCATTCGCACAGCTATCCCAACCTATACAAATAGCCGAGTGATACTACTCCCGTTGCTTCTATCATGGAGCTCGCCCGCAGTCGTACTTCCCTATCCAGCCTGCGTAATACACGCGTCCTACCTGCTAGCCGCCAAGAACGCGTCCATTTGTGAAAAAGCCTCACCCGCCAACAATACTAACTCATTAATTATAATATGCAAAACATAAAAACATTACATATGCGATAAAACAAAATTTGCTGCTGTCATAAGCCGAAGAAAAAGAATCAATTTGAAATATAACACAGACAGATAAATCTAAAATGGAGTTATCGATAGTAATGTTTTAATAAACAGAATAATATATGTCGTATTACACTAAATACGTGTTCTTACTGACAACCGAATTTAAAAATAAATTAAATTACTTTTTTTGTTTTTAAACCATAACCGCATAGAAGAAACAATACTTTTGATACAATTTTTTGCATAACTATACGACAGGACTAAAAGTACATTGTACGTAATAAGTATTTGCTTATAGGAATTAATGCTGCAGAATATACGAATAGATTCAAATGCATAGAATTTAATATATTGTCAAATTTATTTGGAAATATGCATGTAACAAAAGATTGAATTTGAAATGAATTATCTGTTTTTAACTACAAATATAATTTTATCATATCTCACTTTCATTCAAACTTAAGAGTGTCATTTTCAACAACAAAATAGCCACAACTACACTTAAAAATATTTTAACTTGATACTTATATTGTATAACTTTTGATGAAATTAAATGTTAAGAGGTTCATTTAAGTTTGTAAGGAAACATAAATACAACGTTCAAAATAAATAACAAAAATTTTGTGTAGTTAGGAGCTCCGCGTCATGCAAATAAAGGAAAGTTAAACTTTTCAGTATACGGCTGCAATAATTATAGAGGAAAATGTTATTTATTCTTTACTTTTAATTCCCGTTTGGAGAAAATAAATCGAAAAGTACTATACCGAAAGTATAAAGTTGAAGTTCAATATCGCTTGTCAAGTAAGTTCAAGAACAAAATTTAAAAAAAGAAAATTTGTTTTCTTGAATCTACTTTTTTCAGAAAAGTATACATACATACAATATTATTATATTATAAAAATAAATTTTTTTAGTCCTTAAGTATAAATTACTGAAATATTTTTTAGTTAATTAATTTTTTCATGCGAAGAAATATTTAATTGTTAAAATCACGAGAACATAATTTATTATATTTATGTATTCCAAAAGCTTATGTTAAAGATCGACTATATGCTATTCAATTTGCCCAAAATTTTACTGAAATAGGAGAGCATTACAAAAACACAATTTAACTAATGTAGGTATTATAACAATAAGTTATGTTCATAAACTATATTAATGGGAAACAAATATTTATCATTTAATTATATGCAACTATTTTCCTTTGAGGTAAAAATTGAGGTATATTTAATGTAATAAGTAAATCATCTCATAAAATTTACTGAAACTAATATTCTTCATTGTCCGTCATATTATGATTCCAAACAGTTTAAATCAACTGAAACATGAAATAAAATAGTAAGGTTAACCATGAGGTGTGGAAGAAATTAGAGATTACTTTGTAAAATGTTTTAAAAATTTCTCATGAAATATTGTGATTATTATGTTCGTACATAATGTAAAAAAAAATTCAATAGGCCTACATGAAATTCAACACATACTTTGTATTGCAAGTTATTAAACATATATTTTAAAAACACATGTGCGTATCTAAGTCGAATTGTTATGTAATACATGAACATTACCGATACAACTTCCCTTACAAATAACTTTCACACAAAGATAAGGCCGCGGACAAATTAGGTATACACACTGGTCGCACGAGGAGCTGAAATAAGTAATATAAGAAAGCAGGCCGGAGTAATTCTTTTCAAGCCAAAGCTAAAAGTAATGGATGTTGTTTGTCTAAAGCAGGCAGTGAAATGACATACAAGTTTACAGAATAGCCATATAAGATCTTCGACGCTTCTAATCCCGTCAGTGGACTGTACGCGAAGAACCAACTGCATCATGGCCCGCCGCCAGTTTTATACTTACGTATGAATACACTTGTAAACGTTGGTTTGTATACTTATGTATGTTGCCGACATCGATAGGTATTCTTTGGCAGCTCCATGTGGATTCATTCGAACACGTTTGCGCTAAACACGGCATATTTTTACATGAGAGTGACATCGCGCACTGAAAAAAGTTGCAGGTCTGTAACGCAACAGTGATACAAATATTACATAGTTCGAACATTTTCTGGAGCACGACATTCACTTTGGGTAATGCTAAGCTACTTGATAGGTACCCTTTACCCGCTTTAAAAGTGATAACTTAAAAAAAAAGTGTACATGAAAGCAGACTCAGCCATATGTTTATTGCTGTTGTATTTGTCATAAACCTACCCTACGTTCAATACGGCCTGTAAGTAAAACCATGTTTTTTTTACTTGTGTACAAGCTGTGGTTGTAAAGCGAATTTATATTCTTAGTTAACTAACGTCTATATTTGGAATAAGGCTACCTTAATTTTTTTCTAGATTGCTATATTGTTATATATATAAGTATTACTTAAACGGAAATATCTGGTAATAAAAATAAATGAAAAAAGCATGAAAGGTTAAGGATTATTTTTTTTCAACAACAAATAATTTATGGTTTAACTGCTTTGTGTACTATATAAAAACATAACAAGCTTTCAAAATTTCAAAATTTCTTTGATTATCCGTTATAGTTATGTTTGGTTTTAACTCATAAATATTTAAGTTGATTGCCAACGTCACGAATGTACAATAATTTATTTCACACCGCTCCGGGTTGCAGGTAAAGTAACAGGCGTGCAATTTGATCAGAAACGCGTTCTACTTATTCAGGCCCTTTAATTGGGCGTGACGGACCATGTGCCAAATATGTAACAATTATAAGTAGGTGAAGTATAAAAAAATAAAGAACTTGAATGCAAAATAATGCATATAACAAAAATAATTTGCAAGGTTCTTTCGTGGATGTTGTAATGTGTGGGCAATATTTACTTAATTTTGGTTTTTGGATAAATTAATTGTGGTTTAAATTTTTTTAATAATTTTGTATAATTGCTGTAAACAATTTATTTCCTGCCCTTATTAATTAATTGAGCTGTAGAAATAAGTTTATCTGAAAATTTACGTCATCTTTATTAAACATTGCCACTAATTATACTTTTTAACTTCAAAATGGTTTTTGAATTTTGTAATTAATAACGTACCATCCATAACTACATATGTGAGCGATCGGTCACTGACCTCATCTTCAATCCTCCTCGTGATTCCTGCGCCAGGAGGAACATTTACATAATTCTGACTAGCTTATTTAATATAGAACTTCCCTAGTTTTTATTTTTTTATATATCATCCCATGAACATTTTTAAAACAGTGCAGGCAATCAGATATCTATCTAACCATAAAGCATAGCAAAATGACATTTAGTTTTCAAAATACGATTTTTCTTTTAATTTAAAATACATTTTATATAAAACCTACATTTTTAAGTATCAAAACTTTTGTAAATAATTAATTTGGTTAATACCAGTATAAAATTTTTCCCCGGCATTGTAAGATGTGTAAAATTATTTTGGAAAACTAAAATAATTTAAAAAAATATTGGGTGGTATAATAATTGTTTCTTGAATTTTTATTAAAAATAAAAGGAAAAACAATGAAGTGTATTTTCATGTTAAAAATTAAATATAAATTTTGTCGAATTAGCTAGCGAGACTGTAAAGCCACCAATAAATAGTTTGTAGGACAACTTTCAATGTGTTGATTGATTAGTTTCAATACTTTATTTCGTAATACATGATCTAGTATGGTAAGCTTTAGGATATTTGTAGTTTAAACAAAAGCAATGTTTTAGAGATACACGAATATAGTCACAGAGTAAGTCGAGCACATGGTACTGTGGCGAGGCACATTAAAAGCAATTCTGAGAATTTCTTTCGGTCACGGGATTATCTTTTACCGGTGCCGGTTGTGGGTTGTCTCCCTCTCACGCACGCACGCACACACAGGTAGCCTGCCTCCCCTCCGGCCACGTGTTCCTCCACCCGGCTACCTGATCTGTGTGGCCTGCGAGCTGGCTTCGCCGAGCGGCAGCACGAGACGGTGGAAAACTTTCAGGATTTGCGGAAATTGTGGAAAAGATATCTCGGAATTCAAAGCGATGACTATATGTTTTAAATACATGAATTTCTTCAGAAAAAAATTATCTTTTTTTCTAGACTTGTACTTTTTTTCTGTCATTCTCCTAAGCAGTATAAAATGGCCCCAAAGTTGGACAAGTTGGTGATTTTTTATTTCATATTTTGATAGAAAAAAACAAAAATGTAAAATTATACAGACAATTCGTGTATTATCTTCTCGTGGGTGAAAAATTTTCAGATTCGTAGTGTCGATTAATAAAGTCCCATCATTATTTTAAAAACATAGTGTTCCGCTAACTTCTGATGCTACTAGGGAGGCCCCTTAAGTAAGTGTTGTAGCTACGTGTCCATTGAATTCAAAAAGTATCCAAAGCTCGATAGGTCACATTCCCAATTCCCATGTCCAGCCATAAAATGTAACACGACATCTGTCGCTCAGGCCGGGTTTATAAACTGCGCAAGGAATGCCACAACGCAACCTACGTAATAAAATCACAGTTGTTTTTAAAGTGCGCAAGTAACAGTATTTCGAGCAATCCTAAATCTTGAAACTGTAGAATAGAAAACAAATAATTTCTTTCCCAGTTTTTTTATTTCACGTTAATGTTTAAAGCAAAATAATTTGTAAATAGTTACATTTAATGTTTTATTTAATTTAATGTGTGAAAGGTAATCATGTAAATATGATGTATATAGTAACATAATAATAATATTCTGCACATTGCCTGCGACTTTAAAAGTCATAGCAACACTTAGCTTCTAATATGGCCGTCGGAAATGCAAACCTAAATGCAAGAAAATTGGAAGAACAGTGCTTGCGTTGCGTTGCGTTGCGTTGCGTTGTAGAGCCTTAGGCTACGGTCAGACGAGCGTTATTTGCAGCAATGTTGAGCGCGACAAATAAAGCTAGCGTTAAAAGTCGCAGCGCATGGCCAGACACGAGCGTCAAATGTCGCGTGAAAAACGGCGTGAAATGTCGCAAGTGAAACGATACACGGCCACACGTGCAACAAATAGCGCTCGCTGCAGCCAGTTGATTGTAGTGTTCCCACTATGGATGTCGTGGAGGAAGCTGCAGTAGTAGCAGCACTTGTACATCGACGACGAAAACGTCGAAGGAAATTGTGGGTACACCCTTTAATTAGTGAACGTCCAACAAAGGGGAAGTATATACCTACTACTGCATGAAAAACTGAAGCAGTACCCCAACAAATTTCATGAGTATTACCGTATGTCGGTGAATTCATTTATTTACCTGCTATCAACTTTGACTGTGAGTGGTATGTTAGCAAAACAGAACACCGTTATGCGGGACTGTATAGGAGTGGAAGATCACCGTGTGTGGCTCTTCGTTCCTCCGTCTGCTGCAAATGTCGCACGTCTGGCCGGTATACTGCCGCATTTGTCGCGCCCAGAAATGGGTCCGGTTCTATTCGTTCTGCGTGACGCACGTGTCGCAGCTCGCTTCACTTGCGTCCGGTCAGCCACGCTTGCTGCCATGCGACGCATTTTCTGGCTACATTTTGCAGCGCACGGGCCGCTGCAAATAACGCTCGTCTGGCCGTAGCCTTACGCAATTCCACCTTGCGTGGGTTAAATAAACCGTTAGTCTATAATGTGGTTGCCGAACGTTTTCTGTCTTGCGTAATATATAAACCAAGCCTAAGAACACAAACAAAATTAGATGGCAGTGATAAACAATTTGACAGGCACTGTAGGAATTTATTAGTAGGTTACTTTGATATATTGCTAAGCAATTTCTTTCAATAACAATTTTATGTTAAAGTTTTATATTAGACTTTCGGTAATCTCCCAAATTTACGTAAACGGCATAGTACGAAAAAGGACTAAAAACAATCTTATTGAAGTAAAAATTCTTTACAGCTACTAGGATATGTTGAGACGATGATGACATTGGAGCGTAACGAAAAGTACCGTAAGTTTAAAAAGTTAAAGCTCAGAGCGTCACGGAAAGAGAGTGGTGTAACTGCACTGCTATTTAGTGCGATGTTGGTTCCACTTGGTACTTCTATGGCGACACCATGTAATTGGGTGTGGCCAGGCCTTGTAGCTGCGGATACAATGTCACACTACTCACATTATTCTGAAGCCTCTAAACACTACCACTAATTAATTAACCACTAATTAATAAGGAAAAATGCTTGAGTTGAGTATATTAAACCTGGAATTATTTTATTTTGTCATTTGTCAATTTGTTTTCTCAAATTTACAGTGATAGACATCGCGTGCGCTATTTCAAAAAGAGTAACGATTAATTTCGGCATTTATTTTTCAAACTTTTGTGATCTGGTGGATTTTATTATGTGAATACCAACTTTTTTTCTTAATATTACACAGTACAGTAGTACATAATAGTGGGGTATGGTCCAAGCTTCAGTCTTGTGTCAATAAATGGCCGCCATCTGGGGTCTCGGTGACAATTGACTTCTTTATCTAACCAATTAGCAAGGCCGCTGTGTTGTATATTTGATAATCGCTATAGTTATCGATGAGTAATGTTTATGGATGAAGTACATTGGTTACTTTAACATTGTGATTGCTTGCAAAGATTTTGTAACAAAAGGATAGTCATTGACAGTAATTTTTAGAATGTGATGAGCTTCTGAAACATGCGTTATGAAAACGCAAGTCTATTCCACCTGTATATAGGCCTAATGTATGATCAATGGCTAATTGTAACTCCTTAAATAAAAGCGAAGTGCAACAATGTATAGATAATTTTCGCGATTCCTACATGTTTGTTTTCTGTAAAATATTTATATTATTTAAACAGTTTGTACATTTTATATTATGTAAAAAATAACCAGGCAAATAAAGCTTCGAATGTTTTTTTTTTGTATCAGAAATTACTATATACAGAAACCCTTACACATTTTTTATGTTTGGTTTACTTGATAAATATTTGCATTGTGTACTGCAGTTTTTTTTATTTAGAACCTAACATTTAGCTGATGTTTATTTAAAACTGGAGTTATTATTTTAAAAATTTAAATTTTGCTGCCTTAATATATTTTAATACCATAGACTAGTATTTAAAATTCTTAACACTACACTACTGTCAATATATGTTAAAACTAACGTTGATTTATTGTGGCTTTCAAGGCTCTATATATACAATTTTCTATCTCAAATACATATAATAAAAGTATAATCAAATTTTTATAATAAAAATACCTAGTTTATCATAATAATGCAAGAAACTCTCGATTATAGCTATTAAAAAAAACTACTCAGATCCCATCTCGATTACCTTTCGAAAATGTTCAACGAGAACAAAATGAAAATAATGTGCAAAAAAATAAAATAATGTCAACAAAACGAAAATGTCAATTTTATTATTTTGGTACCAATCAATCACTTTATTCAACATTTGAATATCAACATGGAAACAGGAAACGACTCACTACCCCTCAGCGTATACAACCTTCACAACACATTTTCTCTCACGGTTGCAGAACTAGCAGGCGAAATCCCAAGCTATGTAATACAACGATATACGATATAGTGTTCACATTTATTATTGCAAGGACTAAGTCAAGGTCAGTATGTATTTTCATTTTTGTTTTAAATGGTTAGGTTTTCTTTGTGTCTCGTCTTCAAAAGCCTCTTTTTTAGTAGCATAGCCACACCAAGTGCGGCAATGCAACTGTACTTCTGTCATCCTAGATACGTAACTGACTGCAATGCGTTGCTTCAGTTGCAAACGCAACGGGGAATAATGTCGTCGTACTTAACAGCTGTAGTGATTGCAATGGGTAATAATTTAAGTAGATGATATGGTATCTGTGACCATCGGAAACTATATAATCTTGAGTGGTTACCATTATGTTTGGAAATAAATGAAAACTGGTATGTAGTATAACGGAATAACGTATTTTTATATATTTATTTAAAATGTGTTGTATTGTCTTCAAGAAGCCTCCGTGGCGCAATCAGATAGCGCGTTCGGCTGTTATGAAATTTTTTTTTTATCAAAATATCAGTGTATACAGCCTATTACTGTCAGAAAATCCACGTCGCCTATGGCACCACTGTAGGCCTATTTGTCAGTGTGTTAGTGTCAATAGAAGTGTAAGTTTTTAATACTCGTATTCAAATTGTAATTTTTTTGTGAAATCCCCCCCCCCCCCCCCCCCTGGGCCGAAAGTTAATCATGTGTTTGCGTGAATACATACAACGACTAAACTGGTTAAAGTAACTAGGGGATCAGATAAACTTATTAAGGGATCGGAGGATTTATACCAGAGGATTTATACCAGAATCTCGTTGGGTTGTTTCGTGTTCCACGTCACCAAACAGACGAGAAAAAAAGGCAATTATAAGGTTCCAAAGTGAATCGTGACCAACACAGAAAAAAAAAACAAATCGGAAAGATTCACTTCAGCGCTTAGAACGGCTGTAATTTTACATGAATATTCTGTTCCATTTACAAATAAAATAATATATAGTATGGCTAAAAATAATACTAAATTTTAAATTGTGAACCGATTTCGTGCCGATAAGTGTGCACAGTCGTGTGCGAGGCATGCTACGCACTCGCTTACGTATTTTTGATTGTGAACCAAGACTAACCTGTACAGACGCAGGGAAAACCCTTAATTGAGTCGTGCGTGTTGCGAGACAAGATGATGTCTGTGCACTCACTGGTTGGGCAGTTGGAAGAGTAGAATTTCTGTGACTATATCGTGCCTCGTCCCTAGTTTGGCGGTGAAAATTGTAGTGAACTTTAACTCTTTTCCCACTGCACTATTTCTGCCATCTTGTTTAGGTGTGCTCTGTTGCAAGTTGTACGCCATAGGGAAAACAAGGTTTACGATAAACTTTATACTGCAATGAATTTTTTAAAAATATATTTCCTAAACATTGTAATCTGTAAAAGGAAACTTTGGAATGAGTTACTGGGATTTTTTTTTAATTTTTGTATTTTATCAAGAGCACCATCGGTAACTGAAAGACGCCATCTTTGTTTGAACAATTTTTGCTATAAGTTTTTAATATCATTTTAATATTTTAAAATTTTCTCTGGTTGACAATAGAAAGTAGTTTAATGGAATGCCGCGTTATTTGTAGTGACCGATGCTGCAAATAAATTGACGTTTAGCTTTTAATTGTTTTTTGCAGAATGAACTACAACTGCAGTAATACTGTCTAGCAAAATTAAATATATATATATTATTTTAGTAAACGATGGTATACAAACGAGCAGTATTAATTAACAATCTGGCGATAATGGACGCCATTTATTCTGTACGGCCGGCGAACTAAAGTCCCCCACAAGCGACTAATCCGAATTTTCTGTTCTGACTTGTCGGTTGGAACATAAACAGTCGAAAATGCCGTATGTAAGCAAGTACGGAGGACTGATCAGTCGGAACTGATGGATTGACTTACTGATTGGCTTACCATAAAATTCGGACTGTCGGCTCGAGAGCCCTCAAGTCCGAACAGAACGAGTGTGGGAACAGCGTCTCGCCAGTCCAAACTGTCAGTCCCATCAGTCTTACCAGCTGAGTGTCGTAGCAGACATTTTGTTTGTTCACTCTTAGGTGGCTTTTAAATTTTTTTTCTAACTTAAAAATGCAGCTACAAATTGCAACGTCCAAAGTTTCTTCCATATTCTACGATGAAACGATGCATCAAACAGCAACAGCAAACCACGAGACTGATCGTGTGTGGTGGAGAAGGCATCAGTTCAGTCCAAACTGTCAGTTCGGAGTGGGCACCTGGACTGATCGTGTGTGCACATGGCCTCACTTCAGTCCAAACTGTCAGTTCGGAGTGGGCAATCCGAACTGGTAGCTAGACTAATCGTGTTTGGGGAGGGGGGCTCAATAGTAAGACACTATATACTTTGAATATATATTCTGTATAGAAGTCGCCAGCCCAGGTTAAAATTTCTAATACGGTTTGAGGTAGTTGGTTAATTCACCGCCGCAATCGCCACCATCTCTAGGGCATCGACTTGTGGTGGTACCTGGCGGACAAGTGTCGAACTCTTCAAACACCCCTTCCCCCTCCCGTTGAACGAACTTGAGCTGCAGTGAATGATAGGTGGGGGCAGGGGGGTGACAGTAGATAGGACAAACTGAATCCTTAAAAATGAGATCATACCAAGTTTCACCAACATCGGAAAAAAAAATTACAAGTTTTGATCTCTTTAGTTTATTACATATCCAGTTATTATAATTACATACGGCCATCTTTGTATTGTCTCGTGGTAATAATGGGATTTGAAAGTAAAAGTATATATTTTTTAAATGTCACTGAAAATTAGATGCTGCGTGGCATATTGCCGAAAACGAAAATTAGAGCACGTTGGCCTGTCGTTCTCCATATTACCTGCTAGGGCTGCTACTGAAGTTTTTGAAGTTGAAAATTAAAAAAATAAAAAATGGAATGGAAAAAAAATATAATAAACAGAAATAAAATTAATTACTAAACGATCATCAGTTTCAATCTGGCTGTATAATTAATTTGGACTTTACTAGTGTAGAAAAAAATAATTTATCAGTATATAGATTTGTTATTATCTAACACAAGATAAAATGGTGGTGTTGTGGGTAAAGGCGTCATGGCACGAAACTGACGATTGAGAGTTCGATTCTACCTTAGTTGGAAGTTTTTTTTCTATTGCGGAAATAGTTTAACGTCCCATTATAAGGACTAACATAAAGCAATTTTACAATATCAGTAGCCTTTATCGAAAAAATATAAAATATGACGACTACAAAGGTGCCAACGGTGCCAACTATCACACGCTAAACCTTTCTCAGGTTGTATCTGGCTGTAATTTTTTCGTTGTCAAGTTGCAAAGAAATGGTATGATCGCAAGGGTTTTGTTTACAAATTTAAGCAAACAATCATTACTATGGGAGTGGCGCCTCTCCCTTTACTTACTCTATGGGTGGGGGGTGCGGGGAATGACAGCAGGCGACAGTGCTGCGCTCTAACGTGTAAATAACAACTAAGACGATACAGGGCGTTACGGCAGCGCACTGCAGCGGTGAAGTTCCCAAGCTGCTCATCATACGCTTTTGAAAAACGTAGAGTAAATCCTATCCACTCGCGACTTCTATACAGTATATATATTCAAAGCTATATAGAAGAAGGCAAGGTAGTTTAGCTTCAGCGGAAGAGATCGCCCCTTGCAGATAGTGGGAGCGTGGTTGGTAAATGAGGTGGGAAAGGGGGGGGGGGTGTGAGTCAGCTGACAGATGGAGGTCACGTGGTTCGCTGGACGCCACAGCCTACTTGCCGTCGCGGTAGCTCAAGGCTGTTCCTACGACTCCGTACAGTGCACTCCAGTTAATATCAACACTTGCTCGATTCTCACCAAAAGTTTTTTCTCAACAGGAACAAAAAAAAAAAAACACTTTTGTTTGGCGTGGAACATCTTCACAGGCGGTACACAGATAAAACAATTTTCTGTACTTTTACAAGAAATAATTTGTATCACTACAAGAAAGATACTGTAACTCTGTACGACACATGACTATGGTTATTTTTTTTTTTCATACATGATATACGGTGATCGAGATAATACTGAGTATTTCTTAACAAAAATTGGCACATAAATTTTATATTTTAATTGTTGTTTCGTTCAAGCACAATGTTTTTTAAACCTTGGAAAATATAATTGAATATTCACTATTGGACTTTATTTTGTTGTATGAAAAGTTTTGTTTCGTATTAAAAGTGTGTTTGCAACATGGGAACACGTGAATTTGCTCTTCAGTGAGGTTAGATGTTGCACATCTCTGGCGAGTGCTGCAAAACTCGTTCACATTAAAAAAAAAAAGTTTACTTCGTATATTTAAGGTGAAAAAATATTCAATAGTGTCTTTTGAATGTCTTGACTGGATGTGTTCTGAATGTACGCAGTATTTTTTTTTTACCACCCATCACATTACCCCCCTCTCCCAAGACAGGTGGACAGCAATATGTTATCTTACTTAACGATGTGGGCTAAGGTCTTTGTGCGATGTAACACTTTTTTTTTTTTGGTTCGATAACACTGATAATTCAATGCCGACGAGCAACCCAACTTTGTCAATGGGCGATTCAAGGTCTATTTCAACGCTATCAGTAGTTACGTGGCAATTTTATTTAGTGTTCTGTTTACGATGGCAACGGCATTCTATGCGCATAGCGAAATTTATTAATTTTTCGTTGGAAATTTGTGGTTTTCTTCTTTAGGAACCTTTTTTTTGCGGGTTATTTTGGTTTAAATGTTTTATTCAAACGTAATGTAACCAAACATAACTGATACAGTCTCATTTAAATCATTTTGACTAGCAGCATTTTATCTAATTATAAAATAAATTCTCTCTGCATTATTCGATCTACCAGCAATGCACTTTGTTCATTAATTGTTTTTTGTCAAATTTCAATTTATCCATTACAATATCTCAGATTGGCTTAAGAATTCCGTAATATAATAGTATAGTAAATTACTCTTTCTAAATCATTACTAAACAGAATGGCTTAATAAATAGGAGTGTAAGAAATTATAGTACTTACTGCTATAATCTGGATCCTTTCATCGCAAAGAAAGTTAAACATAATGGTATTTAAAACTGTTATAAATTATAATTTTAATATGTACCGTAGCAATCTAAAATATATTTTTATTCTTGTCATAATTTTAGGAAACAAAAAAAAAAAAAAAGCTTTATTGTTACAAACTTTTTCATGTACCTATATTTGTGTCTCCATGTGTCGTGTTGTCACATGTATAGCTAGGTGTGTGTTCATGACTTGTGTCGTCACGTGTATAGGTGTGTGTTCATGTGTTGTGTTGACACATGTATTGTGACCGTACGTTTATTTTTAATTGTTTGTTTGTGTTAAGATTTTGTTGGGCGTGACGTATAATAAATCGATGAACGCTGGCTGCACGCACGAAAAAGTGTCCCGTTTCCCTGTGTCCCGTTACGCTCATTTTATATTTCTCTTTGCTAACCTGAACCTCCTAGCATTGCGACCGAGTCCGTGGTGTAATTCTGTTTTCGTGCATTTCAACGTAACATTTTCATTGCTCTTTGCTAACCCGTTCCTCCTAGCATTGCTGCAGAGTCCGTGGCGCAAATATATTATTTTTGACTGCATCTTGGTGTTGGGTAAGCCATTTTCCTTCACATCATCCTTGAAACACTCCCATTCGTTTCCTACTTTTCCTATCATCGTCCTATCCTTAACAGAATAACACAGATTGGAAGAAGTTAAATAGCAAACATGTATAAAAGTTATAATCCGTTCGTTAAAGTAATAAACATATTTGAATTAATGAGTGCAAATAAAAGTAAATTTATCAATTAAATTGTAGATTTCATTTCACTCCTTCTTTGTAGGTATCCATATAAAATAGTGATAATTCAATAAAAATAATTCAATGTTATTCATAAAAGTATGCAATCATTTCATCAATGTTTTGTTATGACGTTGTCATGTTAAACTATCTTCCGTAAACCGACTTTACAGACAACCAATTTTTTTATGTGTAACATCTTAGCTTTCAGTAGGAGTAATTTCGTGAGTATGGAACGGAGGTCAATGAACGGAAAAGTTAAACCAAGATGGTGGACACTCGTGTAGCAACATAAACCCTGTATATAGTAAATCTCGTGAATATTAGGGGATATATTAAACATATTGGTGTGCCAAATAACACTTTATGATAGTGAAACTACCCTGGAATATATTTGGTGAACTAAAATAGCCATGGTAAAAAGCAATCACAAGTTTTATAATATCTAAGAATACTGGAATTACAGTGATTATAAAATCTATTCACCTTCTAAGTTATCAAGAGGCTTACTATCATAGCTTTAAGAACGCGCTCTTGGTAACCTGAAGTGGCGTGGATCAAATCTCACTATTGGAAATTTTATTTATTATTTTTAATAACCTATTAATATAATATTAAGTAACTATATGTATGGTTGAATCAGCGAAATAATGCTAATGTTTGTTTGTAGTAAGTATTTACAGACTGATTTCAGTCGTTTGAGCGAAAACAAATATACAAACATTTACTTGGTGTTATAAATGAGTTTTGAAATGTTACAAGTTAATATTTGAGTAATGCCATAGAAGTGCAACTTTTAGCGTGTGCGGAACCTTTTTTGGCATTACCTGTTGGACGAACTTTAACAACGTGGGCAGCATTTTAATAAAATCCTTTGTTCAAAAATCAGGTTCAAAGTTTTAAAGTTTTTTTGTATCGGATTCATGCTGCTATCTGTGCATTATGGTGGCAAGTGACGTGTGTTTAATTTATGAACGCATTATTTATATATCTTTATTTCTTTATCACGTTATTATGAAAAAAAACCGTGGCCATGTGTCGCGTGAGGGTGGGTAATGTGCGGGTAAGGTGCGGGTAAGGTGCGGGTAAGGTGTGGGTAATGTGCGGGTAAGGTGTGGGTAAGGTGCGGCTAAGGTGCGGCTAAGGTGCGGCTAAGGTGCGGCTAAGGTGCGGCTAAGGTGCGGCTAAGGTGCGGCTAAGGTGCGGCTAAGGTGCGGCTAAGGTGCGGGTAAGGTGCGGGTAAGGTGCGGGTATAGGTGCGGGTAAGGTGCGGGTAAGGTGCGGCTAAGGTGCGGCTAAGGTGCGGCTAAGGTGCGGCTAAGGTGCGGCTAAGGTGCGGCTAAGGTGCGGCTAAGGTGCGGCTAAGGTGCGGCTAAGGTGCGGCTAAGGTGCGGCTAAGGTGCGGCTAAGGTGCGGCTAAGGTGCGGGTAAGGTGCGGCTAAGGTGCGGCTAAGGTGCGGCTAAGGTGCGGCTAAGGTGCGGCTAAGGTGCGGCTAAGGTGCGGCTAAGGTGCGGCTAAGGTGCGGCTAAGGTGCGGCTAAGGTGCGGCTAAGGTGCGGCTAAGGTGCGGCTAAGGTGCGGCTAAGGTGCGGCTAAGGTGCGGCTAAGGTGCGGGTAAGGTGCGGGTAAGGTGCGGGTAAGGTGCGGGTAAGGTGCTGGATGGTGCTGGATGGTGCTGGATGGTGCTGGATGGTGCTGGATGGTGCTGGATGGTGCGTGGAAGGTGCTCGTGGTGCGGACTCACGGGTACTCGCAGCGCGTCTCCGGGTCGTCGCACCAGCTGCAGCCGCACGCGGACCTCTGCGACCCGCCCAAGGAGAGCTCCTCCTCCTCCACCTCCAGCAGTCCTGGGGCGCGCGGCGGGTCCTGCTCCTGCGTGTCCTGCTGCTGGGCGGAGGTCCTGCCGCCCGCCACCACCTCCTGCCAGTAGCGCTGCAGCACCAGCAGCAGGAACAGCAGGCGGCCCGTCTCCTGGGGCGAGGCCCCCGCGCCGGGGGAGCTCGCCGCGTTGCCCATCGCTGGCCGCGATTCACTAACCAAGAATTTCAGACGCGGGGGAAAAAATATTTCGTGGAACGGAAACAAAGTTGTTAAACGTACTATAGTATTTTTTTTAAAAAATATATATAAATGTCAAATCCTACAATCAGAAAGACGTTGTAATGTCCCCGCGCTAAGAGGAAAACATAACTTTTTCAAAAAGTGACGGTAAATGTTAGTTTGTTTGCACTAACCATTGCAGTGTGCTTGAAAATGTCAGCGCTTAAACCAAATAGGTACTTTAGAAAAATGATTTAAAATCTTGTTTAACATAATATGCAGTACACTGTGGCTCATGTTTTATTGCGGTAGTTTGCAACGGCCGTTATAGAACTGCGACAGCCATTTATTAAATTTAAATTAAAAAAAAAAGAAAAACAGTTTTAAGCCTTAAAAAAAACCTTGGTATTTAGTTGCTTAATGTGTTGTTTTCAAACTGATAGCAAATAAGAGTGAATTTGTAAAGTTTTCTGATGTTTGTGAAGAACTAGGAAGAGAAGGGGAACGGTTACTATATGCCCAGAGCGCTAGCTAGCTGGAATCGGCGCCTGCGGCTACTAAGCACCTCACTTAATATATTTTAAACGAATCGTATTCCACCAGCAGAAACCGCGAGCTTCAGCTTTGGATTTCAGTCAAAGTACTGTCACACTTAACGCTTGTTCGAAGTTAATGAACATTAAAAATTATTAAAGAAGGCGTATTCCACCGGATGAATTTCCAAAGTTTTCTGGACTCCTCTGTCCATTTTTTAAAAGTTTGGGAAATAAGGCACATGGAAGACAATGTAGCGAGCGTCTCTTTCGCTATGATCACACACAGTTTTCACTCATTTGTCCATTGTAGATGCCATAGTGCAAAATATTCACCTACAGTTTTTGGCGCATCACTTGACCTTTTGTCTCCATCCGAACTGGGTCTTCATTTCATTTTAGATTAGTACTGCCAATTGAAGACTCTCAGATTGTAAGATATTGTACTTGATAATCAGTCCTATTTCTAATCAAACACTAGGCCTTCTTGTTTGGAAGAAGTGGCGTGATTCCTCCACGCATCTTCGTCCACCTGAAACACACAACCGTGAAATTTAAGCAATATTAATTTGTTCAATAAAGGGAACCACACATTTAGTTTTGAATGTATTCACAAATCCTAATACAATCTGGGTGTCCTTCGGATAAATAATTTATAACATTTCTTTCACTCTACCAAAAGTATGTCATTAGATTTGAAAGAACTAATTGTGATGTGGGTACATATGTTATCCTCATCAATGTCAATTACCAGTAACATTGCTAAAAATCAGAACACAAGATTCTTTAGAAATGTATTGTTAAATATTAAACGCATATCCTAATTAATATCGCTAGATACTTTCAGATTATCATATTTCTTATAATCCCTGAAACTTATTTATAAATTGTATTTTTAATAAATTAGAATATTTTGAATTAAAAATATAATTAAATTTTATGCAAATATTTGTAAGAAAATTGTGCAATAGCGAACTACTTTTTGGTTTTCACATTTACTGTTTAGTTATGTATTAAGCTTATGTAAGCATGTTTTTGTTATAACGCTGAAAGCAATCAAATTTAATATTCTGTATTGGTTATAGTTTTTATATTAATTTCTGTTTATATTTTTACACTATTTGTGTTAACGATGTTATGAACTAACAGATAAGCATGCTTTGCTTACACCATCAGGAACTACTTAAATCGGGACTAATATCGAAAGCAAATAGTCGCAAATAATATTAATTATTTTAATATAATAGCAAATACAGACTCTGATATCGTAACTAAACTAAGCTCACATCTAATATTACTTCTCTTCTTTGATATTTGAAAACTAATTCCGTTGAAAAAATATATATTTTTAAATCAAAACTTTTTACTTCATATTATAAGTCTTATTATTATTGTTAACTAAAACGTATAATTAAATAAATAATTGGTTGTATTATGCAAAACTAAAACCACAATTTTAACACCTTTATATATATATTTGGCTTTTGTCGATTGTTTCTTATACCTATGAATGACATGGTCTCAAATTTGAGTTTCATTACTTGGGATGTGTGGTAATATACATGAAAGTTTAGGCAAACACCAAGCTAGCCATGAATGGCAGATTAAAATGATAAATGTGAAAAAGTTAAGTATTAGATAAAGTTACGAATTTTTATTTAAATATATATGTATTTCTATTTATTTCCCCATTAGGCGCCAGGACGCACGCAAGAATTGGCTACAAGGGCGACACCGGCTCGTGAATCAAAGGCTCTTTCGCCTCTACGCGCTATAGGCACCTGACTGTCGTGCAGTCTTCGCGTCGGTAACGCGCCTTTCCGGACTCCTCAGCGGTGACTGTTGAAATTAATGGTGCAATATTGAATATATAGGCTCCGTGCACGCATTTATCCCTGTAGGTTCATAAAATACTTAAAAGATGGGTATCACATTTGTAATACCTGAAAAAAATAATATAAAACACTAAATTAGGCTTTATTTTTCACTGACAAAAAAAAATTGCGAAGCCGTAAAACGAAAACTGTACTCGCTCGTGGAATGGCTTTTAAATGCTATTAGTAATGAGACCGCTTTATGGAAATTGCATCGTAGATTCTACTTCTTTATTGAGGAGATTATTTGCACTGTTTTATTAAAAAACGTAGACAGTGTGGGTGGAGGGGAAGAGCGTGGCTGTCACTGCTTATAGTACCTGATATAATGACACAAAAAAAATAATAATAATACCGCGCGAGACGAAGCATGAAGCGAAGACAAAAGACTGCTGTCTGCGTTTCTTTTGTTCTGGCCGCGCGCCTGAGGACCCCTTGCGGCGGCGGCGGCGGTGACGAGAAAGACGAGGCAGTGCTGCCAACTGCGAAAACCTGCGCAGGCGACGCGATTTTCGCGCTCCGACGCTCTGCTGCTCCCGGAACGCGACCTCGCGCGACAAACGGGCGCGTCGCATAGAAAAAAAAGGGGGGGGGGGGGGAGGGGACACGCCACGGCGCGCTGCTTCTCTGGCCGCCTCGGAACATCCGGAGACGCTTCTGCCACAGGCTCGCCGTTCGCGGGTCTCCGTGTGCGCTTCGGAGACTTGAAGCTCAGCCCAGTAGCTGTTGATAGGGGTCGTGTTTGGTATTTCGCGAAAAAAAAAATCTGGACTGCAACAAGATATACCGACAATAAAGATCGCAGGCGTTCGCGGCCATTGTCTGAAGTAGATTGGCTTCTGGGTTGTAGCTACGTCCGAGGCGAATATATCACCGGCCATGATGATGGAGACTGCAATGTCGACCGAAACAATAGGCGCAAAATAATTTCTTTCCCTTCCTCATTTAAGTATAGGCTGGCTGGCGGCCTAGTGGTAAACGACAGAATGTCGCCCCCGATAAAAACCAGTGCCCCCATTATGACATTATGTCCATTGGACATAATGTCCAAGCGCCCAAACCCTCGCGTGGTAGACTCTTTCTACTCTGTCCAACTCTTCTTCCTGAACCATCCTTTTATTTCCCATAGCCAACCTGCTTACTTAATGCGGCCATGATGATGGAGACTGCAATGTCGACCGAAACGTCGGTGATACATTCGCCTTGGACGCAGCTACAACCCAGAAGCCAAGCTACTTAAGATATACAAACGCCAGATGTTTCTTGCTTGTATTTAGTGACCGTTCGCAATATAAACAATTGTCTGATTCGACTAGGCCATTCAGGCCGCTTTTGCTTGCGCACACACTTGATGGCTGTTATTCCGTGCTCCAACAGTAAATATGCACCTGAAAGAAACATATGACGATCACTAGGGGCGGGCATTTTTCACGTGAAATTTTTTTTTATCAAAACGACTTTTAAGACTGCAACAAGGCGCACCCGCGATTTCTTCCGTGTGATTGGCGGCCGTCTGCAAGAGAAGTCGTTGCCTTTTTCGACCGAGCAACTCAGGACGCGTTTGCTTTCTAGCTGGATTGCCTTGAATCGTTGTAAAAATTGATATGAATCTGAAAGAAACTCACCCAATCACGAAACACAGACGATGCTACAGTGTTTAACCCTCACCTAATTTCGAAATACTTTTTGCGGAAATACATGTCCCTAATTATTAATAATTTTCGCGCTGCTCTGGAATAGCGCACGCCAAAGTCTTTATAACCGAACTCCATAGTTCGATCAAACCGCATAGCTAGGGACAAGAAAAATCCGCTGTTTCATTGACTTGTAGGATAGACTTCACAATCTACTTTACATACTCGGGAAAATATCACCTGCTCATTGGCTACTGAGATCTACGAACTGGGATTTGAAATTTCTTTGGTAAAAGGATTCATTGGCTCCGAGACCTTCAAATAAACTGTGAGTCAATCAACAGAAGCAATATTAAGGTACGTTTTGTTTTGTTTATAGCATAACTCGAAATGAATCGTCAAAATTTTCCTGTTTCTGTCAAAACACTTTGCACCTATGCTCGCTCATTCGAAGTTTTCATAGTTTTTTTTTTGTCATCTTATACCACGCGAATGTGAAAGGGTTATATTCAGTACAATTTATGTAGAGGTTATAAGTCTATCAGTATAGTAATACGCCGCAACTAACAAAAAATAAGGATTTACAATGACAATAAAAACAATAAATCAAAGCTTCCCTTAATAATTTATGTGATTATGATAAGTTATTTTACGAAAACACAATATTCGTTCTTAAATTATTGTCGGTGGTTTCTAAGTGTTTGGTGGGATGACTTAGAATGCACTAAATAAAAGTCGATGATGATGATGATGATGATGATGATGATGATGCATAAAAGAGTTCAGTACTGTTTTGTGAAATTGAAGACCACAATTTTTTTAACTTTTCTTTTTCTTTTATTTAATTTTTAATTTAACTTTCGCATTGTGATCGTTTTATGATGTAGTTGTGCTTATCACATCACTTTATGTCAATGCTCTCATCTTATCTTGGCTGACAACTTTAGATAATAAACAATGAGGACCGCTGAACAGTATTTACATCACCCGAACAAATATTGTAAATTTGTACAACACATGGCATTTAGGAAATACGTATTTCGGGATAAAACTGAATTACTTATGAACATTTGTGAATAATTTTATACTTTAATTGAGGTTTCAGTAGAGCTTAAATTTTTTTTAAACTACTAGATAATAATCGAATATTCGATAGTTTGACTTTATTAAATTTATCATGTTTGTTAATGTGCGCAGTTAAGACTGGAAAGCTATCCCGGGAACGGTTTAGGAATAACTATTGGAGGTGCCGGGACAACACAAACCATAAATTCCCGGGTAAGAACCCGGACCCAGTATTAACTGCGAACACTCTTTTGTAGTAATATAGTTGTTTTCACGTAATGTATTTTTTGACGAGACAACGTCTAATAAATCGATGAACGCCAGCTGCACGCACGAAAAAGTTTCCCGTTACGCACATTGTCCCGTTACGCTGTATCCCGTTACGCTCATTGTACGCTTGCGCCGCATCTGTCTCTCTTCCACTCGATTGGAACAACCATTGATTTGACTTTTTCGAGGCACATTTAACTTGAAACACTCCCATTAGTTTCCTACTTTTCCCATCATCGTCCTATCCTTAACAGAATAACACAGATTGGAAGAAGTTAAATAGCAAACATGTATAAAAGTTATAGTTAAAATAATCTGTTCGTTAAAGTAATAAACATATTTAAATTAATGAGTGCAAATAAAAGTAATTTTATCAATTAAATTGAAGATTTCATTTCACTCCTTCTTTGTATCCATACAAAATAGTGATAATTCAATAAAAATGATTAAGTTATGTTCATAAAAGTATGCAATCATTTTATCAATGTTTTGTTATGACGTTGTCACGTTAAACTATCGTCCGTAAACCGACTTTACAGACAACCAATTTTTTTTTTTAGAAATATCTGTAGTTTTACATGCATATGTCTGTGGTCGCAGCCGGCCGGCATATTCACACAGCATGGGCGGCCTAGCCCCGCCCCCAAGAGCCGCCTATTCGTGGAAATCGGCCTCTTCGTGCGTGTCGCAAGCAGAGGGGACCGTGGCCCCTTTCTTCCCCGTCACGGCAGAGACAGAGAAAGGAGTTTGGGTCCGAATATGAAACGAAGACGACAACGACAACGACGACGACGGAACACTTTCTGTCGTCGCTGCGACAGAAAAGTGTTCGCTGCGACAGAAAAGTGTTCGCTGCGATTTTTTTTCCTAACCTAACAAAAAACTAAGTGTGTTTGGGAGTGGTCTGGATTAGGGATTGACTCTTTAAGTGCGTCTCAGATCCGAAGCCTATACGCTCTAATAATGCAGGTTATTAGCAGAGGTTCCCACCCCCCCTAAACACTATGACTCACCCTCCTCTAACCTAATTATGGCCACCCCCCGAAATTTTTTGTGCCATTTTCTCAATGATTTTATAATATTATACTTTTTTAGTATTATCTTTTGTCACATTTTGCATTAATTAAAACTAATTTTCTAATAATAATAATTTTGGTCATATGCGTGTGTGCACTTATTGTCGAAGCGGGGATAGGGACCATCCTGAACCGACAGATGCCAAACTGCTTTTGTTGAGGAAAGTGCGGGGTTGCCAATTTGATGTACAAGATCCCTTTCAATTATCAAAGCACCAGAAACGTATTTTCACATTAGAAGCTATAAGTATGTAAATGATATATATATTTTCTCGTCTTTTGACAACCCCCCCCCTGAAATTTTAATTACGCAGTCTGCGTCGTTACCCCCCCCCCTTGTGGGCACCCCTGTTATTAGCCACGCAGGAGCAGGAGGGGTAGCATGCATCATGTGCTAAGCTGCGACGTCCTGCCTTTTTAATGCTCTCGACAGAGATTAGGGTGTTTCTCGATTGGCTGCAGCTTCGAGCCAATCAAGAGTCGTCTTTCTTTCTCCTGGTTGGCCTGTTGGTTTGACCAATCGGAGCTGGGGGGGCTTCTGTGAGGCAGGAGAACTTGGAAACAACCTCAAGTGGGTTAACTGCTCCCTGGTGATGGCGACGACTGCAACGTCGACCGAAACTTCGGTGATAAACTCTTCGGCTTCGAAGCGGCTGCAAAACCCAGAAGCCAAGCAACAACTCAAGACGATGGCCTTGAGAAAGCCGGAGATCTTTGGGAATCCTTCTTTTCAAAGACGAGAGAGCCAAACCGCCCGATCGTGCATCTTCGGTTTTTTTTGTTCATTGGAAATAAATAAATATGGCGGTGTTGATAAAAGGATACTAATGGTCAATTAGGTTAGGTTAGCTACATTATAAATACTTTAAAACATTGTGGACGGTTGATTTGGTTAGGATAGCTACATTAAAAATACGGAAAAAAAAAAAACACGAACTTCGGGGAACTTCGGGTTTTTTGCTCTCTAGCCTGTGAAAAGAAGTCTTCCCGAGATCTTTACCGCACTGTCTGTGTTAAGTTGAACGCTGTTCGTTGTTGGAGTTACTCTTGTTTGGAGACTTGCGATTGGAAACGACTGCTTTCGATCCCCGCGGCGCGGGTGATTTCGGAAGATCCTCGCGAGAACGGGAAGCGTCGTTGCAGTTCGGAAACAATGGCGGTCTGGGTAGCGGCGCGGCGACCGCGGACAGCGCTTCTGGCGACGGCGCAGGTCGCGTGCCGGGACGTTTGACGACGAGACTGGCTCGGTTCTCGTCGCCGCTTTCTGGCCGACAACTCCACGCCGCGCTCAACGCCTCGTCGACCCCGCACGCGTCACGGAGCCATTGTTCCCCGGGAAAGCCGTTTACCCGGCTGCTTTCCTTAAAAAAACACTCGTCAAACCGCAATTTTCCCGTCGAGTCGGACCTAACGGGACATAACTGCAGACCTGCAAAATTCGCGGATTCATTCGGTGATAGGCTAGAATTCAAAACACACATACACCTCTTAGATAATTTTTGCTTATTGGCTTACTGTTCATCTGGACGAATCTCAACCAGTTATAAACCCTCAAACCAAAGAAGGATCGGATCACGGACAAACCAGCTGAGACGACTTACAAGTTGGCAGCCGATGAACTTGCGTTATTTGCCCGAGTGTACAGGGGTAAATGCAGTCTATCCTGAAGGCCATCGAAACCGCGAATTTTGCAGGTCTCTAGTCGTGACGTAGGTCCGCGTACTTCTCGCGAAAATGTCTTCAGACCAAGCGTGTGTTAAAACTGTAGAGCAGCGGTTCCCACTAGTGGGTCGCACCGATCCTAAAAAAACTATCAGAAACCATCTAATAAACCATCAGAAAAGATAAGAAACAAATCAAATTGTGTGAAACACATATCTATTGTTAAATAAATAACGGTTTTGCTACAAAGTGCTTATATTTTGTCAACCATTTTCAAATCAGAACACAAATTGTTTATCAATAATAAATCGGTATCTTAAAAAAAGGATATATATTATATATTTGCAATAATTGATGGTAAATTATATATACATAAGGAGGGGATACGATGCAATTAAGGTTTTTTTGCTCCACCATGGACCGATAGACCGTGGAGGTATTCCTATAAGGAAAGGTGGGTCGTCAGCTGGAAAAGTTTGGGAACAACTGCTCTAGAGCATTGTCTGTGTTTCCGTGGTTGGCCTGGGTCTACTGTTACCGCAACATTCGCAGTCAATGACTTCTCCTGCAAACGGCCGCTGGCGCGGGCATACCTCGTTGCAGTCTAACGGGTGAACAGATTATTTAGCGAAACATATTTGCCCCAAGACATAAGTTTTGAAGCCACTAGATTTTTTTTCCAACCCAGTTGCTTTGAAAATTAAATTCACTTATGAATCATGACATCGCTCTTAATGAAAATTACGTTAATTATGAAATCAGGAAATCTTTGTTTAATATATCATTGATAGGGAAATATGAAAGCATTTTTCTAGGTATAACCCAAAAAGAAAATATTTTCTATTCAGAAATAGATGATAGACGAGACGATAATTATAATCAAAATATATTAACTACTGAACGCTTATATCTAGACCTACAAGTATGTATTGTGATTTAATGCAATTTCTTGGACATACGCCATTGTACATAGTGTTTCACTGTTTGTCATGCAATGGCGTATTTCCAAGAAATTGTAAATTCAAAATTCTCAATTGCATGAATCATTTAAATAACGTGTGAATGTCGTGTACATAAACATTTCAACATTAATTTTTTTGAGTTCATGATTTTTTCAATGTTCATTTGCTAATTTTTACTATTAAAGACAAATATGCTAACTTTGCATATATGTACATAAAAATATTATTTGCGAATGGTAGCTTGAAACCTATAAATCTGTGTACTACCTACTACTAAATGCCAATGATTTCACAGGGGAAACTATTTGTAGTAGTGAGTCATTATTAACTTCAGTTACACCCTTAAGATATAGACTATTCTCTAACAAAGCCAAATATTCAGTATTAAAATATATTATTTAATTAAGGCCCCAAAAGCGTATACGCAAATACTGCTTTGTTGTTTTCTCGCTTGCAGCACAAAAGAATGGCTCTTTCCCAAAATAGTAGAGCGTGAACCTGTAAACTTTATTTGGCATTAGGATGGAGACCCTCCCCATTTGAATCTCTTCGTACGAGAGTGGTTGAACGTCTAAGTCCCTGACCGTTGGATTGGTCGTAATGGTCAAGATGACAGAGCTCTTTTTCGCTGGCCTCTATGTTTACCTGATATAACTCCATGCAATTTTTTTTTTTCTTTGGGGCTTTATAAAAGATCATGTCTACGTTCCGCCGCTACCAAATGATTTGCCAGAGTTGAGACACGGAATTGGAAGAGGCTATTGCTTACATTATTCCGGACGTGTTAACCAAGGTGTTGGAAGAATGGGACTTCAGGATGGATGTGTGCCGTATTACTATAGGTTGCACATATTGAACATTTGTAATAAAAACTATGTTAGTTTACCTTAAATTTGATTTTTTATTTGTTATAAATACTGTAAGCTAAACTGTTACAGCACACCATTAAAATTTGGACGTTATTTTATGGTTATCATGTATGATAAGATTATTATTGTTGAATCATGTTCAAAGTAAATGAACTCAACACTCATACATTTATGAAGATAACTGTATATCAAAGAATATCCCTGGGTGATTTGTAACCAGCGTTCTTCGGAAATTTAAAGTGGGAATTTCTAACAGTGTAGACAGGCCTCTACCGAGTGTATAATACAGGTCTGACATTATTATTTCTTAGCTTACGCTAACTGCAGCTTGACAGCATCACTGAGCCATGGCCGTAGGCTAATCGCTGATGGCCAGAAGAAGAGAAAGAAGGGAGAGGAAAGATGAGGCAGCAAATGCCATACCACACCCCGCGCTATCCGCCATCATGTCTTCGACGTGACGGCGACAGTGGAAAGTCAGCCGTTCGCCGCGGGGGAAAAAAGGTAAAAGTCTCACGCGACGGTACCGCCTTGTAGTCACCGCCGGGTGTCTCTTCACAGCCGGCGTCTCACGATACAGCCAGTGATACGTAAATTGTCTCAAACGCACAAAAATAAAATTTTATGTAATTTTACAAAAAAGATTACTTTCTGAAAACATTTTCCAAGAAATAGTTTGTAATATTACAATGATATTGTAACTTTGTACAACATATGAGAAATACGCATTTCGTCTGTGTTATATTTTTAGAATTTAAATTTTATTTAAAATGCTTAAAAATTTTTATACGTCGAGAAGACCTATTAGATCTCAATTTAATTGGTTTATTTATTTAGGAAAATTTATTATTTTTTGTTTGGAGTGACAGGGAGATAAAATAAACGCTTTATTTTCTAACAATTTATTTGTGAATTTTGGACCTTTTATTAATGTTATGCTGTTATCCCTGAAGTATCTACATCTTATAATTATTCTTTTTGAGAGTTCATATCGACCACGGAGATTGCGACCTAGATGGTGATTTAGATTATAAATATGTCATAAATTATAGAGATTAAATATATTATAAATAATTTAAATTGGCGCATAATTTAATATTTTAATTCACATTTAATTCTAGAATAAGTTTACTTAACCGTGGAAAAAGATAATCGAATATTTTACAATTTGACTTTATTTGGTTGTATCATGCTTATTACATTCAGTTTATACTGGAAAGCTATAAATTTAATTATTAGGGATACTGGGATAACACAATGTATTAATTTCCGGGTAAGTATTAAAACCCAGTATTACTGCGAACTTTATTTTGTAATGATACGGTTTTTTTTCTGTTTACAAATATATGTAGTTTTACATGAATATTTCTGTTCCATTTACAAAAAAAAATTTACAGTTGGTGATAGATTTTAAAAGAAGTACTATGCATAATTCGGCCACTGCGGTTCTTAAACAGTGCCTGTAAACAATTGCGTGTGATTGTCAGTGTTTGTAAACGAACATGAGGTGATGTGATGGTTCCTTAAATTTACGAAGAACGCTGGTTAAAAATTATCCAGGTATCTTCGTTAATTTACGGTTATTTTCGTATGTTTAAGGGTGGTGAGAAACTTCAAACAAAAATCAGCCATAATAATCATTTTGTAAAAAACTAAAAATTCAAAAAGTGTTGAATCTATGACAACCTTCTTTTTTCTTCCACATGTTTACAACAAAACAAACTTTTCTTCTAAGAATTACCTGAAATTTTCTAAGAGTTCGTAATTTCAGATAACTCTGTCTTCGTAGAAACTACCCAGTTTTTCGTCTTTTCAAGTTCTGTTTTTCGTTATAAATCAGGTTAAACATACCCGTGGAAGGACTTATTGTGTTTTTGCAGTAGTCGTAATCAGTTTTTGAGTGTTTTGCTTGTATACCAAGATTATTCTTGTGGATTCATTTTGGAAGTAAGTGAACTTAGTACCCGTAAATTCAAGAAGATAAGTAACGATATATTTACGAAGATTACTGGATAATTTGTAATCAGCATTCTTAGTAAATATCAAATAAACAATTTAATCAGTGTATATGAACGTATATTACTACAAGCTTGTAAAGGAACACACAACAAAAATTGAATAGTCAATCGTTTGTATATTATTTTTAAAAATTTAACTCTAGCTGTTCAGAAGTTGGGAGGTACAGAAAAATAGCGTAGCGCGTTTGTGTTGGCGAACTTTTCAATGCCATTCCTGACCTCATTAAGTGTGAAAGGAGAGCGAATGCTACAGAAACATACGTACTCAGTTTGTTTTCAAGTTATTGCAGCTCGCGCAAAATAAAATGCAGATCGCGTTGCTGGGAAACTGGTAGGACCAGACGCGAACGGTTTGAGGAGAGCTGGTACTTCTGGATCGGGAAATGTTTCGAAGGCAATGACTATTCGTTCTCGAAGAAGGTTTGTGAGCTAGTGGGACGACGGGTTGTCCTCTTGTCTCACGTCGCACGAGGTATTGGCCACTAGAATTTATATTCACTCGCCGCATGCACGCATCAGCCTTAAATCGAACCCGTGATCAACTCCGCCAGAGGCACATTAAATGTTTGGCTTGCTTAAGGTGTATCACTAGGGGCATGCATATTTCGCGAAAAGATTCCTCGACTAGCTGAAAATTAAAACACTGTGGCATCGTCTGTGTTTCGTGATTGGGTGAGTTTATTTCAGTTCCACGTCGATTGTCACAACACCAATCACAGTGATTCAGTGCGGAAGCGAATGCGTCCTGAGTGGCCCGGTCAAATAAGGCAACGACTTCTCTCGCGGACGGCCGCCAATCACAAGGAAGAAATCGCTGGTGTGGGTGTACCTTGTTGCAGTCTAATAGGAATTCAGATTTATTCGCGAAAAATGAGTGCCCCTATGTATTACTCTTGAATAATGAAGTGTTTCCTCTCAACTTCCCCATTTACCTATAGGTACATAAATTATTTTATTTTGTAAATGGGACAGAAATATTTACGTAAAATTACAAATAATTGTAAATTTTTACGTTTACACGAAAACAAATAGTTAGTTATTTGCAAACCGTTCCCTGAATAGCTTTTCAGTATTAACTGCGCACATGATTAAGCATAAATGAAAACAAATTACAGTTCATTTTTGACTATCAAATTACATTTTTCGTGGTTTAAATAAATTAGGGTTGAATGATACATCAATTAAAATATAAAATTATGCGCCAATTTTCGTAAGAATTACTCAGTATTATCTCGAAAAAAAAAAAATTACAACATATGTATGCGAAACTTACCATAGCCATGTGTTGTACAAAGTATACAAACTATTTCTTGGCAACTGGTTTCCAAAGAAATCTTTTGCATAAGTAGATAATTTTTTTCTTCTGTGTACCGCGGAATTGTAATGTAGTGTGTTTTTGAAACGGTTATTTATACAGGAAACCAGTTGATAATCGTTTATCAACCAGTTGATAATCGTTTATCATTTTCACAAGAAAACAAACGAAACTTCAGACTTGTCTACAAGCAAATGTTTAAGACCGATCCACTTCTCGTGAAAATAAGACTAAAGTCTTTCAGCATAAATATATACAGCGCGTCTTAGAACAACGTCACGCTGAAAACCGGCGATGGTCAAATGAATGAAGGTTCTGTATTAAAAAAAAAAAATGTGTCGTAGGTTTGGAGTTTACAAACATTTTTACATAAGTTTTAAAAAGCACCCTGTATCAAATTATTATATACTATGACAGTAAATTTTTCCTAAACAATATTGAATAACCTCTATATCGGTACTTAATTCAAAATAAAATCAATAATGCTATTAATTTTGGGAAAATATTTTCTTTGCGTGACCTATGCGGCAAATATTTTTAATCGTGTACTTCGACTATTCATACTGTAAAAATAATTATAATGCCAACTTAGCAAATAATTTGAAAATATGTCTCATTAAAGCAAAATTTTACAATGGTACAACACCGACGACCACTTCTTAAACAAAATATTTTGCAGAATGATAGATAGCAATGATGAATACGAGACGTGAAAATGTTTATTTTCTAAAAGTAGAGCATGTTTGATTTTATTTAAAATTCTTATTAATAGCAGAGTATTTTAGGATTGCATAAAAAAAAGTAACAGTAATAATTTTGCAGGTTGAAAAATTTTAAAACTTAAAAAAATAAATTTAAAAAAAAATACTCCAAAACTACACTTTTTCATTTTTTTGACGTGACAACGTCTAATAAATCGATGAACGCCGGCTGCACGCACGAAAAAGTGTCCCGTTACGCACATTGTTCCGTTACGCTGTGTCCCGTGACTCTCATTGTTCCGTTACGCTGTGTCCCGTGACGCTCATTGTTCCGTTACGCTGTGTCCCGTTACGCTCATTGTTCCGTTACTCTGTGTTCTGTTACGCTGTCGGCGAGTGCAGTAATAATAGGTTATGTTACAATTGACCAAAAAATTGTGGTGATTCATATAATTGAAAATATATATTTGATGACTCTTTATTTATATGAAAACTTGTTTATAATTACATTTAAACTTTATAGCTAAACGCCAGTTTTTAAAATTAATTACAAGTCATCTAAACATGAACTTTTTCGTCGACTGTTTATAAAGTGAAGTGAAAAGTTAATGTGGTTTTCATTGCTTATTACAACAACAATTTCGACAATAAAGGTTAACTATTCTTGCATTTTAGAATCTGATTACTAGTATAATTTCAAGCATTTATTCGTTTATTATTAAAATTAAAATGATTCAATTTTATTCATAAAAGTATGCAATCATATCATCAATGTTTTGTTATGACGATTTCACGTTAAACTATCGTCCGTAAACCGACTTTACAGACAACCCATTTTTTATATTCAAAACCGTAAAAAAAATTCCTAGCCACTGTTCTACGTTTGACTTTGTGTTTAAGGACATTCTCTCTATTTCTCACTAATATATATATATATTTTTTTTCACGCAGTGGTATCTTTGTACTTCCCAAAAGAGTACATACATACGAAACTACTCAAGTGTCCAGCACTCGTCTTTGTCGAACACATAGCGAACAATAATTTAAAGATATGGCAACTGATTGAAGTCCGATATTGACACGCATCAGTATCAAAAGACTCGACTGGAGTCACAGAACAAGGAGGGAAATAAAGAAGTGCGCCTTTACAGTGGAAACTAGAGGTGGGTCGAAAAGTATCGACCTGATACTTTGTTACTGATACGCGCCTGTATCAGGAACGGCAAACGAGTACACTTGAAAAGTATCAAGTACTTTAGTATCAGTTCAGAATTCGCCTGGAACAACACCACGGCCAATGTGCGCAGAACCCGATCGCAGATGACGGTCACTTGGGTGGAGCTTGTGAAAGGGGAGGGAGCAGGAACGACGAATAAGGGATAAAGAAGGGAAATAATGTAGGGGAGGAAGCGCAGGGGAAGGCGTTGAAGGAGAGGCGCAAAGCGAAATTGTTACGAGTCGTTTGGTTACTGTCCCACATCAAAGTACGCTCAGTGCGCAGTGCGTGCACAGTCTCGTTCAATAATAAAACAAATGAAATTTTAATATTAAGAAGTACATTAATACAAGATATAATATTTATATTTGTGCACCTAACAGCTATGAAAATGCAAATAAATTCTCAGTTGACACTAATAACAGATGTAATCAACATATGGACTTTTTTTTCGAAAACAATTAGTAACTAGTGTTTTCATACATTAAAAGATTACGATTTTATCAAAAATTAAAAATAAAAAAAAACAGATACGTACATTAGTGAGCATACTATATCAATGTTTACGTTTCAAATGTTTCTTCAGATTAGTCGATGATGATTTATAACTCAGTTTTTGTTTACACAAATTACAATTAGCAAACACATTATTTTCCGTAAAAAAATTCCACACAAATGAAGTCTTTTTCCTGACTTATCCATTCCTTATTTCACTATAAAGATACTAACTACAAAGCATGACAGCCCGCAACAATGTACATGGTGGTAATTAATACACGGCCAGGACGAACTGCAGTGAATGTTGAACTGATTGATACTGGCTGTATCAGGCGGGCATGAGAGTAACAGAGGTAGAGAATTACCGGGCGTGATGAATAATGTATCAGAAACACCGATACCTTTTTACGCTGGTGATGACGGCACGTAGGATGTGTACCCTGTAACGAGAATGCTGATACCTTGTCGCTTCCTGGGACCGCTACTGCTCTGATACAAAAGTATCAGATACTTGTAACTAGATACATTACTGTATCAGTATCAGGTTGGAACAGATACCGAAAATTGCTGTAACAACCCACCTCTAGTGGAAACTGAAACCATGTTTCACGCGACATGTGTCGCTATCTGTTGGGCGGGCCCATAACTACCAGCAAATAAGATCGAAATAGAAATTCTTATACTAAGTTTTTTTTAGGTAATACGTTTTTTTTGTTTCCTAGCCTAAGTTAATTCTAAGTGTGTAGGGGAGGGTCCAGGTTAGGGGAGGACCTAAGTGTGTCTCAGGCCGAAGCCTATACACTCTACCATGCGGGTTTTTAACCATGCAGGACAAGGGCGCGTGCATCGTGTGCTTATTGGGGTTTACTGGCCAGCCATGGCTGCGATTGGCGCCATGACTGACGCCCCATTGGTCGCCTAGCTTAAAAGCTAGCTAATGTGACCCAGGTAAAACCTGCATAGACACAGGGAAAACCCTGGGCCGGTTCATGCGGGGATCAAATAACATGCATTAAGCAAGCAGGTAACTACTGGACAAGAGGAAGAAGGGTCCAGGTAAGAAGAGTTGGAGGGGCTGAAAAATCAACCTTGGTGGAGTTGGGTGCTTGGGCCTTGCGGCCCGCATTTAAGTTATGAGCTCCTGGGTTATTATTAGCCAGGGGCGCATGCGCCCCCAGGGGCGGGCGACTTCACGTCAGCCCAGCCACAGCTGCCCAGGCAGCCACAGTTAAGACAGAAGTGGGCAGACGAGCCAGTAAACCGGCTCGAACTGCTGGCTCTCGGAGCGAAAGGCAGCCTGACATTGCGCCATCTTCATCTTCCTTCTTCCAGTCAACAGCCAACGACCTTTTAAGCCAGGGTGGGGGTAAGTCGTTCAGGCGAACGAAGTATCTTGCGAGTCGGACCCTCTTGCCCCCCAAATTCCCGGGTCGGTTGAAGGTCGCGCC
Organism: Bacillus rossius redtenbacheri; assembly: GCF_032445375.1. Lineage (NCBI taxonomy): Eukaryota > Metazoa > Arthropoda > Insecta > Phasmatodea > Bacillidae > Bacillus > Bacillus rossius. Next base: position 25,997,228 of record NC_086339.1, read on the forward strand.
GCCCAGGCTACCACTGGCTCCAACAGGGCCCCAACTTGAAGGCGCCGCCATCTCTTCCTTCAGAATTCCGATGCTGTTCAGTTCCGTTGCGCGCGCGGCAGTCCACAGCTCCGCAAGTTCCAGCCCGCAGTTCGTCTACACTTCGCTACTGTGGCACATCGAGCTCCCCTGCGGTGCCTTCGCCGACGAAGCTGCTTCCTGCCACGCGCCGAGCTGCATTCAGGCTACCTTTCACACCGACAGCCGTAATAACGACTCCACAGGCCGGCCATTGGTCCGCGGACTGCTATTGGTTATTCGCAGCCACCCCAGCGAGATTGCAACTCTCGAGCTGGGATCCCGTATCCGCCACCCGCGGGACGCGGTCGGTAGCAGTTGGCGCTGCTAGGCCGCCCCCAGCACGCACACAAATCCCACACGCACTGCCAGCCTTCGGTTACCCAATAGGGCGCAGGGAACTCCCAGCCAACAGCCCGCGAGAGAGATGCGCCCGCCCCGAGAGACGACCACCGACACGTTTTTTTAATCGATGCGAAAATACTTGATGCTGTTTTGTAATAAACCGTCACGTAATAAATAAAGGAGTAGGAGGTGCAAAAACTCATTGTATTACACACCACAAAATTAGTGGCTACCTAAATAGAGTGAATTTTCATTGGTTTGTTTGCCTGAAAATAGCTTATACATTACTTCTCCTAATAAGTGAATGTAGTTATGTCAGCAATATATTACGAAAACTACTATCTAGCGGACGGGCCCATAACTACTTCAAAAAACCAGGTCTCAGTCTCGGTAGTTGGAGTTTCTCCCCCATGACCGGAGTCCATGACGTGATGACGAGTGTACGGATTTCCATCGGTAGGTAGCGTTTCCTAGGTTCAGTTTAAATGTGAGCGAGTATTTCTGTAGTACTCTCCAGAGATGTGTAACATAAAACCTCGGTAACTAGCAAATTTATGTGTTCTCACGTTGAAGATAAATTTATAATACGAAAATCGAACACAATATTTAACGTAGAATTGTTCAAAATAATGCGTGATGAATATATACATAGTTTGTGTTTTCAACTGCATTTATGACGTGAATCACACATAGTTTCGGCACTCGCCGCTAGAATGCGCTGACGCAGTAGCTACCTCTACTATCTAATCATTCTATTTGCATACCGAAATTTTAAACTATATAATTAAACGGCTCTGATAAAAGAAAACAAAATAATTTAACAAAATACTAAACCCTGGCTTTAGACATGATTTTCAACATGGAATTTTATTAATATTCTGCCTATTTTTTTAAAAATCCTTAAACGGTTAGTATTTTAATGTTTACCTCTATCTGTGTGAACTTAGGTTCATGCTATCCGCCACAGATGGCAGCACCGTGGTTGTTACACATTTCCGTTCCTTGTCTTCCGCCGTATCCACGAAATCATGAAATTAACTCCTACCAAATGCCGTATTCCGAGAGCTAAGATGTTACAAAAAAAAAATTGGTTGTCTGTAAAGTCGGTTTACGGACGATAGTTTAACGTGACGTCATCACAAAACATGGATGAAATGATTGCATACTTTAATGAATAAAATTGAATCATTTTTATTTTAATAATAAGAGAATAAATACTTGAAATTATACTAGTAACAAGATTTTTAAAATGCAAGAATAATTAACCTTATTGCCGAAATTGTTGTTGTAATAAGCAATGAAAACCACATTAACTTTTCACTTCACTTTATAAACAGTCGACGAAACAGTTCACGTGTAGATGTAAGTTGTGTGCTGCCGCTGTCTTTCTTCTCCTCGGACGCATAGGCCAATCGAGTTGAAGAGAGATAGATGCGGCGCAAGCGTACAATTAGCGTAAAGGGACACAGCGTAACGGTACAATGTGCGTAACGGGACACTTTTTTGTGCGTGGAGCCAGCGTTCATCGATTTATTAGACGTCACGTCAAAAAGATACACACAGCACCTTTGATGATTCCAAACTGTGATTGTGATACCAATAACACACCTTTGTTCTGCAAGTAACTGCACACCTTCTTGTACACTTCTACTCGCGAAGTACATACCTATGTCAAGAGAACGGCCGACAGATTTTCTTGCGACTAGTACACTAGGACTTGTGTACTAGCTAGTGTCCTATTTTTCACAATTTTTCTTTAAATGTCCTGTGTAATCAAATAAACATTTTCACAGAAGGGTTACGTAAGATAACGTTATTATTAATTCAAGTCCATTTTATAAGTACAAACATGAAAATGTCAAACATAATTTGAAATCCTGCCAACTATGACAAAATATTATACTTATTGCATACTATAGCTAGGATTGGTGTTCACTTTATTGTTCACATTTGAGGTTATATTTCGTGTGTACTGGGATAAATACATAAATAAATTTAACATATTACGTTTGAGAAGCAACCCCAACTTGCAACAACAAAAAAAGTTATGTAGGTACATTTAATATTTAGGATTGGGTTTATAAAAACTTCGCAAGAAACTCAAAAGCAAAGGACGCAATACGCAACAAAAGCAAGTTAACTATAATAATTAAAAAAAAAAGACGATGTCTCAAGAAATTGCTGTACCTTTAACTCGAAACGGTAAAACTGCAGGAAAAAATTATTCATGATGCTTGCGTTGCGTTTTTTTTGCGTCATGCGTGATTTATAAAACGGGGAATATGAAAAAGTCGTTACTTCTATGCGTCTTGCGTTATTTGCGCAGTTTATGAACTCGTCCCTAAGGAAATTAAAAATTTAATAATGTTCAGAGCAGCTGCCACCTAAAAAAAAATTCTGTGTATTATTGCAAAAGATTCCTTTGTAATCCAGTTTCAAAGAAATAGTTTTTAGTGCTATAAGAAAGATGTAACTTTGTCCAACAAGATGGCTATGGTTATTTTTGCATACATCAAATACATTTTTCGAGATAATACTGAGTATTTTTTTTACGAAAATTGGAGCATATTTTGTAATTTAATTGATGTTTAATTCAAGCATGACTTTTATGAACCCTGGAACAGATAATCGAATATTCAACAATTTGATTTGATTTTGTTTTATTATGCTTATTAATGTGCGCAATTAATACCGGAATTCTATTCAGGAAACGGTTTGCAAATAACTAATATTGGACGTACTGGGACAACACAAAGCATAAATTCCCGGGGGTAAGAATCTGATCCCAGTATTACTGCGAACACTATTTTATAGCGATAACAGTTGTATTCACGTAAATGTGAAAATATCTGTAATTTTGCATGAATATTTCTATTCCGTTTGCAAAAAAAAAAAGGGGGGGGGGGTTTTGTCAGTAAAGTCGGTTTACGGACGATAATTTTACCTGATAACGTCATAAGAAAACATTTATGAAAAATTGCATGCTTTTTAATTTTCAAATATTATTTACAGTTTTTGCAAAAATTAATTTAAATAATTTGTTTAAATATAATCACGAACAATTAGTTGTAGAAATAAACTGAAATCAAATCAATGTCAATAAATTGTTAATTTGAAATGACGAAATTGGACGAATAAATCAATTTTTTTTTTAAATTGCTGCTTTTAAAAAGCCCCCGCTTTAACCCGTTTGATATTATAGAAGATTTTCTCGCAAGGTGGTTGTCCGGTTCTCGCATGCTCGGGCTCAGGCGGAACGTGACAAATGAGTCGTGCTTCTTTCGTGCGTGCAGCCGGCGTTCATCGGATTTGTAAGTAGTTGTCACGTCAAAAAAAAAAAAAGAAGCTAATATACAGGGCATGCACTGTATAGGCGGGGGAACAAAACGGGGTCAAGGGCAAGACGCCTACGCGACCTGGAGCAAGATCTCAAGAGACCAGGAAGATGTTAGCGTTCCTCTTCTTCTTCCAGTTGCATCTCCAGGTGGATTGTGGACGGTCCAAGTTGCTGAAGAGGGTGGGGGAGTGAGGGGGTGGGGGTCTGCGGTAGCAGGTGGAACGCGGGGAACGAACTATGGAGTGGATGAGGTCAACGCCGGCCCCTCTCGCCACTCTACGTCCGCGATGTCAACAACCCCCCCCCCCTCCCCTTCTTTTCCTTTTCGGCAGGGGTCGGTTGTCCCCTCCGCCTACGTCCATCCAACCACTTAAACTGCGAGACGGAGAGCGAATCTGCACCGTTATCTCTCCCTCTCTCTCTCTCTGGCTCTCGGCAATGCACCGGACTTAACCGAACGCGAACACGAGAGAGTTAGGTGCGCCCGCCAATCTTCAACCAACCACCCGCCAGCTTTGATTTTTTTTTGCCTGTTTTCCAGTTCTTTATTATGAAATACTAGCTATTGCCTGGCATGCGTTGCTATACCTCGCTCATTTTTTTTTTTTTGTAATTTGTTTTAAGTAGGTACACACATACAAAGAATCTCTGTCTCTATCTCTCTATATATGTCCCTTTATAAATTTCACTATATTTCTTTCCATAAATAAAAATCTCTATCTTCCTGTCTCTTTTAAACTCGTATTTAAACTTCATCGTAACAAACCAACTGTTAAGGCGAATACGGCGTTCCAAAAGTGCGTATGGGTACAAGGTTTCGCGACGCTATTGGAAATCGCAGTAAATTTACGGGCTTTTCAACGAAGAATTTACATGAAATAAACGAAGTGTTCTTCGTAATTTACAATAACAGAATCTTCGTAGAAACTGCGTTGTCTTTCGACTTCCCGAGTTGTGTGTTTCGGTCTAAACAAAAGGCAAAACAGACGCATGTGCAAAATAATGTTTTTTTTTGGTGTGAACTTAACCAGATTTTTGATGTTTTGTTAATATACCAAGAATATTATTTTTGTATTCATGTCCGAAGTAAGTGAAATCGGTGTCCGTATATTTTTTCGAAGATAGTCGTGAATTCACGAAAATCCCTTGGAAATTTGTAACCAACTTTCTTGGTAAATTTAAGGTAAATTTTTTTTGACAGTGTATGATTTCACATTCACGCGACTTGTGTCGCTGGACACGAGAGTGATTTAGGTGCGCGGAATGTGGTGGAAAGAAGTGGGCCAAGGAACTGCAATCATGCGAACACGGCGTACTGGCGAAGGGTGAAGGAGGGGGTTGGGGGTTGTTGTTGAATAGCGTGGCGCTCGCTTTGTTACGGCTCCAAACTCCGCGGCAGAAAGTCTAGGCGGACAGAACGTCCTGAGGAAAGCGAAACGGGACTCGGGAACGAAATCCCGTGGCGCACCTTCCGATGGGGAAAATAATATTGCTGGTGCACTGTTTTGGGTCACGAAAATAAGCTTGACCGACGGGCAGAGTGGACTCGGGCATATTTTCACACCCACCCGACGGTCGGATAGACGATAAAACAGAAATTATCCATGCGAAAACTTGTACATTTACACGCAAACAACTGTATCACTACAAAAAAAAATAGTGTTCGCGGCAATACTGGGTTTGGATTCTCACACGGGCATTTATGCTTCATGTTGTCTCACGGTACCTCCAAAAGTTAAAAGTTATTCAGATGTGCCCACCCCCCCAAAAACTATGACTCACCCCCCCCAACCTAATGATGCCCCCCCCCCCCCCCCGAAATTTTTATGCCATTTTCTCAATGATTTACTCAATTATTTTACAAAAATCTACTTTTTTAGTATTATATTTTATCACATTTTGCATTAATTAAAACTGATTTTTCTAATAATAATAATAATAATTTTGGTCATATCTGGTAATATTTCCATCCTGAACCGACAGATGCCAAACTGCTTTTGTTGAGGAAAGTGTGGGGTTGCCAATTTGATTTACAAGATCCCTTTCAATTATCAAAACACCAGAAACGTATTTTCACATTAGAAGCTATAATTATGTAATTAATATATACATTTTTCTAGTCTTTTAACCACCCCCCCCCCTGAAAATTTTAATGACGCAGTCTGCGTCGTTACCCCCCCCTTGTGGGCACCCCTGAGTTATTTGTAAACCGTTGCCTGAATGGCTTTTCAGTTGTAACTTTGCACATTAATTAGCACAAAAAACAAATCAAAAAAGTCCTATAATAATTGAATATTCCATTTTTTTTTATAAAAATGTGCTTAAATGAAACATAATTTAAAATATAAAATTATGCGCCAATTATTTTAGTAAGAAATACGCAGTATCCTCACGAAAAAACCTTTTTCATTAACACAAAAATTAAAAAACCATAGCCATGCGTTGTTAAAAGTTACAGTATTTTTCTTGTAGTATTACAAACTATTTATATGCAATTGGTTACCAAGGAAATGCTTTGTAGGACTAAAGATTACTTTTTTTGTGAATCGGTGACGGAAGCCGAAAGGTCCGCTGCGATGTTCAGCTGTCAGCTGTCGGTGTGGTCGAGAACAAACTGGCGAAGGCAGAGGTGCTGCGAGGTGTTGGAGTAGAGCACGTACAGACGTGTGTTAAGTTGGCGACCACACATTGTGAAATTCAAATGTGTGGTCGCCAGCTGTCAATTTGCTTCAAACATATCAAGGGCTATAACGTTTTAGTTTACGTTGCGATAATCTCGAAATTTTGGCTTCTGGCAGCACAAATTGAGCACTAATTCGTGACATGAAATTCATTCCAAAAAATTGATATTTTCCTTGGTTGGTCGCCAACTTTACGTCAAGTTGGCGACCAACTTACTATATGCTATAACGTTTTACGTAATGCAGCACAAATTATGTTTTATACGGCACAAATTATCACAAATTGAGCACTAATTTTTGACAAATTTTGACCTTGAAATTCCAATGTGTGGTCGCCAACTTGACACACGTCACGTACAGCCGTTTCGTGTCGTCTGCAGTCTGTGTAAGTTCCTTGTATTCTCTTGTTCTGCGTTTTCTCGTGGACGTGTGCTGCGGTCGGCTGGGCATGAGGACCCACTCAGTTCGTATCGCCGCCGGCTGGATGTCGGTCACTCGACAGCCGGGCGGGCGTGACATTAGCCCAACAGTCATTTTACAGTAAACCCGAAAGTTCATAACGCTCGATAGATTTATTAACTTCAGCAAAGGACTGTTGGCAGACAGGTAGGTACTAGACTGAAATCAACATCATTTATCTGAAAAGTCATCTAACTGAAAAATCACTTGACCGAAAAGTCACTTGTCGTTTTACAGGAGAGAGAGAGAGAGAGAGAGAGAGAGAGAGAGAGAAAACGAATATTCATAGTTCTGTGATATGTCTTAAGGGCAAGCTTCAAGGTCGCGGTTGTGAATCACGGTCACCAGATAGTGCTGGGGTGGAGCTGAGAGCGAGAGATCGCAGACAGAGATAAGATCGTGGCAGCGAGTGAGCTGAAGGGTGAAAGGGGGGCGCCGGCGGGATCACGTGTTCATCCGGTGTTGCCAGCTCTGTGTCCCATTGAGGAGAACAGGCGCGTGCCTAGCTAGGGGCGGACGGTTAGGCGAGGCACACCCACTCAGCAGTGTTTCAGCACTAGAAGCCCGGGACAGCCGGAATCTTCATTGGGCATCATATAGAGCAGGATTTTTTTGGAGATTAATTCTGATAATACGACATTGATAACGTTTTTTAAAATTATAATCCTACAACCAATGGTCAGTTAAACTGAAATCTATTGCATGTCACGTTCAAGGATGACGTGCACTTACACGTCCCATAACATAAGCCCCGTCACTCTGGCGGGTTTTCCTACACACACATTTCATTTTATGAACAAACCTATTTTTTTAAATTTAAAATATGTTAACTTATCCACATAATGTATGCGAATATTAAACTTGTGACCAAAGGTTTGAATTATGTTTATATATATAAACATATTTCAATATATATATAAACATAATTTTATATATAGAGGAAAGTGCCCAAAAGTGGACCCCCATTTTGTTTTTTAATAAAAACACAAAGTAAACTGTAAAAAAATATGTTTTTAAAGCATGAAATATTTACTTTGTTAAGTTGTAAAGCATTTACATGTGTAATTTTGGAAAATATAATTAAAAATTGCTTTAAAAAAATTATTTACCAAACCCTTACACTTTGACGATCTTAAAAATAGTTGCCTAAATCGGACCCCTTGTAAAAACTATTAAAATAACACAGAGTAAAATAACAAATAAGGTATTAAATCAAAGAAAACATAACATCTATTGTTTCAAAATATACATAATATAAACAGTTACTGATTAAAATTCAAATAAACCTACAGAATGTCAAGATACAGAAGTTATAAACAGAATTACATCATTTAGCGACAAAAGTCGCAAATATAAACGTCCTGTTCAGCCCCTGCACAATCCACATGGGCCCACAATAAGCACATAACACACATGACCCAAAGTTCCCCTTTAGAATCCTCCGTAAATTTCCTGTCACAAAACATACACGAAGTATCATCATCTTTGGATGGGGAGACTCCCGGAAGAAAGTCCAATTCGGATCTTCCAGATGACATGCTGTTTTCATCTTCGGTGCTTGATTCATTCACATTTCTCTCAAAATTCAATTGCCTTGTCACGAGCACTTTTCCTTTTCTTGATGGCTCTGTTCCTGAACCACGTCCCCGGCCACGATTCCTTTTGCGTCCTTGACCATGATTTCGTTCTTGCTGTTCTGCTTCCTTGGCTTCTTTAGCTTTTTTAGCTTCCACTAATTGGGTTTTGTAAGGAGTGGATGTAATGACCGTAGAACTGCAGGCCTTTCGTCCTCTGTTCGAGGTCCTCTTTTTAATTTTTGGGATGGGAGTGATGTCAAATGGGTTTGTCTTAGAAGATGTGGAACTCTGAGGATCCTCAGTTGTAGCTGATGGCCGCGGAATACCATGACGTGCCAAAGACGTTGATGGTTGACTTGGTTCAAACTCTACAATAACTCGTGGTTCCTCTGTGTTACGTTCTTCTCTGCTCTCTCGATAGCTCTGATTTTCTGCAGTTTGTTTCTTCAACACAGATTCGTAGAAACTTGAATCTCGTTTTTTGTTTGCCTCTTCAATGTATTCAGCATCAGAGAACAGCTTCTTGTTCAAGGGGTATATGCCTGATATTTTAAATCCATTGATTGCTATTTGAGCAGTTTGGCATCTAATACAGGCTTTGCCAAACAATTCCATTACATCAAAAGGACTGACGGCGCGCTCATTGTGCCTTAACCACTGCCTGATTTCCTCACTGTAATAAGCTTTGAGAGGACCCATGAAACTTCTATCCAGCGGTTGTAGTTTGTGCGAGGAGTGAGGTGGCAGCGACAGAATGGTAACATTATTCGCTTTTGCCAAGTCGATCAGATCAATATTCTGTGTGTGGCTAAAGTGGCCATACAAGAGCAACAGCACAGGTTTTTCATTCGTAGGATGGGCAAACTCGATGAAGTGTCGAAACCACTGAGTGAAGGAGTTGGTTTGGATCCACCCTGAAGGGTGCGCTGCAAAGATTGTTCCTGGTGGAGCACCCTTTTTCAACTGTTCACTCATACTTTTCCTCGGAAAAATTACTAAAGGTGGTACAAATGAACCACTAGCATTCATACAAGCAACAATTGTTATAAGTGCCCCACGTTCTCCTGATGTCAAGGCAGCAACCTGTTTTTTACCCTTAAGGCCAATTACTTTTGCTACTTGACTTTGTACCACTGTAATTCCACTCTCATCAACATTGTAAATTCTGTCAGGAGAAAATTTACCTTTCTCATAAATATCTTCCAGAACATTATAGAATTTCTCTGTATTTTCTTTGCTGAACCCGAGAGCCAGGCTGTAGGATGTTCCAGTAGGCTTCCTTTCTGACAGTTTGGTTTTATGGCGGTTAAGAAAAAGTTTTACCCACTTTTTCCCAGCAATTCCGTCTTTGAAAGGATGTTCAATGTCATTTCTCTCTGCCAATTGTACAGCAATTCTTCGCAAGTCATTACGAGTAAGTCCAAAAAAAGAAGCTTCCATAGCAAGACAATAATGAACAAGCTCATGTTCAAGATCTTCACCCAAAACTGTAGGTCTGCCTCTTTTTGTAATTGCTGCTTCCTCAGGAGTACCGTACTTCATGTTGGACAACCTCATTAGTGTGGTTTTTGGAACATTAAACTGTTTACTAGCCTTCTTCCAACCCATCTTTTTTTTCCGAACTGCATCAATAGCTTTAGTCATTTTAGATGGACTCCACTTTCTTTGATCAATTTTCCCCATTATCCTTTTGGAATCTGCAACAGAATTCCAAAAGTATAAGAGTATAAACAAATAGAAGCCGATATAAGACAAAAAATATGTAAGGGGTCCGGTTAAGGGAACAAGGGGTCCGGTTTAGGCAACTGAAGGGGGTCCGGTTTGCGCAACTGTAGCTAACAATTTGCTAACCCAATAAATTTTTAATCAAGCATCTAAATGAAACGGGTTTGATACAAACATTTACAGTACACCTTACCATTAAAAACATATAAAGGTGCAAAGGCTTACCTGCCAATATCTTGGAGAAATGATTACTTATGTAGCAAACTGCAAAAACTTTTTACACTGCCACAACACACAATGGCGGGTGGACACGCTACAAGTGAAGCGAGCGAGGTGTGCGCTCCGCTACGGCGTGGCAGAAGCCTGGACTACTGTTTGCACTCGGTACCACTAGAGTTCAGGAGAATGCAGAGCCAGGAGACCGGGGGTCCGCTTTAGGGGGGGTAGTCCGGTTTTGGGCACTTTCCTCTATATATATATATATATATATATATATATATATATTCGAGTTATAGGGCAGGACTATTTTCATTTTATTAAACAATTTGTCATTTATCAAAAAATTTAACAGTAGTCGAGATGCGTTTCTTGAAATATATTTATTTATTTCAAGACACAAATATTTCGTAAGAAATAAAATACGATGTACATACATACATATACTTGCTACACATTGGCAATGTAACGAAATGTAAAAAATGAGGACCTAATACAAGTATGTATTAAAACTTAAGTTTATAAAAGAATTGCCAAGTGCAAGTACAATAGGTAAATCAAGTACTTCGTATCGTTCATGGATATGTGTTCTTAGCTTGCAAACATGTAAACTGAAGTAATATGTTAATTAGTAGTATAAAAATAATTTATTATAATTAAATGTAGTATTCCTTACACAGAAAAAAATGTTTTTGGACATTTACACAAAATTCCTTTAGAAATCGATTGCCAAGAAATATTTCGTAATATTACAAGAGAAAATATAGTAAATTTCTACAAAACATTGTTATGGTTATTTTTGAACTTATGATTTGCGTTTTTCAAAACAAAGCTGGATATTTACTGTCGCGCTTACGAATATTGCAATATAATATTATATTGCGACTTTTTTGTACAAGAGTACATTTTTTAACCCTTGGAAAATGTAATAATATTTAGCAATTGGACTTCATAATTGTTTATTGTGCTTTTGTGTGTGCGTATTTAGTCGTGGAAAGCTATACAGGGAAAAGTTTATAAATAACTTTAACTAATTCAGGTACTGGGACAACCCAAAGAATAAATGCTCGGGCAATAATACAATCCCACATTTGCAGCGATTTGCTTTCGTGCAAATGTACAGATTTACAAATATCTGTAATTTTGTGTGCATGAATATTTCAGTTTGATTGAAAAAAATTACAGAGTACTGCCTAAGCTTTCCAGTATAAGAATCAACAGTGTTTCAGTCATATATTGGCTGAAACCACGGTAAAGTTATGCTTGACGAGCTGTCAACAACTTTGCAGATGCAGCGTTCCTAACGAACTATATAATATGTGAACATGGAAATTTTTATAGTTTGTCTTTTATGATCTACAGGCCAGTGCGGACAAGACCTACAAGCAAATGCAGACTGACAAATGACCAGATTAGACAAAACAAGGTTGGTTACCAAATCTGTTAGACCTTTTACCTGAAACAGGGACGGAAAAGTAAAAAGAGGCGAAAGAAGTATAGAAATGTATGTCCGGGCACAGGCGCCAGGCGCTGGTGCCGGTGCCAGGTCAATGACCGACCGACCTCTGACGTCACGGCGGCCATCTTGGACTCAAAAGTTCCTCAAAATGACTCAACATTCCTCAAAAATGACTCAAAATTTCTAAAAATTTCCCGTTTTTCAGGGAAAAAATTCCCGTCTTGAGGGAAAATTTACCGTTTTTAGACCTTAAAAATACCAATGGCTAGAAATATCAATATTGTCGCGGGTTGAAATTTTGCAGGGTTGTTGAAATCAAATTTAGGGACTTTACTGACGGGACTCTGGGCTGGCTGCTCTGTTCACTCGTCAGCGCAAGTGGCGTGACCATGTAATTGGGGCACGGGGCCGGCGCGGCGCGCTGCGGGCTTGCAGAATTTTGTTTGTTTGTTTGGCCGCGCGCTGGCGCAGCCACGGGCCGCAGTTACTGGGGCGCGCTGTCGTAACAAGCCGCGCGGTGTGGCCTGCACATTGGGGTAGAGGGGGGGGTAGTCTTCCCAGATGTTCTAGTTAGTTGTTTAGTAAATTTGACTTCAATAACGAGCTTTTGTTATGGTAGGCGCGGCAGGGCGCGCGAATTTAAGCGCAAGTGAGTGGTGACTCGGGGCTCACTCAGGCGGAGGCTATGCGTCTCACCTGTGGTCACGAGTTGTTAGTTCGTTCGTGATGTAGGAATTCAAGCTTTCGGGCGGAAGCTATGGTCGACGCCAGAGGCCACGAGTCGTTTAATTTAAGTTAGGTCATAATGTAGTCGTCAAGCTCACTCAGGCGGAGGCTATGCGTCTCACCTGTGGTCACGAGTTGTTAGTTCGTTCGTGATGTAGGAATTCAGGCTCACTCAGGCGGAGGCTATGCGTCTCCCCTGTGGTCACGAGTTGTTAGTTCGTTCGTGATGTAGGAATTCAGGCTCACTCAGGCGGAGACTATGCGTCTCACCTGTGGCCACGAGTTGTTTAGTTAGTTCGTTCGTGATGTAGTTTAAGTTAGGTCATAATGTAGTCGTCAAGCTTTCGGGCGGAGGCTATGGCCCTCGTCAGGGGTCACGCGTCATAGTTTTTAAAATGTAATGTTCGTTCGGGATTTCAAGGGCAGGAGAGGCCCCTACGTTATTTTTTTAAAGTAATCGATCAAGAAAGGCTTTTCGGAAAATGTGAGTATGGACTTATCTTTGTTTTAATTTTAAGTATTAATTATGATTTGAGGTATTCGGAAGGACTAGGGAAGTGTTTAGTGAAGTTCTCTCATTCTCTCTCTTGTAAGGTCGTTCAATCGTTAAGGAAGTAAAGAGATTATTGTTTTAAATTGTAATCCCGCTATTTAAATGTTCTTTAAAATGATGTTGAGTATTTGACTTTAAGAATAAAATAATTTTAATTAAGTATTATGTTATTTTGCAAAATCTCCTTAGTTCAGCTCTCACCAGACATCCTGTACGGGATGACGAACCTATGATCCTAGGTACAGTAAAGTATTTTATGAAGTTAAGACTAGTTGATGCCAAGCGAGTTGTTTCTATGTCAAGAGCTACGATTCTCGCCCCCCCCTCTGAAGGTGGATCGTGACAGAAATGGCGGTGGCACCGGCTAGGTGCACGTGACAGAAATGGTAGAGTTCGCCGGATAGGTTCTATTTCTGGAGAGAGAGAGAGGTAGATTTTTATGTTTATTATTAAGTTAGTTTCAGCTTCTGATAGCAGGTTATTAAGAGTTTACTTGAGGAGAGGATTACGGAATTTTAGTCTATAGTGGAGGAAGTCTTTGAGATTTTTTTTTTGACGTAACAGATGTTTATTTGAGTATACTTGTAAGGATAAAGTTTATAGTGATAAGTTGTTTTAAGTCGTTGAGTTTATCAGGGATTTTTACGTGAGGAGAATACGTTATAATTTAAATGATTAATAGAGATAATGCAAGTGGTTTAATTTAATTGAAATTAATTTTAAGATTGTAGGTTAAGAGAGTTAAAATTTAAAATAAAGTTTTTTTCGTAAATAGGAATTATTTTCAAGAGAAGTTTGTTTTGTTTTCGTGCGCGTAGGAGACGAGACGTACGAATTAAATCAGTCGAGGGAAGGATAAACGTTAGAAAGGAATTAAAGAGAAAACGAGAGTTTATGTAAAAGAGAGTTATAGAATTTATAGTGATGTTTTGTTTTAATTAGAAAAATGTTGAGAGTTGTTTCAGAACGACACGTCAGTGGACGTGGCAGAATGAACACGAGACGGGGAGGTGCTGAGACCTAGCGGAGAACGGAGGAACCGCAAGCGAGGGTTGGCGCACCTGATGGAATTCGGTGACGTCACGGGCTCATACGGAGACGTGGACAGGCCGTGACCTTGTTTTGATCAGCTGTACGGTAACTTAGCGATAAGAAAATAGACTATTGGTTAAATAAATTTAAATTTAAGTGTGTTTTAGGAGAAGAGGAACTTTCAGTATGTAAGTAATTTATTTTAAGAAGTGTATGATGTATAGGCTAGAAGTGTTTCGTTGTAAGTTGTTTATGTTTTTGTTAGTTAAATTCTACCTCGGTTTTAAAAATATTTTTTTTGGGATTTGTAAACAGTAATAAGGAGGTACACTATAAAATCGATAAGCATTGAGAAAAATGGGAAGGCTAGATTTTGTGTGTAGAGGGAATTTACTCCAAAAGAACAGAGAGACAAAATTAATGTTTTCATTAGGGCGAGGGACCCTAAGGTGAGGCGTTGTGTCCCTGGGAAGAAAGGGAATTGTAGCGCAGACCATAGGAGATGGGCTGACTACGGAATTAAGGGTCAGGAGAATCCTGAGAGTTGTGAGTAGTTTGGGGCAGGAGTTCCCCATGGTAGTACCGAAGTGGCTATCCTGTATGGGATAGGGTACCATTTCAATGAAGTTTGTTGGTGGGGTTAGAGCCCCCTGTGTAGTGGGCCTATAGCAGATAGGCACTACAGTGAAATTTTTGGTTATTTTGTGAGGTAAATTCCATGGAGGTTAAGTAAGATTGGATTCAGTTAGGAAGGAGGGAAATGAGAAACATTGCTGTAGAGAGTTAGTGTACTTGCCTAATGTGAAATTGAATTTTACTAAATTAATTTAGGAGAAAGTTTTGTTCGGTAATTAAATAATAATGGAAGATAGCTAGATAATTAATTAATTTTTTTTGAGTAAGGTGTTTTAAGTAATGAAATAAAATAAGGTGAAGTAATTTGAATAATTGGGGAGGAGTTTCTTTAAGAGTTTAGATAATTGTTTTTGAATTTATTGAGATATTCAACCAGTGAAGTTTGAGTGTGAGAGATACAGTGAGATTTTAAGGAAATCGGTTGTTTATTAATTAGGACAAATGAGATTTTATGATTAAGAGTCAGTAAGCATAGTTAAAATTTACGACATGATATTTGTTGACAGTTTACAGTTATTAAGGAGAAAACAGAGTAATCTATTTATTTTTATTTTAATGGTTTGAAGATAAGATTATGAATTTTTTTTGGAAGTTTCTTTGGCATGTTGGAATAATTTTTTTTGATTTTTAGAATTTACAGAGAAAATTTAATTGATTTACATTAGTTTGGAAGTATGGAGGTTTAGTGTTCGATTAGCCCTAACTTGATGGTCGGATCCCAAAAGAATGCCGTAAAACCGATAGCCAATTGAGAGGAATGCGGTAGGCGCTTGTGTAGAGAGGGGTTGTGGGAAAACTCCTTGGGACTGATGGCAGATCAGGGGCCCTAAATAGTGTGTGATGCTGTAAAACCAGTGCAGAGAAAGCCTGGTATGCTTAAATTTTTGGGCACAGGTTATGTAAACCTGGGGTTCCATGGGATTTAGTCATGTTAGCTGCTGTGAGACATTAAGATTTCCAGGCTCCATAGTAAATTCAATGTAAATTTTTGTTTTCTTAAAATAATAAATTTGTTTTTAATTTTTTTGAGATATTTGATTTGTAACAGTGAATACAGACCCCGAGGAATAAGAGTTGTCATGATGTGAGAGGAGAAGGTGGTAGGCCTAAAAGGGTACAGGCACCACAGAGGTTATGTGCATTGCATAATTTAAATATAAGGAAACTTGAGAATTTGAAATTTTGTTGTTGGTTTGTACACCCATAAGAAGAGTATAGGCAGAATTTTTATTGTTATGAGATGTCTAATTTAATTGAAAAGAAGAAAGTTTAAAGATGCAAGGTAACATTATTATTGTAATAATTGAAAGAGATTAAGAGGTAGAGAGAAATAGGCAGTTTTTGTTTGTAAGTACTAAAGTTTACATATAGAAATTTAGTAACTAAGAATGAATAATAAGTTAAGTCTAGTGTAAAAGTTTTTTTTAAGTTTGTTAAGTTAAGAGTCACAAGTAAATTTTTTTTTAGAGAGAATGTCTTTGATAGGAAGTATTAGAAACTTATGGGAATTTTAGGGTAACATAAATAATGTAGGTAATGAATAATAAATAGATGGTAGGTCTTAAGTTAGGATTAACATTTGAAGCAGAATTTAATTAAGAAGAAGGAAAATAAATAGGCCTAATGAAAAGAACAAAAAAGGATTTTATGGTAAAGCATTTTTTTTTAAGTAATAAACAATGAATAATAATGTTGTTTCAGGGTAATGTGTACTAATAATACAATTTTTTTTTAGGACCAAAGAACAGGAATTATGTAATTTAAATTAACATGTATTTTTGAAACTGTTACAGATTCCTTAAGATGAGCTGAGCAGCAGTCCAGTTTACAAGATGACAAGAGTTCGAGAGACAAGATACAAGATCACTGAAACAAGAGCCAAGACTGAAGATTCAAGAGAAGAGAAAGCTGGCAGCCATGGACTTACAAGTGGAGATTAATAAGGTCATGTAAAGTTTTATTTTTTTTTATGGAAGACAGTAACTGGAGTTTTTTTTTGTTATAAACATTATTTACAGAACTTTTTAGGTTATAGTAATGTAATGGAACTAGTGAGTTGTGGTAGCTGTCAAAAAGAACTAATACCTTAAGTTTAATTTTTAAAGTTAATTTTCTTAATTTACAGAGGGATTAGTAGTTTTTTTTAAACCTTATTTAGGTTGGAATTTAAATACAATAGCTTATTATAAATGTGTACGAACAGTTCAAGTTCACAGTACTGATAGGTAGGTCAGATGATCTTATTGATTTTGATGATTTGTTGTTTTGAGTTGATTTTTAAGTGTTGTGAATTAGACAATGAAATAGTTCTGAAAACTTAAATTATTTCAAGCTAAGAAATAGTAAAGTTAATTGTAACTCAAAGGACACCAGAATTTAATTTTTTTTTGAATTAGTAATGTTTGAAAATTTTATACTTTACAAGAAAGGTTATAAACAAACAGATCGGATGGAACAAGGATGCAGTAAATCACAATTTCATTTAGAATTATTGATTAGCTTTTGAGGTTATGAAGTAAAAGTAATTATAGTTTAAAAGTTTGAATAAAAAAATGTTTTTTTTTAATTTGTTTGAAATAGAAAGTTTAAAAGTTAATTAGTCATGATCTAGGTGGGTGATGGGGTGGGAATTGGCCACTCTTTTTCCCTATAACCTCCCTAACATGGCCTTCTATTACAACTAACAGAAATAAAGAAGAAGAAAAATGAAGAATTATTAGTTAGAATGTTTCTTTCATGAAGATACCTGATGAACTTTTACTGTTTGGAAGAATAGAAGCAAGGTTAGTCAGATATTTTTACTCAGAAGAAGAAGAAGATAAAGCAGTTTTATGACTCGACAAGCCAGAGATTGGTGTTTCCCCTCTGCGCTTCTATTGACTACGTTGTTTACTCTCATGGGATAGCTGGTTCGGCACCATGGAGAGAGATTGGTGGGCATTGTGGTTGCCCCCAGAAGAAAAGAAGAGTAGAAGAGGTTATGGGTGGGTCATGTGAACTGACCTTCAACCCAGTTACTTCGTGGGGACTATTTGCTGTATAGAGAAGATCAAGACTCAAGAGTTAGGGAAAATCATTGGAGGTCATGTTTCCCTTCCTTAAGTTTTTCCTATCAAATTATTTGCCTGATTAGATTATGCTAAGGGTGGGATACTTTATGTTAGCAGTTGAATTAATTAATTTTATTTTTTTGTGTGTTTGCATCCTTGCCCATCGATTGCAGTTTAGTAGTTAGTTTTGTATTTGGCAGGCGTGATGGTAATGCCTGTTGATGATGTTTCAGAATTGTAATCTGTTCGTGATGAGGATGGCACAACTCCGAAGCAGATGTGGGGAGAAGTTGTGAGCTGCCCTGGAAGCCAGTCCAGTAGCTGTTGGAGTTGAGTGGTGTTTGCTGATGGCCAGCCCAGGGAGCTACTCTTCTCGACAACACTGACTTCGAGGAGTTGCACCAACCTTCACGAGATAAGAGTTTAATTAATTGAAACACTGTAAGGACACTTAATTTTTTTTGAAGAACGAAAGAAGTATGGTAATAAACGGAAACCGAAAAAAAAAAAATAATAATAATTATCAAGAATTTGCACATTGTTTAACGAATACTGAGAAACTAAGAACAGTAATTTAATTTGTAAAGAGAGCTTCACTAACAGAACAATTTTTTTAGAATTGAGAACTCGAGCCTCTGAAGGTTCCTGTGAGAACAAACCAGATAAAAGTTTTACATTTAATTTTATGAATACTTGTTGTTTTAAAATAAATCTTATGCAGAATCTAGATGTATGTTCAGACAGCAAGGAACTAAGAAAATTATTATTTTTGTGAAATGAGGAATTTATAGTTATGGTTTAATGGAAAAAGACAATTTGTAATTTTGAGGTAGCTCGATGGGGCTCGAGCTCTGTGAGGGGAGGGTTATGTCGCGGGTTGAAATTTTGCAGGGTTGTTGAAATCAAATTTAGGGACTTTACTGACGGGACTCTGGGCTGGCTGCTCTGTTCACTCGTCAGCGCAAGTGGCGTGACCATGTAATTGGGGCACGGGGCCGGCGCGGCGCGCTGCGGGCTTGCAGAATTTTGTTTGTTTGTTTGGCCGCGCGCTGGCGCAGCCACGGGCCGCAGTTACTGGGGCGCGCTGTCGTAACAAGCCGCGCGGTGTGGCCTGCACATTGGGGTAGAGGGGGGGTAGTCTTCCCAGATGTTCTAGTTAGTTGTTTAGTAAATTTGACTTCAATAACGAGCTTTTGTTATGGTAGGCGCGGCAGGGCGCGCGAATTTAAGCGCAAGTGAGTGGTGACTCGGGGCTCACTCAGGCGGAGGCTATGCGTCTCACCTGTGGTCACGAGTTGTTAGTTCGTTCGTGATGTAGGAATTCAAGCTTTCGGGCGGAAGCTATGGTCGACGCCAGAGGCCACGAGTCGTTTAATTTAAGTTAGGTCATAATGTAGTCGTCAAGCTCACTCAGGCGGAGGCTATGCGTCTCACCTGTGGTCACGAGTTGTTAGTTCGTTCGTGATGTAGGAATTCAGGCTCACTCAGGCGGAGGCTATGCGTCTCACCTGTGGTCACGAGTTGTTAGTTCGTTCGTGATGTAGGAATTCAGGCTCACTCAGGCGGAGACTATGCGTCTCACCTGTGGCCACGAGTTGTTTAGTTAGTTCGTTCGTGATGTAGTTTAAGTTAGGTCATAATGTAGTCGTCAAGCTTTCGGGCGGAGGCTATGGCCCTCGTCAGGGGTCACGCGTCATAGTTTTTAAAATGTAATGTTCGTTCGGGATTTCAAGGGCAGGAGAGGCCCCTACGTTATTTTTTTAAAGTAATCGATCAAGAAAGGCTTTTCGGAAAATGTGAGTATGGACTTATCTTTGTTTTAATTTTAAGTATTAATTATGATTTGAGGTATTCGGAAGGACTAGGGAAGTGTTTAGTGAAGTTCTCTCATTCTCTCTCTTGTAAGGTCGTTCAATCGTTAAGGAAGTAAAGAGATTATTGTTTTAAATTGTAATCCCGCTATTTAAATGTTCTTTAAAATGATGTTGAGTATTTGACTTTAAGAATAAAATAATTTTAATTAAGTATTATGTTATTTTGCAAAATCTCCTTAGTTCAGCTCTCACCAGACATCCTGTACGGGATGACGAACCTATGATCCTAGGTACAGTAAAGTATTTTATGAAGTTAAGACTAGTTGATGCCAAGCGAGTTGTTTCTATGTCAAGAGCTACGATTCTCGCCCCCCCCTCTGAAGGTGGATCGTGACAGAAATGGCGGTGGCACCGGCTAGGTGCACGTGACAATATTGAGGCTTAAGCATCTATGTCTACAGCTTCCGATAAGCCTCTGACGTCATCATTGAATATGTCATCATGTAATATGACGTCACCGTTGCAATTTACGTTATGGCAGCCATCTTGAAAATCATTATTGATTATCCGATTTTAATGAAAAATATTAATTTTTTTATAAATATAGCTTTTTTATTAATTTTTTAACTTTTTCATTAAAATAGGATAATAAATAATGATTTTCAAGATGGCTGCTGTAACGGGAATTGCAACTGTGACGTCATATTACATGATGACATATTAAATTATGACGTCAGAGGCTTATCGGAAGCTGTAGACATGGATGCTTAAGCCTCAATATGGATATTTCTAGCCGCTGGTATTTTTAAGATCTAAAAACGGTAATTTTTCCCTCGAGACGGGAATTTTTCCCTGGAAAACGGGAAATTTTGAGTCATTTTGAGTCATTTTTGAGAAATTTTAAGGAATGTTTGAGTCCAAGTTGGCCGCCGTGACGTCAGAGGTAGGTCGGTCACTGACCCGGCACCGGCACCAGCGCCTGGCGCCTGTGCCCGGACATACATTCCTATACTACTGGCGAATCGAATCACAGCCAGTATTATCAGTCTGTACAGGCCTATAAATAGAGATAGGTAAATTTCGCGCATTCATTTTGTCGCAAGCTAGTATGAAAACATTTATACTGTTCCACTGAGTTCATTTTTGGGCGATAGTTATTGGCTACCCCTCTGCGATTCCCAACTAGGAGAAAAAAAAAAGTAAATCAGGTAGTGCTGATAAACTAGAATAAGAAATCAGCCAAAGGAAAAGCAAACATGGGTTGAGCACATGTAAGACATTTAATTCTATCCTGATTCCAGATTAATTCACGAAATTTCCGAGTCCCTACATAGAAGTAACGTGAAATCAGTACGTGTGTACGAAGGTTCGTATTCACTTTGTCATTTTCTCAATTTTCTAGAAGTGGCCATCCAAACCTCATTAAAAAAATATATATTTCCTTCTAGTTTCCCATTACCAAGCAAATAATGATCAATCAGCATTTATTAATACACACAGAGATTTTCAGTAGAGTAAAATTGTGCTTAATGCATGAAAAATAATTATATATGTATATACATATATATACATATATATGCGTGTGTGTTTGTATGTGTCATTGAAATATAACTTTACTTTGAAAACGAAGTTTTTTGCGAAACTGAGATCTCTCCAAGATAAAGAAGTTTGTTATAAGTTAGTAAGAACTACACATTAACGTATTTATATGTTTTTATCATTAATTTCAGTTAAGCGTAGGGCATTCTTAGCTGAAACCGATTTAAGTTTTTAATATTCAATTGCTGCAAGAAAAAAAAACCTCATAATAATAAAACATTAATGAAACCTGCCAGAATTTGAATAATTTTCATCCACATATAACTTCACAGTTAAAGTATTACATACTAATTAAAGTTGTTTGCGTTGATTTTGAAAAATTATTTTCAGGCAATTAATATCAGCTGAGAGTGTATCAAAATAATTACAAGAAATGTTTTATGTATTTTTGAAACATAAATACGGTTCCATACGTTTCAAAGCTGTAAATTTTACAAATATTTTTCTTTATTGATCAGTAAATGCAGCGATATGAGTTAATCTTTATGAAGGATCTTATCAGAGGATGTGGCTATGACAATGCTCAAAAAATTGGTATTGTGAAAAATGTGTCTAAATCAGAATTAACACAATATTAGATTAACTTTTCTTTAAAAAATATATGTACCCTCTGCCATAATGTTTAATGCTAATGATTGTACAACTAATGGTAACCGTGTATTAATTATTACATTTACCGGTACTACAAATAGTTATTACGTAGAATGACCACTTCTTAAGTTGTTACGAAATGTGAACCACAGTTAATGAAAATACATTAGGTTTGAAAATCATGTTTTATATTTCATATTTTACAAAGAATTCAAAATAATAGTGACATTAACTCATTCAGTATAATATATCATACAAAATAGAAAAATGAGAAGAAATACCATAGGCTATAACTGATAGTAGAAACACAGTTTATATCAGCATAGAGACCAAAAGACACTATATTACTACACAAACAAAACAAATAAATAACTATAATCAAAATAAACAACTATAATCAGTTCTTAGGAATTCATTGTAAACAATATTTTAAAAGGTTCTCCACAGAATTAAAATATAAACTCCAGATAAAATTATAACCTTATAAAAACTCATGTAAAGTTACTTCCAAATATTTTTTTTTCTTTCGTTTAACTTAATGTTTTCGATGTTAGAACAAATTTGAACACAACAGAACATTTTATGGCAATCGTCTAGAGTTTTAAAGAACAAAATATCTTACTTCAATTATATTTACATTCATTTATCCCTTGCTTTTTCCGGGTCAGTTTTTGACGTCTTGATTGCTGTTTCTCTGCCAAGCTTCTTTCAGCTTCCAAAATCTAGTCTGGTTCTCTAATGGCTCTGTCTATGCTTTGATTTGGCACCAATATCTCAGGCAGAAAACACCTACGATAAAATCTAGTCAGTTTCGGCAACATTTCTGTTTCCCGCATGAGCTCATCTCTTTCTACTCTTTCTACTTGTAAATTCTGACGAACAACAGACATTACCATGAAGTAACAGTATTCGCGCTATGTATGTTTAAACTCCCTTGCAGCTCATAAAAATAAAGGTGTGAATGTTTAAGAATTAAACTTCCGTTTCATTCACACGTGGAAAAAACTTTCTTTTTCTTATTGCAGTTTCTTATAGCCCTTGGTCAAGTCCGTCAGGGCTAGCACTGACATATCCGTTTTAGAGATCCAAAAATAAACCACACTTCTGTACAACTAATCGGGTTTGTGCTTGAAACCTCTGAATGGCAATATGCTCATTGCAACCACCGTACTCCATTGCCAGTATCGAAAACGTGGGCGTGTAAAGTAGGTAACTGTTTAACATGATTTGAACAGGACATAGATTCTTTCCGGCGACAAACAACGCCGAAATTGCTGACTTTTAACCGCACACGTCTCATTTTATGCCATAGCTCACAATCAGCTAGTATTTTTGTTCGTTTCACGATATTAGTTCTTTCTCCAAAAGTGACTTGCAGTGATTCGATGTAATCAATATTAATTACATAAGTTGTTTTGTCACAGAAATAATACTCCTAAATATACTAACTTGTGCACCTGTTAGATGTCAGACATGCAATTATAACATGACAATAATATACATTTATAATACTATTCATTACTATTAAATAAAAATAAACGTTATTTATATAACGTTTTTCAGTCACATTATAGTAAATATAAGACGTGTGTATAATCACAATGGCAGTCCATCGGTGAGTGGGCAAAGGCGTCACCGAAACTCAGAAATTCTAATTTATTACTACTTTTAACGTAAATTGATTTTTACATTAAATTAAAATTTTTTAACAAAATGTTTGTTTTACATAGACGTATAAAATAATTTATTCATGGTAAAATTTTAAAATGGAATAACATAAAGCATATTTTACAGAAATATTTCGTGATTGTTTTCTCAGTTTCTGTTTTATAATCTATTGTCGCTGAAAATAAGTGCCAGCACGTAAAATTGACAGTAAAGATTACAAAAAATCATAGACAAAATTGCATCCTAATAAAAATGGTATTTATAGATGCATATAAAAATCAAAATTGCCCCGCATGCATCCACAATTTTACGGCTAACATTGTCACTAGAACAAATGTGTAATGTATCATTAATAAATTTTCAAACTATAGGCTTATTTTTACGCATAAAAGGAAACGTTAAATTCGTTTGAAATGTTTTTAGAGCAAATATATTTATCAACTTTTACAAATGTTAAAAATTAATTTCCAGGATTCAGTTTTCAATATTATTTTAAAAGTTTTACAGTAGGTCACATATCTCATATCACATGTCTCATATCCGTGTATGTATAATATATATAACACATGCACATACTTTTTATTTTTAGCAGTACGTGCCAGAAGCATTTTCTTTTTTTGTGGATTTATTTCGCTTTGATAATTGTGGCCGTTTCTTGAGACATTTTGTGCTGCCGATAATCGCACACTGCGTACCAAGACTTGATAAATTTCGTTGAATAAGTCACACATAGTCGAGCGTCACACTAATTCTAAAAAAGAGAGAATGAGTGACCTCGGTGAGACGCTGGCGCCAAACACCTTTCCCCATCCCTTACCCTCATGCAAGGTAGCCGAGGGCGCAACTAACCACGGGCCTGAACGCCATAAAAAAATTATTACAAAATGTTCTAATTGACAGAATGTGAGTCGCTATATTTTTTTAATCTACTCAGGTCTACCAATAATATCAAAGTTTGAAGCAAACCTTCATAATGTAATAGTTTGTGCGTCTTCAGAAACATTTGCATTTTCAGGAGAAGTATGTGCAGATATTCAGATAGGAATTTGAGATCTTGTCACAATAAATGTGAAGTTAAAATTTTTAATAAACATTTGGTTTAGACAGGATTGTTTCGATGAAGCGTCGGTGTGCATAACAGTGTGACATAAAATCCTCCTAAATTATATACGAAAAAACAACCACAGAAAAAGCTATTTAAAATAATGAACAAATTTAATTTGTGAAGAACTGCGCGAGCACAATTTATACTGTTTTTAATAAATGACCATCATGCTATCAGTTTTTGTTTTTATTTTCTGTCCTGTAAAGAGTTAAACACTAACCAGTGAAGTTGTAAATGCAGAACTGTCAGTACCTCGCGCGCAAGGCGTGACAGATGACTAGCCCGTGTTCGTCTCCCTGGCTCACAGTCGCGAGGTGTGGGTGACCTTCCAAGGAGCTGGCAACACGGCAGCCTGTCTCCGCCTCCTCGCGCGTCATCCTCTTCCCCCTGCCGCCCCTCGTACACAACCACGTGCTGGGCCTCGCGGCCTCAATGTTTCCATTACAAATAATCATCCTGTGACTTTGTTTTTAAAGATAGAGTATCAGCCCCGCTGACTTTTTTAAAGAATTCAACTCAGTCAAGGTTCCAGTACAGCCGTTTAAGCGATTAAATGAATAGCCTGAAAAATATGATACTTTGAATATTATATCACATGATATCACCATCTTGAAATAAAAAATTAAAACTTTTAAAGCTATAGCGCTGTTAAGGTCTTCAAAATCTACAACATGGTTTTTGTTTGACGCCGTTATCACAAAAATTGTGGAAATCGCGCGGGAATTTGTTTTGCATGTAAATGCCTATCCCGCGGCCGGAGTGAATTTGGTTGAAGCCCGGCCTTAACTCTGGTTGACCGACAGGTACTGGACCAAGAGACATTTTGGAAAAAGTGCCGCGCAGTTGGCAGAGTTCAAAGGAACAAGTGCCGCGCAGTTGGAAGAGTTAAAAGGAACAAGTGGCGCGCAGCTGGAAGAGTTCAAAGGAACAAGTGGCGCGCAGTTGGCAGAGTTCAAAGGAACAAGTGGCGCGCAGCTGGAAGAGTTCAAAGGAACAAGTCTCGCAGCTGCTGGGGTTCAAAGGAACAAGTGGCGCGCAGTTGGCAGAGTTCAAAGGAACAAGTGGCGCGCAGCTGGAAGAGTTCAAAGGAACAAGTCTCGCAGCTGCTGGGGTTCAAAGGAACAAGTGGCGCGCAGTTGGCAGAGTTCAAAGGAACAAGTGGCGCGCAGTTGGCAGAGTTCAAAGGAACAAGTGGCGCGCAGCTGGAAGAGTTCAAAGGAACAAGTGGCGCGCAGCTGGAAGAGTTCAAAGGAACAAGTGGCGCGCAGCTGGAAGAGTTCAAAGGAACAAGTGGCGCGCAGTTGGCAGAGTTCAAAGGAACAAGTGGCGCGCAGGTCGAAGAGTTCAAAGGAACAATTGGCGCGCAGTTGGAAGAGTTCAAAGGAACAAGTGGCGCGCAGTTGGCAGAGTTCAATTGGAACGACTACATTTTTTTTCCTGCCCGCGCTCTCGCCGGTGACGAGTCATCACTCAGCGGACGAGGCACGAGGCTCTCTATCCCGTCACGCGCGGGCAAGGTTCAGCGATGAACTTGCGTTTCCAGACCGGTTAACCGTTTGCTTATTGCCGACCGACCGACCGACCGGTTGTGCGAATGCAGGTTACTGGTCGGTCTCTGCCTGACGGAAAGTAGCAAGAAGCACCTCACTCGACTGGATAGTCCGCAAAGCTGGGCGAGCGTACATTATAACACTGTTTTTTTGTTGCAACGACAAATGGTCTTTTTTTTTATTTCCTGATATATTTTTAGACCCGGAAAATTCGCAGATTGTTTTGGTCGTATTACGAGCCACTCCAAAATTACGTTGCCGTAAGCAAGACTTTTATTTGGTATGTAACTTACATTTACATTGGGGTTACTGACGTGGATGAGTGGGCATGTGCAAGTTTTTGCCATGTAAATAACTCGAGTCAAAATAAGATCAACCCCTCACTAATTAATTTACCATCTGGAAAGATTAAATTTTTTTTGGCTATTACCACCAATTACTGGATGATGTGTGTGATGGAATCTTTTTTTTTTTTTTTTTTTTTTTCGATACTCGCATCATCACGGCATTTTTTACGATTCTTACCAGCGAGTTACTTTCAAGCTATTACACAAACGTATCTATACAGCTACGGTTTCTTTTGCTGACCAATTGCTTACCAATGTGACTTCAAGTTTAGAACAGATAATGTTTATATTTAGGAAGTATTGATATAGAGATATTTTTTTTGTCACTAGCCAAAATATTGAAAGCTTAAAAAAATACTTTTATATACAAGCTATTAAAGAAAAATTTAACTATTAATACTTATTTGAGCCTGTAATTTTATCGTTGACTAAAAATTTAATTTAATTTTTAATTTCAACAAAAACGTATGGATACTTTTTTCTCGGTCGGTTCAAAGGATATTGAGTTTATGCTATCCTGCATCATTAATAGTGACTGGAAAAATTCGCGGTTTCATTTAGGCTACATCTAAAATAGACTTCACAATCCGCTACAATACTCGGGCAAATGCCACCATCTGCTCATTGGCTAGTGATTTGTGAGACCTGTCAACTGGGATGATTGCGATTTTTTACTTATGGTTTTCAATCATTAACCTCGTGTGCGTGAGTGTGTGGGTAAAACAATGGTTTTCTTTATAATGTCTGTCCGAGCACTTATCATAAATATCGGGGTATCACAGACATTTTTGTAAGTTTTGGGTTAGCGATCGGTGTTTGAAGTTTTACTGTAATTGTTTCTTTGTAATAATTTTACAAATAAATGCTGTAGAAACTAGTAGCCAAAATAAAAATTGTAAATTTACAAATACAAAAGTGAAAATTGTACTGTACATTCCTGTGGACTTTATAACACTAATGGTTTACATTAAGCGGTAAGTTACTTAGTCTCCGAAATAATGATGACCATGGATTTGCAGTGTAAAATTTCATCTTAATAAATAGTTAAACAAAAATATCCAAATTTTTTATTGGCAGCATTGATGTAAAATATTTTGACAACTAAGTTTTCAAAAAAAAAATCCTTAATAAAAATACAAAATTGTTGTAGACTATGGATACTTCTGGTGATTAAACGCGAATATAATATGATAAAACACGTTTTAAAACGGTGTTTTTTTTTAATGAACTAGTTTTGCCAACAGAAACCAAGAAGGGAAATTGAGGAAAATTATTCGACTCTGACCTAAGAGTAATTTCGGGAAATAACGGAAAACCGAAATTAGTTCGCAGTGTTTGTAGCGACTATAGCCCGGTAGCAAGTCCAGTGCTTAAAGCGATTTTGATGTAGGCTACACGTGAAAGATTTGGCACGCATGTTCTTCCATGGTTTTTATTATCCAATGTAGATACATTTATGTGCAGTTCATTGCCAACGAAACGAAAAACGGTTATTAGAGAGACAATTAGACAAAAATTTTGGTTTTTGAGTGATAGTACACAGGAAGAGTGGGAAGTTCAGATTAAGATTATCTTTACTTCCACTCAGGTTAAGGTACCTACTTTTCAATCGTTTAAGAGTTAAAATGATAGTCTCTTTCGTAATTTCTTGTCATGTATCATGTTTTATTTTAGTTAATTTGTAACTTAAATGTTATATTATTTCGTCACTATATCTATTATTTATATTTATTAATGTAAAAAAAAAGTGCCAACTAGGCGGGAATACATTTTTTTCCCGACGGAACCCCGACCTATGACGATATCCGTGGAAGTTAAAGGAGGAGAAGGGGAGAGAGAGGTAGAGAGAGATGTTGCGCTGCGATTGGCACCCGGGGGTGAAGACTCTCGTGGGCTGGCGGATGAATACATTAGCGACGAGGCCATTCAGCGCGCGCACACAAGCGTTACGCCGCAACTCCACAGGCCGGCGCCCTGGGGCAACAGGAAACCCCAGGAAGGGGGGGGGGGGTGTTGGTGCTTTCTCTCCCTGGCCGCTTTCCACAGGGCCGACGGAAAAGGAAAAAAAAAAAATCCGCGCCGGCCAGGAAGAGAGAGAGAAGAGGAAGAAGTGGAAGTTGTGGGCGAGTGGGAGGGGGGGGGGGGGAGGAGGAGCAAGAACAAAACAAAACCTCTCTTTCAAAATCGGCAAGTCAGTTTCCGTCCCACTTCGTGAACGGACAATTTTTCGGTTTGCCGACCGAGTTGAGTTTGTGACTGGGCACTTTCAAAAGAAGCGCGTTCCATCCTTTTCCAAATGAGAAAAAAAGCAACATTAATGTTTTGTCGCGTGTCAAACAAACATATACAGGAACTGAAATGAAACAATTTTTTTTTTGTATCTCCGTAAAGATTAAAAATTGGTAGTATTAATATATATATAGCGATCTGTTTGTACCTGATGACGGGAGAATGTGTCAGTTCCGAAAATTCGTATTAGTTTTGCCTTGGAAATCCTGTGGTGTTCGCCTGTGCTGTTTTCGTCGCGTCCGAAATATCTGTTTTGTATTATCAATGGGCTCGTCGGTTGGTCACTGTATTGTCCAGTTTTATGATTTTCCTTAATTACTGTTCTTGTTGCAACGATCTCGTCATTGTCTGCCCACTGTGTTCATCTTTGCTGTGATATTTTTCTGAGTAATTTCTTGCATTGAATTATCTGTGGTGTCTAGGCATTCTGCAATTGACATGGCTTATTATTTCGCTGATTTTCTGAGTGTGTATTGCAACTTTTTTGGTTCGTTATACAAACTCCATACGGTGTTAACCAGTAATAGTCTATGCCCACAAAAAATGTTTTGAATAGCTCGATCTTCCTCACTGCAATAATCATGCAAGGAACGTGTTACATTTACAAGTTTTACTTAGCACTGTTATGCACAGAGGCTCAAAACGACCAGCTCCAAGATTATAGTAGTACATACGGACTGGAAACATTCGCGTGTTCGATGACTTTCGGGATGGACTTCAAATTTTCTACGTTTACTCGGGCAAATGTCGCCCACTCATTGGCCGCTGTCACGTGAGACGTCCCAACGTAGTTGCCGGTGATTGGGTACACCTTTGTGTGAGTGTTTTTCATTGGACCAGAATCCTCTAGAAGAGTTACGAGTAGGGGCAGGCATTTTTCGGGAACAAATCTGAACGTCTATTACACTACAACAGGCATTTTTCGGGAACAAATCTGAACGTCTATTACACTACAACACGGTGTACCAGCTGTTACTTCCTTATGATTGGCGGCCGTCTGCGAGAGAATTCGTTGCCTAATTTGAGCGAGCCACTCAGGACGCGTTTGAATCCGCGCTGAATTACTGTGAATGACGTGTTAACAGTAGACACGTACCAGGAAAGAGTTTCATCCAATCAAGAAACACACGATGCTACAGTGTTTTTAACTTTACTCTAGTCTCGGAATCTTTTCGCGAAATAGACATGAACCTAGTTATGAGCCAATAGCAGAAGCATATCTGAGGTAGAACTATTTTAATTTAAGCCTATCGCCAAATTAATCCGCCATTTTTTTTCAGTATCTTGTAGTACAATTTATACTCGGAAGTTCTTCATAATCATTGAGCACCCAAATAATTAACAGCTGGTTAGGTATGAGTTAAATGAACAAATTTATTGATTGCCGTTCACGTAAATGCGGCAGTTCTCTTGCACAATCCGGATTTTTCTGGTGTGACTACGTCTCGTACAATTGTACGCTTAATCGTTGTAATCTTACTATCTAGCTGGCGTGATATCAGACGCTCTCCGTGACAAGGCAGGAATTGAAGTCCTCTAGATAAAGTACTGTATCGCCTTTGACTCAGTGGACGTGTACTTCGCAACAACACAGCTGACTTCTGCGTCTAGACTCGCGTCGATCGCCCTTCCAGACACATAATCATTAACGTATTTGCTTGTGTCGTGTACCTAACTACCCGTTAAACTACCGCCGCTTTTTACTTAACACCGCACAGTCATACCTTTATTTGCTTTTAAATTCAAGTTTTTTTTTTCGCTCAGTAAACTAGACCATTAAGAAAATTACATTTATTTAAAGGAAAACAAAAGACTGCCCTGGCAATGCTTGTACTAAAAACTCACTCGAATTCCAGCCTTATGTTAAAATTTTTGTTATGTAAAACTTGTCATGGTAAGTTTAAAAACTACCCCGCGAAATTATAGGGTCATTTAGTTACATTTATATTTAATATAGAAATGTATGAGAAGCTAATCTTTCGCTGGGTCATTATTAAATTTGCCATGACAAGGTGTATGTGGCAATATGCGAACGTAACGCAGGAAGTCGAGTAAATCTTTTTTTTTTGTTTCAGCATTTGGTATTTCTCACCATGCGCGCAACAACACGTATTGCGAAATGCAACTTTACCTCGTGTCATGCTTATTCGTTAACTGGGTATTAGGCCTACCGCCTATCTTGTGACGTTAGTCTCGGTAAAAAACTGTCTCGTCGTTGTTAGCCTCAATGTTTTCGGCTGTGCTGTTAATTTTTCATGGCCAAATTCCTTCCACGGAATTCTTGTCCGGTTTGTCATTTAAAGTTTTAATGTGTTCGTCTGTGTGTCGTCGTTGCATTGTCCATAATACCTGTATAGTTTCTTCATTGGGTCCATCTGTTCGACATTAGCTGATTTAGGCCTGTTCTGTGTAAATTTATGTTTTCACATTTTTCTTATTTTGCGTTCTTGAATTTTTTCCTGTAACAAACAGTGCAAAACTACAGTGGCTTGTGTCCAAAAATTTTTATTAAATCAAAATTTCCCATTGCACGAATCACTTAAAGAACTTAATAATACTGATAATATCTTACAGTGCGATCTATGCTTAAGGTAGACACATTTATAATATTAATAGATAAAAATAGATACCATAAAAACGGTTGAAACCAATGTGGTGTCTTTTGGTGCTATCTTCCCTTAATAATTCACTGTGTTGACCTGCTAGATTTTTGAAAATCATTTGTTATCCATCTTACAGCTGCAAAGAACGATAATTGGGCCATCTTGCAAGCTGAGGTAAGAAAAATGTAAATAAAAATTTGTAGGTTAATAAAATGCACAAGGCTCTCTTAATAGTGGCCTTCCTGGTCTCGCAAGAACAATGCACACACGCAACGAACAGTTAAGATTCATTGTGCTTTCTTTATGGACGTTCTTAAACCTCCTCAGTCAGGCGTCATCGCGTTCATTCATTACTTGACTGACAAGTTAATTGGTGCTTTGTCACCTCCTAGTTGAAACCTTTAAGTGACCGCGGACGCAGTGGACTAAAAATGAATGGCTGTGCGGGTGAGAATGTGTTAAAAATTGTGTTTTTGTCACACGCGCTTGTTGTATCATAGTTTTTTTGACGGATGTTGGTTTGAGATCCATGAATGTTGTGTACTTAACCAAACAGAAAGTGTACATACATTTCACCAAAAAACTTAAGGCGAAATGAAGGGCGCTATTTGTTCGGCAAAAAAAAATCATTTGTAATGTCTATGCACTAGTATGGTAGTACTGATATAATGAAAGAAAAAAAAAACTTTCCTAGCACGATTATAAAATAAACTGAAAATAGCGATTGATCTACTAAAAGAACTTCAAATTTGTTACGTAAATGAGAGTAAACTACAATTATATGTAAATTTACGAAGATTTAACTTCTAATTGTCAAATCAAGTGACAGGCAGCCATTATATCACCATATGTCGAAATTACTACGGATCAGTCACATTATGCTGTTCCAAATATAATTGATTTGCAGAAGGATGCGCCTCTGGAAGGAATAAAATTTTTTTTATCATATATTTTTTTGATACACGTTTGCACATATGCACATGGCAGCCATGCTTATTTCATTGCTACCAGTATAATTCAACGTTGTCAAGAAGATTTTTCAAATTGTAATATTTTGCAATTATACTGAAACGAGCGTTCTCATGTTGAAAATACACTTATAATACGAAACTCGGACACGACATTTAACAGAGAAATATTAAAAAAAAAAAAAAAAAAAAAAAAAAAAATGCCGAGCGTGATAATTATACGCAAATAGTTTCTCAAACTTTATTTCTGGACGCGAATCACACGTATTTTCCGCACCCGCCGCTAGAATTCGCTGCCGGAGCAGCTACGTCAACTATTGAATCATTTGATCAGCAGAGAAAAATTTTAAGTTACATAATAACACGCCTCCAATAAAAGCGAAAAAAAAAAAAACTAAACCCCGGCTTTGGTCTTGATTTTTCGACAATGATTAAAAAAAAATCTTCTCATATTGTAAAAATTTACTTAACATTTAATACTATATAGTTTCCCATTGTATTTGTGAACTTTGTATCGTGCCATCCTCCACGGATGGCATCACCGCGATGTTTACGCATTTCCGTTACACGCGACTTCCGTTCCATTCACGAAATTAACTCCTACCTTTGAATATATAGGTATACTGTATAGAAGTTGCCAGCCCAGGTTAAAATTTCTAATACGGTTTGAGGTAGTTGGTTAATTCACCGCCGCAATCGCCACCATCTCTAGGGCATCGACTTGTGGTGGTCCCTAGCGGACAAGTGTCGAACTTTTCAAACACCCCTTCCCCCTCCCGTTGAACGACCTTGAGCTGCAGTGAATGATTGTTGGGGGGTGCGGGGAATGACAGCGGGCGACAGTGCTGCGCTCTAACGTGTAAATAACAACTAAGACGATGCAAGGAGTTACGGCAACGCACTGCAGCGGTGAAGTTCCCAAGCTGCTCATCATACGCTCCTGAAAAACGTAGAGTAAATCCTATCCACTCACGACTTCTATACAGTGTATATATTCAAAGCTCCTACTAAATGCCGTACAACGAAAGCAAAGCTGTTACACATGAAAATTTTATGTTTTAAAATCAGTAGGGGGTTGTGTTAGTTCGCAAAGCGAAATGACTTGATCTGTGAGCGCTGTAAACGGTGGATCGGTGGCATGAAATGGTTTCGATGCGCTGCGTTATTTTTTCCTCCCGGAAAACGGCGCGCAACAACGCCTTGCTTGACCTTCCCAACGGGGACCAGTATATCTGGCCTGCCTCCAGCGGGTCTCCGGGACATCGGACACTCGACACTCGACACTCGACACTCGACACTCGACACGCCAATGGAAACCAGTTCGCTCTCGAACCCGCGGCTCCCGAAAGATCGGGGCCTCTCCTTCCCGAAGGCCCGGATCTGCTCTATACTGCGTGAACCCCAGCGCGCAGCCTGAACTCCCTATCCTTGCTGAAGGAAAACGAGAATTTTTACTCAGGGAAAAGCGTTCGTAATTGAATCTGGCACACGCTGAGAGGATCTCAAGTCACACAAAAAAAAAATGGCAAAGTGAGTTAAGCATGAAAATTGCTTGTTATAGGATAGCTAGGGACCGGAAAAATTCGCGGGTTCAAAGACCTCAAGGATG